>NC_139295.1:7200000-7800000 GCF_051103115.1 Cordyceps javanica
CCAGTTTGTGTCTTACTCGTTTGATCTGAGCATTACCGACATATGGGGCACCCTGAGCCACGGAGGATGCGTTTGCGTGATGTCAGACGAGGACAGAATGAACAATATCCAAGGCGCGATCCGGTCTTACGAAGCGAATTTTGTTGTCATGACGCCGACAGTAGCAAATTTGCTCAATGTTTCCAAGCTGCCGTCACTGGAGACACTTGTGATTGGTGGTGAGTCGCTGAAGCCGGCCTTCATCGAGGAACACCTCAAAGCGCCGCAACTCAAAATCTTCAATGGTTACGGGCCATCCGAGTGTTCAATGATTACAACTTGCAACGGACCGATCAAGGATAAGAACGATGCTCCCAATATAGGTCGCCCAATGCTCGGAAGCGTCTGGCTCGTCGACGACACGAACAATATCTGCCCTATCGGTGCTGTAGGGGAGATTTGGGTTGAGGGACCGCTGGTAGCCCGCGGCTATCTTAACAAACCAGAAATTACCGAAGAAGCATTTCCTACTGGCCCTCCTTGGGCTGCACTCGTTGGTCTGCCGGGCAAGCGATTCTATCGAACTGGAGATGTGGCGCGGCAGAATTCCCGCGGAGATATTTTCTACATTGGCAGGAAAGATTGGCAGGTCAAGATTCGCGGCAACCGAGTCGAGCTCGGTGAAATTGAGCACGCTATCAAAGCAATCTGGAGCGGGTTGCAGAATGTCGTGGCATGCTTGATCTCTGGAAACGAAAACTCCCGCGGGCCACTTATCGCTACGGTATTGGAACAAAACCACGATGCACAAGGTTTACAGACTGACGTAGAGGGCTTGAACTTTCAGAAGCTTTCATCGGGCTTTCAAAAGGAACTGATCCAATTGAAAAAGAGACTTTCAGGTGTCTTGCCGTCGCATATGATTCCGAGTCTCTTTGTCCCGATCACACGACTCCCATTGACGGCGTCGGGTAAAGTCAATCGACGGATGCTTGGCCAGTCCCTCGAGAGCCTCTCTGAACAGGAGATCCTGCACTATTCTCTTGCAGATGTTGCAAAAGCGCTTCCCACTTCTGAGACTGAAAAGAATCTACGGACACTTTGGGCGGCTGTGCTTCCACTTGAAATTGATCAAGTGGGAGTGGAAGACAACTTTTTCCACCTCGGTGGCGACTCATACCTAGCCATGCGTCTCGTCGCGTCAACTCAAGCTGACGACTCAATTCTTGAATTTACTGTATCCGATGTGCTCCAGCACCCGACGATTAGGGAATTGGCCCAAGTTGTCGATAAGCGCACGTCAAGTACTCGGCAACTGGACACGGCAGTGGCGCCTTTCTCCCTGTGGAAGGAATACAGAGAATTCTGTGGCGGAGGTCAAGAACTCCGCTCAGCAAAAGATTTACTTTGCGAAATTGCTACTCAATGCAATTTGCATATTGACGATATTGAGGACATTTATCCATGCACACCACTGCAAGAGGGACTAATGGTGGCCACAGCTCAGCAGCCGCGCGCCTACATCGCACGGTGGGCGTTCCAGATACCTCAACATCTTGATATTGTTCGTTTTCAAAGCGCATGGCAGACACTGGGAAGAGAGGCACCAATCCTTCGAACTCGCATAGTGCCCGGACGGATCTCGGGCGCACTTCAGGTAGTTGTTCGCAGCGCTTGTACATGGCACACAGGCGATAACCTCGACCAATACGTGACTGATGATATTAAAAAATCGATGACCTATGGCACGCCACTCGTACGCTTTGCCTACATCGAAGGCAGTGATGGGCAGCGAAATTTCATCTGGACTGCGCATCATAGCATCTATGATGGATGGAGCTTGCCGATGATTTTCGAGGCTGTCTCGCGTATATATCTATCAAACGAGCTCCCCAAATCACTGACACCATACTCCGAGTTCATAAGGTACTTAGAGTCCCAGGACGCAGCCGAAGTAGCTGCATTCTGGCGATCGGAGCTGGGAGAAACCCCGGGCGAGCCATTCCCCGCACTGCCCAGCTCATCCTACCAACCCAAAGCAGGGCAGAGTATGCGTTGCAGTATCGACTTGAAGCCTCTTAAGCAATCAGTGACTCTGGCTTCACTACTCCGCGCGGCATGGGCTGCTACCGTTTCGTCGCATACCGGCGGAACGGTGCTTTTCGCGATGCCACTGTCAGGGCGAAACGCGCCGGTCAAGGGGATACTGGATATGATGGCACCTACAGTCACCACAGTACCCATTCAAATCAAGGTCGATGAGAAACAATCTGTTCACGAATACTTGGCTGCTGTGCAACGCCAAGCCTCTAATATGGTACCTTTTGAGCACTCGGGTCTTCAGCACATCCGTTCCATGGTCGGACCCGACATCAATCCGCAGCACCTTTTCGCTATTCAGTCGGCGATGCCGCATGCTAACGCGGCCTTTGAAGGAATGCTTGATATGAAACAAGTCACACTCCCCACGGACGGTTTCGAAGATTACGCCTTAATCGTCGAGTGCTTCGTCGAATCGCAAGAGGGAGCACAGGTGGAGATCATGGCTCGATATGATGAGGAAGTGCTCTCTCAAACTCAGATGAGTTATCTTCTCGGCCAATTCAAGCACATATTTGAGCAGCTGGGCCAAATTTCTGCTGCAGATACTGGGGACAACCGCCCCCAGCTCATGGGTGACATCGAATACATCAGCCCAGAGGAAGTTGCAAGATTGGCCACCTTAAATCGCGAGGTCAAAGGGGATACACCAGGCCTGCTACATGAGCTGATACTCAACCATTCAGTCGACACTCCAGATAAAACTGCCGTTTGCGCCTGGGATGGAGAACTGTCTTTCCGGCAGTTGGTTCAAATGTCGGTTGTGTTGGCAAGCCGCCTCAGCAACCTCGGCGTGACAATCGAGTCACCTGTATTGCTTTGCTGTGACAAGTCGAAATGGGTTGTTGTTGCTATTTTGGCGATACTCAGAGCAGGAGGTACCGTAGTACCGGTCAAGGTTGATCCGGTGGCGCGTTTACAAGCCATCACGACAACTACAGGTGCAACAGTGGTGGTCACGTTGACTGAATTCGCATCTCAATTACAGGGAATCGTTGAGCACATAGTCAGCATGGACACAACCCAAGAAACGAAGACAGTGACCCCGGAATCATCGGTCAAACAATACCCGGGACCACACAACGCGTCATTCATCCAATTTACCTCTGGTTCCACCGGAACTCCGAAGGGAATTGTCCTCGAGCATGGCTCAATGTCGATTGCCATTCGATCACTTGTGAAACGATTCGCGGTAAATGAATCTACACGGGTGTTTCAGTTTGCTTCTCTGACATTCGACATGGCCCTGCATGACATTCTGACTCCTCTCATCGGCGGCGGATGCGTCTGCATTCCGTCTGAGGTGGAGAGAGTCAATGATCTGGCCAATGCTATGAGAAGATTCAAGGCCAACTACTCTATGCTTACTCCCAGGGTACTACATACTATTAAGCCTTCTGAATGTCCGGACATAAGCACCCTGTTGGTTGGTGGCGAGCGATGTGATACCGAAGAGCTCAGATTGTGGACCTCACAAGCCAAAGTGTGGCACGCCTATGGTCCTGCGGAGTGCTCTATCATATCTACGGCTACTGAGTTCAAGGGGATTGATCCTTTATGCCTCGGTACAGTAATTGCTGGTGCCGTCTGGGTCACGAAACAAGGCAACTGCAATCAGTTGTGTCCAATTGGGGCCGTCGGAGAGTTGTTGGTAGAAGGACCCCTTGTTGGTCGAGGATATGTGAAGGATGAGGCCAAGACGGCGGCTTCTTTCATTAAAAGCCCGCCTTGGAGGACAAGACATGGACTGGTTCCAAACAGCCAGCAGCAACGCATGTACCGTACTGGGGATTTGGTCATACAGCACGATGATGGCTCTCTTATCTTCGTCGGCAGAGCCGATGACCAATTGAAGATTCGAGGACAGAGAGTAGAGGTGGGAGATATTGAGCATCATATTCAGCTGCAGCCGGAAGTGGAAGATGGAATAGTTCTTTACCCTCGGGAAGGGCCTTGTCGTTCCAGACTTATCGGGCTTGTGACTCTGCATGAGCACATGTCCAGTGTCAGTCCCACGCAGATACAGCCTTCTTCTGCAAATCACCTATCAGAAGCTATTGCGCAGACAGAAAAGATCCGGACGAGACTGGCTGAATTATTGCCAGGATACATGGTTCCCGATGTCTGGATCTCAATGGCGTTCATGCCCCAGACCCCCCACCACAAGGCCGACCGCCGAAAACTGATGGACTGGGTGCAGTCCCTCGATGCAGAATATTTCAAGCGAATCACTGTCAATAAGATAGAGGCAGCTCAAAAACCAAAGACAAAAACCGAGGAGCAGATACAAAACGTCTTGGCCGACATCCTTGGTCTCCCGCAGGAAGAGGTCTCAATGCGTCGCTCGTTCCTGAGCATGGGTGGCGACTCCATTACATCCATGCAAGTGGTTTCGCAGTGCCGCTCGCGCTATGGAATCTCTATTCATGTTCGTGACATCCTGCAAAGCAAGTCAATCTCTCAGCTTGCCCTGAAAGCTGTTGCAGACATCGCGATTGCGCCCTTGCTGCTAGCAACTGATGGCGAGTTCCGGCTTTCGCCCATTCAGCGACTATTTTTCAGATCCTTTGCAGCCCAAGGCTTGAGATCCGAGGACGAGTACAGATTCAACCAAAGCGTTTGCCTCATTGTCAACAAGCATGTTGATGCAGCTCAGCTCGAACACGCGGCTCGAGGTGTCGTCTCGGCTCATCCAATGTTACGCGCCAGGTTCACCAAATCCGGAACGCGATGGAAGCAAAAGATTGAGGAAGATATCGACGCATCATGCCATGTCGTATTTCATCAGGTCGAAGACCATGCTGAGCAACAAGATGTCATTTGGGCCGGGCAGCGCAGCCTGAATATTGAAGGCGGCCCGGTGTTTTCGGTACACTGCATAGAGGTTACTGCTACTGGCAGTCAGCTCTTGTTCCTGGTTGCGCATCACCTGGTGGTTGACATTGTCTCGTGGCAGATCATTCTTCGCGACCTGGATAATTTGATCCAGTATCCTCAACTCCCAGTTCCTGTCGAGTCCACCACTTTTCAGCACTGGCTGCAGCTCCAAAACAACCGCGCTCAAGATCTAGACTCATCTCAACAACTTATTCATGACCATGCCCCCATGGCAGATTGGAGCTACTGGGGTGTAACTCCAGATAACAACACTTACGGCGACCGCATCAATGAGCATTTTACGCTCGAAGATTGCACATCGGTATTGTTTAGCGAGAGCTCACCATTGAGAAGTGAACCAGTGGAGATACTACTAGCGGCCTTGTTTCATTCCTTCCATCAAGTGTTCCCTGATCGTGCCGTTCCAACGGTCTTCAACGAAGGTCATGGCCGTGAGCCGTGGAGTGATGCGATCGACCTTTCCAACACTGTGGGTTGGTTTACTACAATGACTCCTATACATGTGCCAGTCGAAACGAATGACGTTATTGATGTATTGAAAAGAACCAAGGACTTGCGGAGGAGCATTCCTGACCACGGTTTCTCTTACTTTACGTCAAGGTTCTTGACGCGGGATGGGCAGCAAAAGTTTGCCTCCCATGACCAACCCGAGATTATGTTCAATTTTGGAGGACGTTATCGTGATGACAAGTACTCACGGAGTCTATTACGCATGAGCAACGATTTCAACAGCCCCCAGATCTCGGGGATTGGCAACAAGGTCAAGAGAATTGCCGTGTTCGAAGTCGAAGCCTCTATACATCAGGACAACTTGATCCTCACCTTGGGTTTCAATAAGAATATGCAAGACCCCGATCGCATTTCGCGCTGGGCCCAAGCTTACCGGAGCAGCCTCCAAGATTTGCTTCACCAGTTGTCTGTTTTGCCACCTATGCTTAGCTTGGCTGACGTGCCGTTGCTCAGCACCACGTATGACGAACTAGACCGGCTGCAAAGTGAGCGTCTTGCCCCGTTTGGCATCAGAAGCATAGATTGCATCGAGGATATCTATCATTGCTCGCCGGCTCAAGACAGTATCCTAAGGAGTCAAGCCAAGGACTCGTCTACTTTCCATGTGGACCTGACTTGCGAATTCCGAGCGCGTGATGCCGCAGCCGTGAACCTCCAAACTCTGGTCAAAGCCTGGCAACTGGTTGTATCTCGGCATACAATTCTGAGGACCGTTTTCGTGCCACCAGTCTCAGACGGCAACTCTTTCTATCAAGTCGTTCTGAAGCAATACGAACCAGAAGTCACGATTGTTCACTGTGAGACAATCGAGGACATTAAGCACGCCTTCAAGGACGACAGCAAACCTCGATACCCAGAATCGAAGCCGGAACATCAGTTGACTTTATATGCCTCTTCAAACGGCCAAGTGTTTCTCCAACTGCGCATCAATCATACTCTTGTGGATGTGTCGTCTCTGCAGCTGATCATGAACGAGATTACACTGGCTTACGAAGACGGGGCGTTGGACATGCCCGCTCCATCTTTCAGCAAGTACATTGGGTTTTTGCAAGAGTCATCAGTTACAAAGTCGACAGAATACTGGACTGCTCGGCTTGCGGGCGCAGAGCCTCGGTGTTTGCCGGTCTTGGCTACTTCACCCGCGGACAATCAAGCACTCGAAAATGCGCACCTCGAAATGGGCAATTTGGAGCCTCTTCACCGTTTCCGCGATAATTATGGCATCACGATTGCGAATATCTTACAGATGGCATGGGCATTTGTACTTGCTAAACACTCGGGATCCAGCGATGTTCTTTTCGGCTATGTGGCCAATGGAAGAGATGCCCCCGTCGACGATGTCTCGCAGATGGTAGGGCCCTTGATCAACATGATGGTGTCGCGCATTAGCTTTCGTGACAGACAGCTCAGTGTCGCTCAAACAGCAGATCAAGTGCAGAATGACTTCATGGAAGCTTTCAAGTACCAGCGAGTCTCGCTCAAAGACATTCAGCATGCTACTGGACTATCGGAGCAGCAGATGTTGCACAGCGTGGTGTCAATTGTCCGTGATCCGGGCAGTCGTCAGAGTGACGATGTTGGAATTTCCGTGCAAGGCCAGTCCGCGAGCAGTTTGGCCGACTACGATGTGAGCTTGAATGCGGCTTGCGGAGAACGCGCGATCAAGCTGTCCCTTCAGTATTCTCCCCGATACCGGGGCAGCGTCCCTGCGAAGCTTCTGCTGGAAAACCTCCAGCAGGCAATCTTTGATCTCGTCGCGAATGGTGAGGCCGCTATTGGAGAGGTGGAACTGTCAAGTCATTGGTAGGCAGCCTGATCTTTGAGTGTTGTCGCAGTAACATGTTTATTGCAGTTTTCTTTCTTTTTAGTTTTGTGAACAGATTGCCAATTGGTAGAATAGTTAGTTGAACATTTCCATGTTGAGACGCGGTCTCTGGCGACGGGAAGCTGCTCATGTAGGTCTGAGTTCTCTACTAGAATGACAACTATGAATACGTGTTTTGCAAACTGGAACCCGAGACATGTGAATGCCTGCATTGATGGGCGTGACCAATGTGCCAAGAGGCAGTGATGGTTGCACACTAACTATCCGTCCTCTGACCGTCGAATGGACGAACAACATGTTTTCTCTAGATCAAAACAGCGCACGACCAAGACAACTGTTTCTAAAAAGTGGCAGGTGTCAATGCCCTTTGAGGGTGTGCATCGGTTAAAATTCATCCGAGAGGGTAGCGGCCAGTCTGCTGCTTGGCTAGTGCAAAAGCAGACGGTGAAGGTGGTTATTGGAGGTTGAAGACAGAAGAGGGAGGCAAGAGGTTGGGATCTACTAGTTAGCACGGTCGGGTACAGAAGATGGAGTTGGCTCAACGGAGAGTAGCTCGCTTCTTGGCAACAACCGCGAGCAGACAGAGTTCCAGAAAGGAGACTTTGCTTGCTTTTTTCTGGATTTAACGCATGACACGTCACGCATGACATGAAAGGGGCTGTCTCAGACAACGGGCCGCCGTCCAACCTAACGTAGTAGGCCACGGAGGAGGCGGGAACACGTCGGATCTTTCGGGCGGAATCAGGCCTCAAGCGTAGCACGCATGCTCACTCTCGCTGGTAAGGGCAAGTAAATCCGGCGCAAAAGTACAAAGGGCCGAGATATGCAGGTAGATTCTACATGCACGATAACTACGACTCAGTGGTATGGCGACTCGGATTGACAAAATGTCGCGGACAAGGACATGGTGATGGAACATAATCAGGCATTGCTCCGGCGCAGAAAACGTGCGGCTTGCCGGAAATAATTTGACACCGAGCGGGGTTTTGTCTCTCAAATGTAGAGACTAGTAAGTCGGCCGGGTGCTGAGGAATCGACATCACGGAGCTTGGTCGCTGACAGCCTGTGGCCAGACTGGGACGCCGTGCCGCGCATACGCGATGTACATGAATAGGTCACATATCGGACGTGTTCGAAAATGTTTGATAGACAGCCCGTGATCGTCTGGCATCGCAGCTGTGCCACGCCATCGTTCAATATGCCTCTAGATTTTCACAGAGCAAACTGCCAGAACTGTGACTTGGCTGTACGGGATCGCGAGCTAGTTGTCGCTAGACTGGTCAACGAACTCACTTGGCAAGTTAACAAGTCCGTCTTGGTACCCGCCTGACAAGTTACTGAGTAGCCCCGATCACTATGTTTAAGCTGGTCACAGATCGGCGCGAGTCATTCTCTAATTACCTAACCCGGCTCGGACGATTACTGGAAAGGCCGGAGTACATTCTGGTCGAGATACCAAAAGGACTTACAAACTAGGGCTCTATGATACTAGCGTGGAGCCTTGTTCTTCCATGCTACATTCCTACACTCTAGTGTCAGCCTCTCCTAGTGCAGCCTGGCCGATTCTCGTGATCATGCCGCTGTGTGAGGGCCCGAGGCTGGCAAGCTGGGTCATCTCAACAGGCGGGACCTCCCATCGATTGGCCGTCGAACCTTTTGCCCCCAAGGACACAACATCAGCTATTAGCCTAGTCCTGGACTAGCCGCCGGGAATGGAATGCGGGCGGTGTCAATGTCTCAGCTTTCTGGGGTCAATCTCCACAAGTGTTTTTGTTCTCCAGTTTAAGAAGGCATCTCATTGAATGTTCCGTCTATTGCCCTGGTCCGGCGACCCTCGGACGGGACGGGGGTGTTCCGGGTTTCCGGCACTAAAATTAGACGAACTTTTGTGCTGAGCGTTGGCAGAGCGAAGGCCAGAAGCAATCTGTACTTACTGTAGTTTGCTCTTCTCCGGAGCATTTTCTTCAAGACCCAATAGGCAGCCAAAGATGTGCCATCCTAGCCCAACCGTTAGTGCACACCCTTTCGTATCATTTCCATCGGCTCTGGAGCAGTCACTGACGAGGAACGCAAATAGTGGCAAGGCTACAGAGTTCGGGTCCTAATAAATAATAAAGTAGAAATCAGGACAGAAAGGTACTCTTCCAGATCACGCCTAAAGTACCAAAGTACCAGTAAGTGCAGAAACCCTCAGTACAATGTCCGCTCTTGCCACCGGGTCTTACCTACTCACACCCGAATCCTGGTCGACAGCGCCAAGGAAACGCCTCACAAAAATTAGGTTTAGCCAAGCCTCATGAGAGAGCGTACTAGATGCCGGCTCCAAAACGCTCCGGCCGTCGAGAACGGTCAAGCGTTAGTTACGCAAAGAACGTTGCGGTGGGTGCTTTCCTGAGGGCGCTGGCGAGGGCGGCATGACTGGCTGGCCGAGGCGAGTGTGCACCGCATACTCAGCTGCGGCAAGATAACAAAGTAATACATCCAAATGTGGCAGCAGACGCCGCGCAGCAGTGTCAACAAGTGTGTTCAAAGTAAGCTGCAGCAAGTCGAGTCCTTGCTGTGGCCTATATGTCAGGCTTGAAACAAGGTAACATTTCGATGTAAGGGAGCTTCTTAAAGGCTTGATTGGATCTAAATAAGAGTATACATTACAAAATTAACGTCTGCTGTATTATCAATGCATCGACACTGAAAATATCGCTGAGCAGTGGGAATATGCAACCATCTGTTAGCGCGGGATAAAGCCCACCCTCTTCCTTCTCTCTTCCCCCGTCAGCCAAATTGGATGGGGCCCGAAATCGACGTCTATGCAAGGGGGTGTATCATAGGTTTTGTAGGTGCTGTTCGGCGGTCCGATTTATATAACGATAGATGAGCTTCGAGTTGCAGCGTGCGTGCTGCAGCACTTCCATCTTCAGACTCAGGACTTCGCTCGTCAGACTCTTGATGCAGGTGCGCAATTCGTGGTTCAGGTCCTTTGCACTGTTCATCTCGGCAATGAGATCTTCCTCCTTCTCCCGCTGGCGCAGTCGACTACTGTTAGCCGCAGCGCGGTTCCTCTCCATCAGGTCCCCAGCGACTGACGAGCTGCGGCGCTTCCCTGTGCCTATCGCCCTCGGCCGCCGTAACCCGGCCGGGGCTTTTGCCGTCTTTTCAGATTGGCGGTGAGGTCTTGCCGAGCGTACTCCCGCACGCTCCTGCTCAGGCTGCTCGTCGTCGGAAGCCGACGACAGAGCGAGCTGAACGGCCGGGGGTGTCGAAGCCTCCGACAAGCTGCGGCAGAGCGTTTCCTCGTCCCGCAACACCGCCGGCATTGGTACCGTGCTCCATGGCGACGACCAGCCAGGTGTTGGTGCGGCTGTCCAGGGGTTTTGTCGGAACTGCGTCGGTGGAGTCAATTCCACGTTCCATGCGCTATTCCTTGGCTCTCGCTCAAGCCGAGCTGGTGAATCGAGACATCGGGGCGGCTCAAGGCGTTGTGTGGGTGCATAGCTGATTGTCTCTGACGGCTCACCGAGTGGGTTCGTCTCGCAGTTCGTAAAGTGTAGCCACTCGCCCAGCTGAGTTTGAGGCGTCTGACCATGCGTGCTACAGGTGACCAAGGATGGCAGTTCAAACTGTTTCGGCGTATTGCGCGTTGACCTCGTTTCCCACATTGTCAAGTCGAGCCAGTCGTCGTGTTGCGCTTGTGCTGGTGGACAGTGTGCAAGGTTCGTATCTGCGTGAGCACCCTCGGCTGGCGACAAGGTGACTGCCATCACATTACTGTTGTTATATTCTGGAGAAATTTCCGAGAGTTCTGACGTCGCAGAAAAGGGCATACAACTCCATCCGTTATCATGCGGCCAGCCAGAGTCATCAGAAGGCTGGCTCACGGAGACAGTTGCGTTCCCGCCATGGGTCGGCCACCGCTGGTTTTGATGTCTAGCTCGTGCGGTCTGCATGTCGCAGTTTGTGAAGCTATGGGGATGCCATTGCAGCGTCTCTGCTTGAAAATAGTTGATTTCGTGAACTGCGAACGGATCAAGCTCGACCGTACGGGTCTGGTGGCAAGGCCGCTGATGTAGGACATCTGGTGTGGCTATTAATCATGAAAGGTCTGCTGTGCCATGTTTGTAGAATAAACATACCCATTGTATCAAACAAGAGGGTTCCTAATTCACAGCGAAAATAAAGGAGGATCGAGTTCTTCAGGGCTGTTTCAATCGTCCAAGAGCACAATATGTAGTTTGAGGTGCATTCCGTCGTCAACGGCTATGGGTTTACGAACCATGTCTAACCCGAAATTCACCGCTGGGGCTAACTGCGGGAAGGGTTTCATAAGCAGGTTCTCACAAGAAATGCAAACAGAAACCCGTGACTTGCATGTAGCGACGCTACATTATGACAATTGAGATGCCGCTAGTCTGTCGTGATGGCTGCATCGGCGCAACCCAAGATGGACTCGCCACAATATTCTGCGGGGCCCTGCAGCTGAGTACAGGTACAGTGACCCCTGTAGTGGGCTGTACTTCCAATATCTTGGGAGCATTCAATCGCATTCAGCTAACAAAAGACAGCCTAATCCATTGTAAGGCACACACTCTTGGCGATAGCGGCCGCCGAAAGAGAGTTTCGAGTCCACGCTGTTATTGTGTGTGAGCAAATCTAAAAGTGACCGATGGCTAGAAGGTGTATGACTATTGAAGAGCGATGATCTTTCCGTTTACGTTGGAGCCGTGGACGGCCCCCATGTCAGCAACGTTGGCTAGACTAACAGATGAGGCATGCCCAATGCTCTGGGTACTCGGATTTCGTCGAGGGACGCCATATTTAGTGGCAGTGGAGTTTTTTGAGCGAGTACATATTGCTTGACCAATTGAAGTGGGCAGCTTTCTCCTTCAGGCGAAGTAGCGAGGAGAGTATATACGATACGAAGACTGCCCGACCGCAACCAGCAGAACACCACGATCTTGCCACGCAGGAGAGGACAAATGGCGGCCCTTTATCGGCTGTATTAGAAATCGAAACAACACTCAATTGTAGTCTATCCTGTAATTCGTGCAGGAGTTGGCCGGTAAAGTGATAATGGTTGGATACGATTCAGCAGATGAGGATGGAATATCCAAGCAGACCAAAAGACAAGCAAAAGATACAAAAAATCAAGGCACATTTCTTGTGGTTTTCTTTCCGACTGTAAACACCAAATGAATAAACTTGGCAGAGACTGTCAAAGACTGAGGCAATCATAAGATACTCAAAGCAGACCAAGATTGTGTTGCTCTGAAGCAATACAATAAGCCTCTTGCTTGACAGTGAAACAAGATCCTGGCGAGCACGACTGACGACGCGTCCTTCGCTGTGGGTAGAATTCCAAACACCCGGGAGTAGTCTCAAGTTAGTAATCCAGAATCCGTAATCCCTTGAACGAGGAAAAGCGTGGAAGAGGCGGAACGGGGGCGCGCAGAAAACGCAAGGAACAAAGTTGGAGAGTTCGCGCGAACCCGCCAAACATGTACTCAAGGATAGCTACTCAGTCTCATTGGCTGGAAGTCATTGGGAGGAATATACAAAAATAGCAATTTAACACAGCGGCACTTCCGCAAAGCCCCCGCCCCGACTCTGATATCCGCACAAGGTTCTTATCCTATGTCTCCCGTGGGCTGCGTCCAAGACCGATGGGCGGTACACATGCGGAGGGGACAGCAGGGGTTGTTCTTGCCCACTCCCTCGAGCTGCATCTCATGCAGCTGCCTTGGAGCGAAGGTGGTGGCAATTTCAGCTCTACGACCTTGTTGTCTCGGCTGAGATGCTGATCGCTTTGTAGTGGCCTTTGACCCCTTGCATACCTTACCACGGTAGCAAAGTAGAACTTACGGTGTTTGCCCAGTTTCCCCTTCAGCCACAGGCGGCACAAGATATTATTGCGTCATGCAGTTCTGAACTCATCGGCCATGCGCTGAATGATTTTTGCCAAGTTCAGGGCTGTTTTGCCTGGGCTGGGGCCAATATCGGATATCTGCACCGTCACAGACTAGCTGACAAGCCGCTCAGCAGCAGGTATTCGCACCCCCATCTACAACGTTGCCGACAGACTGGCTCGCCGAAGGATTAGACACGCTTCTTGTTGACATTTGACAAATACGTTTGGCCTGCATAAATTAAACTGGAAGATGCATACGCTAGAAGGGAGGCAACCTTGGCCAGACGCATGATAGCGTGGCAGTCTTTGAGCAAATACGACTGCGTGTCTCACCCGCTTGCGAGGCCCAGAACATTTAATGGCGTGTGGTGGGGAAAAAAGCATCGCCAACTCACAACCTTTGACTGCTATAGTATCGATTTGTGGGTTGAGGACTGGCCATTCTGCTAGCAAGCAGCTGTAACCGCAAGGCTTTGCAGAAACAAGACTATCCGGTTGCCTGGTAGCTTTGACCGGGAACAACGAGTTCTCCAACTAGCTCCACGGTTCCTCTTGCTGCTGCCGAATAACAAAGTATGAAGTCGCCGATGGCCTACGAACCGACAAGCCCACCACCGGGTGGCAATCGGTAGAGAGTCTCCTAGAGCTGAGCTGAAGGGGGAGAGGGGGGGGGGTCGGCGTGAGAGCAGCATTCAAGAACGTTTCCTTCCCTTTCAGGATGCTTCGTCCAAAGTCCAAAGTGAGCAAGGACGCCGCAAAAACGTGGACTAACTAGCCTACGGGTGCCGGGTGCCGGCTTCCTGCAGTGTGAAGAGCCTGATACGCCTAGATAGCACCCGTAATGGGCATGATCAGCTGGGCGTCGACTCGTCCTTTTCCGCAATTGCGTCGAGCGAGGCCAAAAAGATGGCGCGCTAATAACGTAGCCCGCAATCCCGACATTGATGGGATTCTCATTACTTCCCGCTACACACCTACCGTTTTTGTGTTCATCCACTGACGACTCCTGCAGAAGCAAGAAAAAAAAAACTAGCCGATTTAGTCCACCAGATCCAGGAGTTCAGCTTTTGCATGCGCTGGAAGCGTTACAATGGGTTAGAGGACTTGCTGGACTCGATGACATCATGCAGATTGCTTCTACACCAGAATGGGGTTTTGCCAGAGCAAGGCTGCACTACCTCTAATTTTTAATACACGGTAAGCCTCATACCAGGTTCTCTCACGTTATAAAGCAAAGGCTTGTACGGATACATGACCCCTCATCGGGCCTCCCACTACGACTACGAGAGTGCCTTTCCACTATAGAAAGAAGATGATGCGTACTTGCATCTGCCGGTACTGCACTACTAGTATGAAAACTTGTAATTTCTGTGCTTATACATTGGGCTCTGTGAGCTGCGCGGCGCGGTTTCTTTTCCGCCGTCTCGAAAACAGTCTCCACGTGTTGCCTCGAGGCGACTACACTAGAGACCTGCAACAACCAACTATAACAGCGGACTAGTCTGTAATGAGAATCTTTGGGCTAGGAAGCCTGCAGAAAGGGCCAAGTTGCCGAATTCGGCGTCAACAGGCTGTCCTTGGCGTTGAACCTAACTAATCTACACCGTAAGTCTCCTCAGTCACCCTTGCAACGTGTTGCTGGAACGCCAAGTCTGATGGTAGAAGAATGATAGAGATGAGGTTTAGCACGAGCTTGACGGATGATCCCTACTACAGCCCACAGATGGTTCTTAGGTCTTTCATTTTGTTGACACGGCTCACCGACAGCAAGTTTGTTGCAAAAGTCTCCCTGCATAGGTCGAACTCCTTTTACATACTGCACTAGTATCCTCGGCAAACTGCAGATTGTAGTGCTACTGAAGGCTTCTTCTCTATGCACGTTGCTGCCTTGGCAGCCGCGTCCCAGACATGGCCGCAGGCGCGCCTTTGATATCGCATACAGGAAGTCCACCCGTCCCCCGACACATGCTATTTCGAAGGCAGTAAATTGTATCTATCATCTAATTTGGACGCATTTCTCCCCAAAACCAATCACGACATCATTTGATACGACCAAACTGAAGTAGAGTGTTGTTGGCTGCCGATTGCCTTGTAATCAGGGCGGCTAGTTGGCATTGTAGTTGGTGCTTTAGAGTACGCCTGGATCACCGTGCGAGCTGATAGGGACGTTTGCATGGATTCAGTAGCGAGCATTTCCTGATGTGAATAATGAAGCTTGCATGGCTACCTGTAGCACGTCGCACGGCAGACCATTGCAAATGCATTTGACTCTCCCGAGTTGTGTCATCGTCTACCTCGTGGGTTATACCGACCCAAACGCTAGATTCACTTCCGTAGGAAAGAAATGAGACCTCATATAAAATTCGCAATCAGTTGAGTGTTGATAATGTGAAAGTCCAGAGAATACATAGGAGTGGCGCTGTAAACAGATTGACGATAAAGCAAGCACAAGCGCGGCCAGTCTACCCAATTGCGCAAAGTATGTCATCGCTGGGAATTATACTGAGAATAGTCGCATCATGTTTTTTACTACTGCTCAAGACAAAGTAGCTAGCAATCTTCAGAAATAAATACGTCCATTCAGCTACCGCCAACACGAACAATCAACGAGTATGTACGCGGCCGCTGTGGAGGTTGGGCGATTGACGACCGCGGCCTACCCGGCCTTACCGGCTACATTGTCTCCCCATCCTATAAATTGGCTCTTGGCATCAGAGGGGCTAGAGTGCTTTCTATCCTATAGCGATCACAAGATGCAAGGTCAATCATGACTCTGGGCGATCAGACGGGCGTTACGGCTGCGACATCGTGATCGCGGATCCGCCTCCCGAAAACTTACTGACTGTCGATCATCTGACCCCAGGAGTCTATTCACGGAGATGGATGGTTCAAATTAGTCAGTACTATTACTATAGATTGCAATACCCAGCCGTGGACACTTCGTATAAGTCACCCATCCTCGGCTGTATGCGGCGCCTAGGATCAGCCTCCCACAACAAATATGAATGTATATGAACCTTATGTTCCATCTTTCACTGAGAAAAGTTTCCTGCTGTAGGTGCACTACGTAGACAAATCAGAAAAAATAATTGGAAAATGTATGTACTAGGTACGAAAGGCAGCGGACGATATGTCATGTGTGATACAAAGCAATACGACGCGATAATAATCATGTAGCTAGATGAACAGAATCATAATCATTCATAAAGTGCTCCCGAGCTGATTAGAAGCTATTCAATTTTTCTTGTCGTGCCTGAGTACGAGTGACCTGAGGACGTAGCTTGGGGCTCCGGCTAGAAGGTCATGGTGTATTTTCACTATGGAAGCCTAACTGATGTGATAGCGATCATTTAGCATAGATGGTAGTCATTCTGGCTACGGAGTGGCGTTTTGGAAATCCTTCGCCGCCTGATACGGGTTCCCTGCCGTTTTCCCGCTCGGTACTACGAAGCGAAGCCGTTAAGGTGGCAGACTATTGCAGAGTAACATCGCACATGGCGTCGAAAATGGCGCAATCCCTGAAGTAGAAGCTTCAAATGGAAATACAACATGATTTTCAAGTCTCCTTCCTAATTTTACCTTCCGTCTTGACCCTACCCCCGTTTCCCCGCGGGCGCACTTATAAGTCTACAGTCGCCTGCCTAATTCAGATGACGATCTCGTAATATGCGGCATGGGCCCGGCGATAGAGCGCCCAAGCAACGTTCCAGCCGAGATATATTGGGTTTGTATAAATTACTCGAGTTGCTCTGCAAATTTAGGGTTTGGAATCTCTCTCTAGCCGACAGAGGAAAATCATTATCGTTTCAACATGCATTTGTCTACATTGATTGCTGTTGTTGGCCTTGTGGCCATTGTGGAGGCCCTCTCGGGTATCCCAAAACCGATTCGGAATATAAAGACCGTATCGGGCGTGGGAAGCAAAGCAGACTCCGGTGACGTGACACTGGCGTACTTTGACCAGCTCATTGACCACAGCCGCCCGGAGCTGGGCACGTTCAAGCAGCGGTACTACTACAGCACCAAGTACTACAACGGCCCGGGCTCACCCGTGTCCCTGGACGCGCCGCCCGAGTCCCGCTTACCGATTGAGTATGTCAGGTTGACGAATGCATCTATGGTCGGGTTCATCGCGCAGAATCTGGGCGGCGCGGCGGTTGCCCTCGAGCATCGATTCTATGGCGAGAGCACCCCGGTCAAGGGTGCCATCAATACGGAAAACCTGCAGCCGCTGACGCTGGAGAACTCCATCGACGACCTCGTCTACTTTGCCAGGAATGTCAAGCTGCCGTTCGACCCCGAGGGCGAGTCCCACCCGGACCGCGCCCCGTGGGTCCTGAGCGGCTGCTCGTACTCGGGCGCGCTGTCGGCGTGGACCGAGAAGTTGGCTCCCGGCACGTTCTGGGCGTACGAGGCCGGAAGCGCCGTCGTGGAGGCCCGGAACGACCTCTGGCAGTACTACAAGGTTGTGGGAGACGCCCTGCCTCAAAACTGCTCTGCTGATTGGAAACGGGTCATGGCGCACATTGACGATGTCTTTATGCATGGCTCGGACAGCAGTAAGCAAGAATTAAAGGCCAACCTGGGAGCCGGAAACCGTAGCGACGCGGACGCGGCGCGAGGTGCAGTGGAATGGCTAAATGGATGGCAAGGTCAGCAATACACCTCTGGCTATTCCTTCGTCTTCAAGGTTTGCGACTACATTGAGGTATGTCCCTGTCTACGCGACGAGCTACCCATTTCCAGCCGTATTGCCGCAATTCTCTTGAGACCTTCACTCATTGTTCCCTTCATGTAGAACCAATTTCCTGAAACGCACGAGCCTGTGCCTGGACCAGACGGGGTTGGGCTAGAGAAAGCCCTCCAAGGCTACTTCCGGCTCCTGCAAGACGCATCTGGTGAGGACGTTCAGAACGGCCTTGACCCTGCAAGTGCGTCTTCCTGGGACTGGCAACTCTGTAACGAACCGTAAGACACGTTCCGTTCTCATATACAGCTGCCCGATTCGATTTCCCACTAATGCCCCACGTGTGTACAGGTTCCAGTGGTGGCAGTCGGAGCGGCCCGGGACGCCTCTCCACGTCACCACGGGGTACGATACGGAAGACTGGCTGCGGCATTCAACCTGCATCGACGAGTTCCCTGATGTTGGAAAGTACAAGGTCGGCATCAAGCTGGGCCGCGACGAGAGCACCGTTAATCGCCTGACGGGTGGCTGGGACAACACCAACGCCACGCGGCTCGTCTGGGTCAATGCCGAGTTCGACCCTTGGCTGTACGCGACGGTATCGTCGCCGGACAGGCCGGGCGGCCCGCTGCAGGGCACGACTGATGCGCCCGTCTATATGCTTCGCGGGGCCGCCCATTGCAACGACCACTCTACTGCGAACTACCATGCCAACGAGGACGCTCGCGCCATGTTCGACGGCGTGGCGGAGAATATGAAGAAATGGGCTGCGGAGTTTTATAAGCAGCACAACGTCACGCGCACATTCTAAGACAGGGTCACACGCATAAGTCCAGGTCAGGCGAGAGAATAATTATAGCTGAAACGTACGTATGCACATGTAGGGCTGCAGCAAGAGGTGGGTAGCCCGCGTTTGAATATACTGCATTTGACTTGATCAACATGTTAAATTTTCCGACTTTTTGAAACATCAAGACGCAACAGAGAAACTGAGAAATAAAGAACCAATCTGGCACATTTGGAAAAGAAAGCACATTACAAGAGAATTTTATGACCTCGAAAGGATTAGCAGACTACGTTTGCTTCATGTCTTAGTTGGGTGCGCCACTTGCCAACCCCACCACGAAAGCACCCGCGAATTCTTTTACAGTTCCTTCGCGCGTCATCTCAATGAGTCAAGTGAGGGACAAAATCATGACCGAGAAAAATTTCAAGACTACAAAGGCATTTTTACTAGACCAGGTCAAGCAGGACCCAGGGCTCCCTAGGTCGCAACCGACGGCGTCCTTCTGGCAGGCGGTGCCGCACCCGATGCTCGCGAACAAGCAGTCTCACCAGCTACCCGGGAGCACGGATGTTGCCATTATCGGATCCGGCATCACAGGATGCAGTGTAGCTAAGCACCTGCTGGATCTCTCTTCCCAGTCGGCTGACGGTGCAATGACAGTGACTGTGTTTGAGGCGCGGACGCTGGTGAGCGGCGCCACGGGCCGCAACGGAGGGCTGCTGTCGACCTTTGTACCGGAAGAGTTTGCGGACCTGCTCGAGCACCATGGTGCGGAGGAAGCCGTCAAGATAGCGCGCTTTGCAAAGCGGAACCTGGAAAAGGTGCATGACCTGGCAAGCGCGTCGCCGGAGCGTAAAGAATACAGCCAGGTACGGCTGCTGCGCGATGTCATCTGCTTCAGCAACTCCGAAGATTTTGCTCTGGCAAAGGAATCGTGGACCTTGTACGAGGAGTATGTTCCGGAAGATAAAGGCAAGACCGAGTTCCTCTCTTCGGAAGAGGCAGCACAGGTACATACGATGGAGCATGCATCTCGGACAATCAATTGCTGACATCATGCCAGAAATATAATGTTCGCGCAACAGCAGGGGCTGTGACGTTTCCGAACGGCGCTGGCTGGCCATATAGGCTGATAACAGATGTATGGTTACAACTGTACGATGAGTATCAGTCTAGATTCTCAATCGAAACGACGACGCCGGTTGAGAACATCACATATGATGCTAGCTGCACAGATCGTCCATACACCTTACACACGCCTAGAGGCGACGTCAAGGCCGCCAAGATTATACATGCGACGAATGGATATGCTGGTCACTTGCTGCCATGCCTACGCGGCAGCATCTATCCGCTCCGCGGCAGCATGTCGGTGCAGAAATCGACGCCTGAGTTTGGCCAACATGGCGGTAGCTTGACGTGGAGCATGGCAAACAGGAGGACTTACGAGCCGGAGACGGACGTACTGGAAGCAGGCACATACTACGCGCACCAGAATGCGCTCACGGGCGACATTTTTGTCGGCGGCGAGAAGACAAAGGCGAGCGACTTTTTCGTCGCCGACGATGCCGAGATGAACACGCATTGCAGAGATAACTTTGCCTCCTTGCTGCCGCGCTACTTTATCAACGGCTGGAACAAAGAGGACCAAGGGGTGGCGGGCCCCGAAATTCGCGCTACGTGGACGGGCATCATGGGCTTCACAGGCGACCGGCTCCCGCTGGTCGGGCCGCTGCCCGAGAGCGCGACGCGACGCGGGCGCGGCGAGGGCGGCGAGGGCGGCGAGTGGATCGCGGCAGGCTTCAACGGCTACGGCATGTCGCTATGCTGGGCATGTGGCGAGGCGGTGGCCAAAATGGTGCTGGGAATGGACGTTTCGGAATTCCTGCCGGAGGCGTTTCTCGCGACGAGGCAGAGGATTGAGCAGCCGGCGCAAAGAGGGGCGTTGGACGCGGTGCTGGAATTACTGCCTGTTTGATCAATTGGGCCACGCATTGTTGAGTGCAAAATGGAACGAGTCCAATATTTTCGTCTGTGTGCTTTCAAGAGTCACACTGTCGATGAGGGACATGAATGCCTGCTCTTAGAAGGGAGGTATTATCGATTCTCGACACATTCGTATTGTATAGCGTATCTGTAAAAGGCTGAGCAAGATCCACGTCCAGATAGATGCCAATTTTCCTGTTTCCCTTGGTGGGAACTTGTCATTGCGAACCACTTTCCCAGCGCTACATCAGACTGTTTCTGGAATCAAGGCGTCCATGGCAGCAGGCCAGGGGGGGGCAGGGTCTCTTGGCGCATACCCTGTCCAGACGAGCTTTGCAAGGCTGTAACTGGGGCGGGAGATTTTCTATGTGTAATCCAAAGCGAGAGATTGTCGGCCCTTTGTCGAAAGTGAAAAAGTCTTGCTAGTGGCGCCCACTTTGTCGACAGATGACAGGTTGACAGGGGTTCGTTCGGTGAGGCATTGGCGATGCCTGGCTGTCGCTGGGAATCAGGCAAGGCCCGAATGACTGAGCCATAAGCTGGCTCATGCGCTGGAAAAATATGGATTATAGTGGACAAGAGCCCTGGGACATGGCCCGTCAGAGGAAGCAGACTGTTGCATGGCGGGTGCGAGTCAGGCTATTATAGGGGCATACCTCTGCTACAAAGCAGGGAAGCTTGCAACTCGTGCGATAGGGTTGACGGAAAGAAAGGACAATTCATGCGCGTAGATTATGCGTAGAAAAGGGCAAAAAAAAAACCACTGCAATGCTGCTTGTCGACAAAGATGAGGCCATTCATTTCAAGTGTGTTGGCTGCGATAAGATAAGCGGCGGACGAGGCTCTCGCACCCTCTCTTGGAAAAAAGCTCGCACGAAATTGGAATTTAAAAAATAGATTAATAACACCTGCACCCATCACACACTCGCATACACACGAATAAGACACCGACTTTCATCCTGCAGAATCAGTGACTCCATCACCAATAGCGTTTCTAAAGAGCGGGCATCTCATTAAATACAATGTTCAGACGTTTAGTTAATTTCCGAACATCTCCCATCGTGTTATCTCGTCAAACACATCGCGGCCTGATGGACACTCTTGCCCTACTGATCTTGCCGCTGTGCTTGGTCACCACCGCCTTCGCCTCCATCCGATCCGATGACAAGCGACCACTTCTTTGGCTCGCCAGACATCATCCCGGACCCCATGTGCGCATGAAGAGAATAATTTCAACCGAGAGCCCGACTATCAGATACTCTCCACCATTGCCCCAGCGCTAGCCAAGGGGAAATGGGCCCCCCCCCCCCCCATCGCCTCCCCGGTCATTTTCAAGGCAGGGGGGGGGGCAAATGTGGACGACACTATCTATACCTTTTGGCATTGGCAGCAGCCGTGGCGCGAAGCCACTGGGCTGGAATGAGGGAAAAAAAATTGTTTACTGGCTGTTACTCAGTACTAGTAAAGGGGCGTGCGTGGGTGCCCCTGACCATGAACGAACCAGACCCAATGTGCCCTACAAGGTTAGAGCTGAGCGCTCGGCTGTGATCGCCATGTGTGCTGACATACTTATCCGGCAGGGCAAAAAAAGCACTCGGATAAGTTAAACATGAGACAGAGAAAACGGTGGTTGCGCTCTTACAGACATCACCCGCATCTTATCACCCGCATATTGGCCAAAGATCCGAGACAAGTTCCTCAACTGCATTGTCTCGCAGAACACAGGAGGCGAACCAGGCACAACGGCGATTCTACTGGTAGGTCGCATAATCGGCAGTGCTACTCATGCACTTGAGCCTCCGGGCTATTCCTGTTCCTGACGAGGCGCTACCCAGCCTGCTCTTCGTTGGCCCCAGTTCGCTCGCGATATCCACACATCCTCTTTCTAGACCCGTCCACGCATCCGCCATCCACCACGTAATGAAGTTCAATACCAGGCACGGCCGCATCGCTGCACCGTGGCCTCCTCTCCCCTCGCCGAGCAAATTGTGCTCTTTCGGTCGACCCGCTCCATCTAGGCATCCGGACAGGGTTGTGGCCATGTCAGAAGCCTTGCGGACCACCACGCACACTCATGCCCGCCTCTCTGCTGACGCCTTGCCCATCTTGGGCAGTACGGAGCGGCCGCTGGCTAACAAGCTGAGATCGCGGACAATGGGACTGGCCACGCAGTGAAAAGGCGGCTGCTCCGCTCCTCCCAGCCTGATGCCGTTCTTCTCTTCCCTCTCATCAATTCTCTCTTTCAACGTAGAGATTCAACGGGCTCGGATACTAGGCCTTCTTGTAGACGTTTTCGTCTACGTCCTTTCTTTCATTGCAATCAACCGACCGCACCACAGTCTTTAAAACACCCGGTTTCGACCAAATTTCAATCTTTATACACAATGGTTTCCAAATTCCTCACTGCTCTCGCCGTTGCTGGCGTGGCGTCGGCCGCTGGCACCAACATTGCCAAGTTCAACGCTTACTGGGTACGATTTACAGCACGACTTGATAGAATTGCACTATAAAGTCTTTGTTTACTGACGTAATTTCTAAAAACTACAGGGCCAGTCTGGTCCTGCCACAGAGAAGCTCCGCGACCGTTGTGACGAGGGTGCCGACTACATCAGTCTGTCCTTCGTCACCTCGTCCCCCGAGAACAACCCTTCTGGCTGGCCTGGCATTGGCTTTGCTGCCCATTGCTGGGCTACTGCCTACGATAATAATGGTGTCCCGTCTCAACTTCTTAACCACTGCGGCACCATCCAGGAGGATCTGCAGTACTGCCGTGACAAGGGCATCAAAATGCTTCTCTCCATCGGTGGTGTCTGGGACAAGCAGAAGTCCGACTACCGCGTCACCACCGAGAAGAACGGCCGTGAATTTGCTGATTTCCTCTGGGGTGCCTTTGGCCCCTACGACGCTTCCTGGAAGGGCCCTCGCCCCTTTGACGGCCCTTCTGGCCACTCCGCCGTTGATGGTTTCGACTTTGACCTTGAGCTTGGCAGCTTTGACAACAAGCCGTGGATCGCCATGGCTGACCAGTTCCGCTCCCTCAGCAACGACATCATCATCACTGGCGCTCCTCAGTGCCCTACCTCTCCTGCATGGTTCCACATGAAGGAGATGATCCAAAAGGTCCAGTTTGATGCCCTCTTCGTCCAGTTCTACAACAACATCGGCTGCGACCTCATTATTGGCAACGATCCTGGCAACCCCAATGACGACTTCAACTACAACGAGTGGGAGAGCATCATCGCCTCCAGTGATAAGAGCCGCAACGCCAAGCTCTTCGTTGGCATCCCTGCTTCCCCCGACCCCCAAAGTGCCACTGACGGCTATGTCAGCCCCAAGAACCTCGAGCACATCATTTGCAAGATTGCCAAGCGTCCTTCGTTCGGCGGTATCTCCATCTGGGACATGTGGAGTGGCAAGACCAACATCATTGACGGCAAGTCTTTCAACGAGCACGTCAAGGACATCCTCACCAAGTGCGGTGGGCAGACTACTACTACCACTTCCACTTCCACTGCCACTACCACTACATCCACGACCACGACCACGACCACCACGAGCATCACGACGACTACGACCACCACCAGCAGCAGCTCTAGCACTTCCTCTGCTGTTCCTACCTCGCAGTCCAGCTCTGTTTCCGTCCCGATCGGCACGGGTATCCCTACTTCGGTCTCCAGCTCCTCTGTCTCCGTTCCTACCGGCACCGGCATTCCTACCTCGGTTTCCAGCTCTTCTGTCTCTGTTCCCATCGGCACCGGCATTCCTACCTCGGTCTCCAGCTCTTCTGTCTCTGTTCCCATCGGCACCGGATCCGGCATTCCTACCTCGGTCTCCAGCTCTTCTGTCTCTGTTCCCATCGGCACCGGCTCCGGCATCCCCACCACTGGTCCTGTTACCACCGCTCCTCCTGTGACCAGCGCTCCCTGGAGCAACAGCACCACCACGCAGGAGATGACCACCAGCACCGTCTACACGACTGTCACGCGCACCATCACGTCGTGTGCCCCTACTGTGACCAACTGCCCGGCCCGCGTTGTCACCGAGACCATCCCTCTGTACACCACCGTCTGCCCTGTCACCAAGACCAACCAGCCTCCCAAGCCCACCGCTGCCCCTAGCCAGCCCGCTGAGCAGATGACCACCAGCACCGTGTACACGACCGTCACCCGCACCATCACCTCGTGCGCCCCTAGCGTGACCAACTGCCCGGCCCGTGTTGTCACCGAGACCATCCCTCTGTACACCACCGTCTGCCCGGTCACCCAGACCAACCAGCCTCCCAAGCCTACCGCTTCCCCCAGCCAGCCTACCGAGGAGATGACCACCAGCACCATCTACACCACTACCACTTACACCATCAGCAAGTGCCCTCCCAGCGTCCCCAACTGCCCTATCGGCCAGAAGACGACTGAGACCGTCTCGGTGTCCACGACTGTGTGCCCCGTCACCAAGACCAACCAAGTTCCCCAGCCTACCCAGCCCGCTGGCAAGCCTCCTGGTGGTCAGAAGCCTTCCGGCCAGCAGCCTTCTGGCGTTGCCAAGCCTACCGAGACAACTCTGACCGTGGTCCCGGTCAAGCCTACCGGCACTGGCACTGGCAGCAAGTGCCCTGGCGGACCCAACTGCCCGGTCCCTACCGGCGACCACAACAAGTGCCCCGGTGGTGTCAACTGCCCGGTTCCAGTCGGCAGCGGCTCCCCTCCCGCCGGCACTTCCGCACCCGCGGCGGCTACTGTCAAGCCCATCACCCCCACCACGGGTGGTGCTTCCTCCGTCGCCGCTGGTCTGGTCGCTCTCGTCGCTGCCCAGATCTTCCTCCTATAAGGGTGGATGATGTGACTTGGAAAATAAAATAAAATGGAGATTTCATTACATCTTGTGTTTGATATTACGATAGAAAGCATTCATTCTTATTTCCTTTTGGATTTGTTCATATGGGGTTCCCGACCCTGAATTCTACTTCTTTCATCAGTTTACTGGACTCCTGCCTTGCAAATGCTGTCCTCTGTCTCTAGCCCAAACTTTTGTTGCTTGTCATTTTGAACGAGTCATGAGCCACGGGATAGCTGTGCTTAGCATCTAGTATACTGAATGCCTTTGTCTCCTAATTCTTGGTGCGTGTATATAGGTGGTATATTGATAGAGTCATGTTTGCCCATGCTTTGCACAAATCTTGATGATAAACAGTAGTGTAGGCTAGCTCTGTGTCTATTTGTGACGGCTAAACGAGTGATAGTCAAGCTTGTAGCTGACGTCCTCTAGCACTTCCCGCAGCAACTCAAATATGGGCTCATTGTGGTGCCCCCATTGCAGTCTCTTGACCAGAGCGTCCCGCTCGCGCCGCAACATGTCCTGCGGCACCCGCATCAAGTCGCACTGATCCTGCAACAACCGATATGCGACCAGGTTTGGCGTCTCTACCTGCACGACCGCGTTTCGCAAAAAGTCCAGGTGGTACTCCCACGGCAAGCTACGCGTCACGCTGTCCTGCGCCTCCAGGTTGATGCCCCCGTGGACGAGCCAAAGAAGCCGTTTCTGGCGCTCCTCGTCCCACGGCCCGGTCACCAGAGGTGTGGGCAGACGAACGTCGGGATGCACATTGCGCACTACAGTACGAACCGGGGTGCTTTGATGACGTACGAATTGTTGATAGGCCTTGTCGAAGGAGACTGCTGCGTTGAAGATGCCGTACCCGCCGTTGCCGCTGGGCGGCTCGTACCAGCGGTGGCGGGCATAGGTGTCGGCCCATGTCTGCTGGGCGCGGAGGATGAAGTCAATGTCTACCCACGGTAGTTCTAGAAGTGCGCTCTGCAGGAAACACCGAATTAGTGACCGGACAGGCGGTGCGGAAGTACGGGGAGAGCGTCACACTTGGAGCTCTGGGTCGCCGGCGCAAGGATAGTATCTTGCTTCCTGCGGCGTGCGAGATTTCTTGACTTCCTCCTTGGCCCTGGGACCTTCTGGGATCTCCCGAAACGGGATGCCGAACCATTGGTCCCAGGTGTCATGGAAGCCCCAAATGAAGAAGCGTAGCAGCGTCGCCCGAGACGACAGCTTGGCGCCGACGACGGGGCTGGAGCGAGGCAGCGCGACGCTCCCGCTGTACAGGAAGATGACCTCGAGAATCTCCGCCGGCAACCTGTCGAGGTTGGCGCGCGGCTGCAGCTGCCGCGTGTGCTTGACGTCCTGAATGGAGCGCAGCATCTTGGGCGGCCGCGGCGGCGGCGCCGACGCGGTGGCTGTGGTAGCTGCGGATGCCTTGCGCTTACCACGGACTCGGACGGGCGTGAGCTTCATGGCTCGAGCATCCGAGGAGGGAGTGTCGCACAAGACGGACGGTGGGGGGGATGGGCAAATGATGGAAGCTGGAGGGAGAGGGCCATGCAGGCATCCGCGGCGTCGATGTAGGCGATATCGACGCTAATTGGTGACTGATTGAAGGAGCATTTTGGCCGAAGAGAGCATCGACACCAGAAAGTCGCCAAGACAGAAATATGAGAAAATATCCAATAGTTGGGGTGAGATAAGGTCCCTTCAGTTTTATAGTTTGGAGCTGTATAAAGGGAATTAGCTGGCAATTATGAGCCGTTGAGGTGTTGCAAGTGGTGGACGGACTGGATCTGGCTGTTAGGGTGGCCCGTGCACGCGCCATAAACTTTTTGGTGGTGCTTCGAAGAAAATCCTAAAGGAGTTGTCAAAGGCCGACGACATCTACATACGATAGCCCGTCGGTTGGTGAATCAGGCCTGCATTTTTTCCTCTTCTTCTTCTTCCTTGTCCGTGTCGCCATCAGCGGTCTCCATGAGGACGAAGCCACTCGATCGCGCAGCCGCTGCAGCATTGTAGCGCAGAATTTCCACAGCGGCGATATGCGGTCTCCTGTGCCGTCGCGCAGTCTCCTGCGCTTCCTTCGCACGCAGTCCGAGACGGCCTTCTTCGCCCCGAGCCACGTTCGGGGGGCGCGAGGGAGTGGCATGCACTTTTGCGGTCGCGAACGAGTCTACACTACGGAAACATATACGTGCACGGCAGCAGCGTCCGAGCCGACCGAGCCGACAAGGTCACAGCCGACTGTGGCGCTCGAGTCGTCGTTGTGGCCGTTTGGTCGCCACCCACGACCGAACCAGCAGCGCCGGGAGATTAGCTCCACGACCAGGGCGTGTGGCTGGTACAAGTCTGGGGGTGGTGGAAAAGCCGGCGGCAGCGGCGGCAGCAGCAGCGGCCGCGGCAGCGACCCGTCCAGCTCCTGGCAGGAGAGGCTCTGGGGCATGGCGGCGCGGCGCGGCTTCAAGCCGCTCAAGCCCGACGACCTGCCCGGGCACGACGACCTCGAGCACGGGTCCATGTTCAACAGCCGCCGCGTCATGACGGCCAAGGCGGCGGCGGAGCCGCGTCTGCGCTGCACAGAGGTGGACGAGCACGGGCAGGTGATTCTCGTCGACGGCGAGTTTAAAAAGTCGGAACTGATTGCCAAGGTAATGCCACTGCAGACACAAAAGAAAACGGAAGCCTAGTGTAGGATATGCACGCTGACGAGAATAACCAGTACGGCCTGCTGCCCCGCGATCTGCGCAAGATTGACTCGTCGAACCTGCCTCACATCCTCGTGCGCCCGGAAGCGATCCTGCTCAACCTGCTGCATCTCAAGGTGCTCATCAAGAGCGACCGGGTGCTGCTCTTTGACATTTACGGGTCCAAGACGTCGTACCCGCAGTCGGCCTTCATGTACGACCTGCAGGGCAAGCTGCAGCAGCGGAACCCGACGGGGTCGCCCGGGCTGCCGTACGAGTTTCGCGCGCTCGAGGCGGTGCTGACGTCGGTCACGTCGGAGATGGAGGCCGACTTTGAGGCGGTGCGGGAGCCCGTCATGCACATCCTCAGCGAGCTTGAGGACGACATTGACCGGCAGAAGCTGCGCATCCTGCTGATCCTGTCCAAGCGCATCAGCACGTTTGAGCAAAAGGCCAAGCTGGTCAGGGACGCCATCGAGGACCTGCTGGAAGCGGACGACGACCTGGGGGACATGTACCTCTCTGAGAAGAAGCGCGAGTCGGCGAGGGCGGCCGACGACCATACCGAGGTGGAAATGCTTCTCGAATCCTATCACAAGATTGCCGACGAGATTGTGCAAGAGGCGGGCAACCTCGTCTCTGGCATCAGAAACACGGAAGAAATGTACGCCTCCCTCCCCTTCCCACCCCTTTGCTGACTGTCAACCGCATGCCAGCATACTACATACACCCCGTTACTAACTAAAAGACTTTTTGTTTAGCGTCCGGGCCATACTCGACGCCAACCGCAACTCGCTCATGCTGCTGGACCTCAAGTTCAGCGTGGGCACGCTGGGCCTGGCAATGGGGACGTTCCTGGCGGGCCTGTACGGGATGAACCTGGAGAACTTCATCGAGGAGACCAACTGGGGCTTCGGGGCGGTGACGGTGACGTCGACCATCTGCTCGCTCATTGTGTGCTGGTACGGGCTCGTCAAGCTGCGGCGGGTGCAGCGCATCAAGATGGTGAGCAACGAGCGGCTGCCGGGCCTCCCGCGCGGCTACCCTCACTACCAGGACGAGGGGGCGATGGGCCTGCTCGATTCGCGCAACCGCGAGATGCTGCGCCGCCTGCACTCGCAAAAGGCGGCGCCCAAGAAGACGACGTCGTGGTTTTGGTGAGGGGCCCGAACCACGCCGCGGCTCTCTTCTTTTTTTTTTCTTTTCTTCTGTATTACAACATTTCTCCGTGTACAGCATATAGAGGGCGTTTGGGAAATTTCTTCTTCTTTTTTTCTTGCTGGCTTGTCGGAGGAGATTGTAAGATGATTTCACTGTTTCATTCTGGAAAGCACCTCTTTTTTTTATTCACATACACTCAGCTCCGAGACGCTGTCTGACTGCGCGTCGTACATAAGGGCGTAGTCAGCCCGTGTCAGACGCATCAATCCTGTATACTAGTTAACTAATGGCTGGACACATAATCTATCCCGCTCTATATACACCCTTGCATAAAATGTACACCGCCTTGCGTTTGCCCTGCGAAGAGAGGGTAAATTCAAAGAGGAAAAGAAATAAGAAAAAAAAATAAAAATAAAGAAAAGTAAACACGTGTTTTAAATTCCGTCCATTGAAAGGCCCTCCCTCCCCCGTTGGGCCGTTGCCGATCTCCCAAGACCTTTCCCCTCCCCCCCCCTGGTTCGGTCTTTTTTTCGTGTCGCATGAAACGAGGCGTCGCGAATCGTGACGTCAGGATATCGACACCCGCAGCATGGGATTTTTATATTAAAATCACAACAATCCCCTTTTGCAAGGAATTTTTTTCCCTTCCCTTTCTTCTTTGCGACTGTTCTTCCCCGTGTCATTGTCCACTCTCGATTTTTTTCTTCTTCTCTCTCCAAACCATCCAAGCATCCGTCCTTGACAAAAACCGCCATCATGGGAGCCGTTATATCCTGTGTAAGTGGGCTTCCGAGCTAGATTTTTTTTAACCCTTGGCCTTTGTTTTTTTTAGCCCAACTCAACGGCTGCGACTGCCGAGTTTCCCTTGTTTTTTTTTTCTTCAAGCTTGTGCGTGCTAACTCTTTTTTTTTTCCTTCCCTGTTAAGATTGAATCGATATTCAATGCCATTGCCGGCTGCATCATGGCCATTGTGCACGGCGTCATTGCCATCTGCAAGGCCATCCTCGACGCCATCCTGGCCTTCTTCGCCATCATCCTCAGCTGCCTCACCTGCGGAAAATGCGGCGGCCGGCGGAAAGTAGGCTCGAGTCATGTGTAGCGGGGTATTTTGTTTTTGTGTGGATTTGAATTGTTGCCCCCTCTCATGATTTCTCTGGGCATCTTATTCTCCTTTTCTCTTCTTTTCTCACCCTTCTTGGTCGGTCGACCCTTCTCGATTTGATACCCCTCTATGTGGCTCATGAGCTTGTCCCACGATACCTCAGCATGCAAGGCGGGAAATGAATTTTTTTCTTTTAATTTTTTCTTTATTTTTTTGACCATGCTGAAGCGCTCTCTCGAGTCTTTAGATAGTAGCAGGCTGGCATGAAGACAAAAAAAATATCATCTTCTTTAATTCGTCCTGTCCGTTTTCGCGCCAACTCTTTGACGCAGTCCCCCGTGTAGAATGCGACGCGATCCCGGCTCTGCCCAACGCTTCTATACACGTGCGCCTGCCGTGTCGCCTGACAAGCTCTCCGTGTCCGTGGAGTTCGTGTCCGAATCTTGCCATTCGGCCCTGGAGGCTGCGGCCTGTATAATGTTTGCAGTGTCATTAGCCTCGTGCTCCGCCGACATGATTGCCTTTCTGTCGTTGCCCGCCGCCTCCAGCGCAGGGCTCTTTGCAGCTCGCAGCCTGTCCAACACATCCGAGTGGTCCTCCATGCTTTGCAAAAGAAGACGGTTGTCGGCGTCATCGTCGTCGTCGTCGTCGTCGCCGCCGTCATCATTCTGGTCGACAAGTCTCTTTCGCCGCCGCAGCGTCTCGCCAAACAACGGCTCCGCCTCGGCGAACCGGCCCTCGTCGTACAGCAGCCGGCCGAGATGCTGCATGCTCGCCAGCGTGTCCTCGTCGTCTTCGCCAAAGTGCTGCTTCCGCGCCTCCAGCGCTTGACGGTACAGCGACTCAGCCTCTTCGTGCCTGTGCTCGCCCTGCTTGTAAATGGCCTCGGCCAGTTCCTCCATCGTTTCGAGCATGTCGCCATTCCTGTCTGCGGCGCTGCCCAGGACGGCCCTCGTTCGCGCGACGGCAGTGAGCAGGGTGCGCTCCGCGTCCTCGTACTTTTCCTGCTTGCGCAGCCCGGCAGCAAGCTCTCGCATGGCCAGCAGCGTTGCGGCATCATTCTTCCCCTTGGTGCTTTCGCAGAGCCCGAGCAGCTCACGATCCACGTCCTCCGCGTCAGCGTACTTTTCTTGCTGGTAGAGGGCATCGGACAGGTTCCGCATGGTCTTCATGGTATCCTCGTGCTCCGCTCCCAGAACCAGCGTCTGCGCAGTCAGATTTTCTCGATGAAGAGACTCTGCTTTCTCATACTTTTCTTGTTGGTACAAGGTCTCCGCCACACGGCAGATCGTGGCCAACGTTGTGGGATGCTTCTTTCCAAAGGTCTTGAGTTTCGACTTTAGGGCTTCGCGATATTTCATCTCTGCCTCTTCGTACTCCTCCTGTCCGCAGAGCGCCTCGGCCTGGCCGTGTATGCTTGCTATGGTGTCTGGGTGCGCCCTACCCAGTAAATCTTCTCCTATAGTCCTCGCTGCTTTGAATGTCGCCTCGGCTTCGTCATATTTCTCCTGCTTCAGGAGAACCTCGCCTAGTTTAGACTCAACCTGTAGCGACCAGACTTTTCTTGGTCCTGTTCTCTGGCGCTGCATGACCAGCATCTGCCGATAAATGGCCTCTGCACCCTCGTAGTTTTGCTCGTTTGTCAGCGCATCGGCGACCTTGCTGAGACTTTGTATAGACATATCCAACGAGTCGTTGATTATGGAGATTGGCTTTGGTGGTGGTGGCTTGGCTAGCTGTTGATGATGTCTTTTCTCGGCTGTACCTGATGTTGCTCCCGGCTTTGGAGGCCGACTGAGAGAGTGCGGTCCTCCACGACCCTGCGGAGTGTTTTCCACTGGCCACATTGTCATCGTTATCTGGGCTCCTGGCATAACCGTCTGTTCCCATACCTGTGGCAGTATGATTGTTCCGTCACTTGCCATTAAATCATACCAACCTTCTCTCACATTGCGTTCCAATGCCTCTATGTGCTCGAATGCAGCAATGATGAGTTCTTCTATACCCTAGCCAGTGAAAATACCCATCAGATCTTACAGCGCCGCCGTGTTCCATCGGGTAAGCCATGTACTCACCATCCAACTTTTGGCAACAAGCCAAGGAAATTTGAATTTACGCCCAACTGCATCCTTGAAGTTGACATACTGGCGGTCGTCTTGGGCCTCGGTGGCCTTCTGCTGCTTGTTTCTGGCGGTCGGCTCTGTGCCCTTGGGCCAGTCGCCATCGCCATCCAGACTTGAGCTAGGATTCGTGTTGGGTGTGCTGCCTCTCTCACTGCCGTCATCACTAGCTAGAGCCGGTGCTGGCGGGCTGGTAGGAGCGGAAGCACTGTCCTCGTCGACGACGCGGTATGGGGCGATGGACGAAGGCAAAGGTGCGGCACTTTTTTTTTCCCTTGGATATCAGCATCGAATTGGCGGGCAGTTCCAACCCTGACCAGCGGCAGATACCGACGACGTACTAGGATGCGGAAGAGAGCAGCGTCTGTACGGACACCAGTCTGGAGCGGAGCGCATCTCGCAGCTCGATGAGCTCCTGTGACTTATACAGCGTCCAGCCGACCTTGTACCACGACGTCTGGAGGCCGGCGGCGTGCCTGTTCTCCAGCACGGCGTGGTAGTTTCTGCTCTTTTCCAGAAAGGCGGTGATGATGTCTACGGAAGAGAGCACAATGTGCGAGGTCGCGTTGACCGTTGCCGGCGGGAGGAGCTTGTGCGCGCGAATCTGACCGACCTGCAGAAAGGCCTGCTGCATCGCCGACACCTCGGATATGGCCTGGAGGTACTCCTCCGACGCGCCCTTGGTGTCGGCCATGATGCGGATGAGCTTGTAGGTGAGGTTCGCGCCCGCGATGAGGTCGCCGACGGAATACCCAAACGACATGGCGACCGGCGGGGCAGCAACGTATAACTACTGGTAGAGATGGAGTCAATCCTCTTCTCGTTCGGAGACTTTGCTGGAAAGGGTCGCGTATAAATGTAGGCCTGCGTGGAACTGCACTAGGGTGCGCCAGCAGGCCTGCTATGCAGTGAGCCCTCGCAGGCTTAGCCCAAGGCAGAATATACTTGCTGTAATCAGTGAGTGTTTCGCGAGGCTGAGAAGCTATGACAAGTTTTACCCCATTACCTTTGCGTATTTCTCTAATTCTGCTGCCGCCCCCATGACATTTCGGCTTGCCACGACGAATAATGATACACCAATCGAACACTACCATCACCACATCGATAAAGTGGAAATGAAAAAAAAGTCTCACCCTTTTTCAACTCTCTAGAATAGTCAAAATGATGAAAAAAGTGGAAGAAATAAAGAGACCGAAGCAGTCCAGGAAAGATAATACAACAGCAACATAGTGAGTTGGAGACGCTACTCTCTACTCACTCACTCATCATCGCCACTGCTCAAACTACTGGAGCTTCCTCGTGTTCCCGCCTTCTTCATCGCCGACAAAATTGATGACGGCTGTGCAAGCAATTTCGCTGGTGCGTCGAATTCCATCAGCTCCCCCTTTTGTAGAACCGCGACCTTGTCGTACCGCTCAATGTACCCCAGACGATGAACGACAGAAAGCACAGTCCTGCCTGCGAATTCAGTCTCCAGCACATCCTGCATAATCTCCTCTGTCTTATGATCGACGCTGTTATTTTGATCAGCAAGCCTGCTTGGCTTGGGAGAAAAGATTGGCACTGACCTGCTTGTAGCTTCATCAAGGATGAGAATCGGACTCTTTCTTACCATGGCTCTAGCCATGCAAATCAACTGCCGCTCACCCACAGACCAAGATGTGAGAGGCATGTTCGAATCGATGCCGCCAGCGGTCTCGATGCGATCCCATAGTCCGAGTCGTCTCAGAGATGCCACTATGGCCTCGTCTTCGGCGACTTCGAATGGATCGACATTGTCCCGCACCGACCCGGGCATCAAGAAGGGTTCTTGGGGGACAATGTTGATCAGAGCGCGCAGCTCATTCGGCATCAAATTGTGTATGTTGACTTTGTCTACTATCAGCTCACCATCGATGTGTATCATGTGTAGCAGACTGAGAATAAGCGACGTCTTGCCACTGCCCGACCTGCCACAGATGGCAACCTTTTCGCCAGCTTTGATGGAAAGCGTCAGGCCTTTCAGAACAGAAGGCCCATTTTCCCTACAGAGATCCAAAGTTAGCTAGACATCACGTCAACGGAACGAATTTTCTCACTTGTATGAGGCAACAATGTTTCTGAAATCAATGTTCCCCGCATTCGGCCAGTTCGGCGGAGGGCTCTCGGGCTGCAAAATCCCCAATTCTTCCTCTTCAGGCACTGTATTGTCCTTGAACTCTTTTATGCGGCCGACAGCGCCGATTGAGGTTTCGAGAGAAGTCCACATCTTGATCAACTGAGTCAGTGCAGAGTTGAAAGTCATGACAGTGACGAGGGAGACACCGACGCTACCCGGCGAAAACTTGTCTCGCCAGGTGACAACAATCGCAATCAGTATCAAAACGAGGGCCGACACGAGCGCATCCAAAACCAGGGCAAGCCACTGCTGGATGCAGTAGAGCAAGTACACCGGCCGCTGCGAGCGATTGAGCAGCCTCTGAAGAGCCAGTTGACATGAACGCTGCCACCCAAAGGCCCTCAGCGTGGCCGCTCCATTCTTGGATTCGAGAAACTGGAGGTAGACGGGGGCCTTGGCTTCAATGTCGAGAAGCCGGACCTGTCGGGATGTGCGAAGGTAAATCCGCTGGATAATGTAGATGGCTGCCAGGACTATGGGCAACGACGCCGTCAGATAGCGTCCGAACACGGCCAAGAGGAGCATCTTGGCGATGCATTCGAAAAAGGCAGCCAGATAATTGACGATTATGATGGGAAGTTCAATTCCGATGAGTTCCATATCTTGACTGAATCGGTTCGTGATGCTGCCGAGATCGGTCTCCTGATAGAAGAGCAACGAAGCGCCAACGACGGCCGTCAAGAGATGCGTATGGAGGTCTCTCGAGGAGACTGAGATCATGTTGACAAAGACCAGCCAGCAGAGGAAAAAAAGCAAAACACCGGAAATCACTCCCAAAGCACCATATACACCAAGGTACATGCCATTATTGGCATGACCGGGATGCTTGGCGTTGGCCGCTGACCAAAGATCAATCCAGATGACGCCAAACTCGCTGCAAAAGACGTACAATGCGCCACTACATAGCATCATGACAACCTTGAGGTAGCCTGACGAATGCATATAGTAGCGGTAGACTGAGGGGACCCCGTGTGTGCGTTTGAGATCCGCGGCCTCCTCATTGAGTGCAGAAACTCTGTCTTCGGTAGTCGCGATTCGAGTGAGGGCTTGCACACCGGCCGGCCTGACCTCTCTGCTGCTCTCATCATCATCGTCGGTAGGGTCTTCGATCTGAAACCCGGAGGAAAATCCGCTGCTCGACTGCAGCGACGCTACAGTACGAGATTCAACAATACTGCCTTGATCGACAACCAAAACGTCATCTGCCATCATCATGAGATATCTGGAGTGCGTGACAAGGACGGTTGTGAATCCGTTCCTTCGTAAAAGACCAGAAGGTCCAAAGAGGTTCTCTGAGATATGGGCAATGTTGGCATTGTCAACCCCGCTAAAGACATCGTCCAGCAAGATGACCTGCTCGCGTGAAAAGACGGCACGAGCTAAGCTCACTCGCTGTCGCTGGCCACCGCTCAGTTTGTTCCCGTTGTCGCCAACCTCTGTGTCATCGCCACCAGGGAAGTTGTCAATGTCATTATCCAGACCACAGGCTGAAACTACAGTCCGATACCACCTCTCGTCGATTGGGGCCGAGGAGCCGTACGTGATGTTGCTCTTGAGAGACCCGTTCACCAGCCACGGCACTTGGGAGCAGTAGGCCGCAGAAACGAACCTGCATTTTGTGAATCCGTTGACATTGATGGTTTCTCCGAGTATGCTTTCGAGCAGTGTTGATTTTCCACTGCCAGTACGACCAACGACAGCAGTGAAGCGTCCCTTCAGAATAGATGCGTTGAGATTGTCGAGCACCGCCGGGCCAGAATCAGTCCAGGCAAAATTTTGGCCAGCAAAGGTTACAACAGCCTCTCCAAGGTCCAACTTTTGACTTGGCATAGACTGCAGAGCGATATCGAGGGTCTTCCCCTCATTCACGTTGGCGTTGCCGGCTGGTGGCAGTAGACCGGGGTGGGTGGGCTGGCGGCAGTATTCCTGCATTCGATCGAAACTGCTCAAGCATTCATAGACACTAGGAATAGCCTGTATCAATGTCAAAGTGGGTTCTGTCAGAAGCGCAATCAGTGACAAGGACGTAAAGGCCTTGGTGGCCAGAAAAGAGGTGTCGTGACGGGCGTTGGAAATGGCGACGAAGACTATAAATGTCACCACGGGCGCAAGTACCAACGGCGAATTGGCTGTGGACGTTAGCAAAGAAGAGAGAATACGATTCTCTACACGTACAAAAGAATATCTGGCCGATCAGTGTCCATCGATATCGGGCGGAATTCTCGATTTCCACGTCGCGCGCCTTGTAGATAACGGAAAACATCCTAGAGCTGAGACCCAGCATCTTGACAGTTCTCATGTTGGCCAGCATGTTTGTGGTCAGCAGCAGCCGCTCTTCGACCTTTTCGATCCATGCTCGTTGGTATTTCTTGGCGAGAGAAGCGATGACAAAAGCCATAAAGACGAAAGCTAAAAGAGTCAGGCATCAGCCCCGGTGACCAAACGACAGAGGTGGTGAAACTCACAGAGAACGAGCAGGCCTGGCACAATGCAGGCGACAAATATTTGTCTCTCCAGTAGGTATACGGCGATGATGATTTCGATTGGCGCTGCCCAAACCTCGTGAATAGTTCGAAAACCTGTCGAGATCCGCTCGACATCCGCTCCCATCAATGCGAGCCCATCTACGGACCCCAAATCAACGCTACGAGCTTCCACTGTCTGTTGATAAATGACCGAGATCAAGCCTCCACGGAGTCTTATGATGAATCTGTTCAAGTAGTAGCGGTACAGCGCCATGGAGATCTGGAGAGAGTTAATTGATGGACCTACCAATAGTTAGGGGCGGAGGAGGAGCGACACATACAGCCATGCCGCAATATATCATTGCATAAGCGCCTATAAGTCCATTCCCAATATTTTGCGGTGCGTTTCTATTGCCAATGAATTCAAGGACGTTGTTAATCATGAAAGGCTGTGCAAACTTGAGTCCGACCAGGAACAGGCGGGGGATGATGGCGGAAAGGAATGACCAAGCAAAGGCGCGACCGCAAGCCACAACAAAGGCATTCTTTTTTGACAAGTCGGCTACCATGCGTTAATTGAGAATTCTCCGCCTTGTCATCATCTAGTAATAGTATCGAACCTTTTTTCAAACAACTCTGCAGTTGGTAGTGCAGCTTGTCTGCTGCGATGCGGTAGTCGAGCTCGGGGAGGTCATCGACGGTGAGAAAATTGCTGTAGCCCCGAGACAGTGTACCGAGGACCCATACATAGCCAGTGATACCCCAGAAGCCCATGAAGGGTTCCGGGCCAGAATGTGCGAGCTTCTCTGGTTGTCGCAGGCTGCCTCTCTTGCCGGTCGACTCGAGGACCAGGACAGCCGCCGTGAGCACCAGACCGACCGTCTTGACAGAAAACGCGGCAGGATCATGGGGGGTCATCAGCCACAGGGTACGGACCCGGGCAATTTCCAGCGGAACGAGCGCAGACAAGTACAGAGTGAGCGTCGTGGACGGCTGCTCGGACCGGTGGTGCTGCAGCCACGACAAGACACTCGCCGCGCAGGTGGCAACCAGGGACAAGACGTCGACAGCAATGGAGGCTCTCGTGTGCAAGTGGGTGTTTTCGATTCGAAGCGCTAGAAAAACGAGCTGAAACACGAAAAGGGCAGAGAAAACGGCCTGGGAATTTCTTGTCAGTGAGGTGCAGTAGTGTAGACACGGGCTGTATAGCGAAATACCAGTTTGGATCCAAGCAGGGCAGAGTGCTTGACGATATTCTGCTGGCGAAACAAGCCAACAGCTGCGATTACTGCAATCACTATAAAGACGGCGTTCGGAACTGCGCCAAAGACGACATCCTCAAAATACAGCGTAAAGTCGAACGATCGACAGACTGTGTCGACTCGAGGGCCGAATCGGGCATCGCAGGACGCCATGTTAGCGAGTACAGTATACTCTCCAATTCAGAAATTCTTGTCACGATACGGACAGGTTACGAACCAGCCAGAAAGGCGTGGCCTACGATGTTTTATTATCGGACAGGACCCAGGCTAGTTAGCATCGGCTCCGCATGGCAGCCTGGTTGGTCTCCCTGGCTCTTTTTTTCTTCTTCGATGCGTACGACATTTCCTATTACGATGCCAACGTCTCCATTGCATTCGCGTCCCCAGCCTTACGGGGTGGAGCCGAAAAGGCTTGTGTACCCGGTGAGTCCCGTAGATAAGGCTCGCAACAAGCTTCCAGGTAGACGTTGATGCGTGCGAGTCTATCTGACCTCCGCAAACAGATAGAATGAATGAATTGTCAGGTCCATATCACAACCTACCTATTCATCATTCAGAAAGGCCCTCTTCTCTACAATGAAAAAGCTCTCCAACCTGGAGTGATGGCTTGTCATCTCTTGCCAGAGTCCGTGAGATTTGGAGATGGAGCGGAGACACAGCGATGGGGCTGAAATGGCGTGGGAGCAGACGAAGCCTGCAGCCACAACGTTCCAGAGTGGTCCAGGTATGCTGGGTACGTCAATAGGGTTGCGTGTCGAGTGAGTCAGCTTTGGATGATGTGCAATTTTACGCAACTAGCACGATGAGTGGCCATGTCACTGTGAAAGATGTCGAAACCCGTTGCGCAAGAGCTTTCGCATCGATGCTGTACCATTGCCACTTGAAAGATCGACGGCCCAAGGGCAGGTATGACTTCTCCCAACAGGTCTATAGTAGATTCGGCCGACTTTTGAATCGACAACCTCTCCCTATGCCTTGCAGAAAGAGTGTGTTGTTGTGAGCTACAGTCAACGCACTGCGGTTCCATAAATCAACCAATCGTAGACGATAGCAAGCTATTATTTACACTGAGGATCTCAAAATAGAGTTGTAAATTCATTCTGGACGTTAGTAGCCCCGCGAGTAGCTTTATGGTGGAGTTGCAGGGTAGGCAGCACCGATGCCACGGCAAAACGACACCCTGTTAATAGTATTCCAGCATTTGTAAACAAAGTCGCATGAATCAAAGTGTGAGAATAGGCAGTAATTCTCAACAACTCCTCTGCGAGTACATGGAAACTACTCAGATGCAAAGTACAAATGCGACGGATCCAATACTCCAAACACGCACTGATGCAGCACTTGTCGCGACGAAGCGATGCCCAATTTGGAAAAAGAGGCATGCAGCTGCAAGTCAAGTCATGCCCGTCATTATGCCGGCGGCCCAGGGCAGTGGCACAAATGACATCAGGGTGCGCGCCATGGGAAGCCATGTATGTACAGCCGACTTTTTGCAACGAACCAGCGTCGAGAGCACAGATGGCACTGTGGTAGCTGACGAATTGGCCGCTGGTGGCGGGACTCTGTTATACAAAAAGCTTGCTCAGCGGGGACGAGTAGCTTGATTTTCGGGCAAAGAGTCAACGTCATCTGGCCATCTCAAACGTTACCTGTTATGCCCCTCTATATATCATACTAATAGTCGACCTTGGACTCTGCACTTACAACTGACAACTTCATCTCTACAACACACAACATCATCATACCAACCATAAAATCACCTGAATCAAAATCATGGACTCTTCCAAGGACCAGAAGAACAACGAGGCACGAGAAGAGCCACCCCCACCCCCTCCTGCTATCATCCCCATCACTAACAGCGACTCCAGGGCGAGAAGCAATTCTCGATCCAGCCCATCAAGGACAAGGTCGAGCCCGAACTCGCCGCCCATAAAGCTCACGGTCCTGCCGTTGTTCAAAACCTCCCGGCACAAGAAGGCACCAAGGAGGACCGCGCCGAGCGCAAAGCCGAGCTTAACAAATAGAGGCCTCGCGACAGCGATGATGTCACGAAGCGGTGCAACGAACTCACGAGACAAGACATTGTTGGCGTGTCGCGCAACGCGCCCCATGCGGCAGTATACAACTATATAGGCTTTAATGAACACACATACTTTTTTTCTACGACATTAATTTTTTTGCCAAACTCTACTGCGTGCTAACATGTCTCGATACCCCTTGCCAGTCGCGAAATGCGGGGTGTTGCTTGCGCCTAGAGTTTCACGACGGAGTAGCTGTTAGTGACGTTATAGCGCTATGCCTGCTGGACAGTGCTCCGGTACGCCCACTAAGACCGCTACAGTCACGCACTAAATGCCCCAAAACACTGGTCCCCAAATGCTCCTGCTTCAGGATCCTCTCCCGTCCAGCTTCGACATGCCATTCCTTCAAACGCACCGCGCCGAATGTCGACAAACAATGCGCCCCAACCAGTGAAGCTATCACTGCCCCTGGTTCGCCGGCCCGTCCCGTCCCCTCGAATTCGGCACCTCGCTAATTGATACCAGGAGTACCAGCAAGCTCTCTTCCAGGAGCTCCGTTCCGAAGATGAGTTGGTCGTGCTCGCCCGAGGCCTGGGGCTCATGCGCCTCGTCACCAACCTGCTACACTCGTACGACGCGGCCGGAAACAACCTCATAGTCATTGTCGGCGCCGAGGACCGCGAGAACGGATGGATTGGCGAGGCCCTGGCCGAGCATGCCGCCATCAGCGCGTCGCCCAAAGCCCGTGGCCTCACGGTCGTAAACACGGACTTTCAGAGCGTCGGCGCCCGCGAGAAGATGTACGCCGGCGGTGGCATATTCAGCATCACGTCGAGAATATTGGTCGTCGACTTGTTGACGGGTCTGCTGAACCCAGAGACCGTCACCGGTCTGGTCGTTTTGCACGCGGACCGAATCGTTGCCACGTCTCTGGAAGCATTCATCCTCCGAGTCTACAGGCAGAAGAACAAAGTCGGCTTCCTGAAAGCTTTTGCGGACAATCCCGACCCATTCACAATCGGATTCTCGCCGCTGGCCTCGATGATGCGAAATCTCTTCCTCAAAAAGGCGTCGCTCTGGCCGCGCTTTCACGTCACCGTCGCGCAATCGCTCGAGGGCAGAAAAAAGGCCGAGGTCATTGAGCTGGAAGTGCCAATGACAGATTATATGACGGACATTCAAAACGCCATTATGGAATGCGTTGAGATCAGCATTCATGAGCTCAAAAAGGGTAATCCTGGCCTCGAAATGGACGACTGGAATCTCGACAGCGCCTTGCTCAAGAATTTCGACGTCATCGTCCGCCGCCAGCTCGATCCCAACTGGCATCGCGTAAGCTGGAAGACAAAGCAGATTGTCAATGACTTGACAGTTCTACGCGGGCTGCTGAACTATGTTGTCACCTACGACGCCGTCTCGTTTCTCCAGCATCTTGATACCATCCATGCTGCGCATTCCCCGCCTCCGGGATCGACAAGGCAAACGCAATCGCCTTGGTTGTTTCTAGACGCTGCGCAGACACTGTTCGAGACGGCGCGGAAACGTGTCTACTCCGCTAGCATAAAGCAAATTTCTCAAGAAGAAAATATTGACTCACTGCGGCCGGTGCTGGAAGAGCTCCCGAAATGGAGCATGCTTGCAGAGGTGCTCGAAGAAATCGACCGCGACCTCTACTTTGAGCCGCATGCCAGGGATGATTCCAACGGTACAATACTAATAATGTGCTCCAACGTCGATACGTGCCGTCAATTACGAGATTATTTGCAAACCATGCACGTCAAGCCAAGACTGGCGACCAAGAACTCTGATGACGATGATGATGCCCACAAGCCCTCTGCCGTTTTCATGATGCGGCGCCGACTGCGCAACTACTTGCGCTGGAAGAGGCAGTTCGCGGTCGTCAATGCCTCACTTTTTACAGAAAACAACAGAGCACTCAATAGCGCCACTGATTCTCGCCCCGGCCACGGAGGCATGCGCGGCGGGAGAGCGCCATCAAATAAGCGTCGTCGGCAGCGTGGCGGTGGTAATATGGCCGTTAGCATGTCCAGGGCCGAGAATGGCAGCATCTCGCAGTTTTTCGAGAAGCCCAACGAGGTGGCCGAGTTGATGGCCGAAGTACAGATCACAGAAGAAGAAGCCAAACAAAAGGAAGACGTCGTTGCCGATCCGCTTGACAACATGGAGGATTTTTTCCAGCTCTACGACATGCAAGATTTGGTCGTCATTCACGCCTATGACGGCGACCAGGACGAGCACGTTCTTGAGGAAGTAAAACCTCGCTACATCATCATGTACGAGCCGGATGCGTCCTTTATTCGCCGCGTCGAGGTCTACCGCTCGTCACATAATGACCGCAATGTCCGCGTGTACTTTTTATACTACGGCGGTTCCGTCGAGGAACAGCGCTACCTGGCCTCTGTGCGTCGCGAAAAGGACGCTTTCACTAAGCTCATCAAGGAGCGTGCGGGCATGTCGCTTGTCATGACGGTCGATCCCCACGGCATCGAAGACCCTCAGGAAGCTTTCCTACGTACAGTCAACACCCGTATCGCTGGTGGTGGCCGCCTTGCCGCTACGGCTGAGCCGCCCCGCGTTGTTGTCGATGTAAGAGAGTTTCGGTCCTCCCTCCCTTCGCTGCTGCATGGCCGATCCATCGTCATCGTACCCTGCATGCTCACTGTGGGCGACTACATTCTCTCGCCCACCATCTGCGTCGAGCGCAAAAGCATCAGCGATCTCATATCCTCCTTCAAAGACGGCCGCCTCTTCACTCAAGCAGAGACCATGTTTCAGCACTACAAGAACCCGATGCTGCTCATCGAGTTTGACCAGAACAAATCATTCACACTCGAGCCCTTTGCCGATCTTTCGGGCAGCGCGAGCAGCGTATCCGCCACCAACGTCTCGTCCGACCTGCAGTCGAAGCTCGTCCTGCTCACGCTTGCGTTTCCCAAGCTGCGCATCATCTGGTCTTCGTCGCCGTATCAGACGGCCGAGATTTTCGAGTCGCTCAAGACGCAGGAGGCAGAACCAGACCCGATCGCGGCGGTGCAGGCAGGCCTCGACAAGGATGCTCGCGCGGAGGACCAAGTGTTCAACCAGGAGCCTCAAGACATGCTGGCTGTGGTGCCGGGCGTCACGCCGCAGAATATCAAGAACATTATCATCAAGACAGAAAACGTCAAGGAGGTAGCCAACATGACGCCAGATGAGCTAGCACCACTAGTGGGCAAGGCAGCGGGCAGGGCCATTCATGCATTCTTTGATAGGAATGTCATGGAGGAGGAAGACTACTGAGTGCTGTCAACTTGAACACATATACAAAGGTAGTTGACACCTTGAAAAGAAATAGAAAATTCTTGCAATAAGAGTGATGTTCCTACTTTCTTGCAATAAGAATGATGTTCCTACTGGTCAGTATGAAAGCGCGTGTGTAGCAGTCAAAACGAGGTATTGATATTTAGCAAATGAAACATAGATATGGGTCTGAAATCTGGAGTTGGCCATAGAATAGACAATTCTACGCTTGAAGTTTGCTACAGCGTCCTATTTGTGATATTCATCCTACTTTTATGGCAACAGTAAGCGAGATGCATCATTCACATTGCCGACTAGTCCGTCATTGGTACGAACAGAAGAGCTCTCTCTCTCTCTCTCTCTCTCTCTCTACTTACGCAGCCGTCGTCGTCTCGCTCTCGGGCGTGGAGCGCACAAACACGCGCGACGCCCAGCACGCGACGAGCAGGTCCCTGGTGCCCGCCTCGAGCGGCTCCGCGCCTCCAATGGTCAGCTGCCCGCCGGCCTCGCGGGCGACGACGACGCCCCTGTCGTCGGTCCACTCCATCTCGCCGGCCTCGCGGCTTTCGCGGCCGCCCCCCCTGCCCTGCACCGTGTAGAGCAGCTCCTTGTTCCAGTCGTCGCTGGACCGGTACCCGCGCCGCCGCATCAGCGCCTGCATGCGGTCCTCCTCGGCCTGCGTCAGCGGGCGGCGGATCGGCGTCATGTGCCAAAACTTGTACGTGCGGCTGCGGCCGAGCGTCTTCTCCACGACGACGGTGCCACCGGACAGCCCGCCGCCGCCCGCGCGCCGCCGCCCGCGGATGCACAGCAGCGGCTTCTGCCCGATGCTGATGGGCACGGCGAGCCTCTCGCCCGTGTACAGGGTGAGGTCGTCATCGTACTTGATGAATGGAGCGGCGGCGGCGGCAGCGGACGCGGAGGAGGAGGAGGCGGTGGCCGAGGAGGCGGCGGCAGCAGCAGCAGCAGCGAGGAGGCGCACCTCGCTGGGGAGAAGGTGGCTGATGGCCAGCTGCCACGGCTGGCCGCTGCGCGTGTTGCGCGTGGAAAGGTGGTAGATTGCGGTGGCGGGCGACGACGAGGTGGAATAGATGAACTTGTCGCTCATGATAAAGGACTCGTGCGTCGGCGCGGCGGCACCTGTGAGGCGGATGTTGGGCATGCGCGTGAACGGCACCGTGTCGGCGAGGTCGAGGGCCGGACGGCCGCCGCCGTTGCTGCTGCTGCCGCTGCTGCTTGCGATGGTTGCCGTTTCGCTCATGATGATTTTGATGGTTTTGGTCAAGTATATGATTTGGAAGAGTTGGCGGGCTGGGTGGGAGGATGCTCAAGAGCACCTGCACGGGGCCGTCGACTTATATACAAGGCCTCTGACAACCAGCATTTATTATATTCATTGTACCAAGTAGCACGCCCCAGTTTGTTCCATCAGTTTGGCCAAGCGCCACATCGGTACAAGTTTCAAAGATGCCGCGCGGGATTAAAGCCACAGCGTGCGGGGGAGGTCGTTTATGCTATGGTCTTGGCAAAGAACTCGGCAATGGGTTCCTTTGCCGTGTCCTATTCCAGCATCGACTCAGGTCCCGGGTCCCCTGAACGATCTCGCGCCGCCCGAGCAGGCTGAGGCATTTAACGCTGTAAAGAGCGAGCATGGTTGGTCTGTCGCAGATAAAAAGGCTAGTTGAACGCCCGACTATTGTGAGCGGGTTCGAAGCTAGTCGCCGTGGCTGCTTATTTATTATACGGCTAACAAGTTCTTTTGGCCGACAACGGGACTTCGATACTTGTGGCGTAGCCTGCAGATTAGAGGACGTCACTTTTGCGTCTATAGCAAAGTTCGTACGGGAGATGAGAATTTTTACGAGTGATGATGCTTTTTCTACTTGTACCACGATGATCCTCTCCCCCCTCTTAATCTTCCTACAAATTACATCCTCTTCTCTTTGTCGTAGATGGTGGTGTTTCGGAGACGGTCTCTACTATAGTATCTTGAGTTTCGCTCCCTTGTTTTTCCAGAAGGGGTTTTTCCTTCTCAAAAGATTTAAGGGGGGAAATCACACTTGCACATAATTGCACTTGCAGGGAAAGAAGTTGTAGCCCGCAAGGATCAAGTTCAAGTAGACGATCCAGACAAAGGCTGCCACGATAATAGCCACAATTTGCGCCCACAACTGAGCCAACTAGAGTTGTAAGTAGAGCATGATCAGAGTATATGGTCCACCTACTCTTGTTCTTCTTCCCAAATCCTTTTTTCCTGAACCTCGAACCTTGCAGGGATTTTTACCCTTTGCAGGATAGGCTAACAAGAAGAAGGTAGGGAACGCCTTCCAGCTCTCCAAATGTATATCCTTGAGCATTTGTGAGAGCGAATCGGCGCGCATGATTGTGCATAGAAGGTGTTGAAACGCTCCAATGACAGAAGCAGGGCTAAGTGCATGTCATGATTCGTCAAATTGCCTCGGGTGTGGCGGCCAGATCTCAGCTGTCTCCCGCCGCCTCCATCAATGCGGCTAGCAACCGCTGCAGCGTGTTGATGAGTCTATAGATGACTCGACGGGGAGTTTCATCAGCGTCTTCGCGCTGACCGTCGTTGGAATTTTCCCTTTCACGGAGCTCGGTCATATACACGGCGGCCATGACCTGGAAATAAACGCTGTTGCGATGATAAGCGTCCTCAAGAAAACGGCGAGCCGCGGGATCGTCGATATCGGGCGTGTGTCTTCTGAGGAAAGCGTAAAATGGATCAGTCCAAGCCTGGCGCGGTGCTGGGATTATAAAGGCTGGATAATGGTTGACTGCAGGTTGGCCGCCCTCGACGCCAGGCTCCAACGAGTCCGAGTCGTGAGGGTTGTGAGGTCCAAAGTTGGGAAGGCACATGGTCATTCACTTTCCAATGTCAAAAGGAATAGGAGATTTGTGTTTGAAAAGGGGGGATGTTTGATGGACTGGACTTTTTGAGAATTCAGTTCTTTATATACTGGCCATGTACATTGCCTTTCCATGGCTGTCGAGAGAGTTTTCTGGCGTTAGCCACCAACAACGGTCGTGAAGAAGTAGATTTGCTTTTCTTGGGGCTAATGACGGGTAGAGAACTCTCTTTCACCTGCAGAATCTTCGGCTCAGTCGTCAAGAACCAAGGTACTTACTGTAGGCAGTGGAGGGTTGTGTCATAGGGACAGCAGTTATCTAACTGGTGCCTACATTCCTCGACTGGTGACTTGCATCTACCAAGACAATTTAGCCAGAGAACAAGAATGAAAACTACAGAGATTACATTTTCATTATGCTACCGTAGTGAGCTGCCGGGGTAACTTGTGCAAAGATGGACAATTGGATAGACGCAGTTTGGCCTTGGTAGGGCTGAGTGTAGGGTAAGCAGTTTATACTTGGCATTTTCTTTTTTTACTTGTCTTGGCGGGGCGGGCGCTTCTAGCACCACCGGGTGGACACGAGCTGGGAAACTCACGTCAGTCCCGTCGTCAGTGCTTGGCCAGCAAACCTCCACAGCCTCGCTCCTTTGTCACTCCTTCAACCTTTGCGTCGCCCATTCACTCTCCCGCACGGTGCGGCTCTCGACAAATTCCAAGCCCTATATCCTACTCGCCAATTGTCCGGCTGTCACAATCGCCCGCCGCCCGTACCTGAGGCCTCGTCCTCCCCAGCCCCGCACAGCACTGTCGCGCGAGCAGCTTGCAGCCTCCTAAGCGCCAGTATGCCCTCCATCCTCAACGACGAGGACAAGGATACCGTCAAGCGGTTCGTCCCCAAGCAGTCCAACAAGATCCAGGCCGTCGCCGTCGCCAAGCTATACGTCGCCTACCCGGACCCGACCAAATGGACATATACGGGCCTGCAAGGGGCGCTGGTCCTGTCCAACGACCTGGTCGGCAACACATACTGGCTCAAGATGGTGGACATATCGGTAGGCGCTCCTGCGACATTGCACCTGAAAACGCTACTAACATCCGGCAGCCGACCGCCCGCGGCGTCATCTGGGACCAGGAAATCTTTGACACATGGAGCTACAACCAGGACCGCACCTTTTTCCACACCTTTGAGCTCGAGGACTGCCTCGCCGGTCTCAGCTTCGTCGACGAGAAGGAGGCCAAACAATTCAAGAAGAAAATGGACGATCGAGAAAAGAATGCGAGTCGCGCCACCAGATCTACGCCCTTTGGAGGAGCCGGAGCAGCAGGAGGTCAGCCCAAGGAGAAGCACAGTCTGCTCGGCGGTCTCTTCCACCGCCACTCCTCGGCGCCTACCCCCGAGCCCGCTGCCCGCACGAGCAGCCTCCCACCACCTCCTCCGGGGCCGCAGCACTCATCGCCAACCTTTGCGAACGGCAGCTTCGGGCTGCCACCCTCCGAATTCGCCCTCTTGGACGCCTTTGATCCGCTGTGGCGCGAGCACTTTGGCAAGGACCTCAGCGACAGGGGCTTGACGGACGACTTTATCAAGGAGAACCAAGAGTTTATCGTTGACTTCCTACGTGAGGAACAGGAAAAGATGAACGGAGGAGACGACGTTGCGTCATCACCGGCAGCACCACCACCTCCGCCTGCACCTCGCATCAACGGCAGCGGCGGTCGCGCTCCTCCACCACCCCCGCCACCCGCAGGTGGCTCGGCGAAGAAGAACGGACCTCCTCCACCCCCGGCTCCGCGAAGATCGACAAAGGCCGACACGCCAACACCCGAACCGCGATCGCCGTCACCCCCGGCGTCTCCTCCCGAACCCGAACGACCCAAGTTCCGCGCGCCGCCGCCGCTGGCCGATGCCGGCAAGTTCGCCCACGTGCCCGAGCCCGTCAAGCGACGGCCCGTTCCCTCGACGCCCACGGCTCCCTCTCACCCTCCTGGCGCCGGGCCTCCTCCTCCCCCACGACCAGCAAAGACACCGCTGGAACCTGAAGTGCCCCAGCGCGCGCATGCTGTCCCCCCTGCCTTCTCCGGACAGCGTATACCATCTGGGCCACCGCCCGCGCCCGCGCTGCCCAGTCGCGGCGGCCCGCCTCCTCCACCACCTCGAAGCGACGCACACGCAGCTCCGGCACCTCCTCCTCTGCCACCAAAAGTTGCACCGGCCGGCGCACCACCACCTCTCCCTCCATCAAGCTCCCGGCCCATCCCACCTCCACCCGCTGCTGTTGTCCCACCTCCTCCCCCCCCTCTGCCTCCTTCGGCCGGCGTGCCTCCTCCTCCTCCTCCCCCTCCTCCTCCTGGTGGTGCTAGCGGACCACCTCCACCTCCACCACTGCCTCCGACAGGCGGCGGCGCTCCCCCTCCCCCTCCTCCTCCGATGCCGTCCCGCGACAGCGGGCCTCCCGCGCCGGCTCTACCCAAGGCCGAGGGTGGCAGAGCAGCCATGCTGGGCGACATCCAAAAAGCGGGTGGTATCGGCGGGCTGAAGAAGGTGGACAGGAGCCAGATTCGCGACCGAAGCTCTGCGCAAGTCGGCGGCGACTCGGGCGGTGGCGGTGGTGGTAGCGCAGCGGCGGCGGCGGCGGCTGGTGCTGGTGCCGGTGCAGGCGGCGGCATGGCGGATGCTCTGGCGGCGGCGCTGCAGAAGCGCAAAGATAAGGTGGCCAAGAGTGGTAAGTTCAATTGCGTCATGACGAGCGGGTTTGAATTTCGGAAGCTGACAATGTGGGTATAGATGATGAAGACGACGACGACGACTGGTAAAAAAGATGAAGAATGCGGTGATGGAACAAGTTTGAGCATAGTCGAGGCTCTTCAAGGTGGCAACCGAAGGACATTGGCAGATTCTAGGTGATGGTAATGATTATTTTTATCATACTCTTTTCTTTTTTGTACATTTACCACACCAGTCTAGAATACTAAAAACGAAGCAAAAATTATATGCCACCAACCATTTCACATAATACGTAACAGTCGTTGACTGTGTTGAGAAAATCAAATTGGGAGAAATCATACTCTCACGAGTGGTAGTTTCAACATGTATGAGAATGGCGAGGAGATTAAATAATAATAATCAATGGTATCGTCTATGAGATGGTCGGAAGTGAACATGTCCAACATCGAACCGGTCTAATCAAGTGGCAACGGGCTGTGAAAAAGCAGGCATACAACACAGACTCACACACAAAATCACACACACGCGCACGCGCACACACACAAGACACGAAAAGAGCAAGGAAGATTTGGTAAATGAGAACATTTGATTTGATATGACAGCCATGACGTCTCTCCCACCATGGCTGTCCCAAAATGGGAAACGCAATCCACTCCGGATACTGTCGTGGGACCCTCCAACGATAGAGACCTAGCAGAGGAGGGTTTGAGAGAGAAGACAGCGTATACAGGTAACCCATCTTCCTTCCAATTGAGACGAGGTAGGCAAGAGTCAAACTGAGAAGAAATGTCGGAATATTCGGCGCAGGGAGGGATCACAGGGGTGGGACTTTGCTGGTCAAACAGGTGCGCACAGCAGGCATACACAGTCTGATGAGTCCCCTTGACGGGCAGAGACATGGGGTGGACAGGATTAAATGTCGTCAATGTCGACCTCCTTCTTCTTGTCATCGTCCGACTCCTCCTCATCCGAGTCGGCGTCGCCGAATTCGAAGTAGGCCTCGCCATCCTCGCCCTGACCAAAGTTGTCCGTCTCGTTGATCTTGGCGTTCTCGGGCAGCTCACCGTACGACTTGAGCGTACGGGCCTCGTCGGCGGTGTACTTTAGGATGACGTCGCCCTTGTTGTCCTGGAAATCACGCAGGGAGAGCAGGATGATGTCGCCTTGGTTAATCCAGACCTTCTTTCGCATTTTACCGCGAATCTGCAAGAGCGTGTTAGTGTATACAGGGAAACAAAGAAAAGAGGCCCGGGCGTGGATGAGCGTGTTTGCAAAGTTTGAGCCGTGCCCTCCGGTGTTTCGTAATTTTTGCCGCGCTGGCAACGAGGGAAAATGGAGGCCGAGCTTTATCCTGCAAACGACGCGCCCATCCGGCACTGCAAGGCGAGAAAAAAAAAACGTACGTTGGCCAGACGCTTGCTTCCATCGAAGCAGAGAGCTTCAAGACGACCGTTGCCCAGCATCTTCACGACCTGGGCGTATTCCTGACCGTCCTCCTTGAAGGTGAGTTCTCGACGCTGGTCGTCGTTCTCCTTGGTACCGCGACGGCGGTTCTTGCCGCCCTGTGCGAGAAGAGAAGAGAGTAGATTAGCGAGATGTTTTTTGACTCGGATTTCCTGCTGGACTAGGTCTGTATCACAAGTGCAGCAGAGGATAGGGACTCTGCCGCATCGCGAACCATGGCGGGGGCGGGGAAAAGGATGGAGGGGTTTGCTGCGTCCAGGGTACGTCGATAACGCGCCGAATAAACAGGAAGCAGTAGAAAAGGTTGGCAACTCACTTTTCCCTTATTCTTAGGCATCTTAAAGTATGCGTGCTACGCCGGTGTTTTTGTTTCAAAAAACGAGAGGGTCGCAACAAGCGTCTTTGTGATGATGTTTTTTCTGCAAAGGAGAGTGTGGGCAGGCGGGCAGCCATTTATCTGGCTCCCTCGCCTCACTGGTAGTGGTTTCGGTGGCCACCACGCACGTTTGACCGTGGCCCCTCCCTTTGGCCTCTTATCCAGTAATGTCGGCCTTTCTGGCACCACAAGCAACAAATCCCATTTTTAGCCACGATTTTAGAGGGGCGCATCACTTGCTAGCCGCCCATTTCAAAGCTATTTTCCAAAGAAAACACGCCCACAAAGGCCTTTTTTTTTTCTTGGTGCAGCCCCAGTATGAGTCAATGGTCGGGCACCCAAGCATGACCACACGCAGCGAGAGATATAAAGGTACCTTGCCCTGCCCACGTAGTGCCAAACTGTTAAAGGTAGTGCACTAACTATGGCCCCACCGGAGGTGCGTCACATGGATCCACAATGAAAAATGTCCCAATATGGACTAGCGTGTAAGTATTCCGGCCTCTCATCACCCTCGCCGAGAAGGTTGATGTGAAGCTTTCTCTCCCCCCGAAGCAACGGTGAAAAGCCTGGTCGAGACTGTCTTTAGTGCGCGACGACTGCGGCCAAGAGTCACAGATACTGACCCGACTATATTGCCACCATGAGATGATAATGAAGTGCGTTAGGCTGAATCACACAGCCATCGCGGCGCTCGCTGCACCACCCTCCGTGCCCGGAGCGTTCTGTACGAAGTTCGCCCTCGTCTATGCAGCGGCGACGCGACGCGCCTCGACATTTTCCGCTACAATCCACCGTCGAAAGTCTGAGGATGACAGCAGATTCATAGATCGTCTCAGAAGATCAACCAAGCCATCAAACGCTCCGCGAACGGTCCCGCGCATGCTCTCAGTCGATGTTGCCAAATTTGTACGCAACCGGGACGGCCACCTCACTACGACGCCTGAAAATGCGCGCTTTTTCCGCGAGCACCCGACCGTCGACCACGACCACGGCACCATGATACGCCTCGACGCTACAGATGCCGTCCGTCGGCTGGCTCAGGCCTACGGGGTGCGGCTCGCCTGGTCGCCGCGGCACGTCATTCACCCGCACCGCCTGCGCTACCTCGACCCCCATGGCCACCCGCTCGCACCCAAACTGCGTAGTGACTGTGCGCGCAAGACCCGAGAGAAGGCGCTATGGGCGTTCGCCACGTCCACGGCCGGCGTCAGCGCCGTCGTCTGGCAGCTGACCAAGCGCGAGCTCCTGCGGTCCGTCTTCCGCAGCCTTGCGACCCGCGGCTACGACGAGCATGGCCGCAAGGCGGACCGCACGGAGCTCCATGGCACGCTGTGGCTCACAGTGTGGGAGCCTCAGCATGCGCGCCGCTTGTCGGTGGACAATTTTGGGGAGGTTGTAGCGGATACGCTGGACAAGCACTACGCGACACGGCCAGAACAACGCAATGCTGCATCACTGGCCGAGGCTCCTCACTCGGAAGAGCAGCGTCGAGTGACCAAGCATTTGAATGGCGCGGCCGGGAGCACCGCGAACAACACAGGGCAATGGCAGCCTCGAGAGCGAGTCAATCAGAAGGGTGGGCGAGTGCGAGCATCCACCGCTGAAACCGATATGCAATCGACTTGGCAGCCACGGAAACGCAAGTGATGGTCTCTGCAGCTGGAGGTCACCCAGTCATCCCATGTTCAAATATTGTAAATAGAGGTGTACAACCTACTCGCATGTAAATTCCTGTACTATAGATATCTGTAATACGGCGCGTCCGTTCACACGATGCAACCAGAAGTGCTGGCCCAAACAGTGACAAAAGTTGTTCCGACCCTATACAGCTGGAATACCAACAAACTGCTAGATATTTCTTTCGCTTTCTGTTACAATCTTCAAAGGTACCGCTCCAGAATTGTTCAGTATGATACCTGTAGCGCCGAGGAGGGTCATCTCGACCCGGAAAGCCGGACAAGGGCAAAGGTGGCCGACACTGGGTTTATGGAAGGGAGAATGGAGCTGAATCGAGCTCAGTAAAGCACAATTAAGAGGCAATGGAGACATTGGCGTAGAAGCGGCGGGCGGCAGACTTCTCATGAGAAAGGGAAAGATGGGGGGACAAGGTCTATGAGCAGCCGCCTCTACAAATCGTTCATCGTTGTCAAAGTGCCACGGCGTCGCGCACTCGCAAGACATTACTTATTAGACATGCGTGATTAGAAATGAGCACAGCAGAACATATTTGTTAGGAATCGGCGCTAAAATGAAGCTTGGAACCTCCACCAGAGTTCACTCAGCTCTCCGCCCGCTCCTCCGCCGCTCAAGCTAGCCAACTAAGGGACGGAGCAGTGACGCCATCCACATGCCGTCCCGATTTCTAATCGAACTCTTCCGTTTCCATCATTACCAATCGTTGACAGTATGCCGGCGCCCCCTCATTGGCTGTCGGCCGCGCAAGTCCGCTTCGGATGGAAGTTGAGCTTATGAAAGAAACCAAGTTGCCATGTCCCCAGTCCCCAGGAAAACCTAGATGACCAGAGAGTTATAAACTGGAGCATCCCCGCACCTCGCTAGCATTGTAGCTACAATTTGAATATACTTGCTTCCTCAATTATCGCATTCTCCTCCTTCCCTCCCTCTGCTTAACTTTCTCGAGTTCATGACATCACGCCTTGCCGGAATTGCAAAGCACTTGTTCAAAATGGGAGCCACCAAGACCGACATCACCCTCTACACGGTCAACACGCCCAATGGCATCAAGGCCAGCATCCTGCTCGAGGAGCTCAACCTCGACTACAAGGTACGTTGTACGTCCCGTAGCTCCCGCAGCCCGCCCGGGAAGCGGGACATTGAAGGTGCGGCGCTCACACGGCAACCAAACAGGTTCACGCCATCAAGATGAGCGAAAACGAGCAAAAGGAGCCCTGGTTCCTCGCCATCAACCCCAACGGCCGCATCCCCGCCATCACGGACAAGTGGACCGACGGCAAGGACATTCGCATCTTCGAGTCGGGCGCCATCCTGCAGTACCTGACGGAGCGCTACGACAAGGACCACAAGGTGTCGTACCCGCGCGACACTCCCGAGTACTGGGAGGTGACCGGTTGGGTATGCCAGAACAGACACGGCCCCTTTCGAATGTGCTAGGAGAATGCAAAACGCTAACACCAATTGTTGCGCAGCTCATGTGGCAGATGGGTGGTCTTGGCCCCATGCAAGGCCAGGCCAATCACTTTAAGCGTGAGCCCGAGATTCGATCGACCTGCAGCCTCATCGGACCCGCGTTCTAACACTTGGAAAATAGGCTATGCCCCCGAACAGATACAGTACGGCATCGACCGCTACACCAACGAGACGCGCCGTCTGTACCGCACCATGGACGACGCCCTCAAGAAGAACCCGCACGGCTTCCTCGTCGGCGACCGAGTCACCATTGCCGACATTTCCGCCTGGGGTTGGGTTGCCAGTGCTAGTAAGTCAAGACAACACACACACACACAAACGAATTTTTTTTTTTTTTGCTTAATACCCCCCCATTCGTCGAGCCGTGACAAGAGATGTTAACAAGACTGCAGAGTGGGCTGGCATCGACATTGAAGAGTTCCCCGCGGTCAAGAAGTGGCTCCACGAGCTGCTCAAGCGTCCCGGCTTCGAGGCCGGCCGCCACGTTCCCACGCCGCACAACGCCTTTGAGCTGGCCAAGCTGAGCGAGAAGGAGCTCGACGAGAAGGCCGAGTCGTCCCGGGCTTGGGTCCAAGCCGGCATGAAGGCTGATGCCAAGAAATAAAGAGGAGAAAAAAAAAAAGAAACGGCCAAAGCAGATACCAACACGTATGGTGCAAGCTGATAATAATGAAACAAAGTCAAGATTGTACACCTGTCTTTTTGCTGTGAGATTTTTTTCTATGGTTGTAGATTCACTCTTTTCACCCCTGCTCGCCTCTACCCAAACTCCTTGCTCATCTCATAATTCGTCACAAGTCTACCGCTGCGCAATCGCCAGCCAGTGGTCAATCACCTTGGTCGACAGCCTGGGCAGGTCCTTGAACCTCTTTTCGTCATACGTGTCGTCGAGCGCCTTCTTCAGACGCTTCGCTTTCGTGAGCGCAATAATGCGCGCCCCGTTCGGGTTGTTGCTCTCCGCAAACTCGTTTGCCTCCTTTGTCAGCTTTCGTCTCGCAGCCTTCACGTCCTCGCCGTCGCTGCCCTCCGCCGTGCAGAGCCTGCACCCGCAGGTGAAGCCCCACGTCTTCCGCAGAGCGGCCTGGCGGGCGTCGTAGTCGCCGTTCTCGTCGTACGTGTGGGTAATCTCCTCGCCGGCGCGAATGTGCCGCGCGGCGCGGAGCACAATCAGGTCGCCGGCAAAGTCCTTGACCGAGTTGGCCACGCAGGAGTGGTTCAGGTACGAGGCGCGCGCCCACAGACCGGTCGTCGCGTTGGACACGTCCTCGTCCTCGGACTGCGGGCCGAGGCCAAAGGCGTTGCGCTGCACAATGTTGTGCACCTGGAAGGTGTCCACGACGGGACCCTCGGCCGTGGACGCACCCGCCTCGCCGACACCCTTGTAGTCGCCGCTGTCGAGGCTGAGCACCTTGGCTGCCTGCGACGGGTTGTTTAGAAGCTTCTGGACGACGGCGCGGTGCAGACCGGCGGGGAAGACGCGGATGTTGTAGTCGTCGTCGAGGTCCACCGTCAGCGCCGTCACCGCAGTGCCGGCCTTGTCCTTGCTCGAGACGATGCAAAAGGCCTTTTCGCACATGATGAGCTCGCCGGCCTTGAAGTCCCGCGCGGCAAAGAGACCACGGCCGGCGCCGGGGCTGCTCTTGACGGTCGTCTGGCCGTCGAAGCTCGCCACGTCCGGCTTCCACTGCACCTTGGGCAGGCTGGCGACGACCTTGCCCATGTCATGGTTCCCCTTTTCCTGTTCTTCCAGCCGCCTGGCCGTGCGGCGGATGTTGATCTGGGTCGTCTTGTTGTCCGGCTGCAGGCGGTCCTGTTCCGCAAAGCACTTTTTGGCCTGGGCAAACTCGCCGAGCGCGTACGCGGCACTGCCGGCGCGAAAGTACGCCTTGGAGTCGAGCGACCGCTGCTCCTCCGAGGCGCCGTCGGTCAGCGACGCCAGCGCGTCAGCCTTGGCCTCGTCGTAGCGCTGCAGGATAAGGTTGACGTGGGCGCGGTTGCGGCGGATGTCCTGGGGGAGCGTGCTCGCAGGGTTGGCGGCGGCCGCGGCGTCGGCGGCGGCGATACCCCGCGTGTAGTATGCGTGCGCGAGCGAGTACTGTTGTTTCCCGAGCGCCGTGTTGCCCCTTTCCTTGAGCTGTTCCGGCGTGACGGCGGGGTCTGCGACCTGGTAGCCGTCACGCCAGGATTCGGGGTCCTCACTAAAGGTCGTAATGACGAGGTCCGAGGGGTGGTTGACGCGAATCACAGCTTCATTGTCGCCGTTGAGCGTGTAGAAGGGTTCCTTGACGGCGAACTCGGAGCCGGAATCGAGCATGTCCTTGCCTAGTCGCTGCTTGTGCAGAAAGGTCTCCAGCACAACCACCTGATCGGCTTGCTCCCCGACACCCTCCACCACAGCCCATGCCGAAGTCTTGAGCTCCACCACGGGGGAGATGCGGCGCACCGTGAGCTTCTTGCCGCGGTGGTGGCTCTCCAGCTGCAAGTCCGAAACCTTCATCGGCGCGAGGTCCTTGGCGTCGGCGGTGCTGGGCTGGTACGGCTCGCCGACGGCGTAGGTCATCATGGTGTCGTCGCTCTTCTTCTGGGGCGCGGCACCGCCGAATCCCAGCGACGCCAGGGAAAGCTCCTGCATCAGCGAAGTCGAGGTCGCATGCTGGATGAGGCCCTTGCGGTCTTCGGCCTTCCAGGCCTGGCCAGCACGGGTTCTGCGTTGCTCGACGCCATTCTTAAACTTTTGGGTGACTCGCTGGGTCTCTTCCGGCGTGAGGAAGACGGTGGTCCGTCCGGCCATGGCGCTTTTTCTTCTTTTTTGAATGCACTTGCTTTTGTGTTTTCACAAATGAGACACCATTGTCTGAATGTGTTTGCTAGTGAGAGCTATCGTAGGAAGCAGCTTGATGATTGAATCTCTGAGGTGGTTAAAGATTTTTTATGGGGACTCGGTGATCCGCTGCGTCAGAGCAATGTACCAATCCCCTACTGTCGTAAAACACAAATGCAGATAATTGACAAAAATGTGTATGTTTGTGAGCTTGACTTGGATTCATTCCATTTTCTCGACCATTCGTGATTTGTTATTAACTTGGGCATGGATGCTGTCCTTGGGGGCGACACAAAAGCCGGCTCATTGCCGTAACAGGTGTCGTGAGGGCGCTCCAGGTACTTCTGAACGAGGAACAGGCAGAACAAGGAAATGCAGATAAAATTGTTGTAAGTGAAAGCCAGCATTGATAGAAGGTAGCGAACTTTGGATATATAATGCGTGATTTAGCTAGATATGTATGTACCTCCTTCCGTCACCTAGGTTGTCGGATTGGTTATTTTTGCCTCGATAATACTAGAGCATGTTGGTGCCTCGCAGCCATAATCCAGTTGGACGTAGTCGTTTAACGGTCATTCATTGCTCGAAAAGTTGGGCCTCTGCAAAGGAAGAAGTTCTTAATCGAGCTATCTAGGTTCCGAGGCAAGCCACGTTTGCGTGAGAGTACTTGGCCTCAAGGGCCAAGATGGCTGTTGATAAAGTCAATATAGCTGCCGACCCTGGTAAACGCTGCGGGAGTCTGATTGCACATTTCGTTATTCTCATCACGGGTACCCTGTGATACAACACCGAGCAGCTCTCCCGTCTTCTCATCGAAAAGAGGACCACCACTGTCCTGTGAGCAGACATTCTTGCCACTCCCACCAGCACATATTATTGTGTCTCTCTCTCCTATATTCTGGTAATGGGCGCAGTCCTTGCGTGCTCGAATAGGAAGAACAACCTTGAGAAGATTATAGGGGTAGGCGAGATCCGTAGATTCAGGCGTCACCGGCAATGTATGTCCCCTGTTCTGCCAGTCAGTGTCTTTCGAAATGTAAAGATGCGTGCTATATTTCTCAGCGAGAGCACCTACCAGCCCGCCGCAGTTGCGTTGGAACCGACTGCAGCATCTGAACCTGCCGGGGGCAATGTGGCGTAGTCAATATCGCTGCTCTTCTCAATCGGAGTCGCCAACTTCAAAATCGCAACATCGTTGTGGTGCTCTGTGCCCTCCACCATTCCATATTCATCCCTGCCCGAATCATAGTCAGGGTGCGTTATAGTAGATGCAACTTGCGCCTCTTCTGCCACGTAGTCCCTCCACTACACCATCGTCAGCTCTGTACCGCTTGATCTTATCAAGGTAAAAGGTGACCAGGGTGCATACCACTGATCCAGCACTGACAGATACTAATTTATGCCTGCTAAAGCAGCAGTGAGCGGCAGTCAGAACCGTAGTACTGTCTAAAAGACTGCCCCCGCACATGTGCGACCCGGTCTCATCGCGAATGCTAACGATGAATTTGATTTCGCCTTCCTCGGCAGCAACTCCACCAACGATTCTCTTATCAACAGTTGCTGATGATACTAGATTGGCAGGCAACAAGATGGCTGCTGCAAGAGCGGCCTTGAGTGCCATAGTGAGAACGGAGCCGTTGGGTAGTTGGTAAATTGGACTGCGCTGATGGGATGCACAGGACGATTGAATCTAATGGTGACTGTTGGCTGTTGATAAGAGTTCAAAAGGCAGCTTGCTGTATTTATGCTCGTAGAGACAAGCAGTATTTCTTGTATGTCGCATCCGATACTCGGCACGCCAAGCCTTTGATTCTTTATTTAATTGATTCAGAGTCACTCGAGTCCTGAGTGGACGCATCTGAGAAGTCTTTCCCCTTTTTGTGCAATAGTGTCATTGTCGAATTAGTTGCCTGTTGATAATGCATATTCTACCAATGTAATGTTTCACATAGTAAGTAGGGACCCTTGTATTTATTCTCAATATCATCATGTGCTCTTAGTACTGTCAGAAAGCGCACGATAAACTGATTCTTAGCATGAGCTAGCCGGTACAACATGCGGCGCACCGAAACCGCTGCGTGGCGTGCGGCACATATACGGATACATGACTTGGAAACAAGCATATCAATCGCCCGTATAGACTAGGTGGTCGCTATATGCGCTACAGAATGATGTGAGCGAGAATGTTTTATTATAGAGCTTTAGTGCAGCGACATATTGATAAGCTGGGCATCAAATGCCGGCGAGTCGCAAACGGGTCGGCTTTATTGCCGGGGTCGAGAATTGAGCATGTTATACATACAGAGGCATCCGCGTGTTACGCGATTAAGAAGCTTGGCACATTTGTAATGCTGTACTATATCAGGAAAAGTTAATTCAGAGGAACGGGCCTGCTCTTGATTCATAGCTTCTAATTCATTGCGTTTATCCCTACCAGCTCTATTATATATCCTCTATAAGTACGGATAGAAGTGGCTTATATAACCAAGCAATTCGGTGTTAGGTTTTGCATAATCTTATCCTTTATTATACTTTCCGTGGGATTTTAACCTAATTGGGGAGTGATCCAATTTGGGGCCACTCTCATTACGGAGCAGCTGATGTCACGCGCCGCGTAATGCCTTTGAAAAGCACCCGGCTTCCCGACCTGCTTCGCTTGAAAACGCAGGATCACTGCAAGGTTTAAAATGTTGCATGGTGACGGGTGACAAAGCCTCCTTCGTATAACCATCGGTTCCACACCCACGAAAAACGGGAACAATGCAATTCATTCATGCACAGCCTTTGGCTTCCTACAACGTAAAATACAGCCGCCCTAAGCCTATGTAATACTCATCATACAAGAACAAGTGGATGAATGGTTTTCGTTGCACCCCCTCTCCATGACACTGCACCTCCAGCACCGTCAGTCCGCCGCTATTACACGTGCGCTCTGGATTGCAGTACAGCGCACATGATAATCAATAACTAAGCGTTTGAGATAGCAATAGTAGCTACCCAGTGCTAGACTATTACAGTAACAATGCTACATGCGTGTTGCCAACAGCAAATATCCAAGATGGCGATAGTGACTGCCAGACTACAAGAATCCGGAAACTATGCAGTACTGCCTAACTGCAAATGACTACAGTGAAATTTGTGTAGAGCAACGATCCTATTGACGGTGAACCCCGTGAGAGAATAGAGGCTTGCCAGTAAGTACGCAATGAATAATGTCAAGAGATGGGTAGTGCCAAGAAGTAAGTAGTGGTGCGAAGTGGGTGGCCGACGTTGCGCCGCGTGGTGGTTCGGTTTAGGTACGCAAACGGTCTGCCATGGTGATCCACCCATGGTGGCTGGAGATGCAGCCTATCTGTTCCATTCGGACGAATGTCATGGATTCTTCGGGGGAGTGGCGCGTTGGCCTCGGGTTGTAGTGCATTGCACCATTGTCGACAGGGCCGACAACGTGGTAAAGAAAACCTGCGCCGGGATCGGAAGTTTGTACCCAGAGTGCGTGGTGGTTTCGAGGCACTCCGCAGTACTCAACGCGGAAGAATGGATAGGAAGACATGATTAAAAAGTAAAGAAGATCGAGGGGTCGGCTTTGGGTTGAAACGTTAGTTTCGGTCGGGTCCAGAGCTAACCTGTCCAATCCTGGGCAAATGCCCAATTTTTAAATTCAGTCTTGGCGATAGTATTCATTCAATGTTATAACCCCGTAATTGGCCGGCCCAGAAAACCTGGAATCTCGTCCGCGGTTAAAGGAGAGCATGGTGACGGACATAGTGCATGCTACTGGATACATAGCCGCTGCGGACGTGACTCACTGCTCTGCAGTTTGCATACTCAGTATTCAGGGGTTGGGGGGCATGCTCTAAAGCGCGCGGCAAGACCTTGTGTGTTAGTGGTCTCCAACGGACATTCATATGGATTAGTTATCTCCCTGCGTAGAGGTTCGCGCCCGCTTTCATTCCAGAGTATTAGACGCTACTCTTTTGATGCTTAGTTTTGGAATTACCTGCAAAGCTGACAAAGTAAGCTGCCGATTGGCCCACCCTTGTTTGAAGTGGCTATTAATACCATCTGTCCATCCGCAATCGACTCATCCAGGCAAAATGGTTGGGATATTCGTCCAGAAAAAGACCGACATGTGCATGCCAATCGTTTGACCAAGCCCCGTGTGCGCAGATAGCAACGGCATACTCCCAATACACCGGGTACCATCCTGACGCTGCCCAGTCAACAATGGCAATGCATCCATCCGGTTTAAGCATGATATTCTTGAGTTGCAAGTCGGCATGAGTAACGACAGGCCGCTCATTGCCCGTAAACACGTTCAAAAGCACGCTTCGGTAATATGCGGCTTTGTGCAGTAGCCTGCCAGGATCTTCTGCCATAAATCTGTCCACCAAGCCGTGGATAAGGGCCTCCTCGGTGTCAAACGCCCCGTCGGTGGACGGCATAGGTTCGTCGGCGGCAAACAGAAAATCCCGCAGCTTAGTCTTGTCCAGGCTGCCAAAGAATCCACGATGAGGCAAGTCGCGTAACGAAACGAACGACTCTTTAAGTTGCTGGATAATTTCCATTTTCTGCGTGGTATTCAATCCATCCCACAGCTTATCGAGCGAGTCGCCCGCAACCCTCTCCATAATAATATATGTCTTGTGTTCTCCTTCCTTGACAGATTGCTGGTAAACAGCATAGACCCGTGGAACGTGTATATTTGTATATCGGCGGACAAACGTCATGTTCTCGGCCTCGAGTGGTTCCACTCCATAGCCGTACTTGACCACGTAGTATGTTCCAACACGAGAAATACACCTAGAGAGAAGTTTATTGATGATTGGGGCATCCTCGATCGTTTATAGGGTCGGCAAGGGCTCGGGAAGGCTATCGTCAGACTCGCTGTAAAGGATCTTGTACGGAAGTGCCGATGCGGCCTGCGGGATTGGTAAAGATGGTAAGGAAAGCATCTCGGATAGATGCAGTATAGTCATATATGCGCTGCTTCCTCGACAGACATTCGTAAGAATGAGGGCTGTTGAGAATTAGGCAATCGGCGTGGAAATTGCCGAGTTGGCTGGATGGAACACTAGCGGCTGGGACAGTCTATGAAGTACTTTTATAGAAGAAGAAGAAGAAGAAGAAGAAGAAGAAGAAGCTGGGTGGGTCAGGCATACCAGTATCAAGCTAGCCGCGGGGATCACGCCCTGAATCTCAAGGCAGGCAGGCAGCCGTCTAATTGGGTCGCGTAGTTGAAGTGGTCAAGCTGCTTGTCTAGCAGCGGCAGTTCAGCGGGCCGCTAGCTACAGTCTATCCGTAGGTAGCTTTAGTTATATCGTCCCCACTACCAGCAGCCAGAATAAATTTTCGATTCAAATTAAACTGAGCCATTCAGGTCTGCACGAGAGATTTCAGGGCACGAGATTCAGAGATCTATCTGGCTGAGAAGCAAGCCCGTAAAAGTCCCGACCGAACCAAACATGGTCAGGCTACGTTCTGCTGCTACTCAGTACTACTAGCTATATTCCAGCTAGTTTTTGATATTCCTCACCTGAAAAGGTGTTCAGGTGGTTTTAGCAAGAATTTCGAACTCGACCAGCTCACTATCCGATACACTTTATATTCTTTTATCGCTGCTGATCAAAGTCAAATCGAGTCATTCTCCGGATCTCAAGAGCTTGCTGAAATCAAGGCTGCGTTTTTGGATAATGCTTTCCTGATCCAAGGGGTTAAGGCAGAATGCGCCGAGTAAAAGACGCGCTAAAAGCAGCGTGATCTGCGGGATACTTCCCTACCCCGCCGAGATGGTGCGCCGGTGCCTTATCCTTGGAGTGATCCGAGGTTGGAAACTAAATATATCTTTCGAACAAGAAAATTGGAGCAGTTCAAAATCTAAAAATATCCCTGGGGCGATTCAAAATTACATAGAACGCTCCCCACAGCCTTCATAGATAAGTATTAATATTGAAAATTGCGAGTCCTCTCGCCTGATACTATATTGTCCCAAAACCCCTCGTCCCTCTCATTACCCTGCCTCATCTAATTCTTCTTATTCTAAATATATATAGGGTAGAATACTCTATCTTAGAGTAAGAATAACCAGGTAAAACTAACCTTAACCTTAAAATAACATAAATCCTTATTAGGAGACTCGTTTATATGAAATTATTCTTGGTCAAATATAATTAGGCTTGTTAATAAATCATAACTACCCATACTTCACAAGACTGTTTCGTATTATTGATTCCAAAATACACGCCTCGCAAACGGTGGTGGCAGCGCCCCCCTTACCGGACGCCTCGAGGGAGCCGATAAACTCTGCTAACTAGCAGTTCTCTGTGTAGCGAAGATGGCATGAGGTACCATGACCTGAGACACTCTGAGGGTCAAGACATGGCAAGCACAAAAGTACAATTGCTTGAGCCATGTAGACCATGAGAGAAGCGCGACGAACATATAAACACAGTCTACAATCTCGACTGCATCTCCGCCACAACCTATAGGAGCAGCGAAGTTGAGACACGGCCCCGTTCCTTTTGTCATTTCAAGACAAAAGCACAAAGATGAGACGAAACGAAATGACCCACAACATTCCGTAGTACACTCCGGCTCCGGACGGAGATGGTCAGATGTTGGTGACAACCACTCTCTCTGCGACAAAGATTTCGGCTGGTGTGGACATTGCGCAGAGGAGGCCGGACTATCGCGTTGAAGAGATACCACGGCAATATCTTCTAGCTTGCATCATCATCAACCTGATGTGAGCACTGCCAGAATGTACCATGATCCTGCGCTGGGTGTTTTGATAGACGCAGCTTGCAAAGCAGCCTTGTCTTGCGCGCAATCATACCTTTCACCACGCGTAGAAACTAGCATCTACTATGCAGCAGTGCTATCGACTGATCATTTGCCAAGATCTTCTTCTGTCGTGTGTTTTCTACCCAGCGTCGACCTGCGCTTTTCCTGGATACTCCCGTATCGATATCTTGCCTGGGCTCCAATGGTCAATATGCAATAGCCAAGAGACCAACATCGGCCAAACTTTGAGCTGTTACGATGCATCTGACCTTGGCCGGGCTGCCTACTTGGGAGGAGGGCAACGTCAAGAAATGGTGGATCAGACTCTAGTACACCTGTCTCGCACACCAGCGTGCCTTCACGTTGTCCGTCAGCGCCTGGCGGCGGCGGACGACAGTGGCGACAGCAGCGACAACGGAGACGTGCAGCGCATCTCGTGAATGCTAGGCATGCCCAACCACGGCCTGACAAAAAGAATCGCTTCGCTGTGCGAATTCCCGTTCCCGTGCTAGATTCCCGATGTATCTTCCTTTGTTCTACGCCCGAGGAGCTCTAGTTGACGGGGTCCCTGGCCGCTAGTTCTTGCACTGGCCGTGCATCGACTCGAAAGTGATGACAAACGTGCTCGGCCTCTTCGTACGAAAGATACGTCCCGCATAGCAAACTGCCGCCGTCCCTCAGCACTACTCTGGACATGGTCGTTGTCCGTCTCAGGAACCCTGCTAGCCTGAACCGATTGACGTTGCCTCTTCTCAACAGCGCAGTCACGTTGATGAGCCGTTGTTCCGGTCTATAGGGCACTCTGTCATCGCCCTGCCCAACAAATTCATATCCATGTAGCAGCAACAGGGAGGTACGACGAGGAAAGGGGTTTGCTGCAGGACTGGGTAGTTGGCGCCCGGCGTACAAGAAAAGAGGCAGCAGCGTCTGTTTGAGGCCCACGGCCTCACATAAGTGTACGCCGTTTTCGAAAGAAGTCCAAGCCCTCCCGTTTCGAAGATTTCCATCAATGGCTGAATTCGACTGGAGTATTTGACCGTACACCCTTCTCTGGTGGGAAGTCAGGCCAGCGGCGCGCAACACTTGAGACACATTGATTCTGCCAGTAGAAGGCTGGAAGGAAACCAATCTGCCCGGCCCAGCTTCCATACGCACAAGTCCTGGCTTGTCGAATAGAAGCCTGGTGGTGTTGTCTTGTGGTGCGATTGCCAGCCTGGTTCTTGTCAGTAAAATCTGTAGTCACCAAAAAAAAAAAAGAAAAGAAAAAGAAATCCAAGCTTCTTAAACTTACTCAGTCTGGTTCGCGGTTCCGGGGCTCGCTTGCGTAGTATTTGCCGCGGCTTGGTTGGCAACGCCACGGTCGGGGGATGGTTCGACTGTGCCTCCATGCGCATCTGCGTCTTGCTGTGACCTTTCGCTCTCGCTTTCCGGTGCAGCGCCTGTGACATGTGATGCTGTATTCTGCGGAAAGTTGCCTAGGCCGGGTATCCAGTCCTCCGCAACAATTGGGTTCCATGTGGGGATATCCTCAAAGGGAGGAAGAGGAGGGCTTGACAAGACTGGCAGTGCTTCTGCCCGACGCAGAAAACTGCGTAGTTCAGAACTATTCCAACCCAGGTCGATCCCTTGGATGTTGCAGGGCGCAGTGTCCGGGATGCTGCTATCGGGCCTCACAACAGTAGTATCGACTCCAGTTCTCGGGTCATCATTGCAGGGCGCAGTGTCCGGGATGCTGCTATCGGGCCTCACAACAGTAGTATCGACTCCAGTTCTCGGGTCATCATTGCAGGGCTCAGTGTCCGGGATGCTGCTATCGGGCCTCACAACAGTAGTGTCGACTCCAGTTCTCGGGTCATGATCCAAGAGAGTCTGGTTTCGGTCCGCATCAACTTGGGAGTCAAAAAAAGAAAGTTGTAGGCATCCCTCAGCCGTCGCTCTGTCGTTTGGGTCAAGTTGTAAGCACAAGTCAAGTAGAGCTGTCGTTATGTTTCGCTTTTGCTTCAACTTGTGAGCTACCAGAGCCTCAGCCCAGGACGCGTGAGTGTCTGCGGGAAGATTTCCCCAGAGCTCCATGACTATAACTCCAACCGACCAAATGTCGACCTTGGCCGTGTAGGAGATCTTGGCCGTGTAGGATGACCGGAAAATTTCAGGAGCAGCGTAGCGCTTCGTTCCGCAGACGGTGCTGTGCTCATCAGCTTTGCTAGACAATCCAAAATCGGCAAGCTTGGCGTGAATAGGATCACGGGCCATGATGAGAATGTTGCCCGGCTTGACATCCCGATGGCTGATTCCCTCGCCGTGAATGTACTGTAGTGCCACGAGAGTCTGCTTAATAGTTGCGCGGGCTTCACTTACCGTGAATTTTCGAACTCTGATTTGGTCTATCATACTACCCAGGCTAGCAAACTCCATAATAAGTTCAGGGTCTAGTCCGTTACGAATATTGAACTCGTAAAAGGTGATGATATTTTTCTGGAGGCTGTTAAAAACGGAAATTATCATCCAATAGTAAGAAACGTACATGATTTAGCTTGCGAAGTATGTTGATTTCATCCCAGGGAATTTCTGAAAAGCTTTTCGTGTAGCGTTTGATCGCCACAGCCTCGCCAGTATACTGGTGTAATGCTCGGTATACTATCGCTGAAGCCCCTGACCCGACTATCACTTCGGAACAGTACTGATAAACGCTTAGTCCCTGGCTTATAGTCGACCGCTCAGCTGATTCTGTCGCGCTCGAGAGACGTATCGCTCCGAGGTTTGGCACCGCATTTGCGAGTGTTTTTAGGAAAGTCTTGTAGCTGCTGGGTATGTTGTCGTCTCCCCAAGTCCGAATGAGGTCCATCCTCAGGCTGGAAAGCATTACTACAACGCCCTCCTTGCAAAAAACCCTTTGAGACTCCAACTTGATATATTCGAGTTCATTTCGTAGCCAGACATTTGTTCCTCCATTAGATAGGTTTCGCACAATTATAGCCCCGGTATGTAGCTCAAATGTAATGGCAAATTGCCGTCCGCTAATGGCAAAAGCCCTGGCTGAAGGGAGGAGTATGTCGCAGCGGTCAACATCTGTACCAAAAACGAAACCGACCCTGGGATCCTTTGGGAAATGCGCCGTGGTCAGGGCTAGTACTTCATCGGGGGGCAGGGACCTCGGAGCGGGTGTGCCATGGTCGCTTTTCTCGGACGGGCTCTTCGGGGCGAAGATATCGTCAACAACTTGCACCTTTTCGCTTGTACGAAAGCGAGAGTTATGGGGAAGGTCCACAACCAAAGGGGCTCGTACAGCGAAAATTGTGCACGTCATATTGCTTGCGAATTTGGGACAACTTGGGAAAGCAAAGTGAAGTCTGTAGAGGGCTGTAATCGCGCGGGGACGGCCGGGGTTGAATACTAAATAAGTACTTTTACAGTAACATATAGAGCGGCTACATGTTGGCAATATTGCCATGGAATCGCGGCGCTTCGTGGCGGAACTTGAGGCCCAATCGTTGCCAATACCAAGTCACCAACGTTGAAATATTGAAATACAGATACTGATACGAGCCTGCTGGTAACAGGGCGGAGTGGCCATTGAGAAGGAGGGCGCGTAGGTGAAGTGTTTGATTGGTGTAGATGCAGGATGCACTCTAGACGAAGCACAATCAGAGAGACGGAATGGCACAACAGAATATAATGACTGTTGTGTGAGGTCTTACAAAGGGACGTCTGACAAAGTGAGAAGATACCTATTTATAGGCGCACACCCCAGCCAGATCGATGTACCCCCGACCCACCACGTGATAAATTGGGGTAACGACTACTGATAACAGGCCAGACAGCCAGGCAGGTCACAACACGGTGGGGTTGCATCGGCTGGGGCACATGGGCACCCACCTGCCACCTCAATAAAAGCGGCACTCTTTTACTTACCTCTCAGTACGGAGTACGGAGCACGGAGTACCCAGGTACCTCTAATTAGTAGCTCTCTTTATAGTGGCTTTGTCAGCGCCATCACCAATGTCTTGTACCACTACGGAGTATGCCAGAAAAATATCCTTCACCAGCCATCACAGTCCAGTTCAGCACAGCATCATGAACGCCCAAGATGTCGCCGTATTTGGGTCCCCAGCTTCATCCAGCAGCTGGTCGGGTTCCCGGGACCGCCGCTCTGTTCAAACTTTCCACACTGAAACCGCCGGTCCCGAATGGCAAGATCCCGCCATACGCGCGGGAATGTATAAGTACCAAGTTGCTTGGGACCTCTGCCAGCTCCTACGGTGCGGGCGACGAGGCAAGGATGTTATCAACAAACAGGAGATCCGCGCTCGCCGGGCCGCCCGCGCCGGGTTAGACCCAGAGCTGTATATGAACGATGGCAGCCAGCTGCCCGAGGACCCCCATTTCTGGAAGGCGCGCCACTATTCCTTATTCGCAGCGTGGCGAGAGATCGTGCCACGGCCGGCGAACGAGCCATCTTGGCGTGATTCTATAAATCCTGACTATTGGTGGATTCGAGATTGGATATCTGACACGCTTAAAGCGGTCGATCCGCCCAACGCCTCCAAGGACGCCGTGCATCAAAGACAGAAACCCGAATTGCCGGCGGCGCCGCTTCCCCAAACAAGAGCTACGAAAAAACGATCACGCGATTCTTCAGCCGACGGAGCGGATGAAGGCGAGGCAGTACCATCGAAACGGCTAAAGCGGAACTCTACCAGTCACGCAGGGTTGGATGGCCAAGCTAATCCATCCAAGCGGCATGACAAGAAAAACGCATCAGTTACCGTCTCTGCGAATCTTGCGCGTACTAAACGCAGCAACAACAAAGCAAGACTGGAAACGTCCCATGCAGCACCACAACCTCTCCGCCGCAGCCGTCGCATCGCCGCTCTTCATGCGGCCAAAGCCAAAGATGAACGAGCGGGCCGAGTCTACCATCCTACTACCAATATCGCTGTTGCTGCGGTCGGTTCGTGATGCGTCATGAACCGTCGCTGCTGCAGAGCAGCCCTACCAAGCTACCTTTGATGGGGATTGACGGGGAGAGCTCCTCCGCTCTTGATCGCACTGAAGGGGGGGGGGGGGAAACAACTTTGCGACTTGAATAGAGATGGCAGTCGTATTTCCATTGCTGCTAAATGCAATCGAGTGGCAGCTCTGTTTCGACCTGTCCACTACGCAGACGGTCTATATGATTTATCTTGTACCCGCCTCATCTGCGCTTGCGAGTATTCCTCGGTGAGTGACCTCGGGAATATGGACGGTATGCTTTACGCTCAAGCCGTATCGGACGACTGACCCCGAGCATCCAGACATGGACAGGCCTGTGGCTTTCTTCATCCTCTAAGACGTCTTGCGAGTTACGATTCAGCCTATTATTGGGAGCAGACGACGAGTTGAACGCCGCGCATCTCGTGATGCGAACGGGCCAATGTATATTCCTAGGCATCAATGCTCATATATAGCAGACGCTGGTCGTGCTGGAAATCTTGAGAATTGCAGTACTCGCATCTCACTCGCATCTCACTCGCAACATGCCTCGCCTACGGGCCTCCCGAGGCAAGTCCAGATACGTGTCTAGACCCGTGGACCAAGCAAGCCTTGGTTCTCCCAGCGAACCAGTCGTTTAAAGAAAGGTTCTCCATCTGTGTATTACCTGTTACTCTGAGAGTTGAGAAAAGCAGCCAAGATGTACTGCCGTCGGGCGATGTCGGTCTCGCCACTGCCGCCACATCTACTGCCCCAACTTTGTGCCTTGTTTTCCATCGCTTCCGCTCGTACACCACAGTACTTCTTCTTTCTTTCCTATCACGTTACCTGTCCCCCAAATTTTGTTCCTTTTACCGCTTTCCCGCTTTCTTGCCGAAATAAAAAGGCAATCTCTGTTGGAGCGTTTTGTGTCGGCAGCTAACATTCACTGTACGTTTAACCTGCAGGCGCCTTGTTCTCTCCAGAATCAGTCAAGCTGGCGTCCAGCCTCGTGCAGCAGGACAAACAAAACCTCGTTCTGGATATGGAGCCCTTGTTCAAAGCAGGGCCGCCTCCCCAGGAGGACGTACTTGCCGCCCTGAGAGACGGCATCCTTCCCTCAACCACGGTGCTTTGCGCGACGGTGCGTGAGGCCAAGGCACTGCTTAGCAATGCTGGCATACGCATCGACTACCCACGGAGCAGACAAGACGTGCGGAAACTGGGACCCGACTATGTTGTCATGAAGCGAGAGATATTGGGACAAGATGACGGCATGACGACGCTTCACTGTGTTCTCTGCGGAGGTCCGATCCAGCTGGGGCAGTGGCCAAGGCCTTTCAGCTTGCAGGTGAATTACTCGAGGCAGGGTCATATTTCATTTAGATCAGCAATCTGCAGCTTTTCGTTGCAAAGCGCTCGCTTAAATTATGGCCACGGTTTACGCAATGATTGAAAGGGCTGCCGTCATTATGCAAGAAGATCTTGCCCTAGAGGCACCACCACAAGCCTCCTGGTTTTTGATTCAAGTAGACCGATCAAAGCCACTGGATCCAATCATGGACTAGAACTGGTCTCACAAAGTCGAATCACTCGTTTAGTGTTGAGCTTCCAGGAATCACAGCATATATATCCCCGGCCACAATCAGACTATGATAGACATAAAGTATTCCTATTTGGGCTTTCGCAAGCTTCCCCCCCACCAACCATTTTTTTTTTGGATCTATATGAAACACTGATGTACCTGCTTATTTTCAAATAGTAATTATGGCGATAGTACTACCCTGAACTTGCCCACGTCAATAGAATCACTTGCTAAAAAACTTCTTTCCCACAAACTCAGGAATCGCATAGAACAACTCGAGTAGTGAAATCGAATACCGACAGATTCTAAATCTGAAGGTTCTGAAAGGGCGACCAGAGTTCCAATTCTTTGCATCACCGTGGGCACGCGAAAGACGCGTGTAATTACAGGCTTGATCTATCGAATCGAGCCATTGTGACATGCGTGCTCCACTGTTAAAATGGATCTTTCAAGTATTGAGGTCAGGATATCATGGGGATGCGCCCTGTAGGGCCGCGTGGATGGCGTACGCGTCCGCTTCAAGCCGTTCGGCAACTAGTCTGACGCCAAATGTCGCCGATCCGAGGGCACACGTAAGGCTGAACGTGGACACGTGCTTGAAATGCCATCGGAGAAATTGACATGAGATTATTCACTTGTACTCATTCTTCATCTATTCTTCATCTCTCTAGGCGAAAAAAGGATCACGCAGCTCCGAGCGCACTCCACGCACCATCATGGTTGTCAATCGTCGGCTGACGGCCGAATCGCTCATCGAGATCCCCAAGAGAAGCCCCGTGGTGCCGAATTACGACGGCGAATATGGCCTGTACACGGTTTCGACGCATAAAATCGGCAGCGGCACCACGAAAGAGGTGCGCGTGATGCACTTCGCCGACAACCAGTCCGTGCCGCTAACTGATGACGCCAACGTTCACGATGCCCGCTGGATTCCGCATAGCAACGAAATCTTGTATCTGAGGTCGAAAGATGACGGGCGGACTGAAGTCTGTTATACGAAAAGCTTTGGCAAGCATCATTTCAAAATTGCCGAGTTTGATGCGGCGCTGACGGGCCTCAAACTGAAAGCTCTTGATGATGGCACAGTGGTGTTTATGGTGGCCGGCCTGTCTGACAGTCACGGCATGTTGTACAATGAAAAGGCAGACAAGAAGCCCGACTCTGGTCGCCTATTCAAGACCTGGCGCGTTCGAGTTGTGAGTACAGAAAATAGCGTCACCAACGTGAATGCCCCGGGCTGCTGAGCTGACTCGGGTCTCTGCCAGTGGAATGAGGTCTTTCGCGAGCAACGATATAGTCTCTGGTACAATGTGCTGCGGCAGACGAATACCCGAAAATGGGAGCTGCCCAGCCTACTGCACAATCTGGTCCTCGAGGATACCATCGAGGCACCATACGGCATGTACATGTCTGGCTTCGCGGGCGCCACTGACAATTTCGACATTGCAGGCTGCGGCGTGGCTTTTATAGGCAGAGACCTGGCCAAAACGTCGCCGCAGCAGAGCGAGAACACGTATCCGTATTTTGTTGCCATCGACTCGTATACGCTGCCGCCGGCGCAGAAGCCTCGTCCCATCGTCGTGCCGCCAAACTTGGAGGGACAGGCCACGTGCATTCGGCTCTCCCCGGACGGATCGACGATTGGCTTTCTCTTTTCGAAAGAGGGCGGCGACCTAGAAGACCGGCACCTCTATCTGTCGTCCACCAATGCGCTCAAGTCGTTCAACTTTTTCCAGATTGTGAGCCGCATCGTCCCGGACGACGACTACAACCCACCCACCCGTTTCGATTTCGCGGGAGATGCCTTCTCGTGCATCTTCATGAGCGAGGACTGCGGCCGCGTGGTCATCTCTCACCTCAAGCTGGGAGAGCACAGGAAACCCGTCATCATCTTCAACCAGGGTTCGGCGGCAGACTATCACCCGGTCCTGGAGGGTGACTGGAGTCGGCTGCTGGTCTCTAGCAGCAGCTTCATTGACAACAGCATCTGGCAGGTTATAGACGTGAGCGAACAAAAGATTGTCCGTACAATCTCGTCATATACGCGAAATGGCCAAAAGTTTGGCCTGCACGCCGACATGGTGTCAGAAATTTGGTTTGAGGGCTCTGAAGATGCACTCATGCATTGCTTTGTGGTGCGCCCGGCCGGCTTTGACCGAAACAAAAAATACCCCTGGATTCTATCTCCGCATGGTGGTCCAGAAGGAGCCTGGACAGACGGGTGGAAGCAGCAGTTCCATGCAGCAGCATGGGCGGAGCAGGGCTACGTTGTTCTACTCCCAAACATAACCGGCAGCACCGGTTTCGGTACCAAGTTTCGTGACAGTACGTCCCTACCAGTAGTTTCGACACAAGTGACAACAAAGCTAACGTGGCGCAGATGTCCGTGGATCATGGGGCGGCCGCCCAGTAGAGGATCTGATTCAGCTGATCAAGCATTTGGAGACTGTGCCCTATCTCGACCAAGATAAAGCTGTCATTTGCGGGGCAAGCTTCGGCGCGTACATGATAAGCTGTCTCTGCAGCCACGAAGTCATCACAAAGGTGCGTCACGGGATTTTCCTGATGAGCGAACCCCCGGCGCAGCAGCTAACATGGTACTAGTTTTGCGGCGCGATCTGGCACGATGGCATCTACAGCCTGCCCACCTGGCTGATCCAGACAGACCAGGTCGTCAACGACGGCAGTTTCGGTGAGAGCACATTCCCGTGGATACAGCCGGAGAACCTCGACCGGTTCAACCCGGCCCGGCCCGATCGGCTGGCCAAGTTCCGCAACGCGCCGCCCACCCTCGTCACCAGCGGCGACAAGGACTACCGGTCGCCCACGACGGAAGCGCTGTCCATCTTCAAGACGCTGCAGGCCCAGGGCGTGCCGAGCGCACTGCTCACGTTTGCCGACGAGGGCCACTGGATCACCGGCCGGGATGAAAACTCTCTGCGCTGGTACCGCACGGCTTTTGATTGGGCCAATAGTTGTATTTCGGGCAAAATTCAACGTGGCGATGTGAATTATTAGACGCGAGTTGTAGTCCTCTGTGGAACATTGGCTTGCAAAGTTGTTGGCTCCGACTTGGCCTTGGGGACAAGGCTGTGAATCCATTCCCATATATATCATCAGCTCGTTATAGGGTGCAATAGATGAAACTTGTCTCCATCGCGGCAAGGCATTCGTCGTCCCATGTATTTCAAGGATGCAGGGATCATAAGATCGAGATCTTAAAGTCCCCACAGTAGTGACGGCTCAATCTTGTCTTGGGCGACTGTAATTGTCATTTCTCGAGGTCGATGACGTGACTACCAAGTCCGTTGTACAACATTTAAATGGCAAGTTTCCAATAATAGTCGACGTTATGAAACATCATATCAGCAAAATTCCCAGCAACAACGATAGAAAATGTCAAAATTATTGCAGTTCCGTTGCGCCGTCGTCACGGGCGGCGGCGGCGGGATCGGCAAAGCCATCGCCAAATACTTTGTCTCACAGGGCAAAACCGTTGTGCTCGCCGGACGCACAAGGTCGAACCTGGAGGAGGCGGCAAAGGAGATTGGCGCCGCGGGCTACTACGTTGTCGACGTGGGCGACAGCGAGGCGATTCCCAGCTTCGTGCAGAAGCTCACAGAGGACCACCCGGAGCTCGACTGCCTCGTCAACAACGCCGGCGTGCAGCGGCCGCTCAAGGTCCTCAGCGACAACGAGGACTTTCTGGCCAAGGCCGACGAGGAGATTGACATCAACGTCCGGGGCCCGCTGCACCTGACGATGCACCTGCTCCCGCACCTGCAGGCGAAACGAGATCCCGTCGTCATCAACGTGTCGAGCATCCTCGGCTTCCTGCCGTTTGCGTTCATCAACCCCATCTACAACGGCACCAAGGCCTGGCTGCACTTTTGGTCCATGAACCTCCGCACGCAGCTCGCGGCGGGGGGCTCGCCCGTCCGCGTCGTCGAGATTGCGCCGCCGACGGTCGGCACCGACCTGCACCGCGAGCGCGACGACCCCGACGACAACAAGAAGGAGAACAACGCCAAGTCCCTGACGGTGGACGAGTTCATCGCCGAGGTTGCGGTGAAGCTCGAAAGGGGCGACGAGACCATCTCGGTCGGCCCAGGAGTGCAGATCGTGGATGACTGGTACGCCACGTTTGGGAAGCGGTATCGGGATGCTGAAGCGGCTGCATAGGTTGGGAGAGTGATATATCGCGCTAGGCATCTTTCCGAAATAATCTTGTATACCAACATTAGAATTTTACGGCCTTTTTTCTCACCACCTATATTTCATCGTCATCCACTCATCATCAGATGACCGGATCAACCATTGCTTGCTTGGGATGTCTCGAATGTAGCCCTCTATGGCTGTGCTTCGAATTACTCAGAATTTAGAGTCTTCCGCAGGAAATTTTACTTTGAATACCTTCTCCCATCTCTCCAAGGAGATTCCTTCTGGATACCGAAATGCTCGATCGTCAAAGATACTATGTTGTACATCCTGTAGCGCCCACCTACCCAAGTCTGGTTGCAGCTCCTTCATCACTTCATAGAAAGGCGTATGCGCAAGCATATTCGGTCCCCATTTCTGCAGAAGTAGCGGTGCCAGCCCCCAGTATATCCTGACAAGCATTTTAGTGCCACTGGGAAGAACAACTCTGTCTCTGTCAAAGGGCGGTCCGAAGCTCTTCCAGAACCGCAAGCCCTCAAGATGGCAGATCGACACATCCGCGTCCCATCGGATGGATGCCAAGTACATGTGCACGGGAAGCGGGGTATGCAGCATAATTCTCTTTCTGACAAAGTTGACTGAGTCATTCATCCTGCGCGAGTAGATCCTCAGATCTGCCTGATGATACGGGTTCGCTCCCCATGCCAGAAAGCGCTGCACGATGGACGGGCCGTCAGTAGCCATCCGGCACGCGGCTGCGAATATTGGGATATGGCCGACCTCAATACCATCAGTCGGTCGCGGCTCTTTGCCTTGTATGTTTGCGCCGTGCCTGAGCATCTCTTCTGCCATGTCGGGGTGTCCGCGCAGAATCGCCGTGGCCACGGGGCACTTTCCTCGCACGGAACTGCTCTGCAGACCGCAAACAGAGGCCCCTTGAGAAACGAGCAGGTTCACAGCATGTTTGCCCCATACTCCCTTTAGCAAACTTCTCTTGATCGTGTACTTTAGGCAGTTTTGTAGATGCTCTGCTCGTAGCGGAGGCAATACGGAGACGTCGCAGAAGCGCCGGAGGAAGCTGATTCTGTCAGGCCGCGACAAGAGCCACAGTAAACCATCAATCTCGGCATCAATATTAGCTTGACTGGCGTTGTGTCTCTCTGCATGTGCAATATATCCTTCCAGAGTCGCACCGCGCTCTACGAGTGCCTGAAACGCTCCCTCGTCGCCGCCCTTCACAGCAAGGCGAAGGGCCAAAACCGGATTGAGGCGCTGACCGTAGAATGAGCCCTCCCTATTAAGAACCAACGGGGCACATGCATCAGCTCCTAACGATAGAGCACGGCGCACCAAGCAGCAGTAGCCTCGCCGCAATGCGCAGATGAGGGTCTTGTCACGCTGATGTGTTGTCGCTAGTAATCGCGGCTCCATGCGCCGCATCAGTGGCATCGACGTGCTGGCCAGCGCTACCAAATCATCAAAAGACAAATAATCTAGGATGGCGTCGAATAGTTCATTGGCTAGCATTGCCAAGCAAACTACCGACTCATGTGAAGGGCGACTCATTGTGCGTGGTAGTGATTCTAGCGTGTTTGCGGCGTCTGGCAAAGGGGTGCATGATTCTAGATCCAGAACAAATGTTCAAAGGCGAAAGACGAAGTTTTGAAAAGCTCTCTCCAGTTGTTGTTTGGAGCATTGATCAAATTCTCAGAGGACCTGCGCCTCTTTCTCAATAAGAAGGCAGGGGATGGAATTTTGTGAGAGAGTGCCTGTGAGTCAGAGTGGCGCCAACAAGGCTGTCCCCAACGTGACGCCTGCTGCTACAATCACGTAGACGAGCTGGGAAGTGCTCATATACGAATGTTTTTGGGGGAATATCCTGATCTTGATACGCTTATACCTCTGTAGACTTACGAGTGTCGCTCAGTTTTGGCGAAGTTGGGTTAAAATTAGGGTTGATGTACAGGTAGACTTAGCTTTTGCCAATGCAGACACAAAGCAAAATAGCAATGTGATAATGGTTTGCGAAAGATTAAATGATGCTATCTTGCTAATAGAATCTCTGCAGGCTGATTACTGATTGAAAATCACCGGAGCAGTGAACTGGCACGGATTGTTACTGAAGTGAATCGTGTTGGTTAATCCTAGGCCGGCGCTCGCGATAGAGCTTTAGCCGGCGCTGAACCCATACGATCGATTGAACTACGAGACATGATGTTCTCCAAAAAAAAAAAAAAGAAGAAGAAGAAGAAGAAGAAAAGAGGGGGAAGAAAAGCAGCACTCGACTCGTCACTATCACGACTGCAAAGAGCGCCGCGCAAGGAGACTGTTGGTGGCCATTATCTTTGCACTGGTGGGCTGCCGCTCGGCCCCTGCCGGGACGCCCAGAGGCCCATCTGTCAATAGCAGACATTACGCTCAACAGTGTTCTCTTCAACACAAATACGAGAGCGCATGGCTCAAAGCGGCGGGAAACTATGCTCAATAGACTGCCGCGCCGCTTTGCGTAGGGTTGGGCAGGTTCCATGTGGCGTTGAGCGACCCGAGACAGGACGAGTTATGGGCCGCGCGACATTTATTAAGCAGCACCTTGTGCGACCATCGTCGTCGCTGTCACATAACAGCATCATGCAGGGCACATATCAAGTGAGTTGCTCCGCCGCTTTGGCTCCTATATTGTTGTATCTCGACCCGTCTAACAAAAAATCGGCTTTGCGTCGTGGACTAGGAGGCCATCACGCTGCTCCGGAGCCGGACGCGGCTGGCCAAGGCCACCAAGCCAGACGAGCCGAGGCTCAACGTGCCCAACAACTACGGCATGGTGGAATGGCTCGCGCAGCTTGGACACACGGTAAGGCCGATGCCAGCGCTCATCAATGGCGGCAGCAACGACGAACCGCGCTGACGATATGTGGCCCGCAGAACCTCGGCGCGCTCAACGTCGTCCACATCACCGGCACCAAGGGCAAGGGCAGCACCGCGGCCTTTACCGAGTCCCTCCTGCGGCAGCACTTTGCGCGCACCCGCCAGCCGGTCAAGATTGGGCTGTACACGTCGCCGCACATCCTGACGGAGCGCGACCGCATCCGGGTCGACTTTGCGCCCGTGCCCGAGGCCGTCTTCGCCGCGGCCTTTTTCGAGGTCTGGCACGCGCTCGACTGCGGCGCGCCGGGCTACCGGCCGGGCTACCTCCAGCTCCTGGCGCTGCTCTTGGTGCACATCTTCAGGCAGCAGGGCGTGGACGTGGCCGTGTACGAGGTCCACGCCGGCGGGCGCAAGGACGCGACCAACATCTTTGAGAGGCCCGTCGCGTGCGGCTTCTCGCGCATCGGCCTGGACCACGCCGACCTGCTCGGCCCCGGCGTCGACCGCGTCGCCTGGCACAAGAGCGGCATCATGAAGCGCGCGCGGCCGGCATTCTCCGTGCCTCAGGACGACGTGCCGCGCACGGTCCTGAGGGAGCAGGCGGAGGAGATTGGCGCGCCGCTTCGCACCGTCGAGCTGTACCCAGACTTGCCGGAGCATCCCAACGTCAGCCAGCGGGCGCAAAAGGAGAATGCGTCCCTGGCCATCGCGCTGGCCAGCGCGGCTCTGTCAGAGCGCGGAGAGGAGCTGTCCGTCGCGGATATCGAGCGCGGAATCTCGCAGTGCACTTGGCCCGGGCGCTTTCAGTATCTGCACCGCAACGGCCTTCACTGGTTCCTCGACTCTGCCCACAACGAGCTCAGCATCCCGGTAGCCATCTCCTGGTTCCAGTCGCAATCACAGTGTGTGCAGAGAGAGCACGCAAGCCAGCCCTGTCGGCGAGTGCTGATATTCGGGCACTCTTCAGACCGCAGCACGGAGCGCCTTGTGGACGTTCTACTAGAGTGCGCCTCGCAACATGGATTGGCATTTGATCAAGTCATATTGTCCTCATATAATCGATACGGTAGGGTTCACATAGCAATGTCTCGGAGCATATTCTAACAAAGGCAGACATCCCTATACCTGACGCGGTCGCCAAGGAACAGCTCGAATTTTGGCAGACGCGAAATCTCAAAGTACCTATACAGCACGCCATCACTGCTGACGTGGCCGTCAACATGGTAAAGAATCTTCAAGTGCGCTTTCCTGATACGCATTTGCAGGTTCTCATCACAGGGTCGGCGCATCTCGTCGGCCAGTCTCTCGGTGCCTTGGGTGGGGAAGAGCTCATATTGACAACCGCGTGAATTCACAGCATATTGCATACTGGCAAACTCTTTAATAAAATATCAGTCTTGAAACATTGCAATAATCTCGGGTCCACAACACCGCGACTTCGAGCTTCTCATGAGGGACGCGAGTTTGTTTCCGCCTCCTCCTGTGAAGGCCCGGATTCGTCTCCCGTCATGTCCTCTGTCCTGACGTTGGCTTCTACTCTCAGTGGTGGTGGCGGTGGTGGTGGCATCGGTGGACGTGGCACTTCATTGTAGCTGTGACAGTACGGTGGGCGCCAGCCATACCTGGCCAGCCACGCGTGGACGTCGCTGTGTCTCATCGACAACATGTAGAGGGCGCGAAAGTCGGCATAATTGCCACTTTGCCAGTCAATCATGGCCTGCTTTGCCGGCGTCAAGGCAAGATTAAAAAGGTTCAGTGGGTGCCGGTACTGTATCTTGTCCCCAACAGCCGTCTGGGCAGCCAGATGCGCTTCGAGAGGATTCGCGGTCCTAGGGTTGGGAATGAAGAGGCGAGGCAGAGTGGCGGCTTGGGCGATAGGGTACACACCGCCGTGGCTCCAACCTATTATGCTGTTTTTGAAATCAGCATATGAAACCAGCACTATCGAATATACCATATTACCATTCAATGTTGTAGTCTTGGTCAATAATGATGTTATCGGCCGTCACATTGTTGTGAGCGATGGCATAGTTCTTGTCATCTTGTCTTGAGCCGAGGATGACTTCGAGATGCATCAGCTGGCTCCAGTAATCCTCCTGTGTAGGCATGCCACCGGCACCGGGCGGCCCTCGCGGCGCGACCATCAACTTGTCGTGAATAAGTCTCGAGTAGAACTGTCTCGCCGTCTCCGCTCCTGCCACTTGTGTTAGCAGCTCCGTGTTGAGAGTATGATCGTGTATAGTTGATCAATACTAGGCCTTACCACTTTCTAGGGAAATATCGATCAGCTCCAGCTGGATCTGGAAGAGCTGGCTCATGATTCGCATACGCTGCTCCATCGGTGGGTGGTCCTTTGTCCAGATCAACTGCTGGCCCTCCACCCAGTTGAGCACCACAAAGGGGTGTCTAATCGGATTGTTGAACGAAAAGTCAAAGGCAAGACACTTTGGAGAATACTGGAATTGGACGCTCTCCAACTTCTTCAGCACATAGACCTCGCGCCGCACCACGGTCTGGATAATCTCGGGGTGCGTGGCTATCGGCCACTGTTGCTGGACGCGCAGAGCAATCTTGGACCCGTCGTCCCTTAAAAATCTGAAAAGCACAAACCGGCTTCCGTGGATCTCAGCTTCGTAGACGAAATTGCCGCCGAGATTCAGTGCCAGCAAGGTCAGTTCCAAGTTTCGAAGGTTGATGCAGTGTTGCGGTCGTCGCCGTGGCCCGGGCTGCAGCACACCTGCGGTTTCCATAAAATGATTCATTGCAAAAGATCCCTCCAAAGCAGACATATGCGAGTAAAAGAAAATTCGATCACGGCCTACCACTCGGAAAACGAAAAAAGTACGAGATGCCTAGAGTCTGGAGGACGGAAACAGACCGTGTTAAATGCTACCAAGCCAAGATTCGCACACGAATTGTGGAATGTCTCGTCAGATGGCTCTATCTTACAAGTACATCGTTACATGGAGACTAATAATCAACTCAGTGGCACGCTTTGCCATACTTTCTCAGCCGGTGGTAGTTGTACGGCAGCGGCGCGAGGAACCCTGCGCCCATGGACACCAGTGCTGCGAGCCAAAACGTTGGCGAGTCGAATGCCACCGCGCCGCCCGTCAGGGAATAATCGACGACATTCTCGGCAAGCTCCATCGTGATCATGGATATGAGGCTCATACCCGCCGCTGTCTTGGCGGCCACCGGCCAGGAGAGGCCATCGCGGCCCAGCCGGAGCAGTACAGTCTCGAGCACCATGGAGGTCGATATACCAGCCGCCACTGCAAAAGTAGATGATTGGGTCAGGTAAATTGCTTAAGAGCCAAGAATTCTTTTCGTGGAAAAATGACTGAAAAAGGAGGGCGACTACATACTGGATATACCCATGATGGTGGGCATGCCCAGCTCCGGGCTGTGAGTCTGTAGCAACCACATGGCGCTAAAATCACCCGTTGTGCACCCAACGAGGCAGCGGAGGGTGTTGAGCGAGGCCCTGTACCATGTCGACCTGGACGACCAGAAACCTATCGATTGTGTGGGCTGGTTGCTCTGTGAGATCTTGTTCTGTTTTGACGCACAGCACTTGCTGTCCAAACGAGCCGTGGAGCGCGTAATGTGCCGGGACGTGAGCGGCACACTCAGTCTGCCTTTCCACCATAGACCCCGGTGAAGTATGACACTTCGGCCGGTCAGCCTTGACACTGTGTGGCAGTTCATGGCGGGACAAGGGGGCAAGGGGGGGGTACGTGGATGCAGCGAGCCGACGGTGCGGGCGCCGACGTCAATGATGCGCAGTACGTCGATGCAACTATCCGAGGAGGGGAGGGAGGGGGAGAGGGGCGTGAGCTGTTGCTGCAGTGAACACTTGTGTCTGTGGTAGCTGTGCGCCCAATGGATCGTTGTGTTCGGGTGTTGATGAAGGAAGAAAACGAGGCTCAAATACGCCCGCCCGCCGCCTCAACCTGAGGCCGTCACCGACGCACAAATGGCGCAGAAGGCCAGCGCGTTCAAACAGGGAGAGGAAAATCGCGAAAAAAACGCATTGGATGCGAGCTGCATTAATCGCCTTTGCCTCACTCTAGTTCTACCGATGATCAATGTATCTAGTCATTCTCCTAAAGAAAAAAGGTTGGGCAATCTCTCCCAAGTGTGGCTTGCATACAGCCACTCCAACAACATTGGCTGGACTCAACCGTGCTGCCTGAGAGAATATTTTTTTTGCTACTGCATGTAACAGCCACCTCGTCGTCTCTGACGCAGCATGTCGTCTTTTCGTATTAAAGCCTACTGCTGCGGCACACCGCGTTGATCTCGTGCCACTTTTCCGCCTCGCCGTTTTGCGACTCTACGCAGTCATCTACACCAAGCAAGGGGAGGGAACCGGCCGTGTTGGGGCAAATCACGATACCATGTCCACGTTCCACCTCTTCCCGCGGCTCCCGACCGAGCTCCAGTGCCGCGTCTGGGAGCTGAGCATGGACGAGCCGCGCGAGGTGATTGTGCGGTCCTACTACTCGCCGGGCATCGTGGAGAACATGCGGTACCTGCCGCGGGCGACGCGCCGGCCGCCGGCGCCGCTGCAGGCGTGCCGGTCGGCGCGGACAACGCTGCGGCGGGCGTACGAGCGCGTCTCGGCCGAGGACGCGCACATATCGCGGCGTCTGCGCGTGACCGCGGACCGGGTGCCGTACATCTGGGTTGACGCGGAGCGGGACACGGTGCGGGTGACGCAGTACCGCGTGGCGCTGCTCGCGGCCAGCCCGTGCGGCGCGCGGCTGCGGCGCCTCGCCGTCGACATCACGAGCCTGTGGGAGTTTTGGCCCGGGGGTGACTGCGGCGCCGGCGCCGGCCGCGTGACGCCCTGGGAGCACCTTGTCGCCGCCTTCCCCGGACTCGAGCGCCTGGATCTCTGGACGAGCGCCCCGCGCTCCGAGGGCGGCGCCGCCACCATCGCTCGCGGCTGGGACGTCGGCTTCCGCCGGCTGATGGAGGCCATGTACGCGACGTGCAGCCCGGCCACGCTGGAACTGCGCGTCCAACACCTCGTGTTCGCCGACCTGGAGCCGCTGACGCGGGAGAGCTACGGCCGGCTCTTCCTCCAGGACGACATTGCGGAATGGGGGTTTATGGAGGAGCACCAGAGTCTGTTTCGCGAACCGCGGCCCGTTGCATACATACCGAGATGGGTTCACAGGGACTGCACTTGCCCCAAGGACGAAAATCCAGGGATTTATGTGAGTCCGACTTGAGCCGGTATCTTCAACTGAAATCAAGCAAGCGCAATTGGGGGTCAAAAGCTTTGGTCTGTAGGTGAGCGGCATGACACGCGAGGTTAGTTGCTAGTTCATACGAAGCAATGAATTGGACGAAAACATCATATCGGAGGCGGTAACAGAAAGTTCCGGCTAGCAGGGTTAGTGGAAGGATGTAATGAGCCTGTAAAAGCAAACGGTTCGATTATAGATGGGCCATAAACATGTGTTGCGAATGACAAATTGGGCTTGATGTTAATAAATGTTCAGCCGTTGAATGAAATGTTCCAAGCCTTTTTCATGTACCCCTCGTTACCCCTCTTCATCACCACTGCATTACCAGGCATTGCGGTCCCAGTTTGGATCTGTTTGAGACGTCAGCCGTCAGGTTCAGAGTTGCAGAGCCAGATGTAGTCCCCCTTCTCCCGGCCAGGCAACCGACTTACCCTGTACGAAGGCAGCGAGCACCTTACTGCCCGTCTGCAGCAGCGGGTGTCCCACCACGATCTTGAGAAACTTTTCCAGGCCCGCGCGCCGCCCCTCAATCACGTCGTCGCTGAAGCGGTTCGTGAACACCTTGCCGGGCAGGGGCGGGATGGTCACGCGAGCGCTCTCGCGCTCGAGGATGTCGCGAAAGTACTCAAAGTCGGAGTAGCGGCGGCGGACAGAGCTCTGGCGCAGCTTGAAGGCGGGTATGTTGGTGCGGCACAGGATCTCGTAGTCGGTGTACATGGAGCGGCCCATGCCGTGCGTTCGTGGGTTTCGAACCTGTTAACCGTGCACTCTGGGTTAGCATCCCTTGTCTGCGGCCCGATAGTCGCGCATCGTTGGCGCGAGCGCGCGCGCGGGAGCAAGGGGCAAAGGGAGGGCCGGACGCACCTCAATCTCGAGGAAGTTCTCTGGCGGCCCGTAAATCTCGTCAAAGCTCTGCTGGCGGTTATCGGGCATGGCCTGCATGATGGGTCGGTGCAGGTTGGGGCTTCGGGGCTTGGAGGCGGCAGTGGTGGCGGCTGCCGACGCGGTGTTGGCACCAGCGGGCGGCGGAGAGGTATAGGGCTGGTTTGCGCCGGCGCCCTGGCCGGGAGTCTGATTGTCCGACAGTTTGGCGGCTTGAAAAAAAATGAAGCTTGAGAAAAGGGAGCTGCGGCGCGGCGCAACGGGGGTTCTCGCGGCGAAAGGGAGCGTTTTGTTTTGGAGCCCGCCGGTCGCCGCTCTGTCGCTGTTCTATGAACTGGCCGGTCCGGCGAAGATGCTTTGTATTCAGACAACGTTTCGAGATGTAGCAGTGTTTGGGTTTAGAGAACCCTAGTTTGGTCGGAGTCCAAGTGATGCGGAGAGCGTCATCCTGTCTCGGCAGAGGTGGGGTGTCGAGGCTTTCTTTGCAGCAGCTCCCAGCACCACCACCCCCGCCTAGCCAATCATCGAGCCCTGCTCTACTTGCGAGTTGCGACGCACTCTTTTATGCTGTTGAACTTTAGAGGGAGATAGAGAACGACCGTTATTCCAGGCAGACTCAACCCTCTGCTGCTTTAGTATTATGTGAATCTCGTCAGCTTTGTTGGCTATCTTTACACTGCTCGGTCGCCGAGCAAAGCTTCCCTCTCCCCACTCCCCTCCATCCTTTAGATAGAATCATGAATTTTCGCCGCCTTCAGTATGCCATAGATAAGTTGAAAAGAAAACGAACAAAACGCCCAACTACCAAAGAACAGTATTGTTTACTCCCCCATATGAATCAATATTGAATGTCCCAAACTCATGCCTTGTCAAGGCACTCACTCTATGCCCAAGCAGGGCGCTTATTTCTTGTCTGCAAACTTTTGATGAATGGCGCGGATCTGCTCCTCGACATTCATCCCCTGGAGGTGGCTCATGTGTGCCTGGCTCTGCCCATCGGGGTTCCCGTCGAAGCTGTTGATAGCCGCCTTTTTTCTCCGAGCAAGCTCATCCTCGGACACGGCCTGGCCGGTGACGGGGTCGAAGACGTCACTGCGCTGACTGGCGAGTCGCTTCAGGTTATTGGCCACGTCGACTTGCGACATGTTGGACGGAGCGTGGCGGGCGTCGGCTTTGGACTTTTGCTCCTTCCATCGGGGATCCAAGAGTTCAACTGCAACATTGTTAGCGTGTTTCATGCTTGACCGACTGTCAGGAGAGGCTCACTTCTCATGTGCTCTTCCATTTCATTTATAGGAATCTGCTGCTTGCAGTTGGGGCACATTGCGGTTTGCACCTTTTTGGCCTTCTGGGCCCCCGGCACGTAATTTTCTCGAATTTTCATCGCAGGCGCACCGCCCCGTGCTACATTCTGGGCCTGGTGCATACGTGCTTGAGCTTCTGCGCGCTCCTGGATTCTGCGCTCCTCCTCAAGCTCTTGTGCGGATTTTTGTGGCGGTTGAGGCAATTGAGGAGCGTATTGTGCTTGATTGTGTGATTGAGCATAGCCGGGGTGAGCCGGGAGCTGATAGCCAGGCGTGGGCGCGACAGCAGCATAACCGTTCTGATCTATCTCTTCGCCAGGCATGGCCTCCTCGATGCGCAGATTGGCGCTAATGGAAGCCTTGTTTCTGTCTTCTAGTGATGCGTATTGTAATTCGGAGAGGTTCGTAGGCGGCGGCAGGTTCGCCGTCTCATCACTGTCGGCAAAGGTGATGGTCTCGACGACGACAAAGTCGCCCCAGTCGATGCGCGCAAACTCTGCCTTGGCCTCTTCTTCGGCCTCCTCTCTCTTGGCCTTTTCCTGCTCTTGGAACTTGATGTATTCGCCTCGTTGCTTCGCGCGCGTGAGCACGTAGAACTTGTCGGCGATATTCTTCTCCAGTTCGGCAATTTGCTCTTCCTGGAGCTTGCCGCCCTCTCCGCCCAGGCCGCCAGCCCGTAATAATGTCGTATACTGGTCGATGATGCGTTGGAAAAAGTTGTGGAATGTGTGGTTGGGGATAAGAAACTGGAACTGCGGGTTGCCACTCTCGCGCTGGGCGAGTTGGGTCATGAATTGACGCCCATTCTTGGCCACGAAGAGAGCGGTCAGACGGATGATGTCCAGATCCTTTTGGTTAATCCTAGGCATGCGCGCAGAAAACTGAAATTCGGGTGGTTGAGGAGGACCTTGGGGCTTTTCGGGCTCCTTGGCGGCTTCTCCTGCGCGACCAGCGGCAACATCCGTTCCACGGCCGGCACGCACCTCAGTCAGTCGCCACTGGTAGTATCCGTGGTAGGCATCTTCGGGGTTCAAGAAACTGAATTTCGGATTCGTCTGTTCCTTGTCGCGGATGCGATCCTCAAAAACGGCACCGTTACGCGCGACGTAGCCGGCCGTCTTTTCGAGAATGTTACGAATCTCGCGGGGAGGCAGGACAACACCGGCGGGGGCTTTGATATCGTCGAGAGCGGCAGCCGAGTCGCCATTGGTCCCATTTGCAGCCATTATGAGGACAATGTTGCCCTAAAGCTGGCGATGCGATATTGGGTGGCTTATTACAGAGGAGCTTTCTGCGTCTTGGAAATTTCGCGACGCGCGACACTCGATCCAGCAGGTCGCAGGAAAACTCGGCAGTAGGTTAATCCGTGCCGGAGAGGCTTAGTCAGGCAGGCCTCTGATAGTGGATTTGGTTCCTGCGGACGCAGGGGCACAGGCGAACACGAGCGCGGGTGAAGCTATAGTGGGCCGCGGATACAATACTAGTGATTATTTCTCCTGAGGTGGTATTGGATCGGCTTCATAATTCGGCGAATATTAAGAGATGCGGGATGAAAATGGGATAGCCATGGCGGGCTCATGGATGGTCATGCTGAGCAGCCTTGTATAATCAAGGTAGGTAGATCAAGCACTAGAGAGGTTCTCCTCTGGTGGCTCATCGGAACGAGGAACGGACGGTTACTTATTAAAACTGGCCGTGTCGCTCATCAATGCGCAGTTGGCTCGTATCCACGAAACAAGGCGAGGCCCCCTGATGTGCGGCTGACGTAGACTTCATCCGGTGTCTGGGCATTGCGTTGTCGGGAAGGTTTGGAGGGCTTGGATGGTCGCGCATATCGGTGGAATGGCAATTTGGGTGACTAGACAGTTTTGTGACATGAAATTGTTCGTCTAGACGCGTCTGGAACCTCGACTGGCGTGCACACGGTTCTTGCTAAAATGGTCCGTAGACCATAGCGAGGGAGCTGAATGGCATGATGAAGGGCACGGCCAGAACGCCCATATTTAATTCACATGTTAAAGCGGCACTAACAGCAGCCTGTTTGACGCGGCCAAGCTGCCCCGCCCGAAGCCCTTTTTTCGGGGACATGGACCTAATTAAAGCAATACTTCAGGGCCATGATCGCTGTAGCTACCCGCTAGCAAGCCCCATCCGGCTGCATGGCGCAGGTTTCTTCAGCTAGCCCGCCTAAAGCAGCGCTCAGGTCTGTCCAACCACAGCAAAGGGGCATCTAGGAAAACCTCCGCCCCATCAGGCCAACGTAGCTACATTTTCCGTGATGCGTGCGCGCTGCATCGCCAACGCCTCTTCTCCTCCTATCCCTCCCCTCCCCCCCTTTCTCGCGCCGACCTCTTTCTTCACCCTCCACGACTTTCTGCTTTCTTGCGGACTCGTGGTCTTTCTTTCTCATCTTCCTTTTTTTTTCCTTCTTGGCCGACTTTAGCTTTAGTGGTTCCTTTTTTTTTTTTAATTTGGTTCTACTTGGCTTCTTCCCGGTATAGAATTATATTCACCACGCTCATTCACTTTTCCTTACCAATTTTTGTTTCCATCTTTTTTTCCCCCGACTTTGAATTGACCGCACCGCTTCGGAAACGTCGACTGCCTTCCATAGCCCGATCGACCTTTTCTCTCCGCAGACTTAATACTCTACAATGGCCAGACCGAGCTCGGCTCGGGGCAAAAGCCCCTTGCCACCAAAGTCCCAGACTGTGGCCAAGGGTAAAGGCACATCGTATCAGTCTGACGGTGTAGAGGACAATGATGTCTTTCTGCTCCCTGGCACTGACTACCTTGTTCTTCTTGCCCTGACCATCGTTGGTGCTGCTGTGCGCATCTTCAGAATCTCGCAGCCCACCAGTGTCGTCTTCGACGAAGTTCAGTAAGCAAGGCCACGACTGACTCGCCGCGCCAATTGATTGCCTCTCGACCGAGACTAACTGCGAGTTCTTCCTAGCTTTGGTGGCTTCGCTTCCAAGTATATCAAGGGAAAGTTCTTCATGGATGTCCACCCTCCTCTGGCCAAGATGCTCATTGCCCTGACTGGTTGGCTCGCCGGCTTCGACGGCGACTTTGACTTCAAGGACATTGGCAAGGATTATCTGGAACCCGGCGTTCCCTACGTTGCCATGCGCCTCTATCCTGCTCTTTGCGGCATCTTTTTGATCCCTTGCATCTTCCTGACGCTCAAGGCTGTTGGCTGCCGCACTTTTACTGCTGCCATGGGTGCCGGCCTCATCATCTTCGGTGCGTTACGACCACGCCACATGCTTCCCAAGACAGGCATCAGCTAATATATTCCTCTGCTGCAGAAAATGGCCTCCTTACTCAAGCGCGCCTGATCCTCCTCGATGCTCCCCTCGTCGCCGCTACCGCCTTCACAGCTCTCGCCTTCAACTGCTTCACCAACCAGCACGAGCTTGGTCCCTCCAAGGCTTTCAGCCTCACTTGGTGGTTCTGGCTCGCCATGACTGGCCTCGGACTGGGTATCACTGGCAGCATCAAGTGGGTTGGTCTCTTCACCATTGCCTGGGTTGGTGCCTTGACCCTCGTCCAGCTCTGGGTTCTCCTCGGCGACAGCAAGAACGTCTCTATTCCCACTTGGTTCAAGCACTTCAGTGCCCGTGTTTTGTGCCTCATTGTCATTCCCGCCGCCTTCTACATGGCCATGTTCGCTATCCACTTCGTCTGCCTCGTCAACCCCGGCGACGGTGATGGCTTCATGAGCTCCGAGTTCCAGGCCACCCTCAACCACAAGGGCATGAACGATGTCGCCGCCGACATCCTCCTGGGCAGCCGCGTCACCATCCGCCATGTCAACACCCAGGGCGGCTACCTCCACTCCCACCCTCTCATGTACCCCACTGGCTCCAAGCAGCAGCAAATCACTCTTTACCCCCACAAGGACGAAAATAACGTCTGGCTGCTCGAGAACCAGACCCAGCCCCTCGGAATCGACGGCGAGCCCATCAACGGTACCCAGGCGTGGGATAGCCTTCCCGAGCCTCAGTATATCAAGGACGGCACTGTTCTCCGTCTTTTCCACACTCCTACTTTCCGTCGCCTTCACTCTCACGATGTCCGCCCTCCCGTGTCCGAGGCTGACTGGCAAAACGAGGTATCGGCTTACGGTTATGAAGGCTTCGACGGTGACGCCAACGATTTTTTCAAGGTTGAGATTGTCAAGAAGCAGTCCCACGGTGTCCTTGCCAAAGAACGTCTCCGCACCATTGAGACCAAGTTCCGCCTCGTCCATCTCATGACCGGTTGTGTGCTGTTCTCCCACAAGGTCAAGCTCCCTGACTGGGCCTCCGAGCAGCAAGAGGTTACTTGCGCCAAGGGCGGCAGTCTTCCCAACAGTTTGTGGTATATTGAGCACAATGAGCATCCCCAGCTTGGCGACGACGCCGAAAAGGTCAACTATCGCAAGCCTGGATTCCTGAGCAAGTTTATTGAACTTCACCAAGTCATGTGGAAGACTAATGCCGGCCTAACCGACTCTCACGCCTGGGATTCCCGCCCCGAGTCCTGGCCCATTCTGCGCCGCGGTATCAACTTTTGGGGCCGTAACCACACCCAAATTTATCTTCTGGGCAATCCCATCATCTGGTGGTCCGTCACCCTCACCGTTGCCATCTGGGTCGCCTTCAAGGGCATTGCCATTCTTCGCTGGCAGCGCAGCTGCGAGGACTACTCCAACTCTACCCTCAAGCGCTTTGATTACGAACTTGGCAGTTCGATCCTCGGCTGGGCTCTGCACTACTTTCCTTTCTTCCTGATGAAGCGCCAGCTCTTCCTCCACCACTATTTCCCGGCCCTCTACTTTGGTGTCATTGCTCTCAGCCAGCTATTTGACTTTGCCACTGCTCGCTTCGGCAGTCTCGGCAAGAACATGCCCATTATCAACCGCGCTGCTACATCTCTGTTCCTGGTGCTCGCCATTGCCGCTTTTAGCCTCTACAGCCCCTTGGCTTACGGAAATGAGTGGACCAAGGGCGAATGCAACACCCTCAAGCTCTTTTCCAACTGGGACTTTGACTGCAATACCTTTTTCGACAAGTATGAGGATTACGCCTCGGCGCGTAGTGCGGTCTTGAACAGCACTGCTGTTACTGCCCCCTCGTCCGAGCCCTCAATCATCTCCCAAGAGGAGAAGATCGAGTTCCGTGATCAAGACGGCAACCTTTTGAGTGACGAGGAGGTCGCCGAGCTCCAGGGCAAGGTCGAATTCCAGACCAAGTACGAGACAAAAACACGCGTTGTGGATGACAACGGCGCAGAGGTTCCCGCTCCCGAAGGCGGCTGGGATGGCAAGATCGGCGGCGCCGGTGTTGCCCCTCCCCATCCCGACGTGGATGGCGTGGACGAGAAGACTGTCGCGGGCAAAGACGCCAGTGCGGGCCAGGAAGTTGCCGCCAGCCGCGATGGCGAGAAGGAGGCCGAGGGCTCCAAGGCTAAGCCTGCCAGCGAAGGCAAGGAGGCTACTCGCAAGGACGAGTTGTAATATTTTGTCGACACAACAAGCAGGTCACGGCGTAGGGGGGACTCTTCTCTGGCGTCCTGGACATGATGAATATTGAAAGGTGTCAAGGAAGAATTTATCAAATGTAACAGTGTAAGGGTGGCAAAAACAAAAAGCTATAATTATACGCGATCTCTATTATTATTCTTTACCATGTCGTTGCCTATTGTACGAACGATGTGGGCGAGTCGCCGGCCGGATATGGAGGGGTATTCGACGTAATACAGGCCACACATGTGGTTTATGATAAAATGTCCTATTGTGTCTCGCTCAGGTGAGCGTGTATGTGTACGTGAAAAATTTGTGATAATACGGAAACGTCCTCATTTCATTTCTCCCTTGGTTCGTTGCTAAACTTGATAATTAAAAAATCCCCCCCTGCTTCCAATTCCCATGGCAGTACAAGACGGAAAAAAAAGACCCAAAAACGCCAGAAATGCAAGAAAATCGTCTTTGTGGTTGAAACCCTTTCCCATCCTAGAAATGCGCCGTGCCGAGGAAAAGAGGAAAGCAAATCCGTGTGAAAAAAAAATCGAAGGTCGCTGTGAGCTGGAAAGACGTGCCTGGTGGCTGTGTAGTGCATCCTTCCGCATATTCCACGCAACCATCTATGATTCGTCTCGGTGTACGTATGATACACAATATACATTATCAAACAATGTCTGGAAGAAATTATGAAAGGTGAAAAAAAGGACATCGCTGAGCAGCCATCACTGGCTGTATCCATTGGGAGGGATTGTGGTGAATATTCTTAATTTTCGACGACGACGGGTCCTTCGGCCACTACCACCTGCTCGGTATCCTTGCGTAGCTCGGGCGATTCATGGTACTGGTCTGTAGGTGTTGGCGTGTCCGTTTGCTCAGGCGGCGTACGAGGCTCCCTAGCCGGAGCTTCGTGGTCGAACGCAGGGTTGTTTCCGCCGGTGCCCTTCTCCGCCTGGCCATTTACTAGTGAAATAGCAGGCACTGCTAATGTGGTGCTGAGGACTTTGTCAACAGAAGCCTGAGGGGCCTCGTCGGTTGGCGAGCTCGCTTGCGAGGCCGGGATGACGCCTCCACCTACACGGGACCAAAACATTTGCTCGCGAAGGCGGACACTCTCTTCCCAGGCTGTCTTTTCGTGATCTTCATCGTCAGCGCGCCAGTGGCCATCCTTGACCATCCGCAGGAAGCCTAGGAAGCCGCAGGTAGAGCGCACACGGCCGAGGCAGTAGTTACAAAGAGGGTAGCGTTGCGCTGATGGTGATTCGCTGGTGCGAAAGCGATGATTGCGCAGATATTGCGACTCTTTGCGAACCTCGCCGCACAAGGCACAGGGGAAGAGCTGTGGTCGGGCCGTTGGTGCATAATTGACGTTGGAAGGAACTGGCTCGACGACGAGACTGCCGTCCGTAACAGCAGTAAGAACGCTGCGTCGTGCCAGCCACGACAGACCAGGAGCGGAATCAAGCCGTAGCGTGGGTTCGATATCCTCCACGATGACGCGCTTGTAGAATTTGGTCTCCTTGAGGGCTGGAATCGGCAATTGTTGATTCGGTGTTCCTTGAGTAGAGGATGCAGGTGTGTTTGGCGACGACGGGCCGCTGCCTGCTGACGCTGGGTTGGGGAGCGACGAGGTCGAAGCGTTGGACATGTGGCCGCTCGAGGTAGAGCCGGCAAGGCCGAGGCCAAGGGCGGCGAGTCCGCCCATAGAGCCAGACGAGATGCGACTACCGGCTCGTTTGTGGGACTGATGGGCGAGGTTGATAAAGTCATCATATGCACCCAGGTCATGGCGTAGCACCGGGAGAATTAGGTGCTGGAAACTTGTAGGCGGCGCAGGCGCAAAAAAGTCGGGAAGCGGAGAGGCTGTGGCGGCATCTAGAGGCGGCATGCCATCACTGGCAACAGTGTCTAATCTGGGTAGGCCCGGCGACGAGGGAGCGGTGGTGTTGGTCTGCTGATCGTCGTGCGAGGACATGGACTCCATGACGCGCTTGAGTTCGGCCAACTGGGTTTGCTGATTTTTGAGCAGATTTTCGGATTCTTGGAGCTGGGCTTTCAGCAGGTCATTTTTACGCTGGACTGCATCTTCACGATCCTTGGACTCTTCCTTGGCAACAATAACCATTTTGTTGGCCTCCTCGAAAAGAGCTGTAGCCAGGGTCTCAAGCTCCTGTTCGATCCGCTTCTTCTCGATTTCAATGTCTCGACGTTTGGAGGCTTCACTATCCAGCTTGAGTTTCATGGCGCGCTTGTCCGATTCCACGGTCGATTTACGAATCCAGACGTCGCCAGCCATCATTTCGCGCTGTGTCTCGTTTTGCTGCTCAAGCTCGCGTATACGGCCGTGAGCTGTCTGAAGTTCCTGGCGGGTAGCGCTGAGGGTGTCGTCGAGTGCGGTCTGGTGGTTGATGGCATTGATGAGTTTCGTGCTCAGTGTGGCGATTTCGTCGCTCAGGTCAGGATGATGACTGGGTGTGTCGGCGTCATTTTCTTGGTCCTCGGCGTTGCTCACCTGCCGGCTTCGAGGGTCGGGAAGGGTACTCATTTCATCGTCGAGAAAAGTCGCGGAGAGAGGGACTTTGGGGAGTTGCGAGGTAGACTTGGGAGACTTGAGGAGGAGTGGCGGCTTGCCCGAGGGGGAAGGCGGCGATGGTTTGGTAGTTGAGACGGAAGAAAGGGAGCGAAAATGGCCACTCAAGGGACGAGCGGATGATGGTCGATGTGGAAGATGCTGCGACCAGCCGGGAACGTGGATAAAACTAGATAGAGTTGCGCGGGCGCAGGAGTCAGCGGGTCTGGGCTAGGTGGCGGCCAGTAGAGGGAAAATCCAAAGCCAAGGGCAATCAATGGGCAGGTGAGGCGCCGCATGTGTGGTGGGCATGTGGTAGAGAGGGTGTTGTTGGTGGCGACGGATAGTTTCGGCGATGGCGATTGTAACCTTACCTGTCCATGATGGATGCGAGCGACTCCGGTTTAGGGTCGACGGAAGGACCGAGGGAGAGAAGATTGCGCGACTCAAGAGGGGTTGGGTATTAAGGCGAATTGCGTAAATTCGGAAGACTGCAATGGAAGGAAACTGGCGCAGGTCAAGGTCGAAGCAGAAATGAGTGATGGCGAACGCGAGGGGGAGGAATGCGGACGAGGTAGCTACGAGAGCTGCTCGGGGCTCGGAGGGCGGCGGTGCCAGAGTTGTGGAGAGGAACAACAGGCGTCGCGATTAGGCAGGTCGGTAGGTAGCTGACAAGCCGACCGGACAAATCGGGATAGCAGGCGGGACGCGACAATCGGCAATTGGCAGTAGTTGGTGGTAGTATAATCTGTTCAGGCAAGACAGGGCGCAGGGCACTTTGGCGGCGGGTCGTGAGGTGAGCGAGGCGCCAGCGAGGCCAATATAAGCAGCCAGTAATAGTTCAAGGCGTGATGGGAGGAGTCTCGGGGTGAGGGCGTGGGGATGAGGATGCAGCGACTACTGGTATTGGCGGCGAGGATTGAGCCAAGCTGAGAGTTGTCGAAAAAGTCAGCTTGGCAGCGGCGTGCTGAGTACTCAGTGCCAGTACGAATAGAATACTTGGGTCTGCCCGGTGGAGCGAGGACTGGAGTGGGCGAGTACGTGTAATTTCGATCAAAGGGGGCGGTTCAGGTCGACAGGGAGGTGCGGAATAGCAAGTCAGGGCGAGGAGCAAGGCTTGCAAGGCAATCGGGGGAGAGTCGTTCGGCTGGGTGGTCATACTAGGCTAGCCGTGGCTAGTTGCGAGTCCAACAGGACTATGGATCAGTAGGTCGGGAATTTGGTAGTTAGCGTATCCGTCTGTACATGGAAAGGGCATGTCGAGATGATGGGGAGCAGGCGTACCACTATGGGTCTTGTGATCCAATCAGATGGTGCAACGAAGCGCTGCCTCGTGTGCGGATGAGGGCCTCACGGCTGGCTTGCCTGCCAGGATGGAAGGCGAAATGGTAGGTAGCATGAAGGAGCAGGCAGTGGGTAAGATGATGATGAGAGGACTGATCAGAGGGACTGCTGGCCGGGAAAGGTGGCGGGCTCTCAAGATGGAATGGAAGACAATTTGGGAGAAAGGAATAGATTGCGTAGGATCTGGAAAGGAGGAGAGAACGGCGACGACGAGAAAGGGGAAAGAGAAACAGGGCAACCAAGGCAGTGAGAGCGAGGATGACGAGGTTGGACGGACGGTCGAGCAAACGGACGAAACGAGTTGGTAGGCAAAAGAAAGAAAGAAGAAATAATAGAATAAAATGAGAATAATAAAATAGTGATAACCAGGTGGAAGAACAGTGATGAATAGCAACCTCGTACTATTACAATTGGAATTGAAATTACAATTACAATTACAATTATCCTACCAGTACAGCCGCGTACTGCTAACTGGTACCTGGCTCAAGGTGCCGGAAGCCGACAACAGTGCATTGTAAAGGGGCTTACAGGGGCGATACAGGGAGGATACAGGGGCCCTACAGAAGATTTAATTGCACGACTGCAGTGCGCCATACTAATAGTACCTCTATATGTTGCGGCTCGCTGCAGTGTCTGTACCTTATCCGATGTGTTCCAGGCAGGCAAGTTACGAAATGCTGGGTACCTACTCCCTACATCCGAAGCAGGTAGGCAAATCTCGTCACTGTCTCGGTGCTGTCCCTCTTGGTACTGATATCCTTGCTTCTCGTATTAGCATTCCCGCTTCGTCGTCACTGAGCGACTGGCATTCACAACCCGAGGGCATGGAGCATCACTCATGCAGTCTGCTAACATCCATGCGCGGCCACATCTCTTACATCAGTTAGTTTCGTACTGCTTCGCTGCCGGCTGTCAAGCTGCAAATCAAAACACTTGCCAGCTGCCACCACCAACACGGGAATTTTTCGCCAGCCTTCAATTGTTTGCTGCTTCATTATCCTCACCATTGTCATCATTATCATCATCTTTATCAATGTGTATTGCCAGATCCTCTCGACTATTTTCATCACATTTCTACTTACATCATCATCATCTCACTGCTTACACCATCATCCCAACAAAACACATACACGCACCTACATCCTTGTCCAAATGAAACCTCCACACCCACACTGCGCGTCCTCCCGCCCGCCACAGGTCACTCCAGATCCGAAGAAAAAAGCAATGCATGCAACCGAGTACCAATCAACCAGTGCCAGGCACCTCCCAAATCACACACGGCAGTCTCGCCCCCGAGTTGGCGTTTGATCCTCCGTCTCGTCTCGTACATCCATCCAGAACCCGCCATGGCCTTATTAGCAATCTCGCAATTCCGCACCGTCTCAATCCCGCAATGCCCTCTGGTTGTCTGTCTCATCAACTCGCTCCACGACATCATTTCATTGCCAACATTTAAGCGCCCGCGGAGCCCTCCCTTCAGCGCCTCGCAACAGGGCCCCATCCTCCATCCACCACCACCTAGACGACTTGCCGATCCTTCGTCATTGACGGCTTTTGCCTTGTCAACCACTGACCAGTAAGTTACCCTTGGACTGCAACCTGACAGCGCTTCTTCAGCACAGACCTCGTCCGATTGTTAAATTTAATTGCTTCTGACGTCGGCAACCAACCACCAAGTACGGATTACCACTGCGCTATCAGTGTACTTTTCGCCTTGAGCTGCGCAAAAGAAGCAAAACTCTGCGCACTACTTATGCCCGCACGCATATTGGCGACACTCCGGGCGCCGAGACAAGCTGCCAATCTCTACAACCCCTGTCAATATTGTCCCCATATCGCTGAGCATGACGACAACCAGTGACCTCTCCCGTTTCTGCGTTCCCTCTCCCCACCACACCATCATCCACAATGGCACCACTGGCACCACCCAGCCGTTCTTCCGTCAACGCCGTCATGCCACCTGCCACCCTCAGCTTCAGGCTTGGCCCTATGCACCAACTGGTTGCCACCATCTGCAAGGTACGAGCATCATTGGTGGCCAAGGCGACAAGCTTGCAGGACACTTGCGCTTCCTCTCAGTTTGCTACCACGATCAACTTGGATTGGCGCTCGGCACATCATATTGCGCCAACTGAACGCGCGGGCCAGATAATCGCAGATGTTAACGATAACATACAAGCAGTTTTTATTATTAGTCTTGGCACTGTCTGCATCATGCGGAGCCTACTGAGTAAGTAGCATATCAACCTAGTAAGCTCTTTCGTCCCTACCCTGGAGCAGCTGTTCTGCACAGAATGCTGGATACCAAACACATTTTGGCAGCGACTATACGCTCAGAAACGAGTAAATTATGAGGACGATAGTGCTAGGTCACTTGTTGTGCACCAGTCATCGCTATGTTACTTGTGTTTGCGAAAGGCCAGCCACATTGATGCGGCAGTGATTAGCCGCTTTCTACTCATTAGGCAGGCGGAGCAGTGACATCCCTCGCTTGAACAAGCAGCCGGTTCGTTCAATCATGCGCGTTTTTTTCTGCACTTTGCACGCTGTCACCCACGACGACAAGACTAATAGCATAGAGAGAGTACTGTGGGAGTCTATCATTCTTCCGGTACCGAAATCGGTGCCCCGTGGAACCGAACAGAGCGTAGGGAGAGATGGATCGACCAACACGCTCACGAGCCAAAACGCAAAGAGTTGTCCCAGTCAACGCAAGTTTTATGTTTTGATGCATGCTAGGCATCTTATGAAAAATTTTCCTTGGCGGTTCCGCTCAAGCATTAGAAGGGCAGACAATCATGGTAACTTATTAAACAACACGACGGACCAATAATCACAGTCCGCTCAAGTGAATTCGTCATCTGTGCAATCGCAAACAACCCCATGTGCCGCACACACCTGACCACCCCCTCGATCGGACAAGACTCACCAGAACATTCAATTATACCTTAATCTCGGTTGTCTTCACCCATCGTCATTCGGAAGTGCTGTCAATATTGACTGGGTTAACCGGTCCCATATGACTGACATTGAAGGGATTGGATGTACAATGTCGAATTGGTCGTCACTATGCACAACAATAACTGAGACGTGCTGATGAATGTGCTAGAGTCATTATTTTGTCTATGGTTGCTAGAAACCATCCTCTCCCCCTATTGGGCGACATTAGAGCGATGTCGGACCGTTCACATATGATAAACGCGGATGACATGATCGTTGCTCAAACGAACAAAGACAACGATATGTGATCATCGACTCTCATATTGGAATACATCATGAGAGCTAACCATGACTGACACGTGAGCTGAAATTTCGGAGACATCGTTGATCATGAGAGCCCTAGTTGACGCATTCGCCATCACACTCGTATCGGTACAGTGTTCCGCAGCCTCCCACTGTGAATGACATTATTAGCTGTCCTCGCACAATCATCACCGACAACGTATGATGCTTACCCTTTGAACATCCTCCAGCGCCGCCCGAGCATCGCGTGTTATTATCGCACCAGCTATCCTTGGTGGAGCACTGGCAATCGTCTCGCTTGCCGAGCCCGCTCTTCACCTGGCCGCCGGGGTGCAGGATGTTGGTGCATTCCTCGCTGCCAAAGGCGGCATTGCATGCGTCCTTGAGGCCCTCCAGCTTCTCAACATTGAGATTCTTCACCACGGACTCGGCGTCGTCGAGGAAGGACGACTGGGCAGAGCTGAGACCGGGGCCGCCCCCGGCTCGATAGCCAGCAAGATGCTGAAGCATTGCGGGCGCGATTTCGCTTGCGTAGACGTTCTGGTCGACGAAGCTGGCGCTCGCCGCGCAGGCGAAGAGAGCGACGGCAAGGACGTTGTACTGCATAGTGATAGATTGCGAGGAGAGTGGTTTTAAGTTTGCAAAGTGTGTTGAAGTAGTGGGATGAAAGCTGTTCAGGTTGACGAACATGGTCGATCGAATGTGACGAAAGGGTCCTTATTTATACCTTTCAGCTTCTCACAACGTCCAGAAGTGTCTGCGCTCGACATGCCTCAGGTACAGCCTTGGCCGTTCTGCCTGAGAGCTCGACTCGGAGTTTCGAGGCTGAAGCCATAGACATGCGATGATTGCGGGGGCCGTACGGCGTCTTTCTGCTGGGCGCAACATGGGCAGGAAAGCTTTGCGAGAAGCAGGAAAGCTTTGCGAGAAGTGAAATGCGACACAAGACACTCTCAGCTGAAGCGTGGTGTTTGTCAAAGGGCCGTGCCAGCCCCCTACTTGGTTACTGCGCTGGTGAGCGCTCACTTCAGGCATCGCATCCTCAACCCGAGTGATTCAAAACCCTGGGGCTAGCCTGGGTTGCCCCTGCTTGGCGTATCGGGAGGCGGCGACTGCCAAGGGCGGGACGGCGATCGTCGAAAAGGACCGATGTGCCGAGAACCTAACCCTCCGCAGATGTAGGAAAGCATTGCGAGGCTGGGCTTGACATCGTGGCGGACAGCGAGACCGTTTATTTCCATGACTGATGATGGCGAGCCTTGTAGCACCTGCAAAGGGGATGGATGGTAAGGAAACAGGTGCGATCGACAAGAGAGTTGCTGTAGGAGGTTACAAGTTGGTTGTCGAAGACTGGTGCTGACTCGCTGATTGAAGATCTCTTCTTTTTCCACTGTCCAAGACATTAACCAATGGCCGAACCATGTCATTCTCGTAGCGACCTGACGTTGCCTGTCCTGTCATTTGGTGGGTGATCAATACCGGAATCGTTCTCCTGAGCCTTGCCGATCTCCTCAGCCCCGAGGGCCATGACCCTTGCAGCTGATGTCGAATCGCCGGACTTGACCAGATTGATTGGTGTGTTTTACTTTTTTCTGTTCAATTGTTGACGACTCAGAAACCACGCACACCGTGATTGCCAGTCGGACAGCGCGTGCGCTAGTAGAGACGACCACCCGAACTAATAAGGTGAGGCTGTATATGATGAGACCTTCGAATGTCATGCCAACAGCCAACCATGGGCAGTCGCCACTTGATAGAAAAGCCCGAGCCAAGGAAGTAGAGGCTTGCAAGTCAAAATGATGACGCACAAGAGGAGCTCGACTGCAAATGGCAACTGGTCTTTTTGTTCCGTGCCATGTGGCCGTTCAGACTTACAAGCCAAGTTGCCTCGTACTCGTCGACTTTTATTCGCAGTGACCAAACAAGATAAGCAAGCCGTATTCTAGTCTAGGACGGAGTAGTTGGCTGAATCTTCTTGCCTTGTTCAATTGTGGAACCAGTTTGCCAGGCATACAGGCCTCGAAGCTGTTGTAAGACTGTCCACTGGCAGATTCCTTTTTCACTCGTATCGTAAGTAAGACATTGTTTGATCGGCCCCTGCTGGCAGCAGTTTCCTCAAGTCTTTGGGCTGACTGTTAGTAGGGGACGCCATGTAAAACTTAGGAGTACCGAGCGGTCCTGGGAAGGCATCCCGCGTGCTGAGGGCTATTTTGATAATAGAAGACGACTTTGTGAATCGAAGATCCACCTGCCTCTGTGCTTGAAGCGAACTGTCAATTCTGAGCCTCTTCAAAATATGAATCAGGTGCGGTCAGAGCACAGAGAGCGACATGGATAGTCGACAAGGGTAGTCTTCCTGCCCGCCCTTGATATATTAGGAAACAAAAAAATCTCTTGTCATGTTGAAGTTTCGAGGCAAACCTCTCGCAGTAGCCATGGTTTGGTTGGGCATATTCCATGTACAAGACGCGAAAACGTTGAACAAAAAGGCGAGTACTTTGCACGCCAGTTCTGTGAGGAAATATTGCCGGAGAGGAAAGAAAACAGATAACATTCAAGAGCCTCACCGTGCCTTTCGCTCATCGAAACTAGCAGTCGTGTTATTAGCCCTTTAAATATTAGAGTCGGCTAAAGATTCGCCCTGATTTGCGGCTACGACCTCATCGTACAATCCTAGCGGTATCGGCTCGTCGGCTCAGGGCAATCGTATCATCTATTTTTTTTCAGATATCTATATATTCTCCATCAAGCATAATGCGAACTTGTCGTTAGCAATGCTCCTCTTATTGGAGTCCTTTTGAATTATAAATAGACCCTTGAATTGGTACCAGTTGCTCAGTCGCAGTTATGATGGCACCCTGCGATAAACCATCCAAGCTGCAGAAATACGCAGCGTTTGCATCTCTGTTTAAAATGACGCAGCGTTTTGCTCTTCATGCACTGGAATACTGTTCAATTCTTCCTCTCTTTTTTTTCAGGTGCTGCGCCCGGCAATAAGGCTGCGCGTAGCGTGTACATCAGGCACCAACCCACTCGCTCATTTGCCTTCGTCATCAAGCACAACCAGCCCGCCTCTGTGCTGCGTCTCTGAATCACTCGGAAGTGACCTGTTCTCACTGGACCACCCTTTGCGTCGCCGTCAGCTATTTATGCATCGGAAAATTATAAACGTCCCTGCGCGCGTCACGTGGACGATCTCGAGGTTTTGATCATTCATCTAACTGACCTAGTTCGTCCGAGTTGCCGTTCAAGTAGCCGCTCAAGGACCTGCCGAGGCTCAAACGGCACTTTCCAACTTATTAAAGTCTTGAAAGATTCTGATATTGATACAAATCAAACCATTGCTATAGATGACTCGGTAGAGGCGAGTTTGCTTCCACAGTACACCACATCAACCGCATTTCGCGCTGCTGCCTGCAGCTTTGGATCCATACACAAAACCCGGTACGCTTGATAACACGAGCCCGCCATACGTGCGTCATGCCGTCTACAAATCTCGTCAGATTTAATGATGCTGTCAAACTTGAAGAATTGGATGAAAGAACATTCAAAGTCAATTTCAACCCACACTACTGTGTAGGAAACGGTATGCCAACAATAGCTATCATCATCGCGTTACGTGGCATTGGGCTAATTGATATATAATGCATAGTCGTCAATGGAGGCTACAGTGCAGCCTGCATGGCCATCGCCGCCACCAGATATTCCTCAAAGCGCGGCCAGCCACATCTAGTCAGTGCGCAGCACGTCTTTCCCGACCGCTGTTCTGCCGGTCACGCCGTCATCGTCGTCGAGGACGTCAAGAAGGGCAAGCTGCTGTCCAACGTTCAGGTCAGCGTGTGGCAAGGGGCGCTCCTCGACTCGGCACCCTGGTTCGACCGTGAGAGGTCTCGCCGGCCGCTGCTCGCCTACATGGTGGTCGCCAGCATGGACGACTTTGACTCCTCCCTGACCCTCCCGACCGCGTACAAGACGCACGCCGAGCTGACTGGCACGTCCCCGCCGGACCCCGACTTTGACCGGCTCCGCCGCGACGGTCGCGACGACAACTGGACGCTCAGCGTCCCGCCCGGCGACTGGTCAAAGGACGCCGCGACGCTGGCCGTCAAGGCCATGTTTGTCCCCAGAAAGGGCCTCTTCACGCCCGGCGTCTTTGACATGTGGGTGCGTCTGACCACGGGCGAGACGCTCACGCAGCAGACGCTGCCCTTTGTCGCCGACCTGCTGCCGTACGAGATGGACCGCTATCTGTTCGCCCCCGAGGTCAAGGAGATGGTGGAGCAGCTTCAGAACCAGGAAAAGACGACGGAAGCCTCCAAGGGAGCCGGCGGAGGAGGAGGAGGAGGAGGAGGAGGAGGAGGCCAGAAGCAGGGCAAGTCGCAGCCGTACTGGTTTGCCACCTTGGCGCTGAGTCTGGAGACCAAGGAGCTCTTGCCTGAAGAGGGTGTTGAGTGGCTCCACGTGCGCCTTCTGGCCAAGCAGCTGTCGGGCGGCAAGTTTGACCAGACGATAGAGATTCGAGATGAATCCGGGGACCTGATCATGCTCGGCCACATGGTATCGCTCGCGCTCAAGTTTGAGCGCAATACGAAGGGTCTGAAATCAGCATTGTAGGCTGCGGAAGCTGCTTCAGAGTCACCATAGCATGGAAGCGTTGAGCTAAGTGTTTGTATCATTCAATCAAGTTATCAACTAAAAGGCTCTCGGAAAGTTGTAGACTCGCCAATTCTCTCGCCGAGACGGGCTGCCAAGAAATACATTACACCTTGTATTGGACGGGCAAGAGTAAATGGAGTTTGGGCAGCCCTGTACAAGTGTATGTATGTAATACCAGATATTTTCGCAGGAAAGGCAGCTGCGTCGGCTCTTTAGCGTAATGCCTTTTCGATATATCTTCGATCCAGCTGGTGGCGCAACTTTGGCGAGACCTGTCAAGTAAAATCATGAAAAACCCCAAACACTCTGACAATTCTACAGCCAAGTGGCGTTCAAAACTGGGACATGATATACAAAGGTAACTTTACATGTTTTCAAATTCCATCCTTGATGATTCTCTCAATCTACCAACAGTTAGTACACCACTTTGTCTACGTCGCGCTACAAGTCCACCTAAGCCTACTTACCTCGGCCACGACATCATACTCCCTCACCCATTTCATGAACTCGGGACTGTTCTGGTCCGCCATCATGTCCATCTTCACACCCGCCACCTCTTGCGGGCGAGTCGCAGCTCCGCGAACAAGGTGCGCATCCCGCGCCTCCTGGGCCGGTCCGTCCGGCAGGCTCCGCAGCCGGGCATTGTTTAGGGACCGCTGCATGAAGAGCTCCGCGCGCGGCTTCCGCACGGCCTCCCACGCGCGCGTCGCCGGCCCGACGACGTGCGCGGCGCGACCCTCCGACGCCGCGCGCAGCGCCCTCGCCAGCCCGATGCCGTCCTCGATGCCCTGGCTCAGGCCCTGCGCGGCGTGCGGCACCATGGCGTGCGCCGCGTCCCCCAGGAGCACGACGCGGCCGCCGCGCGCGCTGCGCCAGCTGTCCAGCGCCGGGCCCACGGCGATCTGCCACCGCTCGGCCCGCGCGGCGCGCCGCAGGCTCGCGCGCGTGACGGCGTTGAAGTCGGCAAAGAGCGCCCGCAGCGCGGCCACGTCGGCCGGCGTGTTCCACGCGCCGTCGACGGGGCCCGGCTCGTCGTGGTCCACGTCGATGAACTGCACGCCCAGCTGCTCGCCGGGCAGGCGGCGGCTGAGGACGAAGCGGCCGGGGCCGAGGGTGCCGTGCGTGGTGCCGGGCGCGAGCCAGCCCGCGAGGGCCGGGTCGTCGCGCACGTCGGGGAGAGGCAGCGTGGCGAGGAAGATGGACTCGCGGGTGGGAATGGGATCGGTGTTGAGATTGGGAAAGAGACACTGACGGATTCTGGACTTGATTCCTGCGGCAGGAGGTGAATAGAGTTTCGGAATAGGCAAGGGAGCTTTTGATAAAGGCAAGGTATATGTAGCGTACCATCTGCAGCGACTACAAGATCGCTCTCGAATTTCTGACCATCGCTTGTCCACACCGTCGCCTTGTCCCCGGAATCCTCCACACGGTCAATGTTGCGTCCAAAGCTCACGTCAACTCCATTCTGAGTAGCCAGCTCGTACATGACACGCTGCACCGACGGCCTGTCCGTCTCGAAGCGCTGATCCAGAAGCTGCGTCACCGCAAACGGCTCGTCGCCCTTGTACGACCAGTAGCACAGCCGGTCGCTGCGCACGCTGACCTTGGCGAGCGCCTCGTGCGCCCCGCGGAGATGCGCCAGCGCCTTGACCGCCGCCGGCTGGATGACGAGCGCGTTGCCCCGAGACTGCAGGCCGCGCTGCCGCTCGAGGACGGTGACGGCGTGGCCGTCTTGTCGCAGCGCGGCGGCGGCGCAGAGACCGGCCGGCCCGGCGCCGACCACGGTGACTCTGAGGCTCTGCGCGGACAATGATGCCATGAAGCGAGGAAAGTAGAGCGGCGTTGTGTTGGTGAGAATGATTCTTGTCTCAATTAATGTCAGTGCGGAGGCATTTGAAGGGCTTTGAAAAAAAAAAAAAAACTGAAGAGAGGAATCAACAGCTTCTCGTATTCTAAATTTAGAGGGTGCGCGGAGGATGTGGCGGCGGAGCCAGCCGGAGTCATCCGCGCCGAGCCGTTCCGAACAGCGAAAGCAGTAAAGTATCTCGTGCCATGACGGGTAAATAAATTCCCGTGATGCGAAATTCCGTAATAGTTTCGAGGTCGCCGTAAATCCCAAGAGAGCAAAATTGCACTCTTCAACGCATGTGTGAGGTATGATGGATGACGTCTTATAGCAACGCCTTGTACCCCTTTGCACTCAGCAGACTCACGCCCAGCTCATTTCAGGATCTTGGTCCGAAAATATTTTCAATAGGTGTTCTTTGCTTTTTTCTTATAAGAAAATTCTGTTTTGTTCATTGAGAAGTATAAAGTAGTCTGAACGGGAAAAATGGGTGTATCGAGTTCTACAGCAACTGCCTCCTAGTAAGGCCTCAACGACGCAAGGTAGCAGACCATTATGGTACGACAAAGAAGCACTGGCGCATCCCATTACGAGCCGTGCAGTTCGCGCTCGCAGCCATACAAGTACATACTGCCATATAATACAACAGTCTTTTTGGAAATTTCAGGGGGCAAAATTGACTCGATCGTAGTGGCTTTGTTCTCTTTTCTTCCCCTGACCACTTCTGATAGGATTGACAGGGACGAGTGACTTTAAAACCTTTGCGTGAAATTAAAATTGTCATTTTCTAGCTTTTGCTCAAGATCTAGTCTTCATTCACTTGTCTCTTACGCATCGATAGTGAATGGTTGCATGATCACTGGCACACGGTAGAGGCTCGACCTCCCGAATCTCGTAGTGTGGATAGACACCCTGTCTCGCTCGGTAAAGATCATGAGAGGGTTAAAAATATAGTGCCAGAGAGTCTGAATACTCCACCCACCAGAGGATTAGTATGCCAAAGCAGAGAGCGGACGTGACGGGCCCGAGGACCCCGAGTACAGCTGCTACTTTGACTTTATATGATTGTAATACTGTAGTGATATGAAGTCCACTTGTAATTGGAGAAAAGGTCGTTGCCTGCAAACGAATGTAGGAATGGAAATTGAAAATGCTGATGGATGATGGTTGACGACAAGAACGGTAGCTCAAATGAGTGTTCAGAACTGAACGTGTCGATTTGAAATCAAGCCGAGGTAACATATAGACAGCATCCACACCTGGAATGCCAAGAGGAAGAAGCTTAAGATTAAACCAGTTGCTAAATCTAAACCGCAAGATGCTTGTTGGCGGATCTGTAAGCTAAAACAGATTTGGCCGAACGGCGGAACTTCTAGAGACATCTGCAACTTCGAGCTCATGTTGGTTTGTAAGCTGCCTTTACTAATACACCCTCTGTCTGCCGAGTAAAAAGTCTCCCATGTCGCGGGAGACTCCGTCGACATCCACTTCGGCACGTTGAACCAAGATGGCAAATTAGCTCGTAGGCTTGAATTGTTGGCAAAGCGCCATGTATAAAACTAGCCACATGTATTGCTCTGGCCGATGTATCAGCACAGCTTGTGCAATCTCGATTCGTCGATTCGATTCATTTCTTTGCAATCGAATTATAGATGCATCATGTCTATTACAGCCGAAGGACAGTTGCACATCGGCAATGCGAACCTCTATATCAAGACCTGGACAGTAAGCTCGATCAAACCACATGCACGGTGAACGGCTCACTAATGCCCGCCTGCAGCCCGCGGGACCCGTCAAGGCAAAATTGATCTTTGTACATGGTTTCGGCGAACACATTAATTGTTACAATGACTTTTTCCCAAGGTTAGCAGAGCAGGGCATCCAGGTCTTTGGATGGGACCAGCGCGGATGGGGACGGAGCGTTGTGATGCCTTCGCAGCGCGGCCAAACGGGACCTACGTCCCTGGTCATCAGCGACATCGTGGCGTTTATCGAGGACAAACTACCATCCGATGCTCCGATCTTTGTCATGGGCCACTCCATGGGTGGAGGGGAGGTACTGACTCTGGTCAGCGACGCAGCCAACGACAAGCTCATTGAGCAAATTCGAGGCTGGATCTGTGAAAGTGCATTTATCGGCTTCTCCCCCGAGGAAGAGCCAAGTAGTGTCACCATGTTTCTGGGGCGTCTGTTTGGCCGCTTGGTACCGAACCATCAACTAACTCATGTGATCCCCCCGGAGCGCCTCAGCCGAGACAGGGCCGTCGTCGAGGCTCTGAAAGACGACCCCCTCCGCTACCAGATGGGGACCCTCGAAGGCATCGCATCGCTCTTGGATCGCACTGCTGCCTTGGCGTCCGGGACCGCGCCCGCTCGCAAGGCGGTTCGCAGCTTGTTCCTCGCTCACGGAACTCAGGACAAGACGTGCAGCTTCGATGCTGCAATGAAGTACTACGAGGAGCAGGAGGTCGAAGACAAGTCAGCCAAGGCATACCAAGGTGCCTACCACTCACTGCACTTGGACTACTGCAAAGATGAGTTTGCTGCCGACCTTGTTGGTTGGATATTGTTTCGGAGCGGAGTCGCTGTTTCGTCTCAGCCTGAACCGAAGCTGTGAAGCTTCCAACCTTGCCGACAACACTAACTATCCTTGCTGTTGCCTCTGAAAACATGGTTGGAAATTGCAAAGCTAAACTAAAATATTATGATAAAATTGGAAGCATATTGTTAGTCATCGATGAGTATCCAACGTTGACCTCGATGTTGACTTTTACAAGAACTTTAATCCTCAATTTTTTTAAAAAAGAAAATAGCAACTCTTCTGCGATACCTTATCCTAGTCATATGTCAAGAGGTAATATCCGTGGTTCACTTGCAACTTTCATCTCATATAAAATCGCAAATTGGAGTTCAAGAGTTCTCACCATCAGCTGGAACTGTTCTCACTGTCCCGGTTCTTGGCAATGAGAGCCTCCCTCGCCTCCTGGGACCATACAGCCTTGTTACCTTCGTGTGGAAAGTCGACGTTACTAGGCACTGGCTTGCCTATAAAGTCACACAAAGGACGCCAGCCGTCCTTGGGGTTGAAGATGAGCACATCGCTCTCTGCCCTGCTTGACTTGGCAGCCTCGCGAATTTCCTTTTGGTACCTGCGCCAGTATGCCGGTCCGTGGGTCTCAAAATCGTCCTTCCAGCACCACGCATGATAGCCCGCGCGAAGCTTGTGCTTTTCCTCGTCCAGCTCGGTGAACTCGCCGCTCTTCAGACCCTCCTCACGCCTGGCTAGCGCTTCCACGTGGCCGATGATCAAGGTCCGCCTCATCGAGTCAACCCAGGCAGCCTCATCCCTTTCAGTAATCAGCACCTTGGCCCTGGGATAGGCGTGGATGAGGTCGAGGCCGAAGATGGCGGATGGGACATCGGAGGAGCCACCGGGGTAGTTTTTCAGCATGGGGTCAAAGTCTTCTGCAGTGAGAAGCACCTCGGGGTGCTTGATCTTGCGATCAATCAGGCTGGACCACATGGGATAATGGGTTGGATTTTGGGGGACCTCGCTCATGTGGTAAACTGGAGGATGATCCAGAATTTCTAGGGCTGCTTTCAGGGCTGTGTGTTGTTCATGTCAGTTGCTGGTCGGAGAGGTGAAGTCTCTGTGCTCGCTGGTGCAACACATACTCTGTGTACCAGTTCTTGGTAGACCCAGGATTAGAATCATGTCGCTTTCGGAAGGCTGCGCCATCTTCAAGAGCTATAAATTCGTGCGAGGAAACCGTGATTTTCTTCTTTTCCGGATCTGATGTTTCAAGTCACTTCAGAGGGGTTGATTATAAGAAGGACTCAGTTGTGGGCGATGACTGAGACGTGCAAGTTGGAGCTGCAGCACTGGTGCTGCTGAACTGCCCGGTATCCCGTGAACAAGGCTGGGACGTCATACCCGGCGAGCGAAATAGGCAGGTGCCGGTGTAGCCAGTGACATGTAATCACCGGAGTTTAGATTTATTAGTGCGGTCGCCAATTGCCAACCCGTGGAAATGTCTCCGAGTTTCGTGCCTATCCTGCATATCGCCACCGATTGGGTCTTGATTCCTTGAAAGGAAAATGACCACTTGAATGTACAAAAGTTTGCAAGCTGGAAAGAGTAGTGAAAACCTTGGTCTCAATATCCAGTGCCTGTTCAGTGATCATTAAGAAGCTACGGTGGTAAATGAATCGTCACAACCGCCTTCGACAACAATTGTAAACTTCTGCATCGACGACAAGTTGACTTCCCTTACCAACAGCAAGGTAATGGGACTACATGCCTGGGAGTTTCAGCTTCAAAGTGTCCCAAAGAGTCACCAGCTACAACTTGACGCCACGATTATACAGAAAAAAACAGGTACAACGACGCTCGCAACGAATCGCGTCATGACCTTGGATTGCATGCGAGCCACCACTGTGATGCCAAAACCTAATTCTATCACACAAGACGGTGAGTAGTGGCTCAGTGACTCTATTCAAGAAGCTTTGTCGCACCGCCACGCCACGCCATTGTTGTGGTTACATGATTGGCATCGGCCATTCACTACAAGAACAAGCCGATGTGCCATCAGCAAAGGAACTGCAACACAACCCACAGACGGCGGTGACGCGGGCCTCATCCGCGGGCAGAAACCGTCTCGCATGCCGCTAAAAATGAAATACATCTTGCGCTTCCCCGCATCCGACCGCGCAGATCGGACAGCCCTTTGTTCGAGATTGGCCAGCGTAAGATTCACGCCATGTCACGGCAGCGACTGTACTAACCCAGATACGGCTTGCTCCTGTTCACATCCTCTTCGGTAGTAAGCGGCTGCACGCCACGAGTTTATCGTTGGCCGTTAGTCTGTATACGCTCGTCTGTATTCCGAAAGTACGCCATCGGGAACGGCCTTGGCAACAACAATCCTGAAATGCTACGGTAGTGCACGCTGTGGTTCAAACACGACGGATCTAATACCCTTGTACTTCTCCATACTGTTCAACATTGGATTGATTCATCACCGTGACGATTTCTTAAAGGTGCTCCGCCGCACCGCCTTCCACGTCAGCCACCAAGCCTGCTTTGCTTCATCAGCTGCCAGTTTGTACGTCTTGCTTACATTGACAACTCTGCAAATTCCAAAATTCGGTAACGCAATACAAATTTTGTCATCTTCGTCTTGTCAAAGCTTTCACCACCAAGGTCTGATTTTCATATTGTGCTGTAAAGTGTATTCATCATAACGTAGCTATATGTTCTGGAAAAAAGTAAAATGCAAGTATATATAATCTTCAATGACATGCAAAAACGCATCATTAATTAGTCTTTTTGCGACTCTGCTTTATTTGGACTTGGCCCATCCAATTCTGGGACCACTCTCGCCGTCCTCGAAAACGACGTAGGCGCCGGTCAGGGAGGGCGAGCCGAAGAAGGCGCCGCTGCCGCCGCTGTTGATGCTGAAGCGGTAACTGCCATCCTCCTTCTTCTCCTTGAGGCTGCTGCCGGGGACGCGGACGGTCGCGTTGCCGATGCCAAACGAAAAGTCGGGCAGGACGGTCGCGGCAGTGACCGCGCCCTTGGGGACCTTGGCCTTCCAGGCGTTGTACGCGGCGGTGGGCACCTGGAACCCGGAGCCGCCCGTGTCGACGATGCCGCTGTACTCGAGGGCCACGAACTCGCCGTCGCCGATCTGGTAGCCGGTCGAGGTGATGGCCCAGAAGCCGTCGCTCGCGTCGACGTCGGTGTAGGTGATGTTACCCGTGTACTTGGATTCGTCGACGAAGCCGAAGCCAAAGGTGCCGTCGGCCTGGTGCTTGATGTCGACCGTGAAGACGGGCTGGTCGAGGTGCGGCTTGAGGTTGGAGAAGAGCGTCTTCTGCTTGGGCTTGGCAGTGTTGATGCTGTCAAAGCCGAAACCGACGATTCCGGACACGGGGGCGCCGAGAATGTCGTCACCGCTGTACTGGGTGTCAACGGCAGTGGCGTACTCGACGCCCTGGTTGCTCACGCTGGCGCCGGCGATGGAGACCGTGTCCTTGTAGATGGTGCCCCTCGCACCGGAGCCGTCGCCGTAGTGGATGGACCACTTGCCGTCCTGGACGAGCTGCGCGGTCGAGCTGCTCGTGTGGTTCCATTTGGCCTGGGCGGGATCGGTCTTGCCGTCCACGTCGGCGCCAAACAGCCAGAGGTCGCTGGACCCCGTGTCGAAGAGCAGGTTGATCTTCTGGGGAGGGGTGCCGACGAGCACCTCGGCGTAGTACTCGCCGTCGGGCCGCACCTTGCTGTTGTAGGCCGGCGTGGTGCCACTGCCGTCGTCACGGGCGACAATGGCCGCCGGGACGCTCGAGCTGCGCTGAAAGTTCTCGTTGTACTTGAGGTCAACGGTAAAGCGGCCCTTTTCACCAGCAAAGTTGACAAAGGGCGCAGGGACGGCAGCGGCGCTGGCCAGGGTGGCGCAGGCCAGGACGGACTTGAGATGGACCATCTTTGCGGATCAGACTGTTCCGCGTCACAAACAATGAGTTGTTGTGGTCTGGCAAGGATCAGAGAAGCTTGTTAGATGCTGTGATGAGTAGTCTCCTCAGAAGGAGGCCATGACCGTGACCTTTTATACCAAGAAAACCAGCCTTGGCTATTGCGCGAGCCATGGCCATATCACGAATGGCATGAGCCATGGCGCAATGACCCGGCCTCGTTGTGCAAAGCTCATGGTTAATGTCGCCAGCTTCCGAATCCAACAAAGAAACTTTGACCTGAATGAGCAGCTGGGAGCCAATAGAGCTCACGGCGCAGGACTCTCCACCGCGTCGGCTTCATCGAGCTGCTGTAACCGGATTAGCCGTTGCGCGGACGTGACTGGCGCGAAAAGTTGCGTCTTGCTCTATTCCCGCGTGTGAAAGTGCCAAGTCGGCCCATTGGCACAGCCGAGGGACGGACGGCGTATCTCGACCTTCCCTTTTGGGAAGCCTCTCGGTCGGCCGGCGGACACGAGGTCGATAGGGGTAGGTACTAACTAGCCCGTGTTAAGGCCCATCAAGCTTATCAAGGTGAACACTGGCGGCTTATTAGCCCACCAGTCTCCGGCCCAGAGCGTTAGCTCGAGAGTTGCCCAGCGAATAAGGGAACACAGTTAGCGGGAGAGTAATAGCGGAGACTGAGAGCATGAATCAGTTCCAAGTGAACTGGCTCGCAGTCCTTGGCACTTTGCGTCACTGACACTGGAAATTGCATTCTGGCCAAAGCAACCCTTATGAGTAGACACTATACGATGCTGAGATATATGGCAAAAATGAGGCCTAATACGGCAGGCGCGGATCGTTCTGAACGAGCGAGCAAGTCTTGATGCCGAATAACGCAAAGAGGAATGTCCACCGGCAAATTCCCTCTCTCTGCCCCATACCCGACCCGATGCAAAGTACTGGTCAACGCCTTCCTCAAAAAGCTAAAACTGTAAGTTTGCTTGTCCGTGCGCCCTTTGGAGTCGCCCAGTATCTCGGAGTAGACCAGCGAGTGCTACTCCGTCGGAGTGCGGTTCTCTTTGAGGAGACGATGTTGGGATAAGCCATCCTTCTTCATCTCTTCCCATCCGACTTGGCGATGCCAAGTCTTGGAATCGAGGAGGCTGCGCTTGGCACTTGGCAACGAAACACTACTGATAGTTATAGTTACGGAGTACTCCGTAGTTGGACAAAGAAACATTTGCGCAACGCAGAAAGATAGAGACTAATTTCCCCACTAGCAAGTACACAGTCACCCGCTTTTTGATCGACAGGCCCATGCGGAAAGTTTGCCATGTGTTGGAAGAGATTAAGTTTTGCAGCGTCTCGAGATGCAAGCTACCAAATAGTAATAACGTCCTCAAATAGATTCAAAAGTGATGAGGTTCCCGGCGAACACGCTATGCAAGAAGCGTTGAAAGAGAAAAACAGGGGAAAAAAATGAAGTGGTATCCAAGAGAGGCAACGGCCTCGTAATCAAGAACAGACGGACAAAAGAAAACAAGGAAGATAAAAAGACAACGGTAATAAACGAAATATCCGTAAAATTGTTCGACACATGTACATATATATAAAAAGTTTCCTACTCATGCCAGTCACCAAACCCTGGCTCCCCATACGGATTCCATTCTTGGCCGGGGTAGCTCGTCGCCGTCATCTTGGGGTTCTCCTCTTCGGGATCGTATGCAATCTTCTCCTCTTGAGAGTTTATGCGTAGCGTGCGCTGGCGAGCCTCCGCCGTGTCCTCGAGCTCCACGACGTGCTCTGTTGCTGCAGTGATTGTGCTCTTGGCCTTGCCTAGCTCGGCCTTCTGTTCCAGCGAGTCGTCAGAGACCTGCCCCTTGCTCTCCCCGGTCAGGTCCCTCGCCAGAGGGGCGACCGGGGTAGTACTGGTCTCAGTGGCGGCGACAACGTTGACGGGGCTCACTACATCAGAGCTGGAGCCAGCCGGAGGCGAGAGGCTGGCTGCCGGAACATGCAGTTCTCTGGTGGGGGACGGTGATGATGTCGCTGCTTGCAGCTGCTTGTGGCTGATAGCTGGCGACTCATCAGACCCGGGGGAGGGTCCAGGTCGGCGGCTGTCCATGGAGACTTGGCTAACTCGGTTGCTGTGTGAAGGGCCCAGGCTCAAGTGGCTCTCTTCGAGCCTGAGGTGATGACTTTGCAAGTCTTTGCGGGCATCCTGCTGTGCAAGTGCTTCCCTGGTAAGCGCCATCTGAGGGCTCCGAAGCTCGTCAGAGACAGGGCTAAGAGCCAAGCTACCACTGTTTTGCGTGGTAGAAGAAGGGCTGAGAGGGCCGCTCTCAGGAACGCCAACCTGTCGAGAGATGGGTTCTTCCCGAATCTGCGCGTCTGCCTGGGGAGGCTGAAATTGAGTCTGCGTCGGGGTGACTCCATTGTCTCGCTGCTGGCTGGCCGTAGCTCCAGAAAAAGGTTGGCCATGGCCGGTGTAGTTTCCGTGCTGCTGGTAAGGCGTCTGATGCTCGGCGTATTGATGTCCCGGACTGTGCATAATTGGCGCCTGCGCGTTGCCATGACCGTGCACAGTAGTATAGCCTTGAGGAATTGGAACTGAGGCATATTGGGGCTCATTATGCTGCTGCTGTGGCTGCTGCTGCATATACATGGGAATCTGCCCTTGGACGCTTTGATTGGGGTAAGCCCCTTGGCTCAGAAATGTTTGTTGAGGCGGCAAGTGCTGCTGTTGAACGGGATGATGCTGCGGAGGCTGGTAATGCATGTGCTGAGGAGACATTTGCTGCTGTTGGCCCATGCCTGACTGGCCTAGATTCCCCGCAAACGCACGAGATCCAGATGATTGTCCCGCACCTTGCTGCTGTAAATCCGATGGGCCCTGCTGTTTCGACAGTCTCTTGAATGCGCTCATTAGCTTTTCGCCCGTTGCAGACTTTTCTCCTTTTTCTTTGCTGTTCGGAGATGACTGGCTGATACTGGCCATCTGACCGGCCATCTTGCTCCTGAGACCCTTCCAGCCCTTGGGGGACGATGCTTGCTGGACAGGGGTGCGCTGGTCGAAACCGGGCTGCATTGCCTGTTGCGCGTGCTGGCCATAGTGGGAGCCAGGAGTGGGGTGACCCATGCCCTGGGCATAGCCAGGTCCCGAATGTGTGGTGCGAGGATCTTGCTGGTGCTGGATAGGCTGCCCCTGAGGATATCCCTGAGTATCTTCCTGATTGCTCGTGGGGAGAGGAGCCACACCTGGTAATCTGTTGTTGAGGGCCAAGTATCCACCAGGACTGTTCGGATACTGCGTAGTGGGAGTAGGCTGTTGCTCGCCCAGGCGAGGCACATCTGTGACGACGCTCGGTGTGATCTGGCTAACGTTGGTCTCTTGACAGGATATATCCGCACTCTCGTCATCGGCGGCTTGGGAAGTAAGCGAACGTGTCACATCGGAGGGCTTGCGGGCATTCTCGGTAACATCAGTTTCAGGATCTGAAATTTCGGATGGAGCAGTAGCATTGTCACGCTGACTGATGGGGACGGTGTTGTGTGAAGGTAAATTGCTGGTAGCAGGAGCAATAGGCGTGCTGCTGTTGTTTGTGCTGCCACCTTCATCCGCTGCCTCCTTGGCGGTCACCGTGGTTGAGGTGAGGGGTCGATCGATGCCCCATTTATCCTCACCCGCCGCGAATAGCGGCTGAGTATCACCCAAGGCCTGGTAGGGAAGGGTAAGAGCCGGAGCAGCGTTGCGGTTAGGCGTTGGGAAGCTATCGGCGGCGTGGATCTGATGGGGAGCAGGAGGGATATTCTGGGGCAGATCTCTGGCCGCAAAGCCACCTATATCTTGAGCCGGCACAACATGCTGCTGCTCATGCTGCTGCCCCTTGTTGCCGGTCATCAGGGTCGAGAGCAGGTTGGAGAAGGAGGCCCGACGATTATGCTCGGGGCTTGCCGGATACATTTGCCCAATGGCGTCACTGCGATCTTTACCACGGGATGGCATGCTGGATGTGATTCCACCGCGTGGACTTGGCCCTTGGCTGCTGCTAGCACTCTGAGGTGGCTCCAACGACATGCCGGATGAAGGACGATCCTGGTTGGGTCGCTGGAAGGCCTTGACGATGCCGGAGAAGCGCTTCTTCTTTGGGGTAATCGGTGGCTCGTCATCTCCAGCTTGCTGGTGGGCATGACTCGAACCAGGAGCGTTAGACGAACCACCCTTGTTCACACCAAAGCCAGACATAACCCCGCCAAGCATGGAGCGCTTTCGGGCAGAGCCAAGCTCTTCCGTTGAAGATTGGAGGACGTTCTCGGTTTGAGATCGTTGCAGAGTAGAGAAGCCATGCCGAGATCCTTGATCCATAGAAGCGCGTCCGGTAAGTGCGTTGAAGAAGCTGGAGCGACGCTTCTTGCTGTCCTGCATCTCCTCTGTCCCAAAGCTGGATTCAGAAGCTCCGTCCGCATGCACGTCAGCGGGGATGCGGTTCTCCACAGTCGAGTTTCTCCGGTCACGAGAGGTGGCACGCGCAATCTTGTCACCAATTTCTCTAAAGATACCCGAGTTCCGCTTCGCCCGGCCTCTCTCCTCGGCCGGTGGGCCGACGCCAGGGATCGAGTACTCGTAACTGCTATGGCGCGGGTTTGCAAGCTCCTCGAAGTACGTTTGTGAGACGGGCCGCTGGGGATGCTCCTCGTCAGGTCGTGGCGCAAAAAGGCCAGGATAGCGCTGAGCAGATGAGGGCGGCACATCGGCACTGCGCTGTCGCAAAACACTTGCAGGCAGAGGTGGCGGAGGCATCATCGCCGACTGTCCGGTTTCCTTATCGAAGCCGTAGTTCATGGGTGGTGAAATGGGGCTGTGGCCAGAGCGATTCTTTGCCTGGTGCAAAGGCTCCGCCAGGTGACTCTCCTCCAGTCTCCAAGGACCGGACTGCCCGGGATACATCATCATAGGTGGATGTATTGGCTGGCGCATAGGTTGAGGCTGTGGTGGACGGGCCATAGCAGGCTGCCTTGCAATCCTCTCAGGGGAACGTTCGGCGGAAACAGGTTGCTGCGGCACTACGACAGCATCGTTATTGGTCACCTGGGAAGTAGAGCCTGTCTGTGCAGCGTTTGTAGAGTCGCGATGCGGCTGTTGAGATGCATTTGGCCGACTCAAAGCATCCTCCATTACATCGCTCGCAGGGAGATCGGGAGCACCATTGCTGTCGTCTTCATCCAGGGGAAAGCGTTCGGCAGCACGACGGGCCTTGGATTTCATACCAAACGTCGATGACCTACGAATTGGAGGCAACCCAACAAAGGAAGACTGTCTCTTTGGTGCGTCCTCAGGCTCATCTGGCTGCGCATGCATGCTCACTCCACTGTCTTTCGTAGTAGGCGGCCCCTGGGCAGGAGTCTCCGCAGTAGTAGTATCATAGGTAGTCTCAGAGGGAACAAGACGTATCTGGTTGGATGTAGTGATGGAGGACGATAACGGTGACGAGGTGGGTATGCTGCTGACCGCGAATTGGCTTCCACCCGCAGTTGGCCGCGCGGAGGTCTGGATAGGAGGGAGTGGCCTGACTGGAGTTGCCTCGCGCAGTATCGGTGAAACAGGCTCAGGCACCGGAATCTGGGGCGCGATATTTATGCTAGGGCGTGGTACAGCTGCATCCACTGCCCCGGGCTGCAAAGAGGGTTGTTGGGGATGCTCATGATCTCTGGAAGATGAAAATTCGGTGCGTAGCTTGCTGCTAAGGACGGCCCAGGAGCCAGAGCGGTCATGTTGTTTGGCTTTGGTCTGCTGGGGTGGATGCGTATCGCCCTATCGAGAAAACAACCATTAATATCATATCGCTTCACATGTATGGTTTAATGATATGTAGAGGAGGGGTTCGCGGGCCCAGGATAATAGTTCTCAGCGTCATATTCCTATCTCAAACACCCGCAGCGTCATGAACGCAGTGGTGCAGAAATCCAGTTCAAGCATTATTCATAAATCAATACATAGTAAAAGAGAATCCATCCTGCCTGAGGGAAAAGTTGAAGGAAACGGCCCACTCACTATGAGCTGGGTGGTATAAGAAAGAAGCATTAGTGAAATACCTTGTCCCCGCGCAATTTATTCTTGCCCTTGCTGAATAGCCCTTTGCCCATTTTACCCGCCGAGTGCATAAGCTCCTTGCTCTTGGTTCCGATTTGGTTTCCGGAGTGGCCAAAAGTGCTGCCGCCTACATTGGACGGCACGGTAATGCCACCGATGCGGCGACCCGGTGCTTGTCCACTACCAGGTGTACTCGCATTCAAGTACTGCTGGTAGTAAGGCTGCTGCCCTGGTGATTGGGAAACGGCCGTCGCCCCAGTAGGAGAAACTGGAGATGGCTGGTACGAGTTGAAACTCTTGGAGTGGTGCTCTGGGTGATCCTGGTGAAGGCCTGTAAGCCACTTGTCAAGCCCAATGTCCATTACGGCAAAAGCGACTCTGGTCTCATTAAATTTCGCCACTCGCTCAGAAGACTTGTTGAGGCTAACAATGTCTTTGAAGGGAGTAACATTCGCGCTAGTCGTCCTCGGCATACTCAAAGCAGGAGCTGAAGCTGGTTCAGAAAGCGTCAAAGCAGGGTGCCCATCGGCAGCTGCAGAGGTATCATTTGATGAGATGACTGAAACAGCCCTTTCGTCCGCAAGCGAGAGACGCTTCGAGTCCCGCGACGCGTTGTCGCTGGCAATGACAGTCGGAATGGTGGCTGCATTGGCAGAATAAGCACTAGATTGTCGATCGTGGCTAGAAGTCGCTGTTGGAGGGGACGTGGGTTCAACAGGAGGAGGAGGAGCTGTTACAGCAACAGCTGGAGCTGGTGCCGGTGCCGACACGGGAGCGGGCACAGGCGGTGGCGTCGTGGTGGCGGGAGGCGCAACACCCAATGCCGTAGGTGGCGGCTTGGAGGCATCCTCCGCTTCCCATGAAAATCTGCGCCGAAGATCTGCGCTAGTAGGTGAAACTACTGTGGCCTCTGGGCGCTGCTGAGTGGTCGCTGGCTGGGACTTTGATTGAACAGCGGCTGCTGTTTGCACATGAGATTGAGTTGTCGTCGGATTGGATTCTTCAGTATGCTTCGCATCATGTGAATCGGCGGCGGCGCCTTGTGGCCCAGCCGTCGCAGCGACTCCTGTGTTCTCCTTATTCACCACCTTGGGCGGTTGAGTAGGTACTGCAGGTGCAGCGTCCGCATCAGACCAGTAGCTATCGTAGTCTTGGAGTGTGTACGTGCTGTCCCTGACGCCATTATGTGGCCCCTTTGTTCCGGTATCGGTTGATCCAACACCTGGCACCTCCCTGCTGGGCTGTGTTGGGGAGTTGAGTGTCTTGATTATCTCATCCCTCAGGACATCACTTTCTTTTACAGGCGAGGATGTGTCTGTGCCAAAAGTTGGCTCTCGCTGGAGAGGAGGCGGGGGTTCAAACGACCGCACAGGGCTGTCATCTTTGCGGACATTCAAAGGCCTTGTCGGGGTAATGTCATGCGCAGGAGCGGCCGAATGGGAGCTAGAGGCCGTCTCGGTGGAAGAGCGCGCCGCGGTCTCGTTGGCGGGGATCGAGGATTCGGATTCGGCGAGCATGGGCGGCACGTGTGGCTCGGTACTCTTGGCTGCGGTAGCCGCAGGCTGGTGGACTGTAGGTTCGATAACTTGGTGCTTGTTAGAAGTATTGTTCATGGCGGCCGCGGCAGCTGGGGCGGCCTCTGTCTTGTTTACGGAGGCATTTGGAGGCCCTGGAGGAGAAGAACTCGACTCGTGTGTCGCAAGCTTATCCACTTTTAATTCCGGTGCCACCTTTGGCACATCAGGTATCTCTTGCTCAGCGATTTGCTCTGACGACAGTGACGAGAAACCACCGGAGAAAAAGTCTGCGCCAAAGACAGACATGCGGGCGAGGTCTGGAAGCTTAGGACTCGTGGATAACCGCTTGGCGTCTTCGTCGGTCGCCGTGGTAGCAGCGTCGGCCTGCGGCGCGAACTGCGCTGCTGCTGAATCTTCTGGTTGGTGCGGCAAGCTTTGGGCCGGCTGCTGGGACGTCTGGCCTGTGCGAGGCCTTGTCAGGTCCTGATAGACGCTATTATAACTGTCGACACGCGCTGGTTTTGGCGGGCTTGGTGGATGGGGCTTGACCGGCTCGACAGTTGCCTTTGGTGGCGAAGCTGAGCTCTGTTTGGACAGGTTGGGTGCAATTTCGGCACTGGGGCGCGAGCCTTCCGAAGATCCTCCGCCTGTTTCCCCCTCCATTCGTCGATAAATGTCGGACGGCCGGACGAAGGGCAGGGGCTTATCCGAGGCAGCCTGTGGGGTCGTCGACGGGAGGCTGTCTGGTGGTGAGCGTGGCGACAGCGGATATGTGGAAGAGGCGCTTTGTGGCTGGAAGCTGCCGGCGGATTGCGGCGCGGCGGCGGAGCTCGCATGAGCTGATGAAGGAGTATTGTACTCTTGGTGAGGCTGCGCGGTCGCGGGAGGAGGAGGTCGAGATTGAGGCGGTGGATATGGCCGGTGTTGCAGAGGCGGCTGCTGAGGCGGCTGCGATGGCGTGTCGGTTTGGACATGCAGTGACGGCATGTCGGGAGCAGCGTGAGGAGTACCATACTGAGGGCCGCGAGGGGCCAGAGGAAGAGGCGGCTCTACCTCGTCATCATCGTCGTCGTACTCGTCAGCGCCCCAGTCGTCGCCGTCGTAGTTTTGCGACTTGGCCTCGACCCATTTCTTCGTCTTTTGGCGACTGACATTGACATGGTAGTTATTTTTGGCAGCCGAAGAGGCGGAGCTGGAGAAAGGGCGTTAGTTTACAGTTTGCAGCAAGTTGGCGCGAATTCAGAGCCGCGGCTTGTCTTGTTGGTACGCACAGGCTGGGCTGGCCGCGACCGTCTGGTCTGCTATAGGAGCCCTGATCCATGACGAGAGAGAAGCAAGAAAAGCCCGAGAGATGGACAGAGGGGCTATCTCGTCATGCTCGGGCTGGATCCAGCTCTTTGGGGCTGCGCGATGCAGGTAAACGTGCGCTCAGAGACGACCGCCGCGTCCTGCGAGATTCTCGCCGGTGTGTCGGGCAGCGACAAAGGGGGGGATTGCGACGGACGACGTTACGATGCAAGCTGGAGGTTAAAGATGCAAATAAGAAACTATTTGTGCCAAAATATTGTAACAGAAACCAATCAACGAGAGCAGGGCAAGACAACGAAAAGAAAAAAAGAAAACTGAGGCCGTTGGTGTCAAGGGTTGGGGGGTTGGAGAAGACTAGAGACGATGTGGACGATGTTCGGGTGTCTTGGTGGTAAGACACGCAAAGTGCACTGGTGTGGCGCGTGTGGTGGGAGATTGCTGAGGCTGGTGACGTCTACCTAAGGTAATCCGTTAGAGGAGCCAAGGCAAGGATAGGCGGGCAGGAGAAAAGGAGCATGAGGAGCTACAGTGGAGTGGGCTGAAGAAAGTCCCGTCCAGCACTTTTTTCCAGGGGCATTGGCACTAGTAAACCCGCCAGCATCCACTGGCATCCACCAACTGTCCGCTAATTGTCCTCTAACTGTCCACTAAAGTCGATGCCAACCTTGCCACTATCCACCCCGCCAGCAGGGCTCTACTTCAGCTTCTCTTGCCTCCATCATAACTCATCTCTACAGATTACTGCAGTACGTATGCACAGGCAGACAGGGTACCAAGGCCAAGGAACTCTTGTGGCGCAGTACATGATTATTTTTGGAAATTCGCAAGACATGCACCGTGATATTGGCTGATGCGATATGTGCATCAAGCATCTGGCACCTGCGTCTGCACCGTACCGTGTACCAGACAGAAGAGTACCTTACATTCTGTTTCTCATTTCACGTCACTACTACGGAGTACTGGTCAACGTTTTGCTGACACGACTATCAAACACGCACATGCATCCGGTCCTGTCAAGGGGGTTGGGCAGCCAGCATGCATCTGCATTGTCGAGGCTGCGGGTCAGCCTCAATTTACTTGGGATTGCAAGGACCCGCCGGCGTCGGGGCCGGTTGCTGTTCTGTCAGCGCCCATCCTGTCCCGCCCCGGAAAAGGAGTGCCTGCCACTATCAGTGGCTGGCGTGATTTGAGCCGAATGTGTAGTGGTATATAAAAACGACGTGGCCATGTCAATCTTGGTTTAGATCCTCCTTGTATTTCTTGTAGGCTGTCGCTACTAATAACACAGGCATGTCGTCATGGTGGCAATCTGTTCACCCTGTGGCGGAGCGTTTCCTGTGGCGCCTATTCCGTTTCATCGGGTGGCTGAGGACTGGAGACGGCCCCGGATTTGGCCATTCCAGACTCCAAGTAGCTCCTCGAGGAAAGTGTTCCTCGGGGTGACTATCAATAAATAATAAGCTACCTTGAGCCATCTATCAGTAATTAGAATGATGGAGAAATGACTCAACGAGGCGGGTATACGTGTAACTCACGACTTGTAGGTTTATTCGTCACGCACACCAAAAGGCGGAACGACCATACTGGTACTTAGTCACGATATAACCGATGCGCCACAGCCTGACTCTATCGCCAAACGTCCTTTCCAATAACCCCCCCAGGTCGGCGCGTCAAGTTGCAATCAACATTTCTGCTTGGGATCCGGCAAGCGATGGGAAGCAAGTCAAGTATCCTGACAAATGTTGGGTATATTTGTATTGGCAATAGGATAGCCTTTTCCGTCCACCAGTAGCAGGTATCAAGCTGCATTCCGCCACTTGCTGCGTTTGCCTGTAAATGCCCAGTAGCATGTTTGGATCATATATATTTACTAATGGAGTTTCCACCAGATGAAAGGCGGTGCAATTACCAACAAATTGCTGCTACACCCATCTCTCCCCTCTACCTCCTCTCTCTCATTGGCCCAACTCGTCCACCGCGCTACTCTCGTCCCGGATTTCAGTAGGTTCTGTAAATTTTTATTCCCGTCAGTATGGAACGCACATTCTACACGCACAACGGTCTCGGGCTATAATACCCTTGGCCATTTTTATATGCGGATTCCGCCGCAGAAAAGAGACGACCCAGTTCTTCCCAAGCGGTCGAGGGTCGCCCTCCAAAGCAACAAGTTGCGCCGCCACATCTCGCACCTGCTTGTGCGTAGGCGCCTGGCCAATGGCCGTCAGTGTCCAGATCCAGCCGCCCAGCTGCTCCTCCCGACGTTTGGATAGTCTCTGCTGCGACTCGGCTGCGTTGGCGTGCGTCATTGTTCCCTTGAGACGATGCCTCAGCGTGGTCCGTGGCACACCCCAGCGAGCAGCACTCTTGGTGACGCTGAGGCCGCTCTTTACGCTCTGAAGAGCATTCCGGATATCGTCTTCGTTGGGTTTCCCCATTGTCGTCACATTGTTTTCCCGGGTCCGGTTAGACGGTAGTTGTTGATATCGGCAAACAGCGATCCCAAACACCGCATCGCGGCATGGCCAAATGGGGGTGCGCAACCAACTCTCTCATTACTGTGGGTCTACCAGTACAACAGCCAAGGCAGCCCTACCAATCATAGCGCACCTTTAAACAGAGGCCAAACCTCACTCTAGTTTTATTCGTTATCCCTTTTCCCCGGCCAGACATCCTCCAACAGAGCTTACATCTTGCATCTTTTTCGGCCAGCAATTCTTTTTCTATTCAGCTTTGTCGCTGCCGAAGCGCGCTTATTTTAATCCAATAATTTCCAGCCTTTTTTTTCCCTCTCTCTTTCGCCATTCTCGCGCCCTTGCTGACGCCGCTCCCTCGGCTAAACCCGTCCTGCACCACTGCAAGGGGCGGTACTGAAAACGTGGTCAAACTCAAACTCCTTGGGTCACCCCGGCTCTCCACGCTACCATCTGTCAACGCGCGGCCAGACATTCGACATCCCGCTCGCCGCACTCCTTCGCCACCGACTCGCTTGAAAGGCGTCCCGCGCTGGTCGCTACACGATCCTTTCGCCAACCCATATACAGCAGTTGCTTTTTCGTTTTCCGACCATGGCCGCCACGTCGATCCAGGACCGAACCTCGGAGTTCAAGTCGGTCCTGGCCCTCGCGCAGCGCAAGCAGAATGCCAACAAGCTCGGCGCGCAACGACGCTCGCTGCTGACCGACTCGCAAAAGGCCGCTGCCAACGGCGACGCGCAGCCCCGTCGCTCCGACTTTGCCAGAAAGGCCGCCGAGATTGGCCGCGGCATCTCGTCCACGATGGGCAAGCTGGAGAAGCTCGCGCAATGTGAGTCTACTAGGCACGCACCAGACGGTAGGGAGTCGCCCGGTATGCTGACGTATTGATAGTGGCCAAGCGACGAACGCTGTTCGACGACCGACCAGTTGAGATCAACGAGCTCACCTTTGTCATCAAGCAAGATCTATCCTCCCTGAACCAGCAGATTGGCGCGCTCTCGATGATGTCGAAACAACAACATCCCAAGGGGGCTGACCAGGAGGGGGAGCACAACAAGAATGTCGTCTACCTGCTGCAAGGCAAGCTGACGGACGTGTCGGTCAACTTCAAGGACGTGCTGGAGGCCCGCACAAAGAACATCCAGGCGTCGCGGTCGCGCACCGAAAACTTCATCTCCAATGTCTCGCAGCACGCGCAGCCTTCGCTGCAGCAGTCGGCCTCGCCGCTGTACGGCACGCCCAACCGCGCATCGCCCGCGCCCGGGGCCGACACGCTCTCGCTCAACCCCGTCAGCGACAACCAGATGCTCATGATGGAGGAGGCGCAGCCGGCCAACACGTACATCCAGCAGCGTGGCGAGGCCATCGAAGCCATCGAGAAGACGATTGGCGAGCTCGGCAGCATCTTTGGCCAGCTGGCGACCATGGTGTCAGAGCAGAGCGATATGATTCAGCGGATAGACGCCAACACGGAGGACGTGGTGGACAACGTCGAGGGCGCGCAGCGCGAGCTGCTCAAGTACTGGTCCAGAGTATCGGGCAACCGCTGGTTAATAGCCAAGATGTTTGGCGTGCTGATGATTTTCTTCTTGTGAGTTTTCGCTATTCGCCAGGAAGAACCGATGCAAGAGACCGAGTGCTAATCAATCTATAGACTATGGGTGTTGGTATCTGGGTAGAGGTACTTTGTAGTTTTTTCTTTCTTTCTTTCCGGCGACTTGTTGTTTCATTTCACTTTTTTTTCTCCTTTTTTTTCATTATCGTGCTGAGACGGCTCGACGACATGCATTGTTTTCTCTGCATATAAATCACGACAGACTTTGGAGAAGAGACGGACAGGGCAGCTCAGCTAGATACAACTAATACAGCTGAAGCCAACATCATCTTGCCAATCAGCGTGTGCCACAAATAAATATGTTGAGAGGCTCAAGGGGGGCTTCTCTTTTGTCTTTGTGAAGATAGAAACTTTTTTTCTCTTCTGGTCAACAAAGTCGGACAATCACGTCGCATTTGATGACTGAACACATATGTAGGGCGGCGGTTAATTGGTGTGTCACAGTCAAAGGGCAGCGAGGAGAACAGCCACAGGCCACGCACGACCGGAAAAATCCCGCGTCGCGACACTGGAACCCATCCATGATATAATGATATGGCAGAGACTTTATAATGTATACAGAGTCGATGTATCAGACTTTGTGCGTCTTGCTGTCATCGAGGGGGTGGGTAACCGGGCTCCGGCAATCCGGAGCCAGTCCGGCCCCGCCACGCCGAACGTCCGTCCACCTGTCACCCTTCCAGGCCAAGAAAAACCTATGAGTCGACTTTTTTAGGGAGGGGGGAAACGTGGCGGGTTCTACAAAGCAACAAGTACAACGTCACCAAAACTGCCGGTGGTGGATCTCGGTCTAAATTCTCCATGGCTGTGTGCGAGTTTCTTTTGGCCAAAACCCACCCTCTGTAATTGACTGGCCCTGAGCGCCGAAAGGCACCCAAAAGCGGCTATTGAAATATGCATCACCAACCCCGCCCCCGCGGGGGTACCTTGTGAAGTTAATACCTACCTATAGTTAATGAGCCACCTTGGTTAGCTAGTGCCTTGGAGGGGCAGCTACGTTTCTGACTGTCCTTTTCATGTCATGACCCGATTCCTTCTTCTTTCTGGGTCGCACAATAGCAATTGATCTCTTGTTCTTCCTTTTCTTCTTCTTCTCTTCTTTTTGTATCAGTCAATAGTTTCTCACCATGGCCGCTACCTCGTTCAAGCTCAACACCGGCAAGGAGATTCCCGCACTCGGCCTCGGTACGCTCTTACACCACACACACACTCATAGGCCATACGCCGCAAAGAATTCTCCCTAACCATGGTCTTGTAATCACATAGGCACCTGGCAGTCCAAGCCCGGCGAGGTCCAGTCGGCCGTCTCCTACGCCCTTCAAAACGGCTACCGGCTCGTCGACTGCGCCTACTGCTACGGCAACGAGGCCGAGGTCGGGCAGGGCCTCAAGGAGGCCTTTGCGGCCGGCGTCCGGCGCGACGACGTCTTCATCATGACCAAGGCCTGGGCGTCGTACAACACGCGCCTCGAGGAGTGCCTGGACAAGAGCCTCGCGGCGCTGGGGGTCGACCATGTCGACATGTACCTGATTGTAAGTAACAGAAAGAAGAAGCCGCCTTTTTTTGAAGAAGAAAAATTTGCCGCGACAGCGTTGTATTAACACATGCCCTCCAGCACTGGCCTGTTCTGTTGAATCCCAACGGTATGTCATCTATAAAGTTCCAACAAAACTACCATCTGGTTTCTCTTTTTTCTTTCTTCTCCCTGGTGCTCATTCCCCTATGCAGGCAACGACGACAAGTTCCCGACCCTCCCCGACGGCTCGCGCGACATCATTCGCGACTGGAAGCATACCGAGGCGTGGAAGCAGATGGAGGCCCTCCTAGCCACGGGCAAGGTCCGCGGCATCGGCGTCAGCAACGTACGTATTATCCTCGTCCCTATTTTTTGTTCTAAACTCCCCGTCGCATAATACATACATACACACGCACATGCATACGTATATCCGCATCGATAACTGACCCCCAAAACACAGTACAGCAAGAAATACCTCCAAGAGCTCCTCGCCGACTGCACCGTCGTCCCCGCCGTCAACCAGATCGAGAACCACCCCAGCCTGCCGCAGCAGGAGATTGTCGACCTCTGCCGCGACCGGGGCATCCACGTCGTCGCCTACAGCCCGCTCGGCAGCACGGGCAGCCCGCTGTTCACGGCCGCGCCCATCGTCAAGATTGCCGAGAAGCGCGGCGTCAGCCCGGCGACTGTGCTCTTGAGCTACCACGGTGAGCACTCTCCTCCCAAAACCAGCCTTGCCGACTCTGAAAGAAGGAAAAAAACATGAGAAAGAACAGAATTGTGCACTATGTAGCCTCATGGAATGAATTTTTTCAACTAACCCATTTATTTCTTCGGTGGTAACATAGTCGCCCGCGGTGCTACTGTGCTGGCCAAGTCGGTCACACCCGCCCGCATCAAGGCCAACACGGAAATCGTCAAGCTCGACGACGAGGACATGGCCCAGCTCCGCTCCTACTCGGATGACCTCACGGCCAAAGGTGAGCTTAAACGTTACGTCTACCCTCCTTTTGGCATCGACTTTGGTTTCCCGGACAAGTCGTGAATGGAAATTTAGGAACGCATATAGTATAAACACACGATTGCCATAGATAGTATATATACAACAGGCAACGTCAATTTCAAAATATAATGACAACAATTTTGGTCTCTGATATCTCGCTATGCACCCCCCAATGCCACACACCACACACACGCCCGTTCAACGCCACCAAATCTTCAAATTTCAAAATATCCAATCGCCTGATTACGCCATATCAACTACGACCTTGAGTACAAGCTTTCCTTCGCTATCCTTGACCTGCCCCGCCATAGCGAAAGCCTCGGGGATGTTGCCGATGCCCTTGAAATGGTGCGTGACGAGACGTGACAGATCCGGCATGGCGGCAGGGGGGTTGGCGAGCAGCTCGATCGACTTGGCGTACGCATTGGCGTAGCGGAAAACGCCGAGGAGGTCGACCTCGCGGAGAGCTGCGGCCGACATGGGCAGAGTGAGGATGGGGGTGCCCATGCCGATGATCATAACCTTGCCACCTGGTTTGGTGGCCTAACGCAATAGTCAGCAATGATGCCAAGATTCGGCATTTCAAAAAAATAGTCTTACATATATTGACGCCTGGACACAGGTCTCAACGCCTGTGCATTCATACACGGCGGAGACCTCCCCCACAGCCTCGCCATTGATCGTAGTCTTCTTGACCATGTCCGCTACTCTTTGCGCATACTCAAGCTTGTCTTCGATCGTCTGCGGGCGCTCCATGGGTACAAGGACGCTCGCGTCGGCAAAGGCATTTTGCACGGCAAAGTCGATGCGGTCCTTTTGAATATCCGCAATGATGACCGTCTTGGCGTTGGCGGCCTTGCTGACGGCTGCGGCAAGTAGACCAACCGCGCCGGCACCAACCACTAACACGGTCGCGCCTTCGGGCAGGTTGGCCCTGTCGCGGGCGTGCATGGCGACAGACAGCGGCTCGAGCACCGCGCCGAGGTCGAGGGAGAGGGCCGGGGGCAGTCTTGGGCTAGTCAGCACCGTATGCGCAAATACCAACCCCCGATACCGGAGGAATTTCATTTCATAATCCTCTTTACCTACTTGTGACACCAGCGCGCTGGGTGGTTGACGCGCTCTTGCAGCGTGCCCTGGGCGTGGGGAAAGGCCTTGGCGGAGCTGCGAAACTTCATGCCACGACAGATGTTGTAGCGGCCGCTGGCACAGTACTCGCAGTCCTCGCAGGGCAGGCCGACCTCGAGGGCGACGCGGTCGCCGGCGACGAGGCCCTTGACGTCGTTACCGACGGCGACGACGGTGCCGCTCGACTCGTGGCCCAGGGTCAAGGGCTCGCGCACGATGATGTCGCCGTTGCGGTAGTGGTTGTAGTAGTGCAGGTCGGAGCCGCAGAGGCCGGTGGCCTGGACGGCGATTTGGACCTCATCGGCGGCGGGGCCTGGTAAATTTCGCTCCTCCTATGATGAAATGTGAGCGATGGTGGTGAAGGAGAGCAACAACAAGAGAGAGAGAAAATCAAGGTTTGAGTGCAGTTCTCGGCGTTGTGTAGGCTGTGACTTACAACACGAAGATCGCGGGCACCGTGGAGGACGGAGGCTTGCACTTTTTCAGTCGACATGGTGTGCTGTATATGCTGGGTCGGTTGAACGGACTTGCTTGCCAGACGGAGCGTCGATGATGGAGGGAATAATAGCAGATGTATTCAATGCTAACAGACCATGAGCAACTAGTAGGAAATTACGAAATGATGCATAATTGAAAGTGAGGCCTCGATTCACCCCGCGTCCAAGAAAAAGAAGCTCCCCCACCAAACGGGCCACCAAGCCAAGTTACTTGGCCAGGCAAACGGCTATTCAAAAACGGCCCGCCAGCTGGCAAGCTTCGGCGAGGACTGCCCAAAGCGGAGCTTCTTGTTGGCGCAATGTTCCCGCCGGCAATTGACGAGGGGCAGCTTTCCAGCGAGCGTCGGCCGCTAAAGACCACCCCTGAAGCTGGCGTGGCCCTGTCGAAGCCGGATGAAACCCACTCCAGCCCACTGTGTTCCAGTGTAACCCACTGTAGTTTACCAAAGTTCTGGGGGACGGCGGGGAAAGCACCGCTGGTGCCCCTCCAAGCGCTTTTTGCTCACATACTGGGTACATCGTCGCCGTCGCCGGCAAACGCGCGGACCAAACACCTTCAAACACCTTCAATCATCTTTGGCACTCAGCATAGCTTTGCCCATTTTGCATCTACCATCTCTCAGATTCCAATCGTTCTTGTTCTTTTTTTTTTGTCTTCTTCTTTTGTCCCATTTTTGGATATCCATGGCCTCCAGCATGTTCTCCCTCGAGGGCCACACGGCCATGATCACCGGCTGCACGCGGGGCATCGGCCAAGCCGTTGCCGTAGGCCTGGCCGAAGCTGGTGCCGACGTTGTTCTCGTCCAGGTAACGGCGACAATTTGTCTGCAGACTCCAATTGCACTCAACTGACAATGCGAAGCGTGACACTAGTGTCGTCGAGACCAAAAACCTCATCGAGGCGTTGGGACGCAAAGCTTGGATCTACACGGCCGACATGGCTGTCCAGGAGCAGGTCGCCGCCTTGACGCCCAAGATTCTCGCCGATGGCCATGAGATTCGCATCCTGGTCAACTGTGCGGGTATTCAACGCCGACACCTATGCGAAGAATTCCCCGTCAGCGAATTCAATGAGGTAGCCATTTTTCGTCCTATTTCTCTACCTTATCTGCGCCTACCGTCCAGCATAGCCAACTGACAACCCCCCCACCGCGCGTAGGTCATCCAAGTCAACCTCAACGCCGTATTCACGCTCTGCCGCGACGTCGGCGCCCACATGCTGAAGCTTGAACCGTCGCCCGTCACCGGCCGCCGCGGCAGCATCATCAATTTTGCCTCGCTGCTCACTTTCCAGGGGGGCCTGACCGTCCCCGCCTACGCCGCGTCCAAGGGCGCCGTCGGCCAGCTCACAAAGAGCTTCGCCAACGAGTGGACAAGCAAGGGCATCACCGTCAACGCCATCGCTCCGGGCTACATCGAGACGGAGATGAACACAGCCCTGCTCGCCAATCCGGAGCGCCTCGCCAGCATCAGCGCCCGCATCCCCGCCGGCCGCTGGGGATCGCCCGACGACTTCAAGGGCACCGCCGTCTACCTGGCCAGTCGGTCAAGCGCCTATGTCAGCGGCCACGTGTTGGTGGTGGATGGCGGCTGGATGGGGCGGTAGTTAAGGATTGAAATCAAGACGCCGGAGCCGAGAACTTTTGTTATATGAGTTCTCTCATCGAGTTTCTTTTGTTGATACCATCTGCATAATACATTTAGTTTTCTACAACGGGTCGCTCGGCAGGCTATTCTCTTCTTCGAACAAATCATGCCTAACCTTGACTGTTTTTTTTTTTACTTCAGGAATTGGTGCACAAGTTCACGCCATAAGGTTGACGACTGCATCCAACGTGGTGACCGAAATCCACCAAAGCGGTACTTTATACTTTCTCGGGTCCGGATGAGGGCGCTAACACAACGCATCGCCGAGACCTGGGAGGAGTATGTGCGGCAGGTCGCTGCCGGGAATGCAGGGAAGTGGACATAGGGGAGTACGGAGTACCGACTTAGGTACTGATAGTGAGATACTTGGCTGATGACAGATTCTGATAGATTTTCTAGACTTGGCGGGATAATATGCAACCCGAGCTGATGAAGACTGTCGACAGAGCTATCCTCGCAGCCTCATTGGTAAAGCGCCTCTACTTATTACACTGCTCTCATTCCAAGCATGACATCTTGATCAATATATAATGACTGTCGTTTAGTCTCGGCTGTGCTGCGGCTTCAAGGGCTCGAACATTCTCAGTAATATTGGCTTTTCGGCAACTTTTTTCGGCTGCACAAGGTTGGGTCTCTGCACATGCAAGACAAATGCAGTAGCCCGAATACTAGCTGGAAATCAACCCCTCGCCATCCACCTCGACACAAAGTTTAAGACATCAGCCCCCCCAAGGCAACCCATCTCGACGTATATAATATACCAGATATCGCCCGCCTCCCAGTCCATCGACGACACCCCCCCCTCAAAACAGTCATTCTTGGCGGATTGAATCTATAGCGACCATGCTGCAGCCCTCACGCCCGTGGCGCGCCACGCAGCCTTTCAAGGCCCTGTGCATCGCCTACTACTATCTATCGACGCCGCCGTACCTCATCTACCTGCTGCTCAAGTTTTCGATCCTCAAGAGCCTGCGCCCGAACCCGCAGCTGAGCCTAAAGGCCAACGTCGGCAACCCGATTGTGCGCTCCCTCTTCAACATCATCACGCGCACGCGCTCGCCGCGCCTCGTCGCGGAGAACCTGCCCAAGGACAAGACGCGCGTGACCGACGTGCCGGTGCCGGCCGCGGGGCTCATCACGGGCGTCCTCGCCTCCAACCCTGCCGTCCGGCCGGCGGCGCAGAAGGCGCTCTGGTTCCCGAGCGCGCCGCCCGCCGACGTGAGCGGGGAGACGGTGGTGCTGCACCTGCCCGGCGGCGCCTTCGTCATCGAGGTCGGCCACGAGGCGTTTGGGCGCAAGGCGGCCGACGTGATGCTGCACGGCGGGCAGGCGGCGCGCTTCGTGTGGGCGCAGTACCGGCTGGCCAGCACGCCCGGGCAGGCCTTCCCGGCCGCGATCCAGGACGCCGTCGCCTTTTACGCGCACGTGCTGTCGCTGGGGTACGACGCCCGCAACGTGGTGCTCTCGGGCGACTCGGCGGGCGGCAACGCGGCGCTCGCGCTGCTGCGGTACCTCGAGGACACGCGGGTGCTGCCGCTGCCGCGCGGCGTCATGGCGTGGTCGCCGTGGGTCGAGGTGACGCCGCGGGCGGGCCGCGACTTTGCCGAGACCAACGCGGCGCGGACGGACATCCTGACGCCCGAGTTCCTGCAATGGGGCGCCGACGCGTACCTGCCGCGGGGCGGCGCCGGCGCCGCGGCGCTCACGGACGAGGTCGCGGGCTACGTCTCGCCGCTGCACCGCCCCTTCCGCACCTCGGTGCCGCTGTTCCTGCACGCGGGCGAGGCCGAGGGCTTCTGCCCGACGGTGCGCCGCTTCGCCGAGGAGATGGGCGAGGTCGACGGCGGCGCAAGGGTGCGCTTCCACGGCACACCCCACGCCGTCCACGACTTACTGCTCGTATGGGAGGGGCAGGGCATGCGCAAGGAGGCCGAGGCCGCCGTCACCGACGCGTGGGAGACGGTGGGCGCATAGGGAGGAGGAGCGCTCGTATGAAATGAGGAGTGGGACACAAGATGTTGCATTCTCATGCCGACTACAGCTTGAGACACTGCTCAGCGCTTTCAGATTGTTTCAATGTGGAGATGAAAGTGTCTAATAAATGATTTTTTTTTTTCCCTTTTTTTCCTTTTTTTTTCTTTTACAATGAGCTGTTGTAATCAATGCAGCATCCAAATTCGTATAAACCGTGCAAGATACCCCGAGGCCCTCCCTATACCAGCCTCACACCTACTGCCTACATCTTGCACATCATGTAGCCTATGGTGTCGTAGACAGTTGCTGTGTATGCTGTCTCGACAGAGCTGGATGCTGTGAGGGGCTGGGCTTTGGCGGCTTTTAGCCATGCAGGGTTGGAGTGACGTCGGCCAAGACTAGCAGGACGTAATTGTCGAGTTATCCGGTGTCAAAGTATTGTGTTTTTGCGGGTTCGTTTTTGGAGTGTCCATCTTTTTCAAGCCTCGCAGGCCATATCCCAGAGGCGTGTTGACCGGTTGGTCCCGACGTCTACCCTTGTTGCGTAGGCGAGTCTTGTCACGTTCACCATTCTGTACCATGAACATTCGAAATGGAGTATATTTTTGTTTTGAAACCAATCCCCGCTTTGTGCATATTTGACCCATGGGAAGGAAAAAAAAAGAAAAAAGAAAAACACTGCTGATGGTATATCCCTTGGTAATAAGCGTTCCGTGCAAGTCCCGGGTAAGACACCAGATTCAGTAGTAATAGCAGTAGTAAGCTGACATGATGGACATGTGATGCGCCTCAACTCCAGTTACAATAGAGAAAAATGTGAAAGATGCAACCGAAAAAAAGAATAAAAAGAGAGGGCGGAAAGATCCCTAGGAGGACAGATGAAGCGCGGCTTTTGAAAACAATCGTCACATTGTAGAATATCCCTCTACTTGCGACCGAGGATGGTGGACTGCTTCTTGCCGGTGCTGGAGGCGCTGAGTGCTCGCTTACGACGGACAGGCACGCCCTGGGTTTCGCTGCCTTGCTTGGCACGCACTCTGTAAAAGTGTCAGTCAAAACAAGATCAATTTTTCCCTTTTTCATTCTTGACAACAATGAATCTGCGCAAATACGTCGAGGCAGCGAGAATAGGAGAGGAGGGGGCGAGCGCCAATGTGGGAGGGAGCCTTACTCGGACTGCAGCTTGGCAATGCGAATGCGAGCGAGGATTCGGTGCATCTCGTCCATGGTGACTGTTTGTGAAGAAGAGGCTTGTTGGAAAGGGGAAAGAAGAGGGGGAAAAAAAGAAAAGAAAAAGCGAATTGGATATATAAACGTCTTGATACGGCCAATTTAAGAGCAAACTTGGTCAGCCGCTCTCCAGAACAAAGGAGAGGGAGGGCGCGGGCCTTTTTGAACAAAACCTCTTTCGCATCAGCAAGCACAGCATCACATGCTTCGTTATAGCGCCCCCAAGTCATGCGTGCAAGACCTTATTAAAGAAGCCCGTCAACCTACTTATTAGCGCTGCACCATGACGACCCCCGGAGTCCACTTCCCCAAGTGGGAATCGTCAACGCCGTCTCTCCATCCAACCCATTGGAGCAAAAGTCGACTTGTACTCAGTAGTTACTCCTTTGAGGCTCATTGTAACCCCTCATCCCCTCTACAGGTACCGTGCACCAATGTCCGTGCTGCTGAGGATTGCGGCTGTCGCAGTGAGGCTTCTTTGTGCCTCCCCCCCCAGCCCCCCTCTTCCCGCGCGAACAGCTGGCATGCATGAAACTCCAGACTTTTTTTTCACGCTAGCCCTGGATGAAAGAGTCGCATGCAGGATGCAGGATACATACAGGGTTTGTCGACTCCGTTTTGGGGAGCCGGCCGCGTGATGGCTGGCTGAAGCGAACCACGAATCCTGGTTACATTGACGTGCGCTCGCGTTGCTATATTAAGTATTAGTTAAAGCAATTGATACATATTGGCGTGCTTGTCATTCTTCTGGTCGCCCATTATCTTGCTACCCGAATCCCAATTGATGGAAGTGTATTCCTGTTATAGGCCGGCCAGCGAGCGCCACGGCAAAGCTGAAACTCTATTACACGGCACGACAAACTACTTGCGTCTTCTTCATTCGCGCGGCAAAAGTACGAAAATTATGGCGAACAAACTCACTCACACATCAGTCAATATTGACGCTCCGGCTCTACCTTGGCAACTACATTGGAATTGTGGCCGCATGTGACAGAAGGTCACAATGCAAGGTTGGTAGCCCAGCGTGGTCTCGGCTGTCAACACATCAACATTGACGTCTTTTCCCCGACGACGAGACAGCTGCCCCATTTGATCCTTGGGGCCTTTACTCTTCCTCTGCCAGAGCTGCCTGATGCAAGGACACGCGACACCGGAATCGTGATGTTCTCCCGAACATACCGCATCGTCGCGACCTCGTACCTGACCTTCTTCTCTGGGAACATGGTCGAAGCCCGGCTTGGTGAAGCGGATCACGGCGGAGCCGCCGCCCAGAAACTTCATCCGGAGCAGCGCGTTGAATCCGCCGGCCTTGAGATCGCAGAGCTCCGTGGGGACACCCTGCCGGTGCTGGACGATGAAATCGCCAATGGCGCGCAGGGTGGACTCGCGAAAGAGCAACCGCAACCAGTCGCCATCGATGCGCTCGCTCTCCTCCCAGGCGACGTCGTCGCCTTGCATCGCCATGCTTGTGGACCCCAACGTGGTTAAATCGTGTAAAGTGCAAGTAGAAACAGTCCCTAAAAACCCAGAGATCAGACGAGGGTTTAAGATAAATGGTAAAGTTGACTGAAATGAATCAGGACCCCAGTTTCAGGTTGTCTTAATGTTGGTGGTGAGGCTTGCCGTTCCGACCAGGAGCATGACGTTGTTGGTAGAGGCTGCTGATTACAACCTGCGAGGCGGCCCTGAGAACAAAGGAAATTATAAGCTGTTCACTTGAACGAACCTGAAACTAAAAGTACTGGCCACCCGAACGATTTGAATTTGACCAAATCTGTGCCAAACCAAAGTTCTGTTGCTACCAAGCCATGCCGTCCATCGCAGCAAGCTCATCAGACCAACCATAGGACCAACCCGGCTCTTGAAGCGGCGGACTCTGCGAGATCATTTCCCGTACATCCTCATACGAGGTCTTCATCTTGTCTGAATCCACCGGCTCGTGGCGAAATTCCCCGCCACTTGCCAGTCCCTCGCTGTAGAATACCTGCTGCCCAGCCTCGATGATGCGCATGTAGTCCGCACTGGCCACGGCATCCGCCATGATCCGCTGCATCTCCCCTTGCCGATGCGCCCGCGCCGCGCCCATCAGCCTGCCCAGTGACAGCCACGCGGCGTCCATCCGCACCTCCTCCGGTGCGCCTCCCACCACGCCGCGCGCCAGCACCCAGGCGCGCTCCGACTGCGGCGTCCACCGGCAGCCGCCAAAGTGCGCAAAGACGAGCTTCATGGCCGCCCAGGGAAAGAGGCCCTGCAGCTGCCAGCGCCAAGGTGCCCAGCTCGGCCGTGTGTTGAGGGCGTGAATGGCTTCCAGCATCGTCATGCTGGCGTCGGAGAGGTCTTGGGCCGTGTCTTGGCTCTGCGGGCTCTGGGCAAATGGTTGTGCTTTGTCGCGTCGCTGCCATTTTTGCGTGAGAGAGGCATGCTCAATCTTGGCAAAGAATAGTCGTGACATTGTGCGCACAAACTCTACGAGCTCTGTTTTGGAGCCATGAGGTTGTTGCTGATGTAGTAAATCTTCGATGGCTGACTTTGCTGTGCTCACAAGAACCTCGGCTTCGACGGCGTCTGTGGTGCGGTCGAAGCGCCGCATTTGCCGCGACAAGTTCCATATTGTGCATCGTACGATTAATATTAGTGTATGATCTCGGCGGTCGGGGTACAGCCGCTGACTGCACGCCATTGTGTCTACCGTGTTCGGAGGCCATCGCGAAACGGCCGCATCAGCAACCTGGAACCGTGAAGACAAGAAGCAGACCTGCAACCACATGGCGTGCCGAGTGTCTGCATCGCCGAGCCTGGTACGCTCGCTTTCGATGTGAAGACCATTTTGCATGGCGATTTGCACGGTAGAAGCGGCCACCGGACCCGCAACGTCCTGCATGCCGGCGTACGGCAGCATCGATGTGTAGACAATCAGCGCCTGCAGCACTGTCAAGTCGCCAGTCGCCAGATACTTGGCACGTGCAAGATCCTGTTCCGCGCACGCGCGCATGCCTACTAGGAGCGACCGCTTCGGCTGCTCAAAGGCTGCCTGAGTCTCTGCCGGGGAGAGCGCCACGACCGCACTGAACAGCACACTTGAACGGAGCGCGGCCTGCGCCGGGTCCAGATCAGAAGGCGGCGCGCGCCACGAGTCGCAGAGTTGCCTCAGCGTGTCTGTGGCCAGCACCTTGACAAACGGGTCGACTCGCTCTTTGTAAGACTGTAGCAGAAACGAGACTTGAGTGGGAGAGGCTTTCATGTCGTTCCGAGACTGCAGTGTGACGGTGCCGCCCAGTCCGAATACGTGGCAGACGCATGGTGACGGCGCCGTCGTGTTGCTTGCATCTGCCTGCGCAGCTTCTTCAGAGGTGTCTTGTATAGATTGAAATATATGGTCAACCTATGTCGTGTTTAAGTCAACAATCTTTGCATGATTACGAATCACTATACTGCCTTACCTCGTCGCAAAACACTGACCAAAACGACTTGGCAATCCGCACGCGGCCATGACCGCCTGTCACTAGGCGTCCAAAATCCTCACTCGTTTCCCCTTCCCCCTCCTCCTCCTCGTCCTCCGGGCCCGTCCCGGACGCGACCGTCTCGCTTGCTGTCGGGTGCAGCTGCCCAGAGTGCTGTGCCGTGGCCGCCGACGATCCATTCACCTCGTCGACCTGCGCCGAGAGCTCCGTCACCACGGCCTCGAGGCGCCGCAGCCGGTGCAGGAGGTCCGTCTGCTTCTGGTGCGGCGAGGACCATTGAGGCGGCGCGCGGCCGCGGCTCGGCAGGCGGCCGGTGACGGGGTAGTGGCACTCGACGCCGGTCCGCGCGCAGGCGTCGCACGCCGGCTCGCGGCGGTCGCACTTGACCTTGCGGCGGCGGCAGGCGACGCAGCTCCAGATGCGACGCGGGTCATCGCCGCTCGGATACGAGTCCATTGAGATTTTTTTTCTTTCTTTTTTTTCCTTAATTTGGTAGCAGCTGTGACCTGACGGGGGGCTACTTTTGAGTATCAGGATCGCGGTTTTAAAGAACTCAAGTCTCGTGTAATGGTGTCGGTGTTGAGGTCGGTGTCGTGGCTCCCGGAGAACTAACTCGCTAATAACTAGTTGCTGACAAGGTGGAGCGGAACAGGGCGGCGTTCTCGGTGTCGGTCGTCGGACCAGAAAGTGGAGGCCGGCGGGCGGAGGTAGATGGTCGGTGACGGCGGCCGGGCAATGCAGGATTGGTAATGTTTTAAAAAAAAGGCCACTGAATGAGCTACTGCATGCTTCGAAGAAGGTATACGTTGATGAACCGGGTTTAATCAGCCCAGCAAAAACCGAGCATTTAAAGGCTGCCTCGCGCCGCCCAGGTCCGTTAGCTACCACTACCAGCGTATTCCCGCTTGCGACAAGAAGTATGGTAGAGACAATTGTTATACTCGGCGCGGGCTGGACCGGCCTCCCGCTCGCACATAAGCTTCTCAAATACACACTCGCCAAGAAGCCCATCAAAGTCATCCTCGTCACCCCCAACACGCACTTCTTCTGGAACGTCGCGGCCACGCGGGGCATCATCCCCGGCGAATTCTCCGAGGACCAGCTGTTCCTCCCCATCGCGCCGGGATTTGCCGGATATCCCTCTGCCGCCTTTGAGTTCGTCCTTGGCAAGGCCCAAAGCATCGATGCCAGCCGGAACACCGTCTCCGTGCTGCTCACCGACGACAACGGGAACCATTGTGAGATCCGCTACGACCAGCTGGTCATCGCCACGGGCTCGCGCGTCGCCGGCAATCTGCCGCTGAAGCCGATGGGCGGCGCCCACGAAGAGACGCTGTCGGCGTGGCGCGCGCTGCAGGACAAGATCAGCAAGGCGGGCGACGTCATCGTCGCGGGGTCGGGGCCGACCGGTATCGAGGTGGCCGGCGAGGTGGCGGCCCGGTACGGGCGCAGCAAGCCCGTCACGCTCATCATGAGCGGCGACAAGCCGCTCGGGAGCCACGCGTCGGTGCTGCCGTCGGTGCGCGACGCGATCGAGGCCGATCTCGCCAAGCTGGGCGTCGCCATCGTCCGCGGACAACGGGTGGCGCAGGTGACCGAAGCGGCTGGACGCACGCGGGTCCGCCTGTCGGACGGGTCGGAGCTGCAGGCCGACTGCTACCTACCGCTGTTCGGTCTGCGGGCGAACACGGCCTTTGTGCCGGCGGCGTGGCTGGACGGCGACGGCAACGTGGCCGTCGACGACCATTTCAAGGTGGTCGGCGCGGAGAATGTCTGGGCGCTCGGCGACGCGGGCAGCATGGAGCCCAAGCAAATCACCGTCACGGACAACCAGATCATCTACCTCGCCGGCCATCTCGATGCGATCCTGACCGGGGCGACACCGTCCAAGGCGTACCGGCCAGAGGAGAAGACGCTTGTCTTTCTGTCGCTGGGTAAGCGCTACGCGACGGGACAGATTGGCAATTGGCGGCTGTTTGGATTCTTGGTGTCGTGGGTAAAGGGTCGACGGCTGTTTACCGACACGGCGAGGGGATACGTGGCCGGCGAGAAGCTCCGACATTCGTCGTTGTAAGGGTCGATATTCGAATGCATTAAAATGGTTGTATATTCGCTATTCCTGATATTTCCTAATAATAAACAAACCGAGGCCGGCCAACCGTGGCGGACCTTTTTCTCTATACACAGCGCTGGGAACACTTTAAATCCTGCTCTCCGCGCCAACTATTTTGTATCAGTTCAGTTGTAACACACACACACAGAAAAAAAACACCAAATGTCAGAATTAAACAAAAAAATGCTGCTGAAATGGGACAATGAGGGTAATGCGCGTCTCCCAATAGGAGCAGTTGGAAAGGGGTAGGAACAGCAGGGCTAATGACCTTTGCTCTTGGGCCCCTCGTGGTAGTGTGCCATTTCGAGGCCGGCGCGACGGAAGCCGCACTTGATGTAGAAGCCCTCATTGGCTTCGCTGCAGTCGAGTATGGTCTTGTAGCAGCCGACGTGGGCGGCGACGTAGTCGAGGGCCTGGATGAGGCGGAGGCCGAGCTTCTTGCCCTGCTGGTCTTGTGCGACGGCAATGTCTTCGATGTGGCCGACTTTTCCGAGGGAATGGATGCTGCAAGGAGATATTCGATTAGTATCCGAGACCAAAGCTCCTCTCAGCGAGTCAATGCCTCGTGTAGAGAGCCAACGTACAACTTGCGCTCGACAATCAGAGCGCCGGTGGCGACGACGGTATTCTCTGTGCGGGCGGCGTCCTCAATGACCATGATGTAGTAGGATCCAGGGTGGGCCTGCATCTCGTCATACTGCCGTTGAAAGTCGGCCTCGGCAATGTCGCCGACGGTGGTGAGGACGCGCAGGCACTCGAGGAAGCCGGAGTTGTAGTCGGAGCGGCGCAGGGCACGCATGCGGTAACCGGGGGGCAAGGCGGCGGCGACTTCAGCGGAGACGAGCTTCTCAGAGAAGAGGCCCGGGTCGGGCATCTCAGCCGGTTGAGAGTTGAGTAGAATGGCGGGCGAGGGCATTGCCATGTTGTTTGTGAAGAGAGAAATTGGCGGAGGAGGAGGATGAGGAGGAGGGAGCGCTGGCCGTTGTTTGAATCGTGGGTTTGTGGCAATGGTCGAGCGCAGTGTGGAGTTGCCGGTAGTTATCGGAGAAGCAGCCGGGTTGGATGTGCAAAAGGAAAAAGAAAGCAAGTAATATACACCGTCTGGAAGGGACTGGATTGAATCAAAAAGATGAAGGAGAACAGCGAGGGAAAAGAAACAAGGAAATATGGACAAGGCAGAGCTGAAGGGCTGGGCTTGACCAGTAAGTACTCCGTAGTCGATACGAGGTCCGGATGCGGGACAGGGACTGACTGAGAGGCTGGTGGCTGTGCCTATGCCTGTGACAGGCGAGGGAGGTACCTTGGTACTTGGTGGGTTGGTGGGATAGTCTGACCTAAGAATAGCGCAAATCGGTGGCTGCAGGTGCAAGGCTGCGCTGCGAAGAGAGTCAGAAGGCTGTCAGTACTGAGTAGGTGCCCGGGAGATGCCTCGGAAAATAAGGTAGTTTAGATCTGAAGAGAGAAATAAAAATGACAAAGATCAAGACGACCGCTGATGGAATTGGCAAGCCTTGAAATACTCCCAAACAAAGCCCATTGAGTCCCTTGGTCCCTGTCTGTGCTCTGTACCTGAAATCTGCAAGTACCTGTACCTGCTGTAGTAGTCCCAGCAACAAAGAGACAAAGACTCCACTTCTAGCCTCAAGCTGCGCCTCAGGAACGAGCCTCTGTGTGGCTGCTTTCGGGGCGCTTCAGCCACTAGGAGCCTCCATCAGGCCCACGATTATCTGCTGCCATTGACCAAGTACGGATTACCAGTACTTGGATCAATGTTTATTTCTGGAAACGGGGCTGCCCTGCTCATGCACGGGTACAGATTACAGCTTAAGCATTGTAATGACGTTGATTTAGACGCAGATGGCCTGCATGCTGCCTGCTTGGGGCCAATCCTCACTCACTGCCAAGTAAGTACATTGGGCCTCACCGTAACGGTAAACGGCCCGCACAACACCGGTCTTCTGCGACACTGTCTGTTGTCAACGTTTGCTTTTTCTCTTCTTTTTGGCCACGAATGTCCTGCAGTGATGGGTGCGCCCTGATTGATTGGCTAATTGGTGTGCAGAGCATTCATGACGCCTTGTCGCGTATCTGGATTGACACTGCAAGCAGCGCAACTCCCTCATGGCACCCAGTCGCAGCGAGCTGGTCAATCTGCATCAGTGGCTGCATAAGTAGGCATGATTTCTATGTCCAGGCGGTCCGTCCCGGCCGGTCCCCCATCGCAACGACTACTAGTATACTGATCAACGCGCTGCGCTTACCCTCTCTTGCAACCACCAACCGACGCGCCTACACGCCGATCTGACGTCTCTTTCATGGTGGCCTCGCCCGCAAATGAACCCATCATGCCGCTCTGTCGATTGCTCCTTCGAAAAGAACTCATCTAGGCCAAGGACATTGAAATACTTACGGAAGCCCCTTTGTTGCAAAACGACTTGACGCAGCGTCATTTCGAGCGTGATTTTGGCCGCATGCAAGATCGGTACTACGAGTTATACTTGTCCGAGGGGTTTCGCCCTTATGCCAACTCATATCGTTCCCGCATTCCCCAGCGAGCCGAAAAACCAAACAGGTTCTCTTTGTGAATGATAACAATATAACGCTGCATTCCACCGATTCTGCAGTTTTCATCACAAGCGCATACTCAACCACGTGTGTCTCACGCCGTGAATGCTAGTGCCGCCGCCATACCTGTACTGTGTCCTCACTGTATTGTCACTGTACTGTCAGCTGCCAAACCTGACGTGCCAGATGGCAAGCAAATCCGCCGCCCAACGCAAACGGCTTGTCTACAACCTCGCATCATCTTCAAAAGCTTCGCCACAACCTCCCGTGCTCGTCCCATCTAATCTTTGGTATACAGACCCTACGGCGCGTGCCGAAAGTTTACTATTATCATGTCCACCGAACCTTGCCGCACCCTAGCGCCACCACTCTAATTCCGCGCCGTGCTAGTTGGTGCTTTCACATGCTCGTCTCGCCGCCCTATTTGATTGGATCAATAACAACATTTCCATTCTCTCTCGACTCGCATAATTCGCCACGTTCCTGGTTTTCTGCTAATCTCTTTTAATTTTCAATCTTATCGTCATCTCCTCCGACTGTTCCCTCTTTTAATCCGCCCTCCCTCCTTTGTATGCCTTGTTCAACCCCTTCCATTCGACGTACGCGCGCGCCCCTGCAATGTCTGTAACACCATTGTTACTTATTACCCGCTACAACGCCGCTACAGTCTCATCCCGTATCAATGGCGCGCGATGAACCACCAACCCACAAGCCCGGCCCAACACTGCTGCCGGGCCCGATAGCATCGACTGTTAGTCTCGCGGCGCGCTCAACCTCTCTCGCCATCCGCTTGGGCTCTCTTGTCGGCGGATATGGTCTCGACGCTGCGCGTTTCACAACACTGTCCAGTCTCGAGCTGGCCCGCGGTCTGGTCGAGGTTGTTCTTACGCGTGCCGGCAAAGACACTTTGGACCACGCAAAGAGCGACTTGGCTGCTGCAGATGCCGAAAATGTGCTCGAGCGTAGCTTGGAGAGCCTTCATTACGCAGTCATACAAGTGGCCTTTTGGACCTCGGCCAGCTTTCGCCTGACCGGAACAACGCTCTCTTTGGCCTCGGATACATCACAGCTCGTTCTTTCCTCTTTGGATAAGCTTCTTGGATCGACAGACTCTTCTCGTGCCGTCGCTAGCATCATTACCCTCATTCGCCGCGAGTTTCGTAACCCCGTTACCGGCACCAAGGGTGAGCGCGTCGGCGTCCTAGACTTGACACTGGCTCTAAGTGCACTGGCCTATCTTCAACAGGCTTGCCGCAAATTGCCCGAGGAAGAGGCTCGGAGAAAAGCATTTGAGGAGGTCATCTGGGATGTAGTTGTGCTCAACGATGGCGACCGTGTGGACATTGACGACAAGACTGCTCTGCAGCGCGGTTATGGGCCAGCGATCAGTCGGGAGGCTTCCCGTCGCGGCTCCCAGGACGAGGAAGAAGCCTTGTCGCAGTTGAAAAGTCACATCACACAGTCTCTCCCACCCGAAGCCAAGGTTACGATTTCCAATTCTGTTACGACGGTCCAGACCATCACAGTCGAAGTGGAAGGGTGTCTACCTGTATTACCAACTCCGCCTGGAGCAGAGATTGTCGAAACCACTGCGCCGGTCTCTAGATCAAAACGTCTTTCCTATCCAGGGCCGGAAAGTGATGGTCCGTACCGAGTTGTTTACAGAATAGAACGCGACAAATTTCGTGCCATGACTCTGGGGGGAGGCGACGATGCAGAGACTGGGTCAATCTTAGGGGAAATTGACAGCGACAAGGATTCTCCTTCGACACCGATGCAATACGATCCGACCAGCGGCACGTTTATACCCGCAGTAGCTCCCTTGCCGCCACCAAAGGATGCTGAAATCTCCAAGCCGGGATCGCCCACTTCTCCAGACACTGATAAGCCAATTCTAAGAACGGTGGATGTGCCGAGAGTCGAGCCTACTGCAAACCAGAAAAGGCAAAGACAGCCTGCCACTGCAAATTCGTCAGGAAAGGTCACTTCACCGCCGAACAAGAAACTGACCACGAAAAAGAAGGCAGATAGCAACAGTCGCACAGCAGAGAGAAAGCCTGGCCTGAAGCAAGTTCTCAAAGATGGTGGCCAATCTATATCGAACATGTGGAACAAGGATGCCAACGAAAGTACCTCAAGGCCAAAGCAAAGCAATGCTGCCAGCAGTCGCACTGAGTCTTCCCAGAAAGTGACCGCACTGCACAATCGACCCACCAAAGCCTCACAAGAGCGATCCATTGCAAACCGAAGATCGCTTCCGCCTCCAGAGCCATTAGCTCGAAGCTCCTCTCGTACAAGCTACGTCTCACTCACTGACAGACGACAGACAATGTCTTCCCAGGGCGGTTATCCCGTCCTCAAGGGTGGCATGACGCCATCTTCTCCGACCCTCACAAAGCAAGAGGCAATTTTCCCCCAAGAATCTGCCATGCGCTCACGGAGGGGTTCGCTTCTCAGTACCACTCTGCCAGGCTCTCCGATGCGAGGTCACCGCCGTAGCGGATCACACGCCCCTAGCATATACAGCCTTGCAACAAATGACTCGCAGACTTCTCTTGTTCTATCGTCGTATTATAAGAAGAGCACTTATAACACGGCCGACGCTTTGCATACTCTGCGCCAAGAAGGATTTGTGGACGGTACATTCCCAGAGGGCCACCTGCTGCCCAATATTACCAGATACATGCGCTTCTCGTCAGCTTGCTATGGGTCGCATTTTCTCAAGTTCTTGGGCATTTCTAATGACATGCCAAAGCTGAAGAGCTGGGACGGGACTCATCAGGATGTACGCCACTTTGCGCATCACACCGAATCCAACGCTGGAAATATTTTGCTAGCCTCCTTCGTTGATCCGCAAGGAGGGACTGACTCGACTGGTTCAACTGGAACTGGTGTGCCGCTCGTTCACTACATCTCTCTCGATCACGAGGCCAAGGCTGTGGTTTTGGCCTGCCGCGGCACTCTCGGCTTTGAAGATGTATTGGCGGATATGACTTGCGACTACGACAATCTTGTTTGGAAGAACCGGCCTTACCAAGTGCATAAAGGCGTGCATGCGTCTGCGCGTCGCCTTCTTTATGGTGACGACGGTCGGGTCCTGGTCACCCTGAAAGAGGCCCTGGTCGAGTTTCCCGACTACGGCCTTGTGCTCTGTGGTCACTCCCTGGGAGGCGCCGTCACGGCACTTCTTGGCGTCATGCTGGCCGAGGCAAACCCCAACGGCCCAGGCTTTGTCACAGCTCCCGAAGCAGCCTTTAAGAAGATGCTCACCAACGGCAGCTGCAAAGACAGTAAGCACAATGATACATTCATCCCAGCCGGGCGCCGTATCCACGTCTATGCATATGGCTCCCCCGGCGTAATGTCTGCCAAACTCCGTAAAATTACACGTGGTCTCATCACAACAGTGGTGCATGGCGACGATCTTGTCCCGCACCTCTCTCTCGGCATTCTGCATGACTTCCAGGCCCTATCGCTAGCATTCAAAGATAAGGAAAACGCGACAAAGGCAGATTTCCGAAAACGCATGTGGGCAGCTTTTCAGAGCAACTTGTCGGACGCATGGCGCAGCGGCAACGAGTCCAGAGCTGTCCCTGGCAACGACGACGACAAGTGGATGCTCCCGGCGCTGGCAGCCCTGAGGGAAAATTTCAAGTTCGAGAGGCTCGTACCGCCAGGCGAGGTCTTTGTGATTGAAAGCTATGCCGTGCTGCGACGAGAGGCGTTCCTGCTCAATGGCGAAGGCTTTCTGGGGCGTCCGGCGACGCGTGTCATTCTAAAATACGTGCGCGACGTGGAGGCACGGTTTCTGGAGCCACGGTTTGGCACGAGCATGCTGACGGATCATAGCCCGGCAAATTATGAAAATGCGCTGAACAAGATGAGATTGGGGGTTGTGGACTGAATGACTGATGATATAAATATACGACTGAAGGATTATACCACTGATGGATGAATAGCGATTGATTTGACCAATATTGAATATACAGATTTCTTTCCAGATGGTACACTATTTTACACATGACGAAAAGACAAATAATTTAGAAATCCTGAACGCCCGTTTCGCCCTCTAATGCAGCAACATCATCTGCCCGGGTCGGTTCCTCGTCGTCGAACCACTGCTCCTCCGCCTCGATCCTCGCCAGGTCGTCGTAGGCCTCGTTTCCGTCGACCGGCGCATAGTCAAACTCTTCATCACGGCCCTTGACGAAGCGATGCGTGAGAAATGCCTGCCACAGCTGTACCCCGTGCGCCTGTGACTCGGCAGGCTGGTCCCACATCTCCTCGACGCCCGTAGTCGTTGCCGTCCCCGCCGTCCCCGCCGCCGCGCGCAAGTCGGCCAGCTTGGTCTCGCCGCGCACGAGGTCGGCCTCGAGGGTGCGTCCGTAGCCCTTGGCCCGGCCCTCGGCCTCGCGCTCGGCGGCGGACTGGTGACGGCGGACGAGGCGTTCATACAGGACAGGATCTGCAAACGTTGTGTGCGTGTGTTAACAAGGTCAATACACAACTTCCACTTTCCCTCCCCGCCCGACCCTTCCTCCCCTCTCTATCTCTTCTTCTCTTTCGTCCATCTCTGCTGTAGTTTAAAGCAACCCCTCGTCTCCCCGAAGCCACCACCAACCAGCCTCCTCCCTCCCTTGGCAAATTACATGCAAAGCGAGAAGGAAAAACCCGCAAACGTACCGGCTAGCTCATGCTCGACGCTGGTAAAGTAGGCCGGATGGCGCTGCAGGTACGCGCGGCGACGATTCTGGATCTGCACCTGGGCGCTGTGGGCGGAGGATTTCCGCTGGCGAGGGACGGGCTTCTCTGCGCTGCCGGGCTGCTCTGGACCAGCCGCGGCCGAGGGGCGGGAGGCGTCGGCTGGCAACGGGGACGGGGGAGACAAAGCGGCCATTGTGTCTGAGAGAGGTGTGATGTGTGACGTTGGTGGATGCTGGGGTGATGGTGGTGTGGAAATTGGTCGAGTCGATTCGTATTCGTTATGGGGAAGTGATAGACAGTGGCTGTTGGCTAGACGCAAAGCGAAGCCAATGAAACATGATGAACAAAAGGAATGTTTAGAAAAAAAGAAAAAGGACTGGCCGACGATATAAACCAATAATTTCTTGTACAGTATTTGTCCCTCTCTCTCGCCTTTTCTTGGGCACTGTCACGAAGGAAACCTTGCCGCATAACTAGGTAGTTATAGGGTGGGTACGAGCAGACGCCGCTACAAACAAGCTTCCACCTGGCTCAATATCAATCAAGCAAAAGTAGAGAACGCGATACGAAAGCCGAATCTACTCCATCAGGGCCCGTGTCTCACACCCGTCTAATCCCGCGCCCCTTTCTCCCCGGCCGAAATAAAATCCGACGTCCGTTCTCAAGGCCTCGTCCCAGCCGCCCCAACAAGCCCGTTTGCCGCCCTCCCCTCCCCCTCCCCCGCGCGAAGCCCTGATAATAAGCGACCGTTTTGAAGCGCAACCCTCTTCCTTTCTCTAGTTTTGACTCGCTTCACTAATAAACACGCTAATTTTTTTTCTCTGCTCATTCATCCATTTATTCGTGCAACCAAAAAGAAGAAGAAAATATGTACATCTTAATTCCCTCCTCGTCCCTAGCTCTTGACGGCCACCATGGCTGACTCTACCAGTCCCCGTCTCCAGATGCAGTATAAAAGACTGGAGGCGGCTGCTTCCCAACTCGAGGAGAGGTACAAGAACAACGCCGGGATGCTAGAGGAGGTGGCAGCTGCCAAGGAGCTCGTCAACAAGTACATTGCAGCATACGAGGAGGGGAAGCTGTTCTTCGCCCGGGACCTGGTGACCAGCTTGGACCGGCAGATTGACGCCTTGCAGCAGCAAGACGGCGCTGCGGACAAGAAAGACGGCGGCGGCGATGTCGTCACGCTCGAGGACGTTATAGGCCGCCAGGAAAGCTGGCCGCTCACCTATCCGAACCCCTCCCAACATAAATGGTCGGTATGCATGGCAGTTTGTCACCATACGAACTTTGCTCGTCCCTCCGAATCTCCCCTTCTTCGTCACTGGACGCCACCCCCTCTCTCCCTATAATCTGGAGTGTGCCTGTGTTTTCGGATCGATGTTTGTATCCTAACGCGGAAGCAACTCTTTCTTCTAGTGACACCTTTTGCATCCGATACTCCGTTCACCAGTACATGACGCACATGTCTTCCAAGTATCCCGAAAACTTGCTCGAGGTTGAAACACCACTAGGCATCGTGTACTGCGACTTCGTCACACCCTCCGGGTGGCCACTCCCCGACCTCGAGGCTGCGTTCCGCGCCCACCAGGCGTCCTGGGACCAGAGTGTGGCCTGCCAGGAGCTCGCCGCGACCATCACGACGTCGGCCGCGGCGCTGCGCACGCCTATCCGCAAAATCGTCTGCTTCGGCCTCGGCCGCCTCGACGACTGGGAGCGAACCACGAGCGAGGAGCTCGCCGAGTCGACGCGCCGCGCCGCCACCCAACACGCCGCCGCCCTCACCATGGCGGCGGCCCTGGCGCGTGCGCAAGACGGCGACGGTGACGGCGACGGCGAGGTTCGCTGTTACGTGCAGGACCCCGCCTACGCCGCTGTCGAGAAGGAGCTATTGGCGACGCTGGGCTTCACCGTGCTTCCGGACCCCAAGGGCTTCCTCGAGGTCGATGACGCCACGCTGGTCTTCAGCGTCCACCCCAACGTGCCCGTGCGCCAGGTTGTGACGGACATGGGGTGGCCGGCGGCCATGGTCTGGGACACAATCGAGACGGACAGAAACGTCGACGAAGAAGGGGCCAGGGACTATCGCATAGAGACTAGATGGGGCCGTGAAGAGCGCGTATCGTGAGTGCAGTCTATCCTTTTTGCTCACCCGCCCTAGACTGACCACAAGTTGTAGGCCGTGGACAACGGACGAGGGCTCGACCCGGGTCACGGAGATGGCGCGACACTACACCTATTCCCCGTTTCCTGGAAACCCAGCCGAGAATCAATTTGGTCGCCTCGGAATCTACTTTCGAAAACCAACATGAAAAAACAAGGTAATACGAAACTAGACATCGTTCCTCCCGCCACGGGGGGGCCGACGAGTGTACGCGAAACGCGAAACGAAGAAGCAGCTGAAAATTCTGTCCAGGTTCCAGATCTGGCAGTATGAGTATTTTTTAACGCCGTATAGACAGACAACTTGATCGATTGCCAATATCAATGACTTATTTTGAATTTCAGCTTTGGCATGTAAGGGCGGCAATAAGCGCGTGACGGGCATTATACACGGGAGGCCGACGACCATCATGTTTGGGGTTAGCGTCGCGTTTGGGTTGGAGCTCAACTGTTTTGGCTGCATGTACATGAAATCGAGCTCATATACAGTAATGTAACTCAAGCCAAAGTAATTCTTTCTTGCCCGCGAATATCAATATCTGGTCTCATTCTCTGCAGAAGTGGCAATGAGTCTGCGTGCATGAGTGTGTTGTCGTTGATACTCAGCCGGCGCAGCGATGGGAATCGCTCCTGCTCAAGTGGAATTAGCAAAAGCAAAGCCTTTCCTCAAGGCCAGACCGAAAAAGTCACCTACAGAGATGGACCTGAAAAGAGGCGTATACACTTCAGGGTCGGCGCCCCAAACTTCAGGATAGGCGGACTCGTAATGGGGGTCCAAGTCGACCCAGGCCAGCTGCGGCGCGTCAAAGCCTGGCAGCGGCTGGTTGTCCTCAATCAAAATCTGTAACCCCAAAAGCCGCGGGAAGGTCAGGACTGAGAGGATCTCGGCGTCGACGGCCGCCTTGACCCACCTCGTGCGGAAGTGAAGGCTGGCGCGGACCATGTGGTTCGCATAGAGTTGCCGGCGAGCTGGCTCAATCGCCCCAAACACATCCTCCAGACTTCCGAAGAAGAAGCTTTCCATTCTATGGACCCATAGTATGGGTATCGCCTCTTGGAACCACGATTCACAGACCCGGGCGCACGTGGCCAGGGTCTTGAGATGATCCTCGTCATAGCCGCAAACGCTGCTGCATATTGGACTGTCCCATAGAAATTCTTTGTGGGCGTGGTGTTAGCAATAATCACAACTGCATTTGCGCTGTTGCTTTCATCCTTTCTCTTGCCGACAGAAAAAGAGAAGCAGAAAGAGGAAGCAACGAATGGAGAGCTGCGTGGTGGCTTACCGACAAGCGCCTGTCCCTGATATTTTTTTGTGTAATTTTGATCGCCGTCTTCGTCTTGAGAATAAAGCAAGCTGTCGAAAATTAGCTGTAGGATCTCAGGCAAGGCAAAAGCCCGCTGACAAGCGGTGTGTCGCATGATTGGCATCCACCCTTATTTCTCTGTCGCAATTCACATCCGGGCTCGATCAGGCACAAATGACGGCCGGCACGAGATGAGAGGTTGACAATGCTGACAGGGATGCGTTGAGTCATGTTCCCGTAGTCTGTAGTCTGTCGCGACTAGTCGAAGTAGTGCAGCTGGAAGCCTCGTCGCACCACACAGCCTTGCCATGTCAACAACTAAAACAGTTACCTTGACTAGGTCACCTCAAAAAGCTGGAAAGGCAGTACACAGCACTGGGGAATTTTACGAGTCGGAGGCTGAAGCAAGGAAGCCAGTGTGATGGTAATTATTGCAGATGTTGCACTGAACGTCCTGGGAGCCTCTGGCCAGCCCAGGGCCGACTCTCCGGGTAAGGAGCTCCGCCCAACCCGACATGCACAATTCCGATAAGCCTTAAACAAAATACCAGGTCTATTTGACAGCAACCAGGATACAGAGCCGATAGGTCGCTTTGCCTGCCGCCAGAAAGTCCTGCATCGAAGAAGCAAAGTGTTCCTGGCTTGAGCGGAGTGGCTGTGTCCCAAGTCAATAGCGCCGCGGGATAGGCTGCGAGCCATCTTGGCTTCCTTTCAGAGGAAGTCTGCCAGAAGCGCGCCCATGTGGTATATATTGAGATGCGGTATCATGAGTTGCCTCGCGAGGCCACGAGTGCTTGAGCGTAGAGGGCGCCAGGCCATTGTGGTGGCGACATTGGATAATGCCAACGTGTCGACGAGGATATAGCTCACCACATCGGCTGTCGAACTGGTGCTGTACATCCCGTTCATCTGCAACTTGAATAATGATCAATTTATGCAGTCAATGGCCATGCGAGTCGCCGCCGGCCACAGTGCCTCAAGGTCAAGCGTGGCGCTCACACCATGGCTATGCATTGCATTAGCGTGCAGAAATAGTAGACGCCCAGGTATGACAGACGCGTCGTCTCGCCCGCCAGGCATCCTTTTTGTCGAAGTTTCCGCAAAGAAACATGTCACAACTCACATTTCTCTCGTCAAGTGGTACGGCAAAAGTGTCGGTCCCTGGATTGGCCACGCCTGTATTACATACAACACTCAAGTTAGCAGTGGGCGGCACCTGTCCCGCGCCGCACGGCATCGTTCAGTCGGTTGGGGGAAGGTCAACCGAAGCAGAAGCAAAAAAAGCCTGCAGGCTGCATGTTTCATCCATACAGACCCGTGGCAAACTTGGACCCTTGACTTGCTTTCGGACGGTTCCCGTATGACAGACAGTCTGAAGAGCTGCGGTGTGACGAGGGTGAGGAAGAAAACAGCGGCAATTCTCCTTTTCTCCTACTTACTCCGTACTCCGTACAGGCTGCGCACATGCCATCGCCACGGGAAATACCCAGTTTATTGAAAGTGTGTGAATCGAGATTGACTGAGTTGGCCTGTCGCGGGTAAGGCCATCCCATTGGCCCCTTCCAACGTCCTTGGGCCCTCCCTCTCGTCTGTTCACCCATGTGCCCATGGCCCTTGCGAGGCCACCCCCCTCACATATATGCTGGGAGATCCTTGTCCGCGAATGCGCAGGGCTTGGATGGTTTCTGCCTTGAGCGCAGCGCATGCAGGGGTCTGGCCGAGTAAGAAACGACAGTAGCAACTGGGCCGGCGGCGCGTGTACTGAGTACGGAGTAGTGGTGTGTTGCGTGTTGCTGTGCGATGGGCCAAGCCATCCATGCTGGAGACTCGGGAGGGGTTTCGTTTCTTTCTTGAAGGTGAAACGAGCCGGCTTCTGGCTTACAATGCGACATGTAGCTTTGCATGAGCATGCATTCTTCTTTGCTGCTTCTTCTTATGCTTGCTCGGTGCAGCTAATAAGCTGCATGGTTAGTCAACCTGGCTGAGTTGCGGACTTTTTGTCCCAAAGCGAAAGCCCAACGTTTAATTTCGTTTCGTGCTGGCAGAGGTCAAAGTTTCTATATGTTCCTGTTTTCCCGGGTGTTTCTTTTGCCTTTGTTTCTTTCTTTCCTTTATTTTTTTCGTTCCGTTTCTGTTGGTTCATACAGTCACCGCCTCTCACTAGCCAGCTGCGTAGCCTGGCGTCCTGGGATGCGGCCCGGTTTGACCTCGTGCATCAAGTCGAAGCTGTCGCTACGCCGTTGGCGATCCAGTGCAATGCCTGGCGTCTCCAGTAGCTCGCTGATGAGCGGGCCGGTCGAGGACGAGGCAGAGACGGCGTTGTTGTCGGTTTCGAGGACGCAACACCTACAGCAAAGTCAATCACAAACAGCACAACAACGACCCGAGAGCCACGTCGAAATCATAATCAAGAGCAATGAAGCGGGTTCACCATCGCCACCGCCATCACCACCAAGAGCTGCGACAATATTGAAAAGCACACACGCGCAGTCCCGACCCCGGCCTGCCCGGCCCAAGTCAACGCTGGGGTTGATGTCCGTCGAAACCGGGGGCGACGGTGCTAATCAATCTGGCACTGCAAGGCAAGGGACGAGAAGCACTGAGGCTGCCGCTGGGGCATCAGCTGGGACCACTGGAGAGCGGCCTGTATCCACTGAAGGATCCGCTGAAGGAGCCACCACTACGGATGGTCCTGGCAGGACATCTTCGACCTCTTTGGCACCCCCATCAGCGGCCTCGTCAGTGACTTCTTTGGCGGCCTCTCCAGCACCTTCAGCATGCCAGCCCAGGTCTCCAGCGCTCCCCTCACCCCCTTCAGCGCCGATTACGACACCATCACCCCCTATATCTCCTCCTCCACGCACTAAGCAAGGCACCAGCTCAGAGGCCCCTGTCGCCCCAACCGCCTGTAATGCCCCCGCTAATAAAGACCGGATTCTCCACCACCAACGACTCGACCTCGAGGGCCGTCTGGAGCGTCTCTCTCAGGATCCTCTCTATTTCGATCCTGCGTTTCTTCCATCACCATCCGCCCGCCATAAGATCAGTTCCGACTCCCAGGTTGCTACTCCCAAGCTACATAGTATCTTTGAACACTTCAGCACCGAGCCCTTTCGCAAACTGCGACCCCCTGAGCGCTATCCTGGGGAATACGGCGACCCCTACACAGATCCCCGTGTCCACCCTCTCCACGCCCCCATTCAGGCCTCGTCGTCCTCCTCTGTTGCTGCAACATCACCGCCGCCAGCGCCATCAGCTTCAAGCCGTAACCGCATTAAAACTGCATCCGACGTCGCTGCCGCTGCCGAAGTCTCTTTTGAGCCGCCCTCTCGTCCTCCCGCCGCTCCCCGGCGATCCAGTGGCTCCGGCCCTGCTGTCCGCAAGGTCAAGACGCCTCGCAGGGCACATTTCGTCCTCGACCCTGCTCCCGAATTCGGCGTCCCCTCGCCTCCCGCCATGGTCAACGCCCGCAAGATCTGGGTTCGCCGTCCAGGCGCCTCGCCCACACTCATTACCATTACCGAGGATGACCTCGTCGACGATGTCCGCGATACTATCCTGCGCAAATACGCCAATTCGCTTGGCAAAACCTTTGACGCTCCCGACCTGCACCTTCGTCTCTACCCCCGTGATCAGAAAGACCGCCTGCTGCAGCCCGACGAGCACATGTGCCGCACCCTCGACAATTTTTATCCCGGAGGCCAAACGGTAGATGACGCCATTGTGATTGATATTCCACGCAGGACCCCCAAGGCATCGCCGCATCCGGCACAACACGGCCACCACGGCGCTCAGCAGCCTCACGTCCCCCACACGGCCGCCGCGATATACTATACCGAAGATGGTCGACCGCTCGAGTCTGGCGAAGGCTATTTCCCTCCCGTCGGAGCTCTGCCCTCGCCGCATTTGCAGCTCGTCATGCCGCCCGGCGACCGCCATGGCGGCCAACCACACTCAATCGCCGTTCTCGGATCCGGCCACCTCCCTACAATCCCGTCTCCCGGAGGACTGCGCCCACGTGGCCATCGCGAACAAACCGGCCGCCCTCGAGTGAACCGAACTCACACGTCTTCGTCGGGCATGAACGGCAGCCACGGCAACTACAGCCACGGTACGCAGCAATTTCGACCGCGGCTAGCCCACTCCCGCACTCATTCAAACTCTTCAGATCCCACAGGCATGCCCCCTGGTGCCGTTCCCGTACCCTTGTCGTCCCCTGGCCGCGAGCACATGTATGCCTCCTCCAACCGCGTCGGTATGTCATCGCCTCGAATGCTCGAGGCCCGATCCTCTAGCACCCGACCAAAGCGACGACTGAAGAATTCGGACTATAACGGTGGTGGTGTGGTCGCAACAGTACCTCCCATCAGTGTGCTTATCGTCGAGGACAATCCCATCAATTTGAAACTGTTGGAGGCCTTTGTCAAACGCCTCAAGGTACGCTGGCAGACAGCCACCAATGGACGAGAAGCTGTCAAGAAATGGCGGACCGGTGGATTCCACTTGGTTCTCATGGATATTCAACTACCAGTTATGAATGGTCTCGAGGCCACGCGGGAAATCCGCAGATTGGAACGCGTCAACTCGATCGGCGTCTTTTCATCGGTGCCCACGACACCCCAAGAGGAGCTTGCCCTGGAACTCAACGACAAAGATCGCCTCGAAAATCGGCACCACTTCAAAGGACCGGTCATCATTGTGGCCCTGACAGCCAGTTCACTGCAAAGTGATAGGCACGAGGCCCTGGCGGCCGGGTGCAATGACTTTTTGACCAAGGTGCGTACTAATCCTTGCACGCTGTATTCGAAACTTGAGCTAATCTACGCAGCCCGTCAACTTTGTCTGGCTTGAGCGAAAAGTCACGGAATGGGGCTGCATGCAGGCCCTCATCGACTTTGACGGCTGGCGCGCCTGGAAAGACTTTGCTCTTGCCGAGGAGGAAGCCAGCCAAAAGGCAGCGGCTGCTAAGAGCAAGGCTAAGAAATCTCGCTCTTCGCTTGCTGCCCAGATGGGCTGAGCATCCTGGCATGCTGTACATGCTGTGAAATATACCCAATGGCTCTGTTTTGTCTTTGTTTTTTTGTTTTTTTCTTTTTACCAATTGGCTTCAGACAGGATACGGACTTGACGCTCGGCAGATTCCGACGTTTTTCAGTATGGGAAGTATACGCAAGATTTGGGGAGCATATATATTTCGGGAAACATTTATTTTCACGCTGATATTGGACTTTTAATACCGCTTATATTTTATGTATATACTTATCCCACTAGTTAGTTATACCTCGGTCACAGGTAAAAAGATGGAATTGGGCGGAACACGGCCGCATTTGGTTTCTTGACAGACAGTGCGAACGCCGCTTTGGGATTATTAGCCCTTTGTTAGATTGAACTGCAATTGATCAATTTCCAAGAGTTTTTTTATGCTTTCCATTGATCTCCCCGCAAACCTCCGAATATTTTCCTGCTCACTAAGTATAGCAGGGCCATTCGCCGGAAAATTAAACTGCCGCGCCGAGCACAAGCTCCACCTGGAACTAAATCTGGTTGAAGCTTCAAACCATAATTTCTCCAAATCAGGCACAACTTTTTCGCGTGGCCAGCTATCTACATCAATTGATGGCCTATGATATGCCCACAACGCTCTACTACCACACACTTATCACCCAATACCCCTTTATTTCCATTTTCTAGCGTTTTCTTTCCTCTGTCACTTTCATAATGCCAGCCCGCGTCGGCACACGCGCGCCGTTGGCCGCCGCCGATGCCCTTCTCCTATCCTCGAGCCGGCCGCGCGCCGCACCACAAACCTGCGCCTTCTCCGCCACGCCGTGCCGCGAAAAGAGCAGTGCCGCTCGTCGGAAGATGTATGCGTGGATTCACAGCGCAAAAGGCCAGGTGCTCGCCAAGAACAGCGGCCCCGGGACGCTGAGCGGCCAGCCTGACATCCCCTTCCCCAACAACCCATTGTTCCGCAGCGAAAAGGTCGTCAATGACCCGACCAAGCGCCTCATCTACCAACGCGCCACCCAGGATGGCCAAGCGCTCAAGGCCATTGCCGCCGAAATGGGCCTCGATGTGCGTCGCGTAGCGGCCATTGTGAGGCTAAAGGAGGCGCAAAAGCAGTGGACCAGTTCGGTGAGTTTGACACTTGTGCTCTTTGATGCTTGACCCATTGCCCATCTCGACGAGCTTGCATGATGAAATTACTTTTTATAAATTTTTCGATTAGTCTTGAAGACCTCAAAATGGTTACACTTTTACTACTGATTGCAGCCCACTACCATTCACACTCATTGCCTACGCATAACTGTTGGCATTGCAATTGCTGACTCGAAACAGGGCAAAAAGCTCGCCACACCATATGCCAAGGCTGTGCAAGGGCTGCTCCCGAAATGGGGCTTCTACCCTGGCGAACCGCGGCAAACGCCATTTGAGCCCGTCAACGACATTCACGTTCACCGCTACACGATGCAGCAGCTGTTTGTGCCCGTCGCGGAGTCGACCGATTTTACGCGAGAGGACGCTGCCGCTGCCTTTTACGACAACATGCTCTCTGTAGACAAGCGCTCACCTCAGAGCGGCCTCATCGACATGGAGCGTAAAAATGTGGCCAAGTCGGGCTCGCGCAAGACCAACTGGCAGGCATTCCAGGAGGGCGAGCGCCAGCGGGAGGATGAGTTCGCTGAGCGCCTGGCCGTGGAGCGGGCGGCCGATGAGGCGGCCACCACGAGGGTCAAGTCGGACCGCTACGAGTTCCGCTTCCGCGAGATGAACGTCGACGACGCGGGCGCTGACGGTCGCTCACCCAATGGCCTGGGCTGGCGTTACGGCGCGCCGCACATGGACCGCAAGCGTGGCATGATCAAGATTCCCAAGTCGGTGCCGTAAGCGAGCGGCAAAGAGGGGCATGAGTATCTGTATATTGAAAGGCTGACAGCGAGGATGTCAACGACTGTATATTAGACATGTACAACATGAATGAGCATTTTGAAGCCATCCGACAGTCTTGCGGATTTGACGGAAACCTAGGTTGTGAAGAACCAAGGGCAAGACTTTTTGATATCAAATCAAGTTTTTTCACACAAGCAATGCCCTACCCTATACCGACAGCAAATGTAGACCCTATCAAGTGTGTGTGACTCGCCAAGTCCCTCTAGTAGTAATCTTCCAGCGTTTTCGTGCTGCGAGCGCTCTTATATCAGTTGAAAGCCGCGTATATATTTATCTAGAGTTTGTCAGACCATACATGTTGGCGTTGCATGTCTGCGCATTGTAGCTCGGCGAAGTTACCCAGCTAAGGAAAATTGACTGCGGACTCGTCAGAAGAGGCCTTCTCACCTTGTAAACGCAATCCTCACCTTTTGTTAAGCCTCTCATGAGGGTTCAGGCCAGGGTCGCTGCATTGAAGATGAACAACAGTGGTGGCTGATGGCTCGCTATTCCCAACGAGTCTCTTTTTCTTCGGGCTGGGCCAATCGCCAATAGGAATGGCTGCACTACACGTAGCTCGATGTTATGTAGATGCATTGTTATTCCTCGCATTTCAGTTGTCGCCATCACCATCGTAAAGAATTGCTACCATTCGCCGCAGCATGCCAAGATTGGAAGCACAGCTGCAACGATAGGCGCCTCCAACAGATATAGTCCGCCCACCTTAGCCCTATATAGTAACTAGCCGCCCCAGGTTCGAGGCTGCTAATAAAACTTTTGGGGGGGGGGGGGGGGGGGGGGGTTCTCGATGATCTGCCAAGACTTGAAAACAGCCTGTAATCGCCCGCAGCCAGCTTGACGCTCTCCTTTTCGAGGTTGAGATTTGGGTGCCGGGACTTTGCAAGTCTGGCTAGGTATTGGGCAGCACGCAACGCGCACGATCCTGGCCACCACTACTGCTCCGGCACCGGTGCTCAAGAGTCCTCGAATGCTGTCATTAATAGCGGCTCAAGGTAAAGGACGAGTACAACCCTGATGGTATAGAGGGTATTGACACGTGAGTTGGTTGGTATCAGTAGTCTCATCGTGTAATATAGTATATCGTAGCATTTACGACTTGTCTGCTCCTACCTATGGCCCTCTCGGTTGGCGATTACCTCCATGTTGATATGCTCACCGTGTAAAATAGACCAGATACATCATGCAGACCACGTACATGTCTATTACTACATTGGCCTTGACACAAAATGCGCCTCGGCTCGGTGTCGCACTTTTTGGCGTCTGTGGGCAAGACTCGGGCTCGGTACTCTCAGCAAGGAAAACCGACCAAGGTCAATTCGGGAAAAAAAAAAGAGAAGAAAGAACCTAGATGAATGGTGACTTCCTGTTTGGAAAATTCAACGAATATTCGCTTAAAGTCGCATGACTCTACTTGGTAAGACTAATTGGGCACCCACAGGACCCCACGGTCGATCGGCATCGCGAACGAGCCGGCGACGAGCCGGGTTTGCAGTTGGGCTGTCTGGTCGCTCTCGTGCCGGGTATTATTAGTGTCTCGAGAGCTTCAACACCCGTAGTCTCGACAGCTTGCCCTTTTCAAGTGATTGGGTACCTCGCTACCATCTTGGTCTCGTTCTAGTATGCGGTGTTGAGTTATCACGCCGCAAATTGGGCCAAGGTCGCGTGCCCCAAACACTGATTACTGACGAGAAATCAGGCTATCCTTCGGTGAGGGGGGGGGCAGACGGAAGGGGTGATGAAGGGTTCTCGGCTCGGGTCCCCTGTCCAGCCCCCGGCTCGGTGGCACGGCGATCACGGATGGCCCATCTAGATTCGAGGCTCGTTCAGGACCCCTGCCGAAGCGAGCCTCGTTTCCATTTCTTGTCAAGATGACGGACTTGCGGACCTCGCATCGGAGTTGAAGCAAGCACTGCGCCACACAACCTCCCTCTCGCGCCCCTCGCCCCTTTGGCTGACATTCAATCGAAAAGCCAATCTAACAGTCAACCCCCTTCTGGGTCCCCTCCCTCCCACGCCCCTCAACAGCATCGGGACTTGTATCAGTATACCCACCGGAAGCTACGAAGAGATGTAACCTTCAGCCTGCCTATTCCAATTGCGTAGACTTGAACGAAAAAAAAAAAAGAGTCCATCTCAAGTGCCAGGGCTTCGGGCCCGGAGGAACACTCCATTGCGGGCGGGCGGGTTTCTCGTCTATCAATGCCCAGAGCGAGCCCAAACGCAAACGACCTTGTATCAATGCATGGCTGTATGGAGGCCGAAATGCTTTGACCTCGCGACTTTTGTGCTCACTATGGGAGGGACATGCCAACCCCCGCTGCCGAGCTTGCCAGCTCACGGCAAAGGACATGGCACGCACATCTATCAACACCTTGAGCACTGATCCGCTCTGCATGGAGTTCCGAGTTACATTTCTTTTCAGTAACCTTTTTTTTATAGCGCCGCAGACTACTCCGTCTTCACGACCGCAGTTGTACTTGCAGCGAGTAGCGGATTCCGAAAACCTGCACGCGGCTTTCTGCCACGCTCAACGTATACAGTGCTACAATGGGGTGTGCAGGCACATTATGATAGTAAAAGTGCATTGTTTGATAATATACAATATTCTGTTGCTTTAGCGTTCGTGATTGTACAGTCTTTGTACGAGTTATTGATACGGAGTGCCACCCTAGACACAAAGTCATTCGCCAATTTCCGAGCTTGAGAGAGCAGTCGCGCGAACGCAACTGGTTTAGAATCCGACAACAGTATCAACAAAAGCTAATAATCATGATAATCACAAGCGAGCCTTGTATGATCATTGCCCCAGAAAACCCTTGTCTCATCACGACCGAGACGGGGTTGTAAACCGATCTTCAGGTCAGCAATGGACAGGGCCAACCGAGCCTCGTCTGGCCGCATGGGAAACAACCCTGGCCCTTTGCAAAACACGGTGACGGCGAATTCTACCGTGATACATGCTTGCAGATGCATGGCAAGATCTTTGTCTATAAAAGAGGCGACATTCCCCAGCTACTGAGACGAATTCTTCTACTTTTCCCATCACACTACAACAACAACTTCCACACAAACAAACACTCTCACCCTTCAACACTCTTCAACATGAAGTTCACCACCATTGCTGCTGCCATTGTGGCTGTTGCCCCCGTCGCCTTTGCCGACAACTGCAAGGGAGGCCTCAACTACTGCGGCCAGACTCTTCTCAACGTTGGTAAGTCGACAGAGAACCCCCCCCTCCCCCAAACGCCTCTCAAAGCGCTGTTTTGTGCATCACTTTTCACCATTTGCAATGAATGAGATAAAACATCACCCAGTGTCCACCAGTATTCATATACGCTAACCCGGCATGTGATGAACCAGGCAACTACCACGACCAGATCATCCAGGCTCTTCGCGAGGCCAACGAGCCCACCAGCGACGACTGGGTCCGCCGCAGTCTCTTCTACTGCACCGGCTTCCAGGGCGGCGACATCAAATTCGCCCAGGCCTGCGGTGCTCACTGCACCGACGGGGGTGCCGGCAACAACGACTACTGCGGTTAAATCTGCTAGGTTTCCATGACTAGCAGCAGCAGCAGTAGCAGCAGCAGCAGCAGCAGCAGCAGCAATAAAGAGTTGATGGCGTGAGATGACGGGAGAAGCTGCACAAGTGACTTCTGCAACAGGGGAGAAAAGTGAGAGGGAGGGAAGAGAAACAAGGGCCAGGAGGCAGGGACATTGTTTCCAGATTGTGGAAATGGGGCTAGGCAGATATACACCAGCTTCTAAGCTGGTGTACTTTTCAATATGACCAGTTCTATTTCGTATGGGGAAACTGCAACTAAAGCTGTCAAATATGGTGAGTTGCGGGCTAAACTATTGACAAGGTAACATGAAAGGTAGATTGGGATTGTATTCTACGGTCAAGAGCGAGCTCTTTAGTCAAGATACAAGATTAGAAATATCGGTACAACCTAAGTCGAAGGATCTATTTTTTCGGGAAGTGAGTTAGGTCGAAGCCAAACCCGGAATCAGGGATCAAGACCTGCAGGTAATCGCCTTTAGTCTCGTTATTGCCCTTTTCAGCCTCACGGCTGTCCGTCGCGCGTCGGAGTCGGAGCTGCGTGCCTGGTATGCCACGGGCGATGACGGACGGGGAATCTGACGGGGTCCATATAGACAGCGGCTCAGAGAATGAGTACTTGGAGAGACCGACGTCAACAAGATACTTGTCCGTATCCGGGGTCTCGACGAGGAGGAGCATCTGAGTCGGCAAGATCGCGGCAAGGTCTCGCGGGCCAGCATGCTCGGCCGCGCGGAAGCTCGCGGGGTCGAAAACGATACGGGCTTGCGCCGTTTCGACCGAGAACCCGACGGATCACAAGGTTTGTGCGTGCAGCGAGTTTAGCTCAAGATAGTAGCCGCCTCGCCGGAGGGCGAGCATCTTGTCATATGTGGCCGAGAGGCGGATGGAGCAGACGGGCCGCATTGGGGCCTTGGTAATGGAGACTGAGGTTCTCATAAGCGATGTTGCAGAGATGTAATTTGACGATGGCTTCGAGCGTGCTTTGGCTAGGTTGGATGTTATTGAGGCTGCTGCCATAGTCGATGCTTTGTAGATAGTTGGCTAGCTGGACGGAATTGATTGACGTGGTCCGGCCCGGTCTGGCAGGCAGGTTGTCTTGACGGGTAGTCGATGGAGTGGACTGAGCCAGGAATTAGTGAAGAAAATTTACAAAGAAACCGACACTTTTCTAACAAAAAAGCAGCCATTGAATCGTTTGTATATCGATCGAGCCAGTTGGCTATGCTCGTACACACGGCCGTTTGGTTTGTCACAAACGAAAAGGGCTTGACGAGGGCGAGTGAGTCACTTTGCAGTAGGGCTCCTAAAAGGGTTAGAAAAGCAACAGTATGGGAAGCGATGTGTAGCGCTATCAATGTCTCTTTGGACTAGCATGAAGACGAAGGAAAAAAAAAACGGCATTGTATATTTGACAGACGAGCGAGCGTATTGAATTGAATGGTCGAGGATTCACAGTTGAATAACTGACAGACAGGTACGTACCGACTTGCCTACCTGGGTAGAATCCAAAAACAGACTAGCGTCGGGACGAGCCAGTTCCAGACCGCCACAGGCTTCTGTTAGGGCTGCTAGGCGCTGTATTTAGCGCGTCCATGCCCCTTGCAGCGGATCAAGGTGGATGGATGGAGATGCCGTGAGAGGAGAGCAATTTACTCCGTACAGCGGACAGGAAAGAGAAAAAAGGAAAAAAAAAGCGCTTTTTTTTTTCTACACCAAGATATAGATCATTAATCATGGCTCGAATCGTTTCTTCGTTGCGGCCTGATATCTGGCCTGCATCACTGTACTTGTCAGTACCGTGATACTCCATCGGCAGGCCCCCCAGGTGAAGCCCACTATACCTTCTACGGCCTAGGGCGTCGTTGACGTCACAAGCAAGGAGCAGGACCTTGATCAGGCCAGCCAGTCAATGCCCGTCCAAGGAAGAAAAAAAAGAGTCGCAGGCCAAGGGTAAGTAAGTAAAATGAGACCATCGCCGTCTCGCGCCAACGACCACCACCCATCAAGACCCCCTCCCCCCCCTCTCTCTACAAACTCCCTATTGTCCCCTCACCAGCCACCGACTGACCGACCGGCCGACCGACTACACTCCCGCATTCCCGCAGCAGCCATCATGCTCAGCCGCCTCAACATCACCAAGGGCTACCTTGGCTTTGCCGCCGTCTACTTTCTCCTCTTCGTCCTCGGCCTCACCATCATCGGTCTGTACGCGACCGACGTCCAGCGCGCCCGCGAGCTGCACGCCAACCTTGATTCGAAATGGGTACGTTTTTTCTTCTTTTCTTCTTCTCTTTTTCGCACCCTTTGCTTTCCCCTCCTACTCTTCTTCTTTACGACATGTACAAGTGCGGCGACCGGATCGCTAACCCCAGGGCTCTCTCTCCGCCTACGCTCCCCAGGTCTTTGCCGTCGTCGTCGGCTGCCTCTCTAGCGTCACCTGCCTCGCCTACCTCGTGCCTCTCGTCTTTCACGCTCTCGGCTTCGTCGCGCCCATCTGGAACTTGGTGCTCTTCATCCTCAACATTACCCTCTTTGGCGTCTTTGCCAAGGTAAGTGCCCCCCCCCCTTTCCCCCCAAATCACGGAGGCGCGCTTCTGGGGAAAAAAAAAAAGTTAGACGAGAACCTGGTTCGTTACTAACCAAAACTCCTCGGCGCGCCCCAGCTTTTCCTCCACGCCAACGCTCACGGCAATGGCGCCGTCACGCGCATGAAGAATGCCATCTGGGTCGACCTGACCAGCGCCCTGCTCTGGCTCCTCGTCACCGTCGGCTCTGCGGGTTACTGGTGGAAGCACCGCGACGTCCGCTCCCGCTTCACCGGCCGCGCTCGCGTCTGAGCGTCGACAGCTCGTTCTTCTTCTGCTTCTTCCTCTTCTTCTAATTAATCTGCTTGCTGCTGTGGAGGCGGTGACAGATGATGCTCATTTTTCAACTACCCTTGTCGGATAAAGCTGGCTGGCCCTCGCCGGCTCGATACCCTTTTCAGGCGCATCTGTTTCGAGATACCCTTTACTCCAAAAAGAAGAAAAAAAAACTACGCAAGACGGATTAATGATTGATTTCGCAGCATGGCTGCTTTTCTGAGCGACCTTTTCCCCATTGTTCTTACGTACGCAGCGTATAATTCACCAATAATTACATATAGTACGATAATACTAATGTTTCGTCCTTTTACCTTTGCTTTTTGTAGTCCACGAAATTGTTTGAATCTGGTCGAAATAATCCTCATTCGGGTGAGAGAAATAGAACACTGAAAAAAAATGCAGAGGAGATGGCGCGATCAACGCCTCCGGTTGTCATCAGTCGACGTCTCATCAAGCCCACGACGTACTTGACGACGTCCTTTACCCCAGCACTCGAGAAGCTTTTCTCATGACTCCTAATGATGGTTTGAACCTCTTTTGCCAACGTGCTCCCATGAATACTCCTTCGTTCAGACAAGAGCAAGCAAACACATGATTCCATATTCCGGATCACAAGTGCATCGGTCATGAAAAGGTGGCAGAGAACATAAATAAGATATCTGCCATCGATATAATCCTTCTTGGTTAGTTGGCTTTGGCTAGCCAAAGTATATTCCATATTCCTTCTTGGTACATTCATGCCTGCACCAAAGTTACTGGTTGGTATTCTCGACCTTGTACGTCGGCAGGTTGGTCGTGAAAACCGCCGTCAAACTACAACATTTGCACTTTGGGCATACATGCTCATCATTATACACTTGTTCTTCTTCCCGCTACGCCTCGTCAGGTACGCTCGGCGCCGTTTACGCCACGAAAAGTTTCTTTCTTTCTTCTTTCTTTCTTCTTCTTCTTCTTCTTCTTCTTCTTCTTCTTCTTCGTCTTCTTCATCTTCTTCATCCTTTTCTTCTTTCCCCATTTCCTTCACGATCATCCCGCTTTAAAGTAAAACTTACACCTCTCGCAACTAACCCCTACCCAAAATCTCTTTCCATTTGCCCTCATCTCGTCTTCCCCCCCTCCCTTCTCCTCCTTCTTCCCTTAATTCCACTGTCCAGCACAACGACAAGGGTCGTCCTTCTCGACTGCCATGAAGGCCGTCCTCATCACCGCGGCGCTGACTCTCGCCGCTGCCGCCGCCGTCACCATCATTATCACCATCACCATGGGTTTCCCCGGCGCGACGCCCACACCTCGTCCTCTGACACCCAACCTGCCCACCACACCCAGCAGAAGCGAGCATTTGAAGCAGAATGAAAAGGCGTGCCTGGCATGCAACAGGCGTTGCAAGGAGCTGGGTGCCCTCTTCGACCCCAGCTGGTCCGACAATGTGACGGGCAAGTGCTTCCAAGTTGTCTGCGGTCCAGTGGTACGTTTTCTCTTTTTCCCTTTCTTACAAAAAACAATTCTCTGGTTTCCTCACCCGCCTCTCCTCTACTTGAACCCCCCCGTCCTTCTTGTCATACATGTATCAAACATGTACACATACATATCTGGCTAATCGAATGTGATTCTGCCTTCTAGTGCGGCCCCCTGTCGGCCGACTTTCCCACCCAAGATTCGTGGGCTCCAGACTTTGACAAATGCGCCAAAATCGTCAAATGCACGGCCCCCGACGTGCCGTGCCACGTGAAGCCTTCAACAGAGAGCAGCACCCCCAGGCCAGGTCCTTCGCCCGTGTGCCCGTCGCCGAAGCCGTGCCCGGCGTGCCCCGAGCCGGAGCCAGTCCTCTGTCCCGCGCAAAAGGAATGCGAAGAGTGCGCCGAGTGTCCCGAGGCCGACGACACCATGATCTGCCCGGCGCCGAGCCCGTGTCCCAAGGTGCAAAAGTGCCCCCGGCCCAAGCCTTCCGTCTGCGAGTGTCACTGCGGGTGATATTGCTTGTTTTCTGGTTATGGAACTGCTTTACATGTGCGCTCTACCAGTTCACTAGTCATGTTAGTCAGATAGAAATATAATAGTTATCTTTTCACGTCTCGTAGTTCTCCCAGTCAGACTTTCGTCACAGATTGTTCTCACACCCAACAAAGTTTAAGCTTGCTTTCTTCTTCGGTAGAGAAAGGAATGGCAGAAATTAGTGACAAGTGAGCCAACACACGACACGATGGTACCACTGTTTAGTGTTGCTCGGCTGGCATGATAGACTATCATTCTTTCCTGGTCAACTCATCATTCGTTACTTTTATACTCTATACGGAGCCGGCAGCTGGCAGCTGGGAGTATAGCCTGATGAATGGACATGGAGGTCTACTTAATTGACGGAGGACGGAGTGCGGATACCGATAGTGAGGATGCAAGACGGATGCAGGTCTCGGATGGGTTGGGGCGAGCCAAGGAGCCAGAGCCAAGGGTCGAGGTGGTATTTGGCCATGACAAGTGGGTGGGCAGAGAAAGCCCATCAACCCAGTTTGCCCATTCACGGTGAGGCTTGTGGGCGGGACGAGGCAAAGGTGTGGCGCCAGGAAGCGGGAGGAAGGGAACGAGGGAAGTGGATGGGGGAGGTGATGGTGGCTGATGGGCACTAGGTAGGTACCCAAGTAGTAGGTATACCAGCAAGTATGCCCTCCAGAAGTAATCCGCACCAAGAAACATGCTTAGAGGATGGGTGTATTTTAGATATCATGACCGGATGAATTATTTCACCGCCCCCCTTCTCTTTTCTTCCCTGTGAATATCTTATTCTCTTCTACATTTTTCTGTTGATCCGAATTGATTTGTACGAGCAACGCCAGCCACCCTCACATACTACAGTAGTTGACCAGGTACTGAGTAAGTAAGTACTTAGGTATCACCACATCCAATATTCTTCAAATGACCCGCCTGCGACGAACTACTGGGTACTATAGTTAGTGGACATGTGCCTTGCACATACCACCCCATACCTAGGTGCCTTGACCAGTACTCAAGTAACCACCAACTACGGAGTACCAGTAGCAAGTAACCAGTAATCATAAATCATCATTGGCTGCTGCTGCGCCATCAAACGGGGATAATCCTCCGGCCCACGAGCCACAAACCCGCCCATGCCGTCAGCCGCACCGCCGCACGCTTGTCGTCGATCTGGCCCGACTCTCGTTTACCAGCTACAAGCACCCAGCTGCCACCTGTCGCCACCTTTTGTCTGCCAGCTGCCATCCTGGATGGTCCCTTGTTTGCATCTTGAGACCTCCCCAGATTCTTTTTCCTCCTCCTGACTTTTCCCATCGCCCCTTGATGCATTTGTACTTTCTTGCATCTCATCCTCCCATCCGCCACTCATCTGTCGATCCCCCGACTAATTCCTTTTCTCTCTCTACATTCCACCTCGTGCTGCACCCACCTACCACAGTTACGAGGCTGTGACGTTTTTTTACTCGCTAAAGTGGGCACCACCACCACCACCACCACACACAATCACCACAATCACCGCCATCCCTCGAACCCTGCAGATTTTAGAGCCGCACACTCTGCCTCTGCCTGCCTGACACAGGGGTGTATGGCCAAGCCAAGCGATCCGCCAGCCAGAAGCAGGGCTCTCTGATTTATTAATCTCCCTCCTCACTCTTCTCCCGATTCTCTCTCAACCATTTCTCTCGCATTCTCTCTCATCAAGTCTTGCCAAAATCTCCCCCGCCGCTTCCATCAAATCCCATCAGCAAAACAACCGCTGATAAACTTCAAAAGAATGCTCGCCCTGTCTCTACGCTAGACCGTTGTGGTGACGCACTTGTTTGTTCCAAGGTTCTGGCCTTCCCCGTCGTATCCGCCCGCCGCCCGCCGCCTCCAAGACACCATGTCGTTTGCACGATCCCTCAACAAGGCGCAGGGCTTTCTCATGCCCTACCGACGACCAACCTTTGGCCGCACCCTTTCCAACTCATCGGAGCTCTCTCTCACTTCCAACACCAGCGGTCGTGATGACGATGCTGCCGCCGATGCCGTCCCGTCCGCGCCGTGCACCCCTGTTCTGGCTCCAATGGAGAATCCCTTCTTCACAAAACGTAAGTCTCTTTTACACGCAAACAATCCTACACGCCAGTCGCCACGACCCTGCTACACATATTGTCTCTCCACATCTCGACGTCACTAGCCCCGTGTACAACCTACGAAATCTCCAACGGCTGGTTGCGCTGCGAACCTTCCAAGTGGCACGGCATGACGGCGTAGCAAAACGGCCAAGACGCTGCCGGATCCGCACAGTATTGCCCTCCCCACCTGCTCAACCCATTTCCAGGCTAGGCCCTCTTCCGCTCCTCTACTCAGGCCCGATCGTCATGCCTCTGCCCACGTCATTCCCAGTCCCCCGCCGTCACCGCGTCGTTATTTTCTCCACCCCGGATCGCCCGTTTTTTCATGTACAAAACCCGCTAATAATCCCTTCTTGCAGACGGTTCCGAGTCTCCGGCATGTACATCGCCACGCTCTCGCCCTATCGCCATTGAATTACCAAAACCCAAAAAATCCGGTGCCTCAGTGTATACGCCTACAGAAACCCTGTCCGCACGTGGTGACTTACCTGGGTGAGCCGTTTTCTTGAAATGCACCATGTCCTGACTGCATCTATACTAATACCGCGAGGCAGTGGCTACTTCCCCATGCATGAAGACCCCAAGTGTCGCATTCATCGCCCACATCCATTTCATTCCGAGAGTCGCCCAAAAAAGCCAGAAATAAAATCAGACATGCAAGCGCCGAAAGAACAGCCGGCCTCAACGGCACCCGCCTGGCAAGCCACTCACACACCCGTGTCGTCGTATCTACCTTCTGGAATCCACGACCATCCGTTGCCCGTCGGCAAATATTACCCTTCAAACTATGAAAGACGCACGCGACAGTTGCAAAACCAACGAACCTTTGTCTCAGAGTCCGTAACGTCATATGCCAAGACGGACGCCCAAGGCACCACGTACAAGGGCACCGACGATGCACGACAGCGCTTGCAACAATACCAGCGTGACATGGTTGCACAGGCTTCCATGGCCCTTGGTGGCTCCTACAAGCCAAGCATGCTTCCCGGGAACGCGTCGGCCCTAAGAAATCTGCCTGTCCCGGATGCACGGTTCGGCCACCCTGCAACGCCACAGCGGCCGATTTCCCCGCAGCTCCAGCCCATGGGCAGTCCTGGGCCGGTCACACCCATGGACCTGGAGGCACAAGAAGAATACATGACCAAGGCGCAAGTCGTGAGCAATGAAAACTTGGTCCCGCCAGTGACTGAATTTGCGCCACACTCCCTTTGACCTTGACCGCATAGGCGCCGCATTGAATAGCATTTACGCACTGCATGACTGGAGTTATTGATTTATTGAACAAAACGCAATAGAATGCGCACTTGAATTTGATTGCTTACTATGGATACTGGAGTTTTTGTTCATGCACTTGGCCACGCCAAGATGCCGGATACCCTCGCTAGATAGTTGCTGAATAAATGTATCTGACTTGACCCTGTATCATTGGATTCCTGACGTGTCATCTGTACTGTAAAAGGCATCACCATCCATATCGTGGAGCTCACGGCTGCGCACATGTTTTTCAAATTGGATGCCGAGGGAATAACCGTTGTGTAATAAGATTCGGCAAAGTATAGGACATGCAAAGTAGTCGCCTATCAGGATTCAAGCCGTCAAACATGACTCTTTTATTGCAAACAGTGACGAGGTGCAACAGTCCGCGTAGCTTTTTTTAGGCGACTTTCGGAGTGGAATGGACGTGGGAGATGATGCGACACTTGGGGTCTCGACGCAAAGAGGTAAATCACAACAACGCACAACATGCCGCCCTTTCAAAGTGAACCTTTGCGTCGCTGTAGTCTGCTTGGATGCGGCGAGCTCCGCATAGAGGGAGTTGTTGCGATCTGTCCATACCTTGCAGCGTCAAGGGAAGCGTCTACGATGAGTTTCTTTTTTATTTCTTGTCATCAATATATATATATATATATATGTATGTATGTATAGAGCATACAAGCCTTTTCGAAATCTACAACTTCTGCTTCTGACAAGTTGAGTCCACCTATTCGGCCAATCCTGTGTCGTTGAGCTCGGCAGAATCTTCCCCTGCGACATTCTGTTGCCACTCCCATTGGCATATCTTTCCTTCATTTCAGCCGTCGAAATCGGATTCCTTGGCTGGCCCCACTGGTCGCTCGTGAGAAACCGCGGCAAAATCACATTGAATGCCTCCGGTCACGGGTCCCTTGGGCGCACTGCTCCCCAGGCGCCCTGCAAGGTCTTGGACGACGCTGCGCGCAAGATCTTCGACGACACGTCCTGCAAGATCTTAGACGACACACCGCGCAAGATATCAGATGACACACCGCGCAGAATCCTGGACGACACGCCCCGCAAGCTTCTGAACGACACTCCTCGCAAAGTAGATGACACGCCACGCAAGATGTTTGACGACACGCCGAGCAGGATCGTAGACGACACTCCTCGCAAGATTGTAGACGACACGCCCTCGAAGCTACTAGATATGTAGTCGTCCGAGCATCATCGCACTCTTTGACGTCAGTATTCGTGGTTGCAAACAAAAGTTCGACACCCTGTGTATCCTCCAGCCAGTTCGCGAGTTGAAGACGTGAAGCACGTCTGCCATCATACCCTGATGTGAAACACCACCACCAAAATTTTCTGAGAGATATTTCGGTACGTTGAAGAATCAGCTCTAGAAATGACAGCGACCCTTTCGCGGTGTAGTAGTAGATGATTTTTAAGAGACTCCGGCCTGTTTCGTCCGCATCATTGACCGCTTCCACCAGGCGGATTTGCAACTTCTCAGATGCCTCGTCAAAGGCAAATAAAACATACTCAAAGTAAACAGTACTTCCAAGGTAAATTTCAACCATCTTCTCCGTGAGAAGATACTGCGCTGTAAAGGACTCGCATTTCCTCACAGCGTTTCTCAAGATACGCTGATCGTCGGGTTGAAGCGTGAACTTGATGTCCGCCCCAGCTGCCACTAGCCGCATGGCTATGTCTTCGTTGCCAGACCTTAATGCAAACTTAAGGGGAGTCACGTCGATCTCGTCGGATTTCCGGAGGTTGTAGCGATTCCATTGCCATAGCCAAGACGCAGGCCCTACCATGTTGACGTCAGCACCTGCTGCAATAGCGTTGCTAACAACGACGTGGGATGTGCATTTCATGTCAATATCCTGTTCGCACGCCCAGAGAAGAGATGATGCTTCACTGTATTTGACATTACGCTTGTAGAGCTCATGCTTCAAAATTTCGTCGTATCGCCGGCAGGTCTGGCGGAGATTGGCGATATCACGTTCACCAAGAGAATCGGCGATCGCAAGAACCAGCTCATTTGACAACATGGACAGTGACATTATGTTCGGCGGTGTTGAAGTAAATCTCGAGATCTGGTGCTTTTGGGTTTTTGGGCGAACTGCAATCCGCCTCGTTTTCTCGGTGTCGTCAATGATGCAAATAGCCGTGTGCCTAGCGACGGCAGCAAGTAGCGAAGGGAGGATTCATCGGGATTTATCATAATTTTAAAAGATGAAAGGAATCGTAGTACACGACTAGCATGAATACGTTGGGCCAAGTGACGTGAAGCGATAATGCAGCAGTGTCACCTGGGCTTGGGATGACACGAGGCAGCCGTCCCTCATATAGATGACGGTCCAGTTACACAATGGCCACTCAAATCAGTTGCGACCACTCCCCCTTTCGCCGTCACTTTCCATGCGTTACCTCGTCCAAAGAAACGCTTTGTCTCCCCGCCAGCTTCTCGTGTAAACGTCCCGCTTCTTGTCCAGCTCCGGCTCAATGGCGGACCAGTGCCTGCCGTCTTTCAGCAGCGACCGACCCATCCGGTACCAGTAGTCCAGCCGCGTCTCGTCAAACGTCGTGGTGCGGATGAGGCGGGTCATCCAGCCCAGCTGGCGGTTGAGGCAGGCCTGCTCAAAGGCCAGCTCCGCGTCGTAGGCGGCGCCGCGCTCGACGAGGAGGCCGACAATCTCCCAGCGGAACTGCGTCAGCGCGTAGAAGATGGGGGCACGGTGGTTGGGCCCGTGCAGGTTGACGTCGACGCGCGGGTCGGCGCAGAGCGCCCGTACGACGCCCTCGTGGCCCTGGCACACGGCGATGACCAGGGGCGTCTGCCCGCGGATGCCGCTGTGGCACCGGCTGTCGTCGTCGCGGTTGCGGATCACGTTGGGGTCGGACCGGCTCTTGGCCAGGATGAGACGCACCAGGCCCGCGTCGCCCCTGTGGACGGCCTGGATCAGACCGTTGACGTCGCCCGTGCCGAGAGGATCCGTGTAGCTCTCGTCCCTCAGCAGCGCCCTGACGGCGGCCGGCCGCTGCTCCCGCACGGCGCGGGTGAGGAGGGTGTTACCGGACAGGTCCCTGACGTTGTCGCCGTACCTTTGCAAGAAGTAGCAGAGGAGCTCGCCGCGATCCATCGACACGGCCGAGAATATGGGGGGGTCGTCATACCGCACGGGCTGGCCGGAGCATACCCTCCTCCTGGCTGGTGGCTCTGCTGGAACTCGCACCGGCCGACTGAAATCGGCGCGCGCAAAATCTATCAGCAGGCCGGCCATGGCGACGTCGCCGAGCGAGGCAACAACACACAGCGCGTTCTTTGTTGAAGCGCTTCGCGACAGATCAAACTTTGGCGAGTACCGCTCGAGAAGCTCCCACATGCCTCCGGGCCATTCCGCGTTGGGGTCCGCGCCGGCCTCCAGCGCCCTCCTCGCCGTCGCCGGTTTTGACAGGCAGCATGCCCACAGCAGCGCCGACGAGCGCCTGTTGTCGTCTCTCAGGTCGAAGCTGTAAAGAAGGCGGTTCGCGGCCCTGTAGCACTGGCGGTTAGTGCGCACAAGCCTGCTGATGTCGGCCCTGTTACCCAGCCAGGCGGCAACGGCCTGCAGGACATTATCGGGGCACCGGGACCAGGGACAAGGCCTCCTGTTGTTGGTGGCGTCCTGGAAGGGATCCTTTGTCTTGGCGAGCTGGTCCCGTTCACTGCTCATGCTGCCAAAGCTCATCGTCGTCGTCTTGGACTTGTGAATCCTCGCAAAAAGGTAAAACCGACACTCACACGAAAAGTAATAAAACAAAGGTTTTGATGGCCGAACCTGTTTTTAGTAGATCACTTCAAAGGAGGAAGAGGAGAATAAAAGGAGAATAGATGAAAGACGCCATCAAATGAGTACCCAAGCGCTCGGTGCCACGAGATGGTCACACTGGAACCGGGTAGACGGCCACAGTCGCACAAAAGACCGTGGAAGACTGCCACATCCGTTGTTTTGTGAAACGTGAGCAGTCAATCAGGGTTTCTCCAAGGCTCCAAACTAATAAAGTCAGGGCTCACTCTGGAGTTGCATCATTCTGATATCTGACCAGGCTACGGAGTACAGAGACGAACAATGCAGGTAAGCTTCTTTCACGGATGGGATCATGTGGCAGCGCTCATTCTGTTTCAAAATAGGGTGTCAATTCATGAGAATGTACTCAAACTCACCAAGGACGAGGATGTACAGCGCGCTTCTGTCAGTAGCAAAACCCCAGTCAATGGCGCATAATCCATTGTACCCGGGTGGTGCCTCTGATAAGCATCTTCAAGTCCATATGATCTGCGCTGTCCCGTAAAGAATCGCGCATGGCTGCTTTACCGTCACACAATGGGTGGCTTTCTGAATCGTTCCCCCTTATCCCTTATCCTTTGTCATGTTTTCTCCAAGGCTAGCTAGGAGTTTTCTCCCGAAACGATCGGGGCCAAAACACTTTGAAATGGAGAAAAAAAAGTGCAAAGTTCCACTCTTGTGCTTTGGCGAATCGTTTCGTTGGCTCCATCTTTCAACAAAGCAGCATCATCTTGCTCACCAGAATTCGCGGCACTGTTATCGGAACCCGATACCGGCATGGCAGATACGAATACAGCTGTGCTGCGAATATTGGCTCATCTATCTGGAATCCGAGCATTATCATCTCATACACCTGAACTGATGGACTGATTACTGTGACGGCGCACTACAGCCAGCTGCGAAGAGCGGCCGGACCACAGAGCTCAGGCTGCCCGCCCCCAACAATGCCCTCAGGCTCTGATCGCGGTCCTCTTCCCAACCAGGACAATAAAGGCTCGATGCACCCGGCCGAACCCGCCGTGGATCGGGGGAAGTTGTCCCGTCTTTCAATATTGCTCAGACCGCCATTGAGACCCTCAAGAACCCTGCACCAATCACGGGCACCCAAGTTTGCGCCACCAACGCTCGTGCAGTGGTACAGCATCTCCGGACCGTCCCCCGGGACAGCAGACAGGGGGCATGGCGTGCTGGGTCGGCCCAGTTAAGTCGGAATCGACTTGCAGCTGTCAGTGGCCGCGTCGCAGTCGAATTGTGTGGCACAGAAGACGAACCTGCGACGGCGCGGCGGGTCATGATGCCCCCTTCGACCCCAAGACGTCAGCTCACTCATGCCGAGCCGCGAGCGCGCTGACAGCTGCGCTTCCAACAAATGCCCTTGCATCTGTACGCTGTGACTAGCGGGTACCAGCATACCTCGGACGTGGTCAGATCGGCGATGTGCTGCATAGGAAACATGCAAATTTAAGAGTGGCGAGCCGTCGCGGCCGTGACTGATCGCATGTCTAGCCACTTGCGAGGAGCGACTACTTGCTGAGTATTGCATCTCGCAGCGTGTCTCAATAATCATCGGAATCGCCACCGCCATGGCGTTGTATCATGCCGGGTGCTGCAGAATCGTGTCCCATTTTGATAATTCGCCAGCTGTCATCGCGGGCCGTGCCGCTTTACCGACTGCGTGGGAGCATGGCACATCTTGGAAAAGACTAGTCTGAAGTTATTGCCGACAATCTACGGAATGCGAAGACGGCAACTTCAGAGTAGAAAGGCGAAAACATAAACCGCTTGAATTTGACCGTACTTCACCACTCTTTGGAAAGCCTTTGCACAAGTTCCGGTCACAGCAGCCACACATCTTATTCGACTTTGTATAGCTTGGGCAATGCATAGTTCACCTATAAACATGTATCCGTACAGCTCGTTCAGCCCTCGGGATCATTTCTTCCGAGTCCGCGCCGACTCTTCCACCTCTTGCTGCGCGGCAAGAGCAGCAACTATACCACCATAGCCCTTCATTCGAGCAATAGTCATCATCGCTCCAATCATAAGAGATGGCCAACGCAGAAGTCTCTGGATTACTCCAGTGAGGCCCATGCCAAGAAGACAAAATATAGCTTCGTAATGGACTCTCTTTAGTCTGCTGGACCCCATCAGGAAACACAGGTTGGCAACCCGGCGGGCCTTGATACACAGTGCAACTGGGTTAGACTTCGTACAAACGTCAGAGTTCACCTCGACTCTAGGGTCATCGTGAAGAATCCTCAACATCTCTGTGCCAAGGCCCGTGCAGGCAATGTCGAAAGCCGTTCTGGTATGCATCTGATGGGGACCTGGGAGCATCACGGCGTTCGAATCAATGGCGTCGCATCTAAGCAGCATCATTTCAGGCTTGCCAGTCGTCGCTGCGACGTCCCGTCTTACTCTACCTTTATCGTTATTATCTAGAATATTTTCCAGGCATTGTGCGCAGCACTGAGCAGATGCTCCTTCACCAATCCGTACGATGCAGATCCTTTTCCAAGAAAAATCGATCAATTCTTTTTAATAAACTGTTCATCATGCAAAGCTCCATTAACACAAAAAAACCAAACGCGCTGATTATCGCTTCTATCAAACAATTTATTGGGAACCCTTCTGAGCGGCTCGCGCCTCCTGGCCTCGCTTCGTCCGAACTCTGACCCAGTGAGCCCCTCCAACATGGTTCGGCGATCGTGTGTGAGTCGATCAGAGCCAAGCCGGGTTTAATCACCGTCAACTGCAAAACGTTAGTCTTCTATATCACTCAAAATGCTGACAGTTGGGAATACTGGTCGTACCGAGGTTCCATTTCTCCTTGATCAAGTTGAGAAGATCTCGATCGTTGGCGAGCTGAGCAACACGGAGCCAACAATGAGCGTCTTCCTGATCTGCATCACCCGCAAGACGTACAAGACGCTCAGCGGACTGAAAATCAAATTTACCGCAATAAAATCTAAACAAAGTGATCCGGGAAGTTTGAGATTTCTTGGACTCGAAGAGGACCTGGACATTCGCGAGCTGAAAATGGCTTGCAGCGGCCAGCGCCGCAATGTTGACTGCTCCAAAATCCACATCGACTCGACTGTCGTCGTGTAAGAGCCTTACAATATTCGTATCAGGCAAGGTGCAGGCAAGAACAAATGCTGTAACAGCCTCTGGCCTCCAGTTTGCCCTCAGCGCCCGAGGGTTGTGCCAACGGATGACGGTGTCGGGCCGTTGCCGCTCGTCTGATAGTAGCAACGAAACCATTGAGAAGTCCTGCTCCAGCACAGCGAGGTACAGAGCGGTGAATCCATCGTTGTTCCTCTGGTTTGGGTTGACCAAGGGAAGAAGACGCTTGGCCGCTGCCATGTTGGCATGAACGACAGCTGCTACAAGATGTGGGCTCCCTGATCCTGGAACCTGACGTGGTCTGGCTTTAGGGTGGGACAACAAGAGTTCTAATGCGGCCATCCTCCGGTGTGTGATGGCTGCTGCAAGGACGGAGCTGCCAGGCGACAATTCCAGGTTGACGTCTGCGCCAGCCGCTAGCAACGCTTTGAGCAAGGACGTCCTACCCGATCTAGTTGCGAGAAAGATTGGAGTTACATACGTATAGTATGAGTTATCGTCTGCGTTCTTTTTCGTTGTTTTGATAGGTGCGTTGACGCTGGCGCCGCTACCAACTGCCTTGATGACTGTACGAAGCCTGACATCATCATCCACTCCGGACCGGCACAACGCCCATGCCAGGGCTTTCGACGGACGGCTCTTCGAAGACGCGTCATATAAGAAGAGGGCATCTATCAGGATATCCGATAGCTTGCGACTGCATCGAGCGATCCGGCTTATATCGGCAGTACTTTGGGTCGAATAAGCGATGCGAATAATGATTTGTGAAGGCAGCTCGGAGAGACGGTCCATTGAATTCTTGTGTTATCAGACTCCGCACAGTAAAGAAAGAAGCATCGCGGCGAAACTCTTGGTATCCTATTCAAAAATATGTGTGCGTTTGATTATATGGGGGCTTTCGTCTCCTGCTGTCAATATGCTCATTTCCATTGCAACTTCCGTGGTAGCGCGCGCTTGGCCAGTACGAGCCAATCGCCATCTGGCAGCCAACCCAGCTTCTCCTTGAGCAACTTGGCAACTTGCGTGATTACGTTTCGGATATCGCTAGTGCGTATAAATATTCGGCCCTGCCAAGAAGCTCTGGAATCTCTCCCTAAGAAGATATACCAAACCTTGCAAGTTTCTCCAGTCGAGTCCTCGTGCTGGATCAATCCAGTAATCCGTTGAGCAGGCGATCATCCCCGAAGACGTTTTTATTAGCGTAAAAAGGTCTCTGTTGCGCATTTTGCATGCCAGAGACTTGACCTTGCCGATAATTTGAGCAGAAAGCTGCCACTTCACATCTTGCTGTAACAAGTATTCGGCGACATCATCGTGGTCGTTGTCCGCCGCAAGGTTAAGGAGTCGACTGAGGCTCAGTGAAGACCCGGCAAGTTTTTCCTTCTTAAGCAGCAGCTTCACAATATCGAGATAACCCCGTTGACAAGCAATTTCGAGGGGCGTATAGGATGATGGCCACCCGTTACCAGGCGACGGCGAATATACGTCGACGCGTTCGCTCTGAGTCAGTCGGGTGACGATTTCCAGAGACGGGGACCGCATCAAAGCACGCTTCAGAGCCCCGCGAGTCGAAAACGTACATCGGCTTTCTGGCTTTTCAATCAGGTTTAGGAGATGGTTGACAATCGGGAAACTTCCGTGTTCCACAGCTTTTTGAATGATGGTAACTTCGGAGTAGTTCTTGGCTTCGGTATAAAAATGTTCGTTGTTGAGCATCAACTCGGTCAGATGTAGGGACTTGGCCTCAATAGCAGAGAATATAGCAGGTTCTTTATCTTGAATACGCGTGAAGTTCCTACTTGTGCGCGCGCCGCACTCGATAAGATACGCGGCCACTTCGGGGTGATCCCCATGGATGGCGAGGTGGAGAGGAGTCCGATACCCGAACTTGGCTCGCTGCGGAGTGACTTCGGCAACGCAATCAAGCGACGCGCCAGCCTCGACAGCTTTTTTGGCCACGGAGAGCCGCCCTTTGATGGCAGCAAAAGTGAGGGCGCGAGACGATCGGGCCTCACCGGGCTGAGTGGCTGGGCACTCGCGATAACCACACGATTTCCGTGCAACCAGGCGCTGCACTTGCTGAGGGGGATCCATCTCGACAAAGACTCCCTCATGACATAGACACCCATGACCGTGTCTGTAAACCGAGTCATAACTGTACAGATAGCCGTCCAGTCTCTCCTGAAGAAGCTGGCTAGTGCGCGACAGCCTGCTGATATCGGCAAGATTGCCTAGAAAGCCTGCGATTTCCTGTAGAAGTTCTATAGGCAAATTTGGTAGAGAAAGTTTGTTCGGAATGGGTATGGCGTTTTCTGATTGGCATTCCGTAGCTGAAAGGGAATTCTTTGATGCCTGCTTTCCTGTTATCCGTCCTCCCAGGTTGTCTAGAATGCCGCGGACTTGTAGCAGCATCTCTGTATGCTTTTTTTGAGCGCTCATGTTGTGGTTGGTTATATGACGATGATTTTGAGAGTTTGCATTTGAGATCAATCGATGCGTGGTAGCTGGTTAAGTATTTTTTGAAGACTGTTCTACACGCCGCAGATGCAGCGGTCTTTGCCGCCTGCCCACCGGCCAACCGCCTTTGATGTCATGTACCACAAGGCGGGAACAAACTTCACGATGAGATCTCTTTTCGTTCCAAATTCGTTTCAAGCAAATCAAAGACTTGTTACCGGTGTATTGTTTCAGAGTTTCTAAACTGTGTACGGGCCCGAGTTGCAAGTTCGTTCCATCCCGCCGCGTATGCTGTCTGTTCCCAACATATGAAAAACGTTTCATCTTTGTTCATTGTTAGGTTCAATACCTCTTCCTCCAGTTGAGCATCGCGAGTTTCACATGCAAGGCCAACTATGACGTGTCTAGCTGTCGCAGGCTTTGTGGAACGGATGAGGAAACCAACATTGCCGGGGTGGGCGTGGCAGAAGGCCATCTTGGCGGGTGACGGCTCATCGTAACCACCGGAATCAACATTGGTCCGAGCGTCATCGTGTAGCAGCTTTACGATAGTCGTGCTTGGAAGACTGCAAGCCAGTGCGAATGAGGATAGCACTACTGAACTGGGCTGCGACTCGGGATTACCAACCCGGGCATCATTCGGATTTGTTCTCTCGTCTGAGAGCAAAAGCGCAACCATGTGGTGACTCTGGTTCTGGACGGCCAGTCGAAGAGGGGTGACCCCCCCCCGCCCCCCCTCTGCCGATCTGGTTCGGGTCGGCACGCGGGAGCAGTAGCGCGGCAAAGTCGAGCGCGTCCCGGGCGACCACCGTCAGCAGCGCCGTGTCATGCTGGCTGCACCAGCTCCCGAAGGTCGATGCCCGGCTGCGCGAGAAGAATGCGTACAACGTCGACGTTGCTGGCCGCCATGGCGTAGCCGAGCACCGAGATGTCCAGCCAGCAGGTCGAGTTGACGTCGGCGCCCGCCCGCCGCCACCAGGATCCGCACGAGCGCCGCGTTTGCCGGTCAGGGCGGCCACGGAGATGGCCGTCGTGTGGAACGACGTGTCGCCCAGCCTCCTATCTCGTCCTGACCGCCGGCGGAGACGCCGAGCGTGGCGTTGACGTCGGCGCCCGGGCGGCGAGCGACTTCCTGATGACGCTGTTGACGTGCCGCGAGGAGCCCCCGTAGCAGGAGCTGATCCGGAGCGCCTCGGGGCAGTACACGGACGTGGCAACGTCGTAATCGTAGAGGTATCTGTCGAGCGTCTGGAACATGCGGCGGTTCGTGCGGGCAAGCCTGCTTATGTTCGCGGTGCTTCCGAGGAAGGATGCGATGACGAGCAGCATTTCCGGGGGCAAGGTGGTTAGGCTTATGCCTGTCATCCTGGTGATGGGTTCGGCATCCGACGTTCTCTTTGATTTCAATCCCTTTTGGTCTTTGCTTGAGAAGCCGCGAGCGGCAAAATCGGCGAGACGGCGGCTGCGGGAAAAGGTTTTGACAGGTATCGGAACTCGTCTCCGTCGCCCGGTACGGGTCGTTGCATGATAAAGCACCCCGATCACGAAACTCGGGCAGCGGTGAGCGGCTTCAAGCTCCTCTATTGGCGTATGTGCCGGAAGTGACTGCACCAATGTTCACTGCATTTTCCAAGTTCGCGGCATTTCCAGCGCAGTACCCTGCAGGCAAACACAAGACGTGGTCCCCAGACATTCGACGTTTGCGCGCGCAACTGAGGGGTTTTGAGTCAACGAGAGACTTTTCCGGCCTGTTGAGGTATTTTTGCGCCTGAAACAAAAACAGTTTATGGGCAAATCAAACCGTTCATGTCTGTTTATTTGCTAAGGATGCCTCCTTAATTCACACACTGGCTGCGTAGCCCGGGGTTTTGCTCATGATTTGGCGTAGACCAGAGCAAACGATATCAAGAAGTGGCATTTGTAAAGCAAGAAATCTCAATATACAGCTAAATCGAAGCCATATACTTCGCTTCTACGTGGCTGAGTGCCATCCGCACCGGTAGACTTTGGGTAGTGACTTGCACTTCTCCGAGGTGACGCACAAGGCCAATTGTTTGCCATGTCACTGATGATTCAAGCTGTAGTGGTGTCTTTCCATTCTCGCAAAATAGATTCCGCAGGAGCGTGTGTCACTGATAGACAGCACGACCACTTAGAATTCGATTGAGTTCAGTGAAAAGAACTAGACCCTGCAAGGCAGGACCAATGCCGTAACGGTCCCAATATATAAAGTAGCTGCCGCCATCACAAGCAATATAATCATCGGGAGATGGTCAATTGTCATTTACCATGGCGACGTTAAAGGCCTCAGGGGGGGAGCAGAAGCTCTCCGCAGGTTAGTGATGATAGAGGTCGAGGTTGCGGCCAAGACTAATTGCTGATTGCAGCAAGTCGCATTGACTAGCCGCCTAGAATAGAGGCTTGGAGTACCAGCCTGCAGAATTTGGATCCGTATTGTAGATTATGCGCACTAGAAGGGTGCAATTTGCTTGTTCATCATCATCGAAGCGTCAATATCGCAGCAAGTACCCAGCTAGTCGGAACCCTCAAGCTGCAGACTATCGGGCAGACCCCTGAGAGGGGCTCGGTCAGCTTCTCTGCAGCTTTTCAAGTGGAAGTAGATTGACAATCAGGAAGCAACCAGCGCACGAGTGATACAGACGGGAGTCAAAAGGCTTTTCATGCTACCGAGGTGACTTCGAATCTGTCATCTGTCGCTCACCTCTTGTAAGCTGCTTTGCAGCAGTCGCAGCTTCGATTAGGTTTCTTCTTTTTACATTAATTTTTGAGTAAAATTACACTAATAGTCTTGTATTACTCTCGAAAATAGCAATGAAGAGGGCGCAACACCGCCTTCCGTGGCTACCCTACAGTAGTCATCGGCAGAGGTCCAAGCAACAGGGGACAATTCAGCCTCGTTTCAGCACGGTCGAATTTCTAAGCATGCTGTAGTATTTTTTACTCTTTTATTCGTCCTGGTATAGGTTTCGCCAGAAATGGATGCTCAATAGTCAAAGTGCTGTTGTGCTGACAGTGGCGAGCCAAGCTGTCTCTTGAGGTGGGTATCCCGCCCGTCAGCTGTTCGCAATCTTTAGTGAGGCTTCTGTCAGTTGGGTTCTAGAAGGTAGCATATAAGGTGCCCTTACGACACAAATTGAAATCTCGGCTCGGAACGATGTCAATCTTGACACCCGCATCGACGGCCCGACAGCCCGCAACCTAATCGTTCTGCCATGCTGCCAAACTGAATACACAGCCTGAAAATTGTGAAAGTATAGCAGGCAAGAACACACATTTATTTAATGAATACAATAGTTGGTTGGACACATGCCAGAATAAATCTTGCCAATCAGGTGCAGTGCGCGTCGTCGCCCAGGAGGCGCGCCCGTGATGCTTCTCTCATGGTGGTTGGCATTTTTACCTCTCTCATCTGTAATGTATGTGAATTTCGATAAGGTGGCATGCTTCTCTTGCATAAGTGTTTGTCTTGTGTTTAGGTGACTGGTAAATTTTCACGATTCGTTCATCGTGCGGTCCGTCTGGTGTGCATCATTCATCTCGGCTCGACATGAAAGTCACAGACATGCATGGGAGAATGAATCAGTCGAGTTCTCTGGACACACACTGCCTGCAGAAAATGAATTATACAGTGTGCAAGATACAGCCTCTGGGAAACACTGTATCGAGTGTTGTATACAAAAGGGTGGCCTAGCTCAACGCGCGAAGGGCCAAAATATGTTCAAGCGAGAACATTGCTTCTTGAATTAGGCACAAACAAGCTTCATTAATGAATGGTGAGCTCTCAATGCCCTCGAAGTTTACGACCCTCTATGAGAACAACGGGGCCTTGGTATTTCCTACGCCCACCAGCATAGTAATTAATCAACGCCATGAGCAGCGTGGTGCCGAAAATGACAGATGCCCAATTGAATCCCTCCCAGGTAACAGGATAGGATTCGGGCCAGAAAGTCCAGAAAAAGCCCCAAAAGGAGAAAAGTACGGCGGCAATGTTGATAGAGAGACCCCAGCGACCGAGTGAGAAGCGAGCAGGTGGAAGCGTATGGGGATGGAAGATGCGGCGCCACATTATACAGCCAATGCTGAAGAGATAGCACTGAAGCAATGATACTGTGCAAAGCGAGACGACTGCATTGAAGGCGACCTCACTGCCTAGGTATATAAAACTGAGGAGGATGCTGAAGACGGCAGAGAAGATGTAGGCGTTGGTAGGGATCTGACGCTTGACGTCAACCTGGGATAGCCATCTCGAACAAGGAAGGCCGTTATCGCGCGCAAATGCAAAAAGATCGCGGCTCACGGCAGCGAAGTAGGCGAGCTCTCCAAAAATTTCCAGGACGAGAATGACGACGAGCAAGATGTTGAGCCATGGCTGATCCATCGACTGACGGATGACCCAAATGCCAGGGTAGCCAGTAGGATCATCAAGAGCGGTAGGAATATCGACTACGTGGTAGCAAAAGGTAAGAAAGGTTAGAAATATGAGGCACATGTTGATTGAGAACCCAATCATCATGATACGGGGGACCGTCTTGGCGGCGTCGCGAACTTCTTCAGACATATGGGCAGCCTGTACAAAATTAGCGCGGGTCAGTAGCATGCTTGTATGCAGCTGGCTTCTACTTACCGTATCAATGCCAACATGCGACGCTATTCCGGGCATCTGGCCGACGAGAATTGATAAGAGTAGCGACGGCCAACCCCCACGATTTTCCCAAAGCGCCCAGACGTCGTGGTGGCTGGTCTTGGGCACATTTACCCATATAGGAGCTATAAATGCCACAAAAGCGAGAATATGAACGGCAAAGACGGCATTCTGCCAATATGGTAGAGCTCGAGAGCCCAAGACGTTTGCCGCGAGGGCAACCAGCGTGAAAGCAATATTAATGATGGTGGCATGCCATCTCGGTGCGTCGTAATCCATATTAGCTGTCATAATAGCCTGAATAACAATGCCAACTTCGAACATGCCCATCGCATTACCGGCCTGCCACGCTAGAGTCGACGTCCACCTGTTTAGCTGTTAGCAAAACTTGACAAAAACTGATCTGGATCTCAATACACCCCCCCCCCCCCCATAGCCCGCCGACAGAGACGGACGGAAGCAGACGTTCAACATACCCTGTCAGGTAGCTGAGAATCTTCTGATAACGCTCGGGCGCAAATTCGCTAACCCAATGGTATTGTGCACCGGCAATGGGCGCCATGCTGGCCATCTCGGCCATGCTGAGGTAGATGGGGACGAAGCCGACAAAAGACCAGATCAGGCTGTACATGACGCCGGGGCGGCCGCCGTCCTTCAGCCCCTGCGTGAAGACGAAGATGTTGGTCTCCCATGCTGAGGTTGCCAGCGCGACAAAAGAGATCATGGACAGCGTCCGGAAGTGACGCACGAGCTCCTGCCTGCGCCCCATGCGCTGCATCGAGGCCACATCGCCGCGAGTCGACTTGTGCACGGGATCGGTGCCGTTCTCGTCAACGTAGTTTGCACCGCCGTCAGCGGCGGCGGTGACCTCGAGAGGGCCGTCCTTGAAAGCGCCCGGTGACGAATGCGCGGACTCTGGTGTTGATGCCCCCATTCTGAAAGCCCGTTGAGCGATGTGAATGGCAGAGAAGATTGGGGGGGTTTTATGAGTAAAGACTTTGGAACAGGAGTGTACCAAAATACAGTGTATGGCCGCCGAGCATCTAATAAGTAAGGCTGTATCAGTTGACCACCCGTCCTCGCTTGAGCGTGCCGCACCGCATGCGGCGAGGCCACTCGCCTGATGACCACATAGTTGCCACCCAACACAACAACCTCTATGGCGCGGCTGCGTTGGCCGGCTACAGATGAGAGTTGATCGATCACCATTCTACTTACTCCGTACGGCCCTAGCCGTCCCGGTCAGTGGCAGCTGCAGCCTGCAGCCTCGTGCCACGTCCCAAAACATGCATCGAAGCTGTGAGTGGCCCTGGCGTGCACATTCGAGACAATGGGTGGCCCAGGCGTGCCAGTCTGAGAGATTGCCTTTGCCTTCGTTGTCTGGTCCCCTGATTTGTACTAGCAGCCGGAGCGGGCGCGCATCGCCTTTTTCTTTAATGAAGTTGACTCCATCAGACGACGCCTCTTTGGCCTTGTCACAATCCAAAGAGGGGGCGTGAGACAACAAAAAGCAAGCACACCTTCAGGGGTGGACAAACAGCATGGTTCGTCCGTTCTTGGTTCCTGTGTTGAGATTATGGACATTGTTGAGCAGAGTACTCTGTGCTGGTAGACTGCCAACTGCTGGCGCCGCAAGACCCTGAAACTAAGAATGGCTCCCAAAATATTGCTAATGACTCTCTTGAATTGCCCGTATTTCAAGAATGAATGGCTGATTCCCTGCTGAGGGACGCTCGCCAGCTACCCAGTCCATTGCCAAGATGGCGGCTCGGGTAAGTAGCATTCAGAACCGCACGAATCCTTGTACAAGACTGAGCAGAAGACCTGCCGAGGAGGCAAGATATGCCAGGCAAACTTTACCATCACACACCAGTAAGTAGCTCGAGATTGGACTGCGATGTTCAACGCCACGAGCCGACAACCCGGGCGCCACCTTTGTTCGACGTGGCTTATGGAGCTGGAAGTCCCCGAATCTAACCGAATTAAGCCTGAATATGCAGAAAAATATTCAGAGCGTGGAGATGTTTGTGTGGCGGGAGATGGGGTAGTTGCGTAGATTGTCCAAATACGCTGTTGGTAGGCAGCTTCGTGCGCCCAACACTCGACGGCATACGGTATCCGTGCATGGTGGCTATATCGATGAAAACCGGCGTACCTCGCCGTTGAAACTTTAGCACCTGGCAAGCCTTGATTGTCGATTTCGGGAGGCTGCCATCTTTTGGCTTTGTCAACTGCTCCTATACACCCAATTTGCTGGTCCAATTCTGGGTTCAAGTCCTTCGGCAGCGGGTGCAGTCTATTTTCTTTGGTGGACTTGCCATGGCTAGCGATAATCATGGGCCGTGGCTCAATGTAGCCATGGTAATATTCATGACATGGTCTCTTCTCTTCTATTGGGTGCGCCTCTGGGCAAAACTCCGCGTAAAGGCCCCCGGATCGGACGACTGGGCGGTCACCGGCGCACTGGTAAGCGATCACACATTTGTGGCAATGACAGAGATAACATGGCGTCTCTTAACCTTTTCCAGGTATCATCCATCGTTGGGCAAGGTTTCATGTACACAGCGATCAAAAAGGGCTACGGAAAGCGAAGCGAAAGCCTGTCAGCCGCCGCCCTCGACAGTATCAACAAGGTATAATTCATCAGCATGCTCGAGACGAGAAACGAATTTAATTATTGTGTCAGTATCTATATATCGGAAATTTCATCTACATCATATCTGTTGGTCTCACGAGAGTCGCATCGGCGTTTGTAATCGAGCATATTTCGCACCATGGGCCTCATGCACGGCCAGCAAGGATGATGGCGTGGCTGACCAGCGGCTGGACGCTTGCGTGTGTGTTGGCAATCGCTATCAGACCGCCATATCAGAGTCCATGGTCGACAGTGGACGGCCAAAGTATCATGTTTGTACGATGGAGCTCTGTCGAGGCCAGCGGGTTAGCTATCGAGGCTGCGCTGTGGATGCTCACGATCCATCTTGTCTGGTCGCTGCAAATGCGACCAAAAAAGCGCATAACTATAGTGGCTGTATTCGCATTCCGCCTGCTGTAAGCTTCCTTGGCCCTCATCTACAGAATCTGGCTGTTGACTGCGTCGCAGGATAGTTCCCATCATCATCTTCCGCCTCCATTATCTCAACCCAAGCAGAAACGACGACGTCAACTATTCGACAATACCTGCCGCCATTCTGACCGCCGGCGCCTTGCATTTTTCCATCGTGGCCACATCTCTCACGACCCTCAAGCCGTTCATCACCGTCTTCCGCCAGCCCGTGCTGACCTACGGCAGCGGCAGCGGCGGCACTGCTGGACGCAGTGACGACCCGTGCGATACGTACCACAAGCTGGAACTGTTCCGCCGCGTCAACCGCCAGCAGGAAGTGTCCGGCGACTCGGCCAGGTGGCGGCCTGATCAGGGATCAGCGCAGAGGCCGATCGTGGAGGAACCCTCCAAGGCTTACACACCCAAGGGACGGAACCTCGGAGCTGACGCGGGTCGTCCGTATCACGGACATGCTAACCGGCCGCCACGCCGCATGAATCGAGCCATGAGCGATGGCGCAGCGGCTCCGACTCATGCGTCGGAGAGGATTTGCATCCAAAAGACGACCGAAGTGAGGGTTTGGTACGACGATTATATGCTAAATTAAATGCGTACTTCCGTCGCGCTTTTATCATCGAGTCACAAACTGGAACCTATCAAAAGCTACACTGTTAAGGGACTCGGCCACCTACAAAGGTGGCGTTCGCATGGTCTAATAGCAGGCTGTACCTTGGTGTATGAGCAGAGCATAGATACACTAGGACTTACGCCGTATGATTCTAACATGCGAGTTTGGAAGAACGAGAATTTTGAGTCTATGAAATCAACGTCGGAACGTCAGCCGCGCAGTATCGGCCTCTTCATGAAGCTTAATGTCCCCTACATTACTGTTTTGACGCCCATGTAATATAGTACTACTACCCTAGTTAGCTGGTATTATGTCGCAACAGTCTCTATGAGCCGTCATTTCAAGGTGGACCATTCACCGGGAGATTTACGTGAGTGAGGCATGATCAAAATGGCAGATAGAACGCTGCATCGCCACTGACATGGATGTAGCAATCACTATAGACGATACTCAGTTACAGACCAGTGTTTTGAGTCGAGTGATGACTTCAAAACTTGCCGCAGATCTTTATTAGTCACGCATTGGCGCCCCCCAAAGCCACATGATAGCCACGAGCGCGATGCTGCTGCATTCGAGGCGGGGGCGCTTTCAGCCTCACGCAACTGCGACAGACCTCCTATTTTCTCCATCGGTCAGCTGTATTCCTACAGAAACCTCGCGTTGTAGGTCCTACGGTCGGAGTAGAATGATGTATATGGTGGTCAGAGACTCGTTCACAATCTGCCGCAAGCTTGAGTTCAAAACCCCTTAGCTGGCAAGCACAAATGTGAGTGCACACTAGTTCCTGGTGAGCAATACTTGTCGTGGAAACAGCCTAATCACGGCATAATTCTGACAGCATAGATATTCGATGACACCACTCAGTTCGAGAGCAGGATACGAATCGTTCCGAATGGCGACACCGCGGAGGGCCGGCCAGTTCCCCATCGCAATTATATGCGCTCTCGCCCTCGAGCTAGATGCCGTCATCAGACTGCTTGATAGCCCACCGACAATTGTGCCGCATGAGGGGCAAGATCACATCTTTCTATCTGCGACGTTTGCTGGCCAACAGGTGCTGCTCGTGAAACCTCAGGAATATGGAAAGCTCGATGCGGCCTTGGCAATGCAGTGCTTGCAGCACCAATTTGGCAAAATGGAACTTACCCTGATTGTGGGAGTCTGCGGTGGCGTGGCCCAGCCCTGCTCCAACGGCACCAGCATACCTGCGCCTATATTCCTCGGCGATGTTGTCATCAGTAAATCCATTGTCAACTACATACACGCGGCTGGGATAAGCCCAGAAGGCGTCCAGATGAAGAGCGCGATCCCACAAGATGCAGCGCCGAAACTGCGCCAGCTTCTGGGCTATCTCAATACGGAGTATTACATGACGCAGCTGACGTCCGAGTCTGCAGCAATCTTGGGGCAGCACTTCAACGACTCCAAGTACGCCTGCCCAGGAGCATCTGAGGATCTCGCGTTCGACTCCGCGTACCACCACGCTCACCGCTATCACTGCCCGACAGGCAGCTGCACATCGACACCACCGAGGTTCTGCAGCAAAGCCAAGTCGACAACGTGTGCAGATCTCAACTGTGATCTTGGGATGGCCCGCCGACGCCCAGATTATTCCCAAACGGCGCGACGGATTCATGTCGGAACATATGCTTCGGATGACGTTGTCATGAGGGATCCACGGATACGAGATTCGCTTGCCAAAAACCACAGCGTACTTGCGTTTGAAATGGAGGCGTCCGGGATTTGGCAGCTGAATGCCGCCTGCTTGGTGATCAAGTCGGTGAGTGACTACGGAGACAGCCATAAGCATAAGCATTGGCAGGATTATGCTGCGGCGTGCGCGGCTGCTACAGCAAAAGTCTTTGTGAAGCGCTTCTATCCAAAAGGTAAAAATGAAATGTCGGAGTGCCTGTATTTTGATCACCATCAGCTTTGTGTCGGAGTCGAGCTTTGCTCATCCCTTGAGAAACGCCATGGCGTCTTGGATCGCTACTCAGCCAACTCAAAGATGACATTGCACCGAGAGAAGCAGTAATAACTAATCAGTCTCACTTGCAGACTCGTCACGATGTGAGTCTCGCATCTTGTTCAGTTCTAAAGTCGCAGCTCCCTGGCCGCTGTGTCTTTTCCCCTTGCATCTCCGCCGCGTCATAGGCCAAGAGTTCTCATAGACGATTTCGGAAACTGTAGTGATATTCATCATTCACTAACCATATCCAAGTTCCAAAAGATGCTCCATCAGACTGCACAAGTCTTACTGAATGTACGTACTCTTCGATTGGCTATATACCCCAGATGTAAGAGCACGTACTGCGGGCACTGCAGCTATGTCTTGTTACAATTTACGACAACGTGAACGTTCTACCAGTGTTGATCGAGATTTTAGGGGCACATGCTGCTGTTCGGAGAATTACAGCTCGGAGGGCCTCCCCGTCGACCATGTCAATGCTTGATTCATGCAGTCAGGGGCTGCCCGATGACCTGTTGCAGAGCTTCGTGCATACAAAGTCCTTCCAAAGCTGGCTTCAAGGTCAAAAGAGTATAATTGTGGCCGAGTTTGGGAGCGAGATGATTCAGGCGGAGCCTGGCAACCTGCGGCAGTCTTCAAGCAGCCTCATCGCGTCTTCACTCGCAAGATATGCCGCAAAACGTACCCCGGAAGGCCGCGTCTTCTATGTAGACTGCACCTGGGCCTTGGAGAATCCTCAGCGGACAGGGACAAGAGTGCATCAGCTTCAGCAAAAAGAATCGGAATCCAGCATCAGCACTGCTAACAAGGCCATGGCTCTTTTGTTTTTGCAAATCTTTTGTAGCCAGTCGCAGCAAGAACAGCTTTTGCTTGAGTGCCTGACGCAGCTGCCGCACAGCGCTCAGTCAGAGTTCCAGTCCGTGTTAGCCGACACCGGACTGCCACCTGCAGGAGCAATTGTGCCAGTCATTGCGTATATTCTCACGAAGAAGAGTGGGAGAGGATATTACCTGGCCATCGAAAACATGGAGCTCTGCAAGCCCTCAGAGAAAGCCAGGCTGCTTTACGATCTCGAGGTGCTTTGTGCAACACCCCAAGCCGGGGCTTGTATCGCAGTTTCTCAGAAGCCGGGTGATATGACTCTGTACAAAGCTCATCCATACATCTGCGAAAGTACTGAATACAGAGGTGTGTACAGCTGCATAGCGCAACTGAAGTATAACATCGAGATTACTTTTGATTCTGACTTTCAAACCAGAATTTTTGGGCTCGCTATATTTTCAAGACATAGAAGCCCGGAGGATGCAAGTATCTCCCGCCACAGCCGAGACGAATTCATGGATTTGGAGCAATTCCGACTATGTTGCGTTTTCGGGGCAAGAGTCTGGAATTCTCTGGATTAGAGGAAAACCAGGCAGCGGAAAGTCTGTTTTAGCCAAATTCATCAGAGACACTCTTCTCAAGCGGCTGCAGGCCAAGGAAAAGGGCGAAAGTGGTAGGGCTCTAGTTGGCGATTGGTTCTACCATCGCCGCGGAGGCGGCCACTACATTCGGCATTACTCATTTTTGCGCTCTATACTATATCACTTGTCAGAGCAGTCCCCGGGGATTTTCGTATCATTTTGTAGAGACACTTATCGCCTGATGGATCCACACAGCATATCGTGGTCAGAGGAAACCCTGAAGCGCACGATTATCAATATTTGCCAGGGCCCCATGCCAGTCATCTGCATCGTCGACGCAGTAGACGAGGCCGAGAGTGCTGACATCTTGTCTGTGATTAAAGAGTTTGCTGGAGGATCTACGCGCTCCAAGGCAAAGTTTATCGTACTCAGCCGACCTGTAGTTGCGATTGAGCAACAAGTGATTGGCTGTCGGAGTATCGTGATGGAGATGGAGAACCAGAGCGATATTGAAAAGATTGTGTGCAAGGGAATCGAATCTCTGCCCCAAGCGCTACATGCTCTTGACCTAAGCGCGCGGTCATCGACGGAGTGTGTGCCGAGGCCGCGAGGTCAGCCTCGAATGCCAAGGATGAAGCAGCCCCGGTCGCGATCTATGGGAATAGCCATGGCGCATGAGCAGCTAGCACTGCAAGAGATTCAAAGAATGCTCATTAGCAACGCCCAAGGCTCGATCCTGTGGGTGAAGCTAGTCCTGGACCAGCTGCTTCGACAGGCGAGCTCCTCCTGGACTTGCACTCTGGACGGCCTGAGGCAGGCTGCCATGCAAATACCCCATGAGCTCAAGGAGTATTATTCGCAGATTGTCTCGGAGATGCTGCGTCATCGCTCGCAAGAGGACATCGAGAACATGCGTCGACTTCTCATGTGGATTTGTGCAGCAGGCGAAATCGGCGACGTGACCTTGGAGAGGCTCTGGGAGGCTGTCGCCATCATGAGGGACAACTTTGCTTCCTCCACCATGGATGAGATGTGGGAGAGTCGAATGCTTCTCAACTCATACGACGAGCTGTGGCGCAAGATATATCTGACCTGCGGCCCTTTTATCGAAATCTATTACCCGGGCCTCTCAGTTGAGGAATCTCGGGGCTACCACTATGGTGCCGCATCAGTTGTCCAGCTCATGCACCAGTCGGTCCGAGACTTTCTCACTGAAAGTCCCTCCGCGGCAGAATTGTCCTTTACCATTGCTGGTGCTCGAGACTTTGTGCAGAGACATTTGACCAATTATTTGAGAATCACTGGGGAGTTTCTGCACAAAAAGGACTCCAACAATAGTCAGCTTGATTGCGCGGAGCTTCTGGATTACCTTGACGACAGAAAGCTTTTGGAGCTTGCTCTAAGTCCCATGAAAGACGGTGCAACGGCGGACTCATCGGTAAAGACGTGCTTCAATGTCAAAATCCCGCCTCTGCATGATCCGTCGCCGCAATCTCTAGAGTTCCATCTGAGTTCCGCACTTTCCATCAATGTCCACACGTTTGAAGACTTTCCATGTGTACTCGAACAAACCCCCAAGCATGGTTTGACAAGCCGCGTCAGTCTCACGAGAACACATCTCGCAGCTAACCGCCTCTTCTACAAGGCATGTAGCGACGGTCTAGTTACAGCAGTGCTCAACATGTTAGCTTTGGGTTGGGACAGAGAGTCGCCCCCTGCCATCAGTCAGCCCATCGTCATGTATGGTGTTATTTTGGCAGCGTCAACGTGCCAGATCAAGACCGTACATGTCGAGTGCAACAGCAGGGGCGTCAGCAATGATACGGAGCTAGAGGATAGTTCCAAGGAACACGAACAGTCCAGTGCGCAGATTGTCAAGCCGAGAGAGCAGACAGACAGAGAGGCTTCCGGATCATTACCACGGCATACACCGACTATATCGAGCCAGTCTTATGCAGCAAGTTCAGCGCGCGAAACAGGGTCAATCACTGATATACCTGAGACATGGAAAGGACGTCTCACCAATCAAACGGACCCAGCGTTGTGGCAGAGCGACTGCGAACGCTGTACTAGACTAAAGGTAAGCAAAACGCTGATACCTTATACGCTCTATGTTTTTACGAAAAGTCGGGAGACTGTGCATGAGTGAGGAAGGTTACTGATCTATAGCAATCTATCAGATCCAATGCCTTGCCTTTATCGACAAGAATGGTGCTCGGTATTGCTGGAGCTGCAAATCGGCGGGCACGGAATGCTCGCTTGCGAGGGCACAACTTCCTCCGCCACCTCTACCACCACTCCGCCGTCCTCAATCCATTAAACAAGAGATCGGAGCGGACGGAGAAGAAGAAGCACAGACCAAAATGGAAGAAGAGCCCATGTCTGTGGCCGCAGCAGGCTACCGGCAGGGGACAACAAGAAGCCCAGAAGAGCGGCGGAGACTTCGACAAGAGAGGCTGCGGCACTGGGATGGGGCGCGGCAGCAAAGCCAGGAAGAGAGGCAGCGGCGTCTGGAACAGAGGCGACGGCGTCTGGAAGAAGCGGAATTCAGGGAGAAGCAGCGCAAGGCGGAGGAGCGGCGCGAAAAGGAGCGCTACCAGTACGAAGACCGATGGGTCGCGGCACGGTGGCAGGTGACGGTCTGGGTTGACAACGCCGCAGAGTCAAGCGGCGGCGGCGGCGGCGGCGGCGGCGGCGGCAGCTCTCTCTTGCCGCGAAACGGCAGGCCCAACTCCTCCGCGTGGACGTGTCGCTTCAAGGAGTGGTCGAGCTTCCTCGACCTGACCTGCGGCACAAAGGTCCGCGCCCTACAGCAGCAGCAGCAGCAGCAGCAGCAGCAGCAGGGTGGATGGGTGGTCGACTACGAGAGCGGTCGGCACACTGGCCTGGACCCCGTGCCAGAAGACGTCGAGCAGGCCATAGCCGTGGCGATTCGGGGGGCGAAGAAGAGCGCTGCCGCGCACAGTGAAGCTGAACAATGCCGCGAACAAGCCGGCGTGCTTCGGGGCAGCGCTAATAAGTAAAGACTGCTATCAATAATCATGAAATATGCTGAATAGCTCGTAGGAAATAAGTTTAGAATGTTCGTCAGGTGTGAGTTTAGAGGGCGCAGGGGGGGGGATTCTCTTGGCAGGAAAGTATCCATTCTATTTTCGCGAGCTTCATGCCCATCTGAGACCTGGTAGACGCATTCCTTAACAGTTGCCCAAAGACATTTTGTGTGTGAATCTTGCGCGTGAATGCTCAACTCAATGCACGCAGTGCTTGACTACTGATACCAGCCGTGGCAAAACAAAGACGAAAATAGTCGTATCACTATAAGATTTTTCATCTAATCCATGTCTAGTCGTACAAGGTTGTTCCAGAGCACTAAAATTAAAGGGGCCCCTGTGGCAAAAAATAGATAGCCAGACCGTCGGATCATCACTGGGTGGCAGTGGGTGCTTACTCTCGCCATGCATGAGGCTGAGGCTGAGGCTGCCTTGCCCATGCCCTGCACCCGAGTCACGAGAAGCCCTAGCATGTAAGTCGAGCTATTCGGGGACAGTTCCAAGAAACAACTTTATTGCAAGGTGCGATCGCCAAAGGTCCATTCTCGTTAAACGCCCGAAACCTCGCGTGTCTGATTAGCCAATGTACATTTTATATTTCCGTACGTTGAGTAATTCCATGACAGAAAACCGTTGCATTTGAGTAGCATTGCAAGGGTACACCCATTCAAGAAGCTATCGAGCATCAGACCAGCCACAGTGAGAACTTGCCAGGTTTGTTACAGGGGTTCAAACTGGCACACTGGACAGAGTGGCGACTCTGGAACTGACGAGCATACGAGGTATGGGAGAGATGTTGTTTTGCTGGTGGTTATTATGTTGATCAGAGCCCGCGTTGAGCCTTGTCCATTTGCTCGAGGTGCCGCGGAAAGGTTAGAAAGTCAGCCGTGCCCGGTAGCGTCGCAGCGGCCTGGCCCGTGATGTGCATGTGGGAGTGGAACCTATCCCAAGTGGAAAAAGGCAGACAATTGCCTTGCTCTTCTGTTTCATTCTTGCGCCCCAGTCCGGGCCGGAGATTACCTCTTTGGGACGAAACCTTTACAGGGCAGACTGTTCAACACATCATTCTAGGAGAAGGCTTCACGCTCGAGCCAACGTAGCTTACTTGCCGCCATCCTAGCTAATACAGATTTAAAGTGGTGGGTATATGATCTGGTCGATCGTACTCGTTTACCCAGTGGCTACGAAGCGATGAGAGATCAATATATGCTATTATAAAGTAAACCCCGCCTTCTGACCCCCAAGTTTGCTCGTTGATGATAGCACAGAAACAAAACAATCAGTCTTTTTCTTGTTGAATATCTTTAGAAGATGCTGTTTCCTACAGGCGTTGGCCCATTGTCTGCGACGTGGATATTCCTCTTGTCATCCATACTCCTCGTCGCTCAGGCAAAGACGGACCTATGCGGAGGCATCATCAAAGATGAGAGCCTCTGCCCGGGCATTCATAGTTTTCAGACGGAAGCCCTCTGCCTTCGACGGCAAAACAAGCTCGTCGATCTCATGAGCTGCGTCGCTCCCGTTCGCAAAGGTCAGTCGGAGGACGAATACTGCGACCTGATCTTTGACGACCCCAGCGGATACGACAAGTACGGACGGGCGGAAGATCCGAAATACGTCAACTGCGTGACGCCTCGGGCTGTCATTCTGTCGGGGAGCAACATGCCGGACTGCTTGAAGTGCTGGACCGGCGGCGCGATCCGCTCGTGCCCAAAGAGAGAGCCCATCTTTTCCGAATGTCTCTGCGACCAAAACGTCGACGACGCGAAGCTCTTGTGCCTCTCTTCCTGCTTTCTCTTCCCCAAAGGCTACAGGTTCCCCAAGTTTTGCGGTACTGGCCACTCCAAGCGGGCTTTGGTAGGGCCCGGGGCGGGCCTAGACGCTCGAGCTCAGTCCGACAGGTTGAGTCCAAACTTGCAGGTCAGTCGAGAACGTACAGCATTTGATCTTTTTTCCTTTTCACCTGCTTGAAAGACAAACCCCATCGTTACACCTTGGAGACCATCCATAGAATATGCAGAAGAGGTTCAGGCTAACAATCGGACAGGATGTTGGAGGCACTTTCTACATCGACAGGGGAGGCCGCCCAATCTTCCTCGACAAAAATGGAGATCCCATCTTCACTGGGCCCAACGAGCTCTACAGCCTCCCCTACTTTGACGAACGTTTCGGCGATGGCTCCAACGGCGAGCCAGTCTTGATAAAGCGGTGCTTTGTTTACCCGTACTCGCCCAGGTTGTGGTGTTACCAGTGGTATATCCGCGCGCAGCAGGCAGGCGACTACGACTATGCCAAGGGAGCGCCGCCAAGAGTCACTTACACCTCGACCATCAACCACATGGAATCTGTTGCTACGACGCAGACAATCGCGCCAACTTCGGTCGCAGACCCGACAGTCACGCCTACCGCAGCTGTATCGCCAATCACAAAATCCGGAACGACGGATGGTGGGAAGGGGGCCCAAGAAAGCTCGGGTGCCGCATCCACCACTGCGTCTGGCAAGGGTTCTTCCATGGCGGCCTATAATTCTGTGCCTCTGTTGGTGGTTCTTGGTCTTCAGGTTCTCTTTGTAATGCGTGAAAGAGTTCTATAGAACAAGTTAATGTTGAAGAGTCTAGCTAGAACGTTATATAATATGCATCGTCTTTGAATATATGCCATCACGAATACCTAGCAAGCGTTGCGCACACTAGTCGATAGCGTACGATGCCAAGAGAGCTTGTATCTCTTCCCCGTCTTCATCGTCAATCTCTGCTGCAATGTCTTGCGGTGTCTGCCCTTTGTCGTTTTCTATCCCAAGGAGCTCTACGGGGTCCGGTGCGAGATCCAGCAGCTTCTCTACAATTTCTCGTCCCTCTACAGCGTCGCCGCATGGGCAGGTGACGGCGAAATGTAAAGCCGTCCAGCCTTTTTTTGACTTGAGCCTTCCTGCTTTTAGTAGTGATTGAGCCTTCTCCTGATCCGTGGATTGAAGTAGTACCTCGACCAATTCCGCATTCGCCATTGCGATGGCGACGTGTAAAACGTACTCGTATGAGGTACTGCACCATGCCAATGGGTCCGCGCCCCGGCGAAGAAGGTCCTTCACAAGTCCCAGCATCTCTTCGTTGCCGGTCTCAGAGAGACTCGCAAAGTAACAGGCCTTGTATAGCAGCGTCCGGCCACGGACTCGTACATCGAGCTGGTCAGGAGGCCAACTATTTAGCAGGTGGAAGACCGTGCTCTCGTGATTTCCAATTGCTGCGTTCATTACTGAAGTCCAGTAAATGTTTGTTGTACCGTCCTCCCCCGGGTCGGGTGACATTTTTTGTTGACAGACTCTGCATTTCTCTAGGTGCTTTCGTAGCAAAGCGGTGCAGCCCATCGTGGAGAGCAAAACCACCAAAGTATTTTCACATTCGAGCAGCAACACTTCTTTGGCCTGTTTCTTCTTGAGAAATTCGATATTTTGGCTCACAAACAAATTCGTCTTTGGATGTTTGCAATTCGTCAAAAAAGCTGGCAACTCCAAGGGTATCTCAGTGCATTTTTGGGCATGGTTAAGTGAGTGCTCAATCGCATAGTCAAGAATCTGAACGTCATCACCGCCCTTCAGCTTGCAGTGATTCAAAACTTTGACGCAAATATTCAGCAGCAAGAGATGGCAGTCCTCCTCGAATTTGGATCGCGATGCTATTTCCAGCTCCTTGAGGCCCGTATCGCTACGTAGGAACGTGTCAGTCGACCGGTGAAGAAATTCAACGTAGTCATCATAACCCTTGTCAGTCATAGACTGCTGGGTTGCTTGAATCGGAACTGCTCTTCTTCTCCGTGGCACAGCTTGTAGCAGCCCGGCTGTCGTTAGCTGAACGAAATTTGTGAACGAGTCCAGGGACCTTCCTTGGTCGGATTTCTCCCATTCAGCCATGTTTGTGTGTCCGAAACGCTCCTTTCCGGCAAATGCAAAAGCGTGCCGGAACTCGTCCGTCTTCAAAGGCCGGAAAGTGCCGAGACCAACTTGGAGCAGCTGCATCAGTTGGGCTGGGTTGCTCTGTGACGATTTCGAAGTACGCAGGGCGCTTCGATACAGCTCGTCGTGGCTCTGCTGAACATTTGAAACAGACCTCTCGAGCTCTTCAAAGTTCTCCGCATCTTTGAGCTGGACAATCTGTTGGCCTACAATAGTTGCCCATAAAAAGTTGTGCGATCCGGTTTTTCCAAGCGTATGCAAGATTCGAAGCCTTTTCTTGGTATCGTGGAGACATTTCAGTTTCTCTTCCAGTAATATGGGAATTTCAACATCTGTGTAAGGCTTCAGATCTATAAGTGTAGTACTCGGCTCCAGACCACCGTAGGTCGGCGTGGGTCGCCGAGATACGCAGACACCGATATTAATGTTTGCAGACTCCATCGCTGTTAGTAGGTATCCAAGGCATTCAAGGACTTCACGAGTTTGTTGATTATCTTTCCCATAAAATGGTGATGAGTTCCTCGACTGTGGGAATGAGCAGTCATCGATGGCATCGACGAAAATGCGAACACCAGCACCGTTGGTAGATAGCCCGTCCTTGTTTGCCAAGATGATGCTCTCCATGGCATCTCGGAGCTGTGTCGAGCTTGAAATCCCAGCCTTTCTTCCAGCTTTGATATCTTTACCCCAGCGTCTGACATCTTCCCAGGGTTTAATGGGCAACCCGCCAAGGAGTTGGCCAAAGAGATCGCGCAGGCATGACTGGACCGAATCCGACACATCACCGCCACAAAAGTGAGACGCAGTAACTATGCTGACATTCTGGCGGCTGAGCTCTACGGCCCTCTTCATCATGACCGACTTTCCGGTGAATGGCTTTCCCGTGATTGTTAGAAGTGGAAGCGGGCCTTTCTCCGTAGTCTCGATCCATGACTTGAACGCTTCTTGGCTCAGGAGCCAGTCTGCGGCAGTAAAACGTAGGGTATTCTGAAACTGTTCTGCCGATTGGGGTGCATGGAAGTAATTTTGACAAGCTAGAACAAATTACCGATGTGAGCCATTGTCCAGAAGTTGTCTCTCGAAATAGCCACACCTTCGAGCAGCGAGTTGTCGAGAGCCGCGCCTGTCACTAGTCCCGCCAACAAGAATTAGCATTTCGATTTTCCAGGCCGTGTTTTCGCAAAATAAAATTGACCCTGTAGTCCTCAAACATACGTTCTGGCTCGCCGGAATAAATGTTCACTACACCACCGGAAATGTTATTGCCTATCAAGGCACTGTTGGCGACTACATCCCCATGAATCGTGGTCATTTTGCTCGAATTTCTTGAAGTTTATGCAAGTAAGCCAGTGCAAATTCCACGTTCTATTTCTCGTGCCATGTAACTGAACTATTGAGGAGAATGGTGGCGATCCTTACCTTGGCCCCTGTCAGCCCGCATATCAGCCTCAGCCTTCTGCACGCTCACGCATTTACCTCACATCCCTGTAAAGGCAACCATTTGCATGGGCAACATTCAATGGTGGGCAAGCCACACGGTCTGTCGGCGGGTCCGACGGATGATCTTTTGTTGTGTAATGTAAATACAATCGCTTTTCGCGGTTGAGGTGATGCGAAAGATTCGGCATTCAACAGTGGTGCTTGCATTTTCGTCCCACTCAATTTCGGCAGAACTCACCTGCAACATGAAGTCGTTAGACCCAAATTTATATACCATAGCATGGATTGCGCCTCTCCGAATCGAGGCACAGGCTGCCATACATATGCTTGATGCCAGACATGACGGACAATTCCCTTCGTCGCGTGGCGACGACTATGTCTACATCGCCGGGGATGTGTGCGGGCACAACATAATCATAGCCACTCTTCCCGCCGGCCAGCTGTACGGCACAGGCTCGGCAAGTGCTCTTTCCAGTCAGATCAAGAAGTTTTTCCCCAACCTCCGATTCGGCCTCTTGGTGGGCGTCGCGGCTGGTCTCCCCCGCCTGGACAGCCCACCCGTCCGTGATATCCGCCTGGGCGATGTCCTGGTTGCCGTGGCCGAGGGAGAGACGGCGGCTCTGGTATCATACGACCTCGGCAAAGAGACCTCGGACGGCTTTCATCTCTCGCGCTCTGGCCATGCTATGGCGGTCACGGAATCAATTGTTCGCGCCGCTATCCGGACCATGGAGCTTGAGTTCCCAGACGAGGCCAGGCTATTCTTGCCTTACTACGACCAAATGAAAAGCAAAGAGCACGTCTCCGGCACATTCGAGGATCCCGGCCAGGACCAGGACAGCCTGTACGGCCGTGATGCTAATGGCGCGCATTGCATCGTACCGCGAAACAGGCGACCCAGCGACCGCCGTACCCGAGTGTGGTACGGTCCGATCGGCTCCGGTGACAAGCTCATGAAGAATGCGAGCGTCAGGGATAAGCTACGGGATGACTATGGCCTCATTGGTCTCGAAATGGAGGCTGCAGGTACTATGAACTGTATCCCCGTTGGCGTCATCCGGGGAGTCTGTGATTACGGCGATGAGCATAAAAACAAGCAGTGGCAACCCTACGCGGCCGCCATGGCAGCCGCGTACGCCAAAGCGATTCTGGACCGCACGCCGGTGCTTGCCACCCCCGCGGCCGCTGATGTCGTGAACAACAGCTTCTCGTCAAAGGATACATCCCTCGATAAGGATCAAGACTGCGCGCCGACGGGAAAGCGGTCGGATTTCACTGTTCATGGGGGAGTGCACGCCAAAAATAGTCTTATGGGAAATACGATCTCGGGTGGTCACGTCAACATATCATAGATGTACATGACAGTCCTGGCAGAGAGTCGACTCCAAAGTATTTGCGCGGTGTAAAGGGGGCGACACATCAGTTGGCCATGTGAATCTCGACACCAATGTGCATCTCAGACTCTCTCCTCAAAAGTTTTCAGAACAAAGATCAGGCGTCACTTGATGAGTCCAAAATACTGCTCTCGTATCGAGAGATAATGCTCAAAGTGGCACGAAAAGGGTATCTCCATTGCAGAGGTCAATATTGCTACAGCCATAGAAACGCATCAGTAACCGCAACCTCTCTCCGGCGTCCTGTAACTTGGGCACAACATACATGTACGATGGCAGCCAGGACTCCAGAAATACTTTGCTTTAGATGACGGCAAATAATACACGGTAGCTAATTTACCTCAACTTGAAGGGTAGTAACTGCACGTATAATTTGAAGCTCTCCGGCGATAGCTTGGAGCGGCAAAATCTTGCCTCCAGTTCGGCCTCTACTTATTCTCTTTCTATCTCATCTCAGCTCCCTATCTGGATGGAATCATCTTATTTAGTTCTAATTTTCAGATTGCCACGGTGTTAGAATACTTGGCTTATCTCGCTGCCCTTTGAATGGCTCCTCGTCGTCATGCGCCTCGTTCTGCTCAAGTGGGGAAGAAATTGAAGTTGGACGTCATGGTTTCTGTCTAGCTGCAATGGTTCGCAACTAGTTTACCAAACACAAATGAGTTCACCAGGAGGCCCTGAAGGCTGTAAAAGGAGAAAACTGGCTCTACGCGCCCACAACGCGACTCGGTGAGAAGAAGAACGACGTACTATGGAGCTTCCCATCATCACACCAGCGCCGGCGAACCATAAGCCCGGACCGCCCTCACAGCGCATCATGGGCTATTCGTGTCAGACGTGCGGACGACGCAAAGTCAAGTGCGACAGGGTCGTACCCGAGTGCGCGGCATGTCGCAGAACCGGCGCCGAGTGCGTGTATGAGGCGCCGCCACCGCGGGGCGGAAAAAGGCTGGTGACGAAAGATGTACTAGACAGACTCGCACGATACGAACAGCTGTTGAAGCAGCATGGCCTGCTCGATGCGGCGAACGATACTGCTGAGGCGCGGTCAGAGCCGGCTGCGCGTGGCACATCAAAGGAGCCAATCTCAATTCACTGGAACGCGGCCGTGGGGCAAGAGAGCGGTGCCGTGATAGCAGATGACGGCAAATCGAGATACATAGACAGCAGCTTTTGGCGTAACATTGGTGTCGGAGACGACCAGTTGGCGTCTGATGAAGAGGAGGATGCTGAGGTATCGGCGCAAATGCGAGTCCTCACAATTTCTGATCCGCTGTCGGACGCGCTGCTTGGTTCGTACCAGTCGCTTGCGAATTATCACCCGACAAAGGAGGACGTCCTGATCCTATGGCAAGCGTATGCCGAGAATATCGAGCCGATTACGAAGATACTCCATGAACCTTCCACGCGTGCAAGCATAGAGCGGATCTCACAGGACCCTCGACTAGCAACACCCCAAGATGAATGCCTCGTCTTTTCTGTATACCACTTCGCCGTATTTTCGATGACTGACAAAGAATGCGTCGAAAATTTGCGCCAGCCGCGCTCAGAGCTGATTTTGTCTCTGCACTTTGCTACCCGCCAGGCGCTGGTGAATGCCTCTTTTCTGAAAACCGCCGATTTGGCCGTTTTGCAGGCCTTTGTCTTATTTCTGTTGCCCAGCCGGTATACGTATGACGCTCACACACACTGGATTCTCACAGGCGCGGCCGTCCGAATCGGCCAGCGCATCGGCCTGCATCGAGATGGGACAAAACTTGGCCTCGCTCCATTCGAGACCGAGATGCGACGCCGGCTGTTCTACCCTCTTCTCTCTCTCGATGGCATTGCCAGCCAGATGGCCGGGACGGCCGTCGCCCAACTGCCGGATACTTGGGACGTCCAGCAACCCCTCAACATCAACGACGACCAAATTTGGCCAGGCATGACTGAAACCCCAGTCGAGCATACAGGCGCCACAGATATGATGTTCCGGCTTTCGCGGACATGCATAGGCAAGGCATTCGTGAAGACGGGCAAAATGCAAAGAGGCGGCCTCGGTGGCAATTTTGACGAAGCCGCCGAAGCAGAAAAGGCCATACAAGAGGCGGAGCGAGATGTGGAAGAGAACTACATACGATACTGCGACGTCATCAATCCCCTGCATTTTTTATCCATGGCACTGGCCAGATCAGGAATCCTGGCCATGAGGTTGCGCGTACATCTCTCCAAGATGCGCAACAAGACGGCAACTGACGCAGACAAGCGAGACACGCTGCATCTAGCGCTGAGGGTATTAGACACGGACAATGCGGTATGCACGCATTCCGGAACTTCCAAGTTCCGATGGCATACGCAGTCTTTCTTTCTTTGGGGGATGTGGGATTCGCTCACGTTTGTGCTTAATGGGCTGTGGAAAGAGCCAACCGTATTTTCGGCCGCAGATGTGGAATCCGCATGGGCGCGGATGTCGCAAGTGTATCAAAATCACGACGAAATGCTCAGCTCCAGGCAGACTATCAATGTCGCTTTTCGAAAACTCACACTCGTCGCCTGGGAGGCGCATCACCGGCCAGACCGAGAACGCGATCCGGAGCCGGCGTTCATCGCAGCACTGCGGGCACAGCAAGAGACGAAAAGGCGGCGCCGTGCCGCTCGACTCCAGTCCAGCACACTTGCTTCTACTTTATCCGATACAGACATGCTAAACTGGTCAAGTAGTGCTTCCTCTTCAGAGTCGCCATTCGAGTTCAATATTGACGATGCCGACTGGTCATTCTGGGACGGGCTGCTCCGTGGCGCGATGCAATAATGGCAACTTGCAGATTTTTGGATTCATGACAAAAGTCTCGCTTTCCCTAAGCTGCAAATACTATTCTTTTGAAAAAGAAATAATTAAAAAATCGGTATCATGTGTTGCGTTGTCGCCATAAGCTGATGGTAGATGAAGGCCTCTGATTGGCCAATCCTTCGGGTGGCCTCCGGCCGAAGGAGGCGACCCCCCCGGGCAAACCCCCCCGGTCCATCGCCCGAGATTCTCTACAAATTCGGCCGGCAGGCAGAAAACGGTGCTACCTGGGTGCTAGTATAAATAGCTAGCATGCGCCCGCCTACATCATTCCCAAAAATCGTCTGCAATAACAGAACCAAACACGCAGCGAGCTTTTACACCACGGCCGCTCCACACACTTACACACCCTCCACACATAATCAGTCATGTCTCAACTACGAGTTCTCGTTGTCGGTGCCTCCATCGCCGGCACATCCGCCGCCTACTGGTTCCGCAAGGCCGGCGCCGACGTCACCGTCATCGAGCGCTTCCCCTCGTTCCGCCGGACCGGTCAAAATGTCGACATCCGCACCGTGGGCGTGGAGGTGATGCGCAAGATGCCCGGGATGGAGGCGGCCGTGCGCGCCGCCACCACCTCCATGGACAGCATCAGCTTCGTCGACGCCCGGGGCCGCTCGTACGGCGCCATCAGCGCCACGGGCGACCCGGACCAGCAGTCCCTCGTGTCCGAGTACGAAATCTTCCGCGGCAAGCTCGCCGAGATCATCTACCGCTACACCAAGGACGACGAGCGCGTGCGCTACGTCTTTGGCGAGCAGCTAGCCTCGATGACGACCACCACCCCCGCGGGGGAGGGCGGTAACGGCGGGCCTGTCGTGGTCGAATACGCCAACGGGCGACGCTCGGAGGAGTTTGATCTCGTGGTGGCCTGCGACGGCGCGACCTCGCGCACGCGGGCGCTGGGCTTGGGCTGCGGCGTCCGCGACCACATCATCACTACCAACCACTGGGCCGCATACTTTGACATTGAAGAGGATCTCCTCGAGGGCAGCCGGGTTGGTCTCTCGTACAGCGCGCCCGGCGGTCGCATGGTCTGCCTCGGCCCCGACCCCGACGGCGGCTGCAAGGGCGTCCTGCTGAGCATCGCGGCCTCGAGCGCGGACGATCTCACGGGCCCGTTCCGCGCCGCCGCCCAAAAGGACGACGACGACTCCCTGCGCAGCTTCGTCGCCGCGCGCTACCGCGGCGCGGGCTGGCGCACCGACGACATCGTGGACCGCATGATGACGTCCAAGGCCTTTTACGCCAGCGAAATGGTCAAGGTCCACACGGACACGCTCTCGCGGGGCGGCCACTTTGCGCTCGTCGGCGACGCCGGATACGCGGCGCCCAGCGGCGCGGGCACCACGCTCGCCATGGCGGGCGCGTACGTGCTGGCCGGCGAGGTCGCGGCGCGCCCCGGCGACCTCGAGGCGGCGCTGGCGGCGTACGAGCGCACGATGCGCCCGCTGGTGGGCGAGATGCAAAAGGTGTCGCCGCTCTTCTGGCCCGTCATGGCGCCGCAGACGTCGTGGGGCATCGCGCTGCGCAACAGGATCATCCAGTTCGTGTGCTGGACGAGGGTGCTGGACGTGGCGCAAAAACTGTTTGCCGGCGCGTTTTCCAGCTCGGAAAAGCATGTGCTGCCAGAGTATGAGTGGGTGGACTAGACATGCGTGAGGAGGAGACGGCCTGTAAATGAAGTCTGCATTATATGTATTTTTAAGTTATCCCCAAACGCCTTTATATCATGGTTATTCATTTCTTTCTATGCCAGGTTTCATGTGAGCCACTCATCTAAGCGGCCGAATTCCTGTGCTGCGATCTGAGCCGGGTTCCGCCCGTGCTTCCGGACAGCGGGAACTCGCTGGCTCTCGCTGATATCCTTTAGCGCGATGCCGTCGCCAGTCTCGACGAGGCTGGTCAGTGACTCATGGTAAGAATATCCAGCGAGAGACTTCCTATCTCGCTTCTGCATGAATTGCGCCTCCTTCTCCGCCGCCACTTGGTCGCGCAGGCTCATCGTGACGAGCTCGCCGGCCAGACCCGCGTAGATGCTGGGTGAGGTGGGCGACGCCCGAGCCAGGGAATACACGCACGACGCGTCCTGGTAGATGCTGGGCAGGTAAACGTTGCAGTTGGGCCTGTAAAAGTCCGTCTTGGCCAGCATGTGGCGAGCGCACTCCCTGCCGGACATGTAGCAGCAGCGCTCTCGTTGCGTGCCGGCCGGCGCGGTGATCCAAGTCAGCGGCTTGGGGGCCGGGCCGAGTGGCGATTTGCTGCAGGGCACCGCGTCGGTGTAATGATAGCTCTTGGTCCACCGGTAGTCGAAAAGCTTGATCACCGATGTGCGGGCGCTTCCGGCGATGAAGCGATGCATGCCGTCTGCGAGCAGCGGCCCGGTCGGGGTGGTGAGCTCAAAGTGGTCCTGGAAGATGGTGTCGATGGCGGACGGCGTGCGCATGTCTTGCAGTCTGACTGTGCCGTCATCGTACGAGCTGAGGACTGTGCATCCAGAGCCGCCTGGAACGGAAGCGGCGTCGAGAGGTAAGACGCAACGCGATGTCTGCAGCTGTCGATCGTTGTAAATGTACGAGTCGGTACACCGGGCCGAGGCCTGCATTTTCGCTGCATTAGCAACGACTGTTCCGGTAGGCGTTCTGGTAAGATAGCGCAGAGGTTCCGCAGTGCCGCTCAATGCCAGAGCTACATCTCCGTTATGCATGTGCCGCACTTGGCGAATCTGTCGAAAGCTTGAGGAGCCCTCCATCTCCTTCATGTCGTGTCTCTCCGTGGGGAGTACAACGTGCTCCGCCAGATTTCCACTCTCATCCGAGTTTAATCCATCCGGGCCTGGCCACTTCCAGGGCAGCGAGTAAAAAAATATGTTGTTTTGAGTAGCTACTGCTACAGAAGAGTGTAGCGCACTGACATCGACATGTCGGATGTCATTTTGGCCACCAGAGGGCTCGTTGTCGGTAGCCTCTGGCTGGAGCCAGGCAATTGTTCTTCCCATATCTGTGTGATGAGTTGAAAGCAGTTGCAAGTATCCACTGGCTCTCCCTACGAGCATCATCAAGGTCTTGCCCATCTCAGCACCCTTGACAAGAGCAAGCGCCGAGACGTCGTCCTGGCCAGCCTTGAACCCGGACATCTGACCAACAATCTTGGTCCACTTCTCCTTTTTCGGTGACGAGTATCGTAGCTCCCTCCAGCGTACCACCACATCTTCGCCGATTCCCCACGCGACGATTTCCTCCTCGTTTTTTCCCTTCATGTGCGAAGCAGCGTCCACAAAGACGCTTGGCGGGAAAGTCTGCGCAGGACGAGCGTCGCGTCCGCCGCGTCCGCCGCGCCCTGCCCGACCTCGATGGCTCTGCGACGCCAGCTTTTTCGATGATACCAGCGATGAGAGTAGCAGAGCTCGCCGCTCCCAGGCCCTAGCCTGCCACGTGAGGCGCTTGGCCAACGTCTTCCATTGGCCAGGTGGCAAATCGAGGTAGCCGAAGTGAGTTCGCACAAAGACATTCCATCCATGGTGCTCGACAATGTCTTTGAGACCCTTTGAGGTCCTCGCCAGCCGTCCCAAGCTCTGGGCCGTGTTCAGATGCTGGAAGACGCTGCGCAAAACACCAATGGGCAGGGTGTCGAGCCTCGCCGGGCTGTCGAGGCGCAACGACGCCATGTCTTGCAAGGCGTTCATGATAAATTGATAAACGTGTTCTAAATCTTCATGATTTTTTGGACAGCATGTTGCAGGCCGATGTCGATGCCATTTTATAGAAGAATCGCCGCAAACTTTTTCTCCTACGATGTTCGATCTCGTCTCGAGCACGGTCACATCAACGCGAAGGATACAGTGGGCCTTCAGTGGGTGACTCAGAAGGCTTACAGGGGGGCCGCGCTAAATCTGCGGCTTGTAGGAGAACTCGAGCCGTTGTGGGGAGAAAAGAGTCAATTCAGTCATGATGACTGTTGATGGAGCATGGAATTGCAGGCTGCCGAGAAATCTAGATGAGACTTGTTTTTCAGGGCGTACCGATTTGTGCAATTGCAAGGTCCTCTTGGTTCATGGCGCTCGTCAGCCGCACACACTTCACACATCCCTGCAGTCGGCACATTGTCTTGGAGGAAATATATTGAATTATTCAGGGTATTGAATCATTGGGGTAGTTAGTTGGCCTTGAAAGCAGCGTAAGCCTGGAGCGCCGAGACGAGAGCAGTCACGACAGAGTTGGCAGCGACGCCGTTGGCAGCGTAGACGACGGAGCTGACACCAAGGATGGCGCTGAGGAAGCCAGCGATAGCCTTTTGAATCGGGTCCTCGAGCAGGGCGGGGTTTCGGGACCAGTAGTAGTTGAGGAGGGCTGCACAATCCAATGTCAGTCATGAGGGTGCAGAATGGCGCAGGGGCGCTACTCTTACAAGCAACGAAGATGAAGCCGCTGCCCTGATACCAGCCAAGGCGAGCGCAGGTCTTTTGCTCTTGGGGCAGAGCCTTGATAGCGGCGTGTGACTGCCAGTCTCGGCCGTTGACCTGTTCAAGCGCCGTTGTTAGCATGTTGTTGAGGCCCATCAAGGGGGGTCCGACTCCTTCGGGCCGCAGGATGAGGCGCCTACAGTGTGGCCAAGCGAGGTCAATAGCCAGGCACCGGCGGTGATTTCGAGAGCAGAAGGCATCGTGAGTGTTTTGTATATATGATGTAATTGTTGGATTGGGTGACGACAGCTTGCCTCCAGAGGATGATGAGAAGGCAAGGAGCTGTTAAATGCGGCGCGGGGAGTAATAAGTTACAAGGCCTCGGCTACCTATGGGTCCGTCGGTCGCGGCGCCTAGGGTAACGCTGAGCCGAAACTCCGCTCCCGACGGCGTAAATCAATTGACATTGATCAATTTGCGGCAATGTTATTATAGATTTCGGGTGTAATACATTCATCTTCTACTGTCTCTTGCCCAACATGGCTGCTCCAGTAAACGTTTGCTGGGGTAAATTTGGCGCCTCGTAGCTGATGACGCGATCATGTACGAGCGGATAAGTAGTGAAATGCTGATTGCCTGCTACACCTTATAACGTACAAGTACACTACCCTTTCAACACACACTGACCTACAACGAGGCATCAAGACAGGCGGTCCTTGTCGGGATTTTGTCGAAATAGCTATGGCAGATTGAGGCTTGGCCCTGGGGCTTGGCCAGCAGTAGCAAAGAAGAGCGGGTTTATTAAGAAGTCGAAAATAATACAATATACAAAAAGAATACATAAAAAATGAGTGTTCAGGCATCTTAGTTCAGCTAGATGCGATATTTTGTACGCGCAACTCCTACTCGCCAAGTGCAAAAAAAGAAACAGAAAGCAACCCCGGGATTTTCTTGTCAAATTTCCACAAACATGCCCGTCTTGCACGTTAATTAAGCCGCAGTCTTTCCAACCAATCTCAGAACAAATATGAGCATCACAGCCGCCATGCCAGCAAATGCAAGCGCCATGGTGTGAAAGCCGTACGTCGCATTAAGCCAGCCACCGGCAAGCGGACCAATCGCCAAACCGGAAAAGAAAAACAGCGAATTGAATCCATGAAGCTGCGCGTACGGCCCGTGCTTTCCAAAGAAGCCGGGATTCGCCAGGTGGTAGGACTCGATGACGCTTCCAGCCTCAACGAAGCTGATCGGTCCGGTCATTGCGAGTGCAACACCATTGAGCGCTAGGACGACGCAGAAAAAGGGCACTTTCGCAGCATCGGATAGTATTCCAAGTGATGGCAAAGAAAGCAGCCCACTTGCAACGATGGTGACCAGAAGCCCCGAGGTTGCCAACGCTCTTGGCCCATATCTGTCCACAGCCCAGCCAGCTGGCTGGCCAAGTCCGACAAAGGGTATCATCATGCACACAAACACCATCCCGACTTGGTTCGAGGTAAAAGAGAACAAGTTGGACAGCTCGATAGGCACCGTCGCGTCAATGGCACCGAAAATGACGCCCTGTGAGAGAGACATTGCCATGGCCATTGAGAGTCGTGGGTTGCGCATGCAAAAGGCCACTGGGAGGTTTCGCGCCAGCCAACCGGGATTTTCAGGTATAATGAAGTTGCAGCTCTCCAATTTACTTCTCTGGCCGAGTAGAGGAGAGGACTCGTTGGCATCGGCACAGCATCTTCCATTGGGCAAGTTCTCACGGGATTCTGAGATTGCCGCACTCTTGTCTTGACCCGGCGCCACTTTGTAGTTATCCATCTCCATTCTATCAAGCACGAGCAGTCTCATGGTAAGATCCACAACCAAAATGGCCGCACTGAGCGCAAAGATGGCCTGCATCCCCCCAAGGTCGTACAGGAAGCCACCGAGCGCCGGCGCCACCAGTTGGCCCATGGACACAAAGGAGAAGATGGAACCGGTCACCCTTCCCAGCTCAGCGGTGCCCACGAGGTCCTGGATAGTGGCGAAGCCGACCGACCACACAATGGCAACCGAGAGACCCTGCAGCAACCTGGCCGCCATCAAGGCAGTGACGGAGGCGCCCGCGCAGAGCATTGCCGTGCTGGCGAGCAGCGTGACGACGCCGACAAGAAAGGGCACCTTGCGCGAGCCGAGCCTATCGGCCGCCCATCCCACCGGCACCGCAAAGAGGACGGAGGAGCCCGCGTAGGCGGCCAGCTGACGTGACGTCTGCGTCTGAATGTCGCCGTCGTCGACGCCCAGGCGGTCGCGCAGCACAAAGGGCATGACGGGCACGACGATGCCATACAGGAACAGGTCGCTGAACAGGCCAATTCCCACAGTGGCGATGACGAAGAGGCGCTTCGACCGCCACTGGTATCCCCATGGAGGCGATGGGCGTGCCATGGTGAGGTTTTCTGTTATACAGCAGAGCGGTGCTGTTGCCTGGCAGTGAATGCGGTCATACGCACCCAAAGATGGTGAAGTAAATATTTAAAGTTTTTGGGGACAGAGGTGACTAAAAAGGGCTGGCCAAAAGGAAGATCGGGGCCGATGATGTCTTTCTCGAGTGGCGACTTTTTGGTGGCTGGCTGAGACAAGGTGAATATTCCGAGACTGAACGAACCCAGTCGCCCAGTCCTCGGGCCTTGTGTCAGGTTACATCACAAATTGCGTTTGATTACTCTTCGCAAATGTAGACAGGACTCCGAAGTATTTTCTTTTTATTTTCAGCTGACCGACTCTCCGTGCATGTGTCGATGAGTTGGTGCTCCAGTGCACCGGGCGCAGGTAACCGCTGCGAACGCTGGCGGCGGCTTCTCAAGTGGCTTTGCTTCCGCCAGAATAAGAAAATGTTTCAAAATCGAAATCATGTTTCGGGGAAGTACTCTCAAGCACTACACGAGTGTTGAAATGTGGTGCACATTCGGCACACCGAGTCGACGGTACTGATCTCTATGTCTGTCCCGCCAGACCGCCAAATGAATGCTTGCATCAGACTGTAGTCTCATTCATTCTTGTAGTATCCAACTAAATACAAGAGCCCGTGCCCAAAAAAGAAAGGGGAGTCATGGGAACCGTATACGCAGGGGAGAAAAGATAGCAATCAAGAATCGCTCGGCTCGGCTCTGTAGCTCTGCTCTCTGTAACCACTACATTTGTCGTGATAAGAAAAAAAGTACAACGAATATCTTGTCGTGATTTCAATTCTTATCCTGCGAAATCTTTTTGTTCGTTTTGTTAGAGTTTATTTTAGTTTAGATCCATGTACTTACTGAGCTCAAAGTTTGATTTCGTAAGAAAAATCGTCGGTATGGTGAGCGTTCCATCATGATCGTGTAGAAAGTGAGAACGAATCAGAGTATCGCGAGTACATAAAAGTATACAAAATCAGTCTAAAAGATAATATTTCAATGTTAGAAGATCTAGAGCTAGTCAATTCTACTGTAGATAAATACTCTTGCTGAACAGTTCCCCATGTAGGGTAGGCTGCAATCACGTGAATTGGCGTCGTGGCGTGATCCATTAACGCGTCTGGCCAGACACGTCAAGCTCCCAAAGACATCGTCGATCGCGATAACTTGACGGCAGGATTGCTTACCCGCGAATCATTCACAAAGTTCCGATATGAGACTCAAACCCAGATGTCCTACGCTGTAGCGAAGCCCCAAGCCTCGTCGCCGGCAGGGAAAGATGGCCCGCCATCCACAGCCACCGTTTACGATTTCATATGCCTGTTCACGCACGATCTGCGACGTAAGCAGAAACGATGGCAAGATGGCAAACTGAAGTATCACAGCTTCAACAAGAAGGTCATGGTCTACGATGACCGTGGCCACTTCGTTGGAGATGCACACTGGGACCAAGAGGGGGATCTGGCCCCCGGTGACGAGCTCTCACTGGACCGAGGCATGGCCCTCGTCCAAGTCGAAGACTGCACGGGCGAGAAGCAGCAGGATTTGACTGAGCTCCTGGATAAAAGAGCGCGCGAGGTGGAAAAACGACGGCAAATAGCGGCAGCGAAAACGAGGCCGACGCCACGCAGCTCACTAGCTGGCGGGCAACAACCGCAAGGCGCGCAGCAACGACCGCATCTCCCACTGAGCTCCCTAGTACAGAGCCCGGGGCCAATTGGTCGCGCAGCCATACCGGCGCATTCTCCTTTCGAGGCCCGGCAGGGGAAACTGCATCAAAATAAGCCACCGACAGCCGATGCGCAGCCGACCGTCGCGGAGCGGCCGCCGCCGGCCAGGAAACAACGCGTCAGCCCCTCGCCGCCTAGCAAAGCAGGGTTCGCGCGCAATCTTTTTGGCACCACACTAAATCTATCTGCATGTCCCGGGCCGGAGCTGATGGCCGCCAGGGCGCGAGCGCTGCGGCAGAGGATGTTGTCGCAGGTCGGAGCCTCGTCGACACCCTTGGAGGACGAAGAGACGGAGGACCCGGAGCCTGTCCAGAGCAGTCCACTCTTTCTACAAGACGATGAAGAAGTTGGTCGTTGTCGACCGGCCAAAAAGCAGCGGCCAACTCTGCAGCCTGTGACGCGGCATCCGATCGCTAGCGCACGTTCAGTGATGGTAGAGGCAGAGAACGCGGTAAATCGCAGTACCGAATCAGCTATTGGTGACGAAGACGTTTCTCAGGAAGAAAATATACTGAATAATCAGCGAAAAGAGCAGCGAAAGCAACACGACCAAACTGCGGAGAAGAGCCATCGTACGCAGGATAGGGACCGAGACGAGGATAGCCCCACGATAATATTGGAAAAGACCTCTAAAAGAAAAAGGAAGGATAGAGAAACATCACAATTTTTACAATCGCGACGCGCCGAAGCCGAAGAAATTCAAAGGAAACAGCCTTCTGCAACGCGTTATTCACCTTTACCAGATCTAATGATGGTCAACGAGCCTAACGAGATTGAAGACGCGCAACGTCAACGCAGGACTTCTAAAGAGTCACGAAGTAAGAAAGAGGACCGCGAAAGGACAGCAACAAATCCTTCAGTCCCTGTCCGCGCTGAACCGGAATCAAAAGAGCTTAGGACGACGCTACGAATGCGGTCGAGACAAAAGAGGGGCTTGCTCGTGATGCGAGAGCCGATTGTACAGCTGCCAAAACCGACTTCGGCGGAAGAAGAGCGTGACGATAGAATCGAGAAAACACCATCTCCAGAACCATCGACTCCTCCAACACAACCGATACGTTCAGCGTCACCGGAAGAGATAACAATACCGAGTTCGGCAGCTCCTGAAGACGGCTTGGAAACAAATCCTGAAGAACGTATACCGACTCCTGTGCTGCCCGAATCGAGCAGTGAAGACGAGATACCCCAAAAATCTCAGCGACGCACCAAGAAACGCAGGACCTATAGTCCATCTCCCGAGCTAGAGGTCAGCGAAAAAATCTCAAAGAAGAGGAAGCAACGAGATTCTACAAAAGGAAATGTTCATGAAGAGAAGGCTAGTGAAGAGGAAGATGAGCCGCGGCCACGAAGACGTCGGGCAGCAAAGCGCAGGGCCTACAGCGAAGAGTCTGAGTCTGAGCATAACAAGGCCGAGCAAGAGGAGGAGGCTCCTGAATTGCAAGGTCCACGGATCAAGAAGCTGCCTCGAAAAGGAATACGAAGCAGAGAGATTATCGGGTACGTTCCGCAGGGCATCGATGCGCTGATTCCGGGCCCGTTCGCTTCGGCTTCGTTTCGACTTGGAGGCCCGCCAGTGCCCGCCGTCGTTAGCGAAGCGCCGCGCAAGCCTCTCACGGCGGAAGCATCATCAAACTCAAAAGCCGCATTAGAAACTGCAGAAAACCGTACAGAAGAAACACCAGGCGAGGAGGAGCCAGTCGCCGAACAACTGGTGGTGATGGAAGACCCCGCTGCATCTCCACAGGATGAGTCTCCTACCACCGCAATCAGGCTACCTGATCCAGTGCTCGAGTCAATGTCGGAGCCGGTAATAGAGCCGGTAGTACCACCAGTACCACACCGAGTGCAGCTTCCGGTATCACCTCGAGTTGTTGCTGGAAGTCCAGAAGCTGACGAGGCAATTTCACCCAAACTAATCCCTCGTCGAACTATCGCACCTAAAGCACCAGCGCCAGTTGTGCGATGCAACAGCTCGAGCAAGGCGATTACGCCCACGACAGCAGAGCCCAATGAGACGAAACTGGAAGCGTTGAGTGCGCCCGAGGTTGCTCTTGCCAAAATACCTTTGCAGTCAGACGCGCAAACGTCGGGGAACCTGGAACTCGAGACGAAGCCAGAGATGATTGCAAAACCACCGGCAACAGTCCTGACCGGGGCGTTGTCGACCTCGGAAAGCATGTCCAGTGGAAGCGAGACGAACCAGACTACAAGGCCGCGCATTGCCAACCCAGCGTCGAGGGGCAAGAAGGCGGCGCGGCGGGAAGACGCGGCGGGTCTTGCGCCGCAGGTCATGGTGCCATTTGAGCCCGTACAGCCGGTCGCGCGCATGATTAGTACCCGTCCCGCAGGCCTCGGCGGCGCTGGCAGGGGGAGGATCGCCGCGGCAGGTCCTTTGGCCATGGGTCCCGTGGCACCACCACCACCACCACCACCACTACCGTCTGCAACCGGCGCGCCGGTCGTCGCAAAGAAGGCTGCGAGTATGCCTGGGTTTACATCGGCGAGCGGCGGGACATGGAGTCGGCATGCGCACGATTTGCTGGGGATGGAACGACCAGAGCGAGGGAGATGAGCGCTTGCAGGTTTCGTTGACGTTTCCCTTTTTCTTCTTTTTTTCTTCTTCTTTTTCTCTTGCTGTAAATACTTTTAGCATGGCCAAAAAAGGGCCCCTCACATGTTTTTTTCTCTCTTCACGAACTCATGTCAATGCAATGACCCCAGGTTTACGTATATATGTATATAGTCGCACACCCGTCGTGTTCTGTCCGATTGTGTATTTGGCGGTTCGTATAATGATTGGTTAATTTCAAGGCTGTCAGCGGAGAAGTTGGACGCGGGGCAGGTGGTCTGGAATCCGCAGTTCAGGTCACTTGTAAGCCCACCATTGCCGTGATTGGTGGTTTTTTCGTCTTTCCCCTTTCCCTTATTTTTTCTTTTTCGGATGGTTTGTGATTGGCGAGGAGTGCGAGACCTGGGACTTGTCCATTTGCTCGATTCGGGAGCCGGTGGTGGTGGCGGTGGTGCGCGTCGTTTCTCATGTACACCTGTCAAAGCAGGATCAGGGTCGAGGCTATCGAACTGCCCATTGTTCACAATTGTGACGGGGAATAGACTTGAACATTTCATATGCATTATGGAACATGTGATCATCATAATGCAGCAGAGTACGCCTACACTAGCAACGAGAATGGCTCCTATGATGTGTAGGGTATGTAGGGTAGGTGCCTGTACTGATACACAGAGAGCATGTGCTGCGGGCCGGCAAGCAGAGCATCTGGAAACTGGGAAGAGGGGCGGTCGCGCTTATATCTCAAAAGAAACGAGGGAGATGGTAGGACACGGTGGAAATCTGAGCTGTTGCTAACAATTGCTACTTGGATTCTGATTGTCGTGTGGTGTTAGTGTACAGAAGGAAAGTTACCAGAAACGAGGCTAGAAATAAGGCTGTGTGATATTTCTGACAGCCACCGAGTTTCCGTCAACAGCAGCCAATATAGCGGCAGCCACAGCGACTTCTCATGGTCCAGAACGGGATTCACGAAGCTCACTGCTGCCGCCGAGTGGCATGTATCTTTTTGCCGGTGCACTATCACGACAGGACGGCAGCCTTGACCACGACATGGAGGCCATGCCGCGCAGAATGCAAGTCACCTTTGATAGCAGCTCACAGACGCAAAAGGACACTTCCTGGTGTACTGACAGTATTGAGGACCCCCCTGCCCCAGATAATCAAAACTGCGGAGAGCGCCATGATCCCCTTCGAACAGCGACGACTTCCTATTCAGGCTCGCCGTTGAGTCACTGGGAACTTGAGAAGCAGGCTGAGTTTTTGATGGTGGGAAGTCATCGGCCAATCAGAGAGCCTCGTTCTCGCCGAAGAGACCGTGTGGGGCGCTGAAGAGGTGGGGTCCTTCTGACCAATAGAGCTGCCAGACTGTCATACCCTTGCCGAAATGGAGTGCTTTGATTGGTGACTGGCGCGGCTGGCATAAAAGTACGCTAAACCTAACTGAACACGCCGAAAGAGTCAGCCTCTTGGAGAGTGGGCTTTCGCCAGTTCCAAGTTGTGACGAGGTATCTTTCCGGTGGCAGCCAGGGCGTCGAGGTACCTGGAAAGAAATGCCCTGCAAGACGCCTCACGACAACCCTGATAATCCCCCTCTACTCACCTAGGCACTCAGTATACGGAGTACGAATTACTGGATTACTGGCACCTGCTCCCGCTGATGCTCCTCTGCTGCACCGCCCACCCGCGCCATCGCAATGCCGCATCTCGCTAACTGAAATACCTGCATGACTCCCCTCGGCCTGCGCCTCAGGTTTCCCTCCTTCTTCTCTTCTTTCTCCCCTCGTCTACCTACTCTCTCGCCCACTCTCCCTATTATCCCCAAATCTGAATCTCTATTCCAGATCTCGGCAGTAATTGCGTCTCGGCTACGCTTTACTAGATCTGACGACCAGAAACGAGCCTGACTTGAGACCTCTCTTCACGGCTTGTCCGGACTCGCCATCACCATCCAAGTCTCGCCGACTTCTCGTCTTTCACCTTGCCCATTCAGTCTTTCAAGACAATAATAAGCCTACCTCTTAGACGATATCCAATTGCAATACACGCATTGGAACCTGGGGCTATAAAATACTCTCCTCTCCTCTCTCGCTCTCTAGACCCCCGATTGTAAGTATCTCGCTCGCCCTCGTCCCGGCTCCGGGCTTACAAACCGAGCAGCCTGGCATCACCCCCCTCTCTCCAGCCAGTCTCTTCTCAAACACGCCAACCTGAGTCATCATTTGAAACGACCTCCCTCAAAGCATCAATCATGTCGTCTTCCGGGCTTCCCCAGGGTTTCTCCATCTTCCAGCCCACCCTCGGCGCCCAGCTCCAGTTCTTTCCTGCCGTCGGCACCCAGGAACTCGATGAGCTAATACACGCCCATCTCGTCGGCCCTGCCTCTTCCCAGGAGAAGCGCGCCACTCTGGCCCTCGACTTTCTCGAGTACGCTCAGCGCACCGGCCAGACCTTCAAGTTCTATCCCGTCTATACCGTCGCTGCCTCGCCCGCCAACTCGGCCTCTTCCTCCTTCAACACATCGCCCGCCACCACCTCCTGGGATTGGAGTCAGCCTTCGCGCACCGCCTCGGTGTCCTCGCGCTCTTCGCAACACCGCGTGTCCAAGCCCGCGAGCCCTGCCTCGCGCGTGCGTGCCACCGACTTTGCCAGCCTCCCCGGTATGAAGATTATGACCAAGGACGGGCTCGACGTCACCAACTCGGCCTCCCGCGGCTCCAAGACAAAGGAACAGCGCGACCACGCTCACCTGATGCGTATCATCAAGGCCTGCGACAGCTGCAAGCGCAAGAAGATTCGCTGCGACCCTAGCCACAAGAAGCGTGCCGCCGCGACTCCTGCAGCCCCCGCTCCCACCACTGCCAAGGTTACCAAGAAGGCTCGCACATCTTCTCCCTCATCAGCATCTCAATCGATATCACCGCCACAATCCGTCTCGCCGCAATCAGTATCACCTGCAGTCATGATGGAGGACTTTGCCGGCTTCTCCGCCTCGCCCTTTGACATTGACGCCACCTTCAGCTTTGACACTCTCAACACCTTTGATCCTACTCTGGCTGCTCCCGCCGATCTTTGGGACGAGTTTGTCCAGTACCCGCCCGTGGACCACGCTGAAGACTACGACTTCTTTGCCGATCCTGAAAGTTTCCTCTCGTCACAGTCCTCGGATGCGGGCCTGTCTGCTTCTCGCATCTCTGTTCCGGCCTGCTCCCCTCGCTCAGGAGCACCTCCTGGTCGTGGTCCGGATGTTGGTTGTGCAGAGTCTCACACAGACCTGCTCGATGGGGCAGCCTTTGCTGCATCGGCACAGCTGCCGTTCGAATCGCAAGATTCGGCTGGCGACTACACCGACTTTAACCTGTTCTCTCCTGGATCGTCATTTTCTGAAGATGAGCGTATGCTCGACATTGCGTCGTCGACTTCTGGCCTATCCACGCAGAGTATACCGTCGCCGATTGACTCACCACGTCGACCTCCTAACGCCGAGTCACCAGGCCTTGGCACGAGAAGTGTTGAGTCTGGTGATTCGGCTAAGCAGCCTCCTTTTACCAGGGCTGGGGAAACCGAGCCATCGGATCGCACCAATGTGCGAGACGAGGCGGCGGGTGATATTGCTGGAGCAATCAGCGTACTGAGTCGCTCCGACGTGGTCATGCGCACAAACGAACAGGGACAGTTAATCATTTGTTGTCCCCCAGGCACTGTGGTCGTCAACAGCAGTGGCCAGGGCTCGACCAAGGCCGGCCTAGTCAACGTGAGTCCATCCCCCCCCCTGATGCATTTAGCCAATTCGCGGCGACTAATGTTTTGGAAGGTGTCTACTGTCAATGACCCTAGCAGCTCGTCAGCCTATATAGCAGGTGAACTAAGTGTACGTCTGATCTGCTCTACGCCCCCTACCACGGCGACTAACCCCTTGAAGGAATCGGCAGTTGCATCTGTATCCTCCGGCACGGGCAACGTAGACACCGCGGTGTCTACATGGCTCGACCACGGCTCAGGTGGGCAGAGCCCGCAGCCCGCGATGCCGATTATTGCTTCCACCCACAACAGCCCGACGCTGCTTGTGGATACATTGGAATCCAGTTCGGCTTCAACTTACCTTGCTACCAGCTTACCGACTACCAGCTCACCTACTACCAGCTCAACTACTACTACTACCAGCTCACCTACCACTACTACCAGCTCACCAGGTGGTACTGCTGTCAGCAGCGACGTATTCGCTGGCTCAACACGACTTGCTACTGGAACTGGCCGTACCTCTTATTCTACTTCTGCTTCTACTCCTTCACTTGCAGTTGGGCTCGAGGCTCCCGCTACTACACCCACGGTTCAGCTTGTCAACGCAACATCAGTATCGTCCACTCTCTCTTGCCCACTCACGGCTACGTCGGCCTCGGTCACGGCATCTCCTGTTGATATCCTTGGCGGCTACGTCTCTAGTGAATCTGGCTCGCTTGCTTCACCTGCTTCGCCTCTCTCAACTATTCAGGACCGTGGTCTCGAACCCTCTGTTGGCAACATGACGAACTCCACTTCGGCCTCACTGACGGATGGTGAACAATCACCATCCGATGCTGTCAGCGCAATGTCGCTTGACAAGCAACCAGCGGCTTGCACATCCTCCATGGATGAAGCTGCGACGTCCTCATTTATTATGCCGTCCACTGATCGTCGTGCCGAGGGCTCTGAATCGGCATTCAATGTTTCGCAGGCTGTGCCCTTGGTACTGTCTACCCATAAGGATACCACGGGCATCGGAAGGTCTCTCGCCGAACGTGGGGACCAAGATGGTGTTACTCGTGGTGAACTAGCGGTGATGATGCAGACTGCTCTTACTCGGGCGCTTGTCGTTGCCGCCTATGCGCAGTTTGCTACTGACACGGTTATGCGGAACACGCAAAGCCAAGCATGCCGAGACCTCGCACCGCGTGCCCGCAATGTGGTGGCGGCGCCCATGCGTGCTTGTGCTGTCTGCTAGTTGAGGGTCCCCAGGTTGAGTAGATGCCCGCGCACGAGTTGTCGTGGCTGGCATGGTTGTGGTGGGTGTAGGGGTTGCGGTGGTGTGTGATACCCTGAGCGTTGCATTGATTTTTGCTTGTTGCGTGTACTCAAAAGTTGAAGTTGGGTTGATTTTTCCTACCATGATGAGATTTATTTTACATGTATCATTAGTATTTGTTGTGGTGGACGGCCGTGTAGAGGCTGAGCGAGCCTACTTCTTTTGCTTTTCAATCCATACCGGCACATGGTGTCGGAAAATTTTATACATATGGAAGCCATGCCGTGAAAGTGAGGAGTGATAGAATATATCTTATATGTCTATAGAGATGTATGCGTGTTTCTGTTCTCTAGTACATTTCATACGGAATGGACAATTGTGACTAGTTGCAGTGATGGTGATTGCCTGCCTGTTCTATTTTATTCTTCTAAAATAATTCTGGAAATTGTAGACGGGACTGTCGTGACTACCTGGAGTGGGCATATTGTTTCTTTTCTTTCTGTTCTGTTCTTTTTTCTTTCTCATGCGAGAAATTGTCTCATGGTTGCATTCAAGTGGCATGATTGAGAAAGATTTTCTTGCAAATCTCAAGGCAGACAAGATGCTGCAATCTTGATACATGCCTTAAAAAAAGTCCAGGTTGTGCATACCCAAGTACCTACAGGCACGTAACGAAGTGGTGTGCAGTCGATGTGCATAATGGACAGGGATGATGAAGGGGGTGTATTTTTTTTTCGCTCTTTTTCTTTTCCTCTGCGCTGGTGCTACGTTGTAAACGAGAGAAAGAGAGAGAGAGAGAGTGTGTGTGCGACTGTGACGCAGATTCCTACAGAGGACGCAGCACCGGTCATGGGCGAAGCGATACGAACTGCTTAGGCTACTTGGGTAAGAGGAAGCGAAATGGGTGAAACCTATTCGTCTCGTGTCCTGGGCGACACCTTGACTGAAAAAAAGAAAAGAAAAAGAAACGAGTCAATAAATGAAATGAAATGAATCCAAAATCCAAAAATGAAGAGCGTATCAATATTTGCAGCAAATATTGGCCAGGCTGGCCAGATGTTTCTTTTCTTGGGCGAGGAGTCACGGGAAAGGTCAGGTGACTTGTTCCGCGATTTCATCCTTCTGTCTTTTCTTCTTTTTTCTTTTTGCCTTGTGTATTTTTTTTCCAATACTGAGTACATCGGGTGGGGAAAGGTAATTATTCCTTTTTTTTTTTTTTTTTTTTTGGAGGCTCTTCTGCTCCGATTCTTACTGGCCCGGGCAAGCAACGGCAGACAGAGGCAGGCCGAGTTTTTCTTTTTGGCGACTTTTGGCTGGAGCATTTTTATTTTTTAATTTTTCGACAACTGTTTGCTTGCCGCCGTCATAACCCCCCCCAAAGGTACCTTTTAGCCGTGCTTGTCTCCTACCAAGACAAGGTACACTGGTGTTTGTATTTGGTTGTATCGTGACAAACGATACTGTGCTCTTCCTCTTCATTTTCTTCCTCCTCCTGCTCCTGCTCCCCCTCCTGCTCCTCATCCCCGTTCGTCTTGTTTTCTTTTTCTTCCCTCTTGTCGCTACACCCTCCCTGCTTCCGTCTTCTCCTGCATTGCCTGTACAACGCCGAGCGTGACCACGGCGCGCGCGACACCAAAAAGCACAACTCTGGAGGCGGCGGGCGAGACACAGAGTCGGTAGGACGGCATGGGCCGACCGCCATTTTTTTTTACGGGTGTGCGTGTTTCTGCAGTACACAATCTCTTGTAACGGGAGCCTTGATTTCCATATAAAGAGCTCCCGTCATTCTTCTTCTTGGTGATTTTCCTTCCCCATCTCTTCTTTCTGATCTCGTCAAACTTGTTGCGACACAAGATACATATACATCCGAGAACAAGGGAAAGAAAATAAAAAAAGAAAGAAGGAAAAAGACTTGTCACCCACGCACGTTCAGAGCGGCTTTTGGGTGTATGTTCTTTTCTTTCTAGTCTTTTTCTTCTTTTGATATCGCGCAGAGAGGCTGCTCCGTCGTGAGAGAGAGAGAGCCCATCTGTTGTAAGTCGAAATCATTTGGCCGGCTCTTCAGCCCCCCCCCCCCCCCCCCCCCCCCCCTTTGCTCGCCAGTGGCCTAACAGCAGCTTTAGCCTTTTCATCTTTTATTTTTATTCTTCATCCTCACCCGATAAATCTTTTTTCCAAAAAAGAAAAAACAATCCCCCAGGCATCTTGCTCGGGCATTCCCATCAACTATTCCGTTGAGGGCGCACGCGCGCATCAAATTACTGCCGCGTTGTAAGTGAAACAGAGTGAGGCAAGACAAGACATACAGATACGGCCTAATCTCGTCATCACTCATCATTTCGGGCACGGTTGCTTGGAGAATTTCAAACCTCGCACCGTTGGCTTTCCATCGATTTCTTGACTCCATTCTCGGTCTCTTCTTCCTTTTCTTTTCTTGGATACACGCACACGCACATACACACCATACTTCACCCTTCCACACCGGGGGTACTAAAACGACAATTGGCGTACAAGGAGACGAGAAGAAAGCCAGACAAAACAAACGCGCTTTCTTTCTTTCTTTGTTTTGCTTGATATATATACACACACATATATATATCTACACCATCTGATTTGGTTTACCAACAAGCCGAGACCACCCTACGCGCGCCTTTTTTACCCCTCTGCCTTTGGTCTTCTTGCTCTTGTTACCATACATCATCTGCCTTTGATTGACATTGACAATTGGCAATTGCATGCTCGCAAACAGCCGAATTTTGCACAGCCACAACAATGACAAGCCTCAGATCATTCAACAAGAGCAACGGTAGCAAGCAGCAGAGTGGTGGCGGTGCTGGTGGTGGCGGCTTCCGCAACAGCCTACGCAACATGATGCGGCGACTCCTGCACAAAGCGACATCGACGCAGCCGCCGTCGTCGCCAGCTGGTGACGGGTCCGGTGGCTCCTCGCCAGCTGGCAACGGTGGCAACGGTGGCAGCGGTGGCGCTGGTGGCGGCAGCGGCCAACACGCACAAGCAACTCTCCAGCTTGCTCCTGCAAACGCAAACGCCGACGCTCCCTCAGAGTCAGCGAATCCTTCTTCTTCTCTGCCTTTGCTTCATCTCGATCCCCTCACCAACCTTGTTGCTACTACTCCCGCTTCTGCTACTGCTGCTACTCCTCCTTCTCCTACTCATCCTCTTCCTCATGACAATTCCGACGACAGCTGGTCCAAGGCTCTCAACGGCGACTTTTCCGACATCGTCAAGTCTCATGCTCACGACGACGAGGCCACCATTCTAGCCAATAATCCAGCTGCTGCCACAAAAGACACAACTCCTGACAGACACAACCTCGCCACCACTGATACGACGACTGCCACTCAAGATTCCACCATCATGGCTCCTCCTCGACCTCTGACAGAGCAGACCCGCTCTACCCAAAAGGCGCCCCTGCCTCCCTCCCAGGCTACCCCCCAAAGAGAGGAAAACAAGGAAAACGTACCCCCTGAGAAGCTTGTCGACTCGCTGGCCGGCCTCAAAGTTGTCGACTCGCCTCAAAAGGGCGACGCAACCAAGGCCACCACCGATGCAGTCAATACCGCGAACGCGCCGGCGGTGCACGATGCCGGGGAAGCCGACGAGCAGCCCCAATTCGATTACAGCTTCCTCAATGACCCCGTCATTGCCGCTGAACGCGCCCAACATCTGCGATTCATCGGCGAGGCCCTGGATATGGTAAGTGGTCCAACCACACAGCCTAGCTTTGCCGTCATTTGTATTCCGTGCTAACATGGCAGGCCCGCCTCGCCCTGAAAATCAACGAAACCCCCGTTGGTTGCGTCTTGGTCCATGACGGCAAGGTCATTGCCAAGGGAATGAATGCCACCAACGTCACCCGCAACGGCACTCGTCACGCAGAGTACATGGCTCTCGCCGCCTTGTTCTCTTACCCAAACAAGGATGGCCCGCGTACAACCCGTCTCAAACCCAAACAGCTCACGGATCGAGAAGAGGAAGAAAAGGCTGCTCGATTAGCAGCAAGAGACGAAGAAAGGACTGATCAGTCCGTGGCCGGCGGGGAGCAGGACATTGCCACCCAGTCCGAGACAGAAATGCCCGACGCCGTCTCTGAAACGCTGTCTACTGACGTGTCGCCTCATGAAGGCAACGAGGATGGCAAAAAGGGACACCTCTATCCCTATGGGCAGAAGATTCTCGACGTCGAGCGTGTCGACAGGTCCATAGTCTCCGAGAGCGTGCTCTACGTCACCGTAGAGCCCTGCATCATGTGTGCCTCGCTGCTGCGTCAGCTCAAGATCAAAAAGGTCTACTTTGGCGCTGTCAATGACAAGTTTGGGGGCACTGGCGGCGTATTCAGTCTGCACGCCAATTCGTTGCCGGTTAGGGAGGACGGCCAGACGGCGAGCGCGCACCCCATAGCCAAGCCTATCCAGCTGCCCGATGGCACAGGAGGAAGCTTGGGTGTGTCGTTTCCTCCCGGCGGGGGCGATGGAGGTAACGTTGAGCAGGGCTACGAGATCGAGGGCGGATGGGGCCGTGACGATGCCGTTGCCTTGCTGCGGCGCTTTTATGTACAGGAAAATGGTCGAGGTGAGCACACATGCCGAGGATGAGGTTGCGTGTTGCTAACAATGCTAGCCCCGGTACCCCGCAAAAAGGAGGGCCGCGCAGCTCGACTCGCTGCCATGATGGGACAGGACGGCGTCGATGGCGACGCCGATGATGAGACGGTCACCCCTAGCGAGGGTGCCGACACAAACGAGGCGGGCGATGACGTGCGCAAACCTAGCAGCGAATCGAGCTTTGACGAGGCGCACCTGGACATGGACGGCGAAGACCTCTACGAGGCTTGATTGTGGTTTTTGGCATGGCATGGCCATTGTATCATACTGATTTCCTAGAGGTGCCTAAAAAGAGTGTATAATACGATTCTAATCCACTTGTCATGTTCAGTCCTATAAATTCAATTCTAGCCTCTGATGACTGGATCGGGAATGAAGGTCTTGCCAAATATAGATTGGCGACGAGAAAGACGCGGCCACTGATGGCCATGTACTTTCTTTACAGGTTCACGTCCAGCTGGCAGCCCGTCGCGTCCCGCATGGCGATGAAGCTGTCCCAAAAAGTCTTTTTATACTGCTCATAGCCAACGGGACCTTGTCCATAGCTGACGTCGCTCACGGCGTGATCGCCGTCTTGCCAGCAGCCCGGGTTGGAAATGGTGACGAATGATCCGTGGCCTGTTTCGGGCAGCGCAGTCAGCCAAACCGTTTCTTTTCTTTTCTTTTTCGCCCTCTCCTTTTTTCTTCGCCTTCTTTGAGCCTCTGCGGCTTGTCGGGGACGACACGATCCAAAAAAAAAAAAAAAAAAAAAAAAAAACTAAAAAGAAATAAAAGTAGCAAAGCGAGTGGGACAAGACGTACTGAAGAAAAAGTCGCACCAGCGACTGTTGAGGTTGCCGTCGCCGCCGTCGTGCCAGATCCGCACTCGGTACCGGGAGTTGGCGTACTCGACCCAGTTGGAGTCCCACTGGCCGTGGATGGTGCAACCGTCGCGGGCTTGCATGGTAGAGGGCGCGGAAGAAGAGGAAGAAGAAGAGGAAGAAGAGGAGGAGGAGGGTACGCCGAGGGCGCCGAGGGGGAGCGCGAAAAGAAGCGTGGGCAGGGGGAGGAACTTCATGGTGAAGGGATTTTGGTCAACGGCAACGAGAAGGGTGGTAAGAAAAGGTATTGGATGGGATGTTGGATATGGTAGTTGAATTCGCTTGCCGCTTTGTTATGAGAGGGAAACGAAAAGGATATAAGTGATGACAGGAAGGGGTCCTTTTATACGTCACGAAAGGTCTCTTTCTTTTTGCATACATCTGACATTGTCCTGTCCTGACCCGGGCAACTTTGAGAATGCAGGGCTCTCTTCTCACGTGAGAGATGCGAAGCAGATTCCTGAATTCTTAAACGAAAATGGTCAGGCGTTGAGGTTGAGGTATCGTCATCATCATCAGACGCCTCGTCAGCGAGCCTCATTTACACCGACATGCCATGGGAAGACCCCTGATGCCCGAACTAGAATCAAAAACACGGTGCAGTGCTAACAATAGCTCTCACACACATGAATCGTAAATGACCATCTTCCGGCAAAGACCGGCCTGAAGATGGATCAATGAAAGAGAAAAGGGGAGGGGGGACCCTTGTAGTTGTAAAGCGGCTGAGATGGTCATCTCGATCAGGCAAGATCCGCAGCCTTGTTCTGGCTGGGCTGAGCGAGGAACCAAAGAAACTAATAAACGAGGCTTTGGGGACCACCTCTTTTTTTTTCTCCTTCCCTGCTGCTTACATGAGATTCAAGCCTCATCATTCTTTTTGTTGCAACAAGGCTGAGCAAGAAGGAAAAGAAAAAAAAAAGCCCCTTGTAGCCTCGTCGTGGCGGGGACGGTTGCCGATCTAAACGCCTCAAAAAAGTGCCGCGCCCGCTGGGATCGGGCCAGGCCGAGACGGTATACGTTCAACCCCCCCACCCAGGCGCCAGGTTCGTTTAAACTTACCAATAGAGTTGAATATATGATGGCAGTGGTCTGCCCCGACGCACGTCCAGATTGTATGATGTCCGGGGAAGAGAGAGAGAGAGAGAAGAGAGGCGGCCTATGCAAATCTATTTCTGGGCAACGCGTTTCTATCAACGTTGGCAAGTGGTACATGATGGGCCTCAATGATCAATCGGGGGGCTTCCAATCGTGAATTGTCACACTAAGAGACCAACATCTTCAACGCGAAAAGTAAAAAAAGAAAATCAAAAAAAAAAAGAAAAAAAGTCAACTCTCAATGTTGACAGTAAAAAACGGACTGCTCGACAAGAACGCTGAGCAAGTCGTCGATTGTGAAAAAAAAACAACACGAAAAAGGCCCGCATCTCCCATTGTAACCCTTGAGCTACAACATGGCTTCAATTCTACAGCTGTGTCGAGCAAACAAACTTTCATGGCATGAGTACCGGCGTCGTCGCGGATCGTCAACCTCCTCCAGCTCATGCCCCGTTGTAGGCCCATTCTCTGCCGCCTCTGCAGAGTCTGTCAAGGCTGCAGCTGACGAGGCTCATATACAGTGACTTGACACGACATGAAATGGACCGCGTGCAGCTGCGGCCTGAGTATTCGAAGGATGAAATCTTACAAGGCTGACAAAAGCCTGCAACAAGACTTGAACAGGATACCATAAGAACAGGCAAGGCTGAGAAAATAATTACAGGGTATATTGCTATCATGTAGACATTTTCCATGACTAGAACTATAAACAGTCGTCGTACCGACGTTGCAAGACCTTGCATCAATCCACCACCATCACGCTCAGTGCCACTTGGACGGGCCAAAGGTACCATTCAGCGACAGGAGAGCCGACTGCGCATCCTCCAGGCCGCGTCCGTCAATGGTGTTGCCGACAATGTCAGTTCCCCACCAGTGAATGTCTTTGGGGTGATACTGGACAGCAAAGAAGATGATGATGCCGCAGAAAGCAACGGCACCAGTCATACCCGCGGAAAGCAGGTAGTTGTACTTTTCCCACCACGCAGTCTTGTACCGTCTGAGGTAGTACATGAAGGCTGCCGAAACGTACAGACCTCCGGTAAAGTACGACAGGTTGTTTGGAGCCCAGAAGAGGAATCCGTTCATGATCAGCGAAGGATGGATGTTCTTGAGCAGAGAAAGCGGCTTGAAGAAGACGAGGTTGAGCGGCGTATAGATGGCGCCGGGGAGCGCCCTCTTGGCGGCGTTACGGACGTGGCTACCGAAGCGCTTGCCCGTCCACCAAAAGACGGCCAAAAGGAAGCCGAGCAGGAAGCAGTACTTGAGAGCGGGATAGATTTGCGAGAAGATGCGAGCAGGGCCAATGGCACCCCACACCACGGATGCAGAAAAGTAGACCCGAGAACCGTTGGCGCAGTTGAACTTGGACTCTTGGTTAGGGTCGCAAATGTTAGGGATCTGAGTATCGGCGAACTGAACAACAGCATAGGCAATGAAACTGCAGACGAAAGCGCTGAGAACCTGACCACGGTACATGGCACGAGGAGGCAGCTTCGCGTAAAATCCCATCTTTTGGTCAGAGATGTAGTTGTCGGCTTGACCGTTGATGTTGTAACCAAACGCCTTGACGAACATGAGGGCTTCGGGATGGCCAGGAAGGGCATATCCAACAATAAGCTCCGTCACAACGTTCAGTCCTTCAGTAGTACCAGAAATAGCGTAGAGATAAGACATGGGGATCAGGAAGATCAAGTTCAGAGCGATGACGAAGAAGATGGTCCAGACAGGGGTATCAAGCTGCGGCCATTGGGTCAAGATGATGATGGAGAAGATGAAGGAAATCAGAGCAATAATCAAAAACCACCAATCGGGAACCTCGGGGTACTTGCGGACCAGGTCTGTAAGCGGGTTATCAAATCCATCGTAGATGGACGTTTCAGTCTGAGAGATGTTGTAGAGGTGGCGAGCACTGTCGCCAACACGGCCGCGGGCGAGCGAGCCAAAGGATCTGCCGATGCCACTGAAGAAACGGCCAGTAACCTCGGAAATGGACGCGCACATCGACTTGGTCGCACGCCAAAGAGGGCGCCAAGCATCGAGGAAGATGAAGACAAAGGTGAGAGGGTAGAACGCGAAGAAGGCTCCGTAGAGGACCAAGTTTCCGGCACTGTAGAATGCAGGCGAGTACTCTTCATAGGCGGTTTGGTTAAGTGTACCGGTGCCGGGTACAACGACGCGGGAGATGTTGTAGCGTGCACCCGTGTTGTCAAAGATGCCGGAGTCGTTGATAGGAAGGTACGCCGACCACTGGACGTTGCTCCAGTACAGTGCAATGATGCAAAGTCCTCCGATGATAGTTCCAATGTACTGCTGAAGAGTAACAAAGAAGGGGAAAACCAGAGGTTGCGAGTAAACAGACATGTAATTCCAGTCAAAGGTAGGGATAGGGTTAAATCCTAAGCCGGCCTGGGAGCCAGTGATGATATTGAGGTTGAAGTGACGGGGAGCAATCCACGTCATCCAGGCAAAAGTGCTCAGGGCAGGGAACAGGTAGCCAGGAATCCAAAAGTACACAAACATCGCGGCAAAGACGATAAAGAAGAACTTGTAGCGGGAGATGGACCAGCCATGCAGAGTCTCGCGCTTCTCCGGTACGAGCAGGGCGCGGTTCAGTGCCAGAGTTGGCAGGACGCTGGGCCAAATAGCCTCCACGGGATAGATGACGAAACGACGGAGCAGACCGGAGAAACCGAGACCCATCATCTGGGTGGCGAGGAGGAGCAAAATGCTGTAGGCGGGAGTCAGCCACTTATCGCCATAGTAGACGGTTTGTGTCTGAATGTTCCAGAAGCAGTAAGCCGAAGTAGATCCAACATTGATCATGATGGTGGCCAGCATCTGCTCCTTGTAGGACCAAGCACCGGGGTTAAGGGAGACGCGAGAGCCTCGCCAGGTGAAACCCCAGTCAGGAAGGATGTACTGGAAGAGAATACCGCAAGGGTAGAGCAGGATCTGCGCGACAGCCGAAGAGAGGATAATTTGAGGGTAACGGGAGTTGAAGAGAGAGTTGGTAAACTGAGAGATGACAGCCCAGCAGAGACCGAGGAATACGGCACGAGGAGTTTCGCAGGGCATGTCCTCATCGTCGGTCGGGGTCGTAATGGCACGGACCTCTGGGTAAGGAGAAAAGAACTTGTTGACAGCAGTCTCCGTCTTCAGTTCCGTCTCCCACTCCTCGGGGGTCTGGCCGTCGGCAGGACCGTTGATGAGGTTCTGGAAGTGGACGCGGGTCGTGTCGCTAAAGTTGTAGTCGTACTTGTGGTACTCGAGCATGTCCGACAGGATCTGTCGGCACTCCTCGACACCGAGGACCTCGATCTTAGTGATGACCTGCTCAATGTCGTCCATGGGAGCGAGGCCGTCGGCACCGTCGCCACGCTTCTCAGCGAGCTGGTGCACTTCAGCGTCCACTATGGCATGGTGACGGGCGATTTCAGCCTTTTCATCCATGGTAGTGGAGTGATGAGCATCATCGTCCCGGATGGAATCGTTGGCGTAGGGCTTGCGCTCGGACATTGTGAGGGATGTCCTTGACGGCTTCAGAGCGAGAAGCTTGAAGGGACTTGTCTGAGACAGGAAGACGAGGTGAGACGAAAGGGAACAAGGATAGGTCAGAGTAAAAGATGCATCCGGGGATGGAGGGGATTATTATACCAGGAAGCGCATCCTGGGGTTGATCGATGCCGCTGCTACTGTTACCATGCCCGATACCACCCTATCTCTCGCCCAGCTGACAGGAAGGAGCATATGCCAGCCGGGGGATCTTTTGTTGGAAGCAGTAGGGGGGGTGTACATGGAGAATGCCGGGGAAGGCGGTGGGTGTATGTCATTGGATAGCCTCGAAACTGCTCTGTATCTACCACCTCACCTTCCTAATTGAAACAGGAGTCTACGCTAGGAGCGTGTCGTGATGGGACTTGAAGGAGCTGATGATGCGGGCGCCTCGGGGAAGGAGCGTTTGCCTTGGCTGATTTCTCACGGAGTCGCCTTTGCGCACCGATGCAGAACTGCACTAAGTAAGTACTTTTCGCACTAGAATTCCCAATGGGCGCGGAAGAGGGTGTGGAATCTGGCAGCAGGTAGGGGGGGGTGGGAAAGCCGGGGCGAGACCACGCCAGATCCACGCGCGCATTAGACGCTATGAGGGAAAGGCCATGTTGCTCTTCTACCAGTATCAGGAGAAATCTCCCAAATAGGGGGCGCCGCCGATGGGTGTAGAAGTGGGTGGCGACTACGGATAGTTACTGGCTATCTGCGACGCGGCAGCCCCCTCCTTTCGAGAAGGGACCAGCGCCGCCATTGGCTTGAGGGGGCGCGCTCGACAAAAGTTCTTCCCGTCTGCTTCTTCTCGACAGGTGGTGCCGGCACCCCGGGAGGCGTTGCCAAGCAAAGAGCGCTCCCCCATTCTCGGGAATGTCGGCATGGGCGGCGCCACCACGCTGTGCAAGCTCCTTGGCGGCGACTGCGGGATAGATGCTCGGCGACCAGGGCACTGAAAGCAGCAATGTTATCTTTGACAACGATTAAAGATTACAAAAAAAAATGCGCATGGTGCGAGATATGGCTGTGGAGAGTGGGAAAGCAGACCACAAGCGCTTGGTCCAAGATTGGGAGATAGGGGCGACAGCGAGGCCTCTGAGTGGGTGAAACCGATACGCCATGGGACACTTTACTCCAGACGACTCTACGGGTTACGCCTGCAAAAAAACACACGAATGCTACGTAGTCCGCGAACCTGTGGGCTGTGCGGTGAGAACGCAATGACTAGATAGAGCGTGCGATCGGGGCCTATCTGCAAAGCAAATCAGCAGTTTCCATGAGGTAAAACTTTCCTGTTCGTGTCGCCCTCCGATGAGAAGAACGAGGCCAGTAGGCCTAGCGATGCCACTAGTTCTGGGAGTTTTCCAAAAGTTCTTTCCAAGGGGCCGCCGACTGAGACGCCACGCCACGAACCTGACGGAACTTTGCAAATCAGCGGCGTGATTATTCAAGTCGTCCACATCCTAGGCCCAAAGCGGACGAGTCCCTCCAATATCCCCCCACTAACCGAGACTGCTGACGCTCATGCTCATAATACTTGAATCTGTACACGAATAGTCAGAGTACATGGGCTTCGAGATTGTAAAATGGGGCGTGATGGCGCACTCCATCTCAGGCCCGATAACCCTGCCATCCCTGTGACATTCCGTCGTGGTCCTGTAGGAATTGTTCTTCTTCAATGACCTGTTGCCTCTCTTGGAACTAATAATACATAAGTTCTTGCTCAAGAGGGCTCTCGTTTCCCTTATTAGCTCGTTGCCGGGGCCCGCCATCCTTGCCGGGCGATGCCGTTGCTCACGAGGGAACTTTTTTTTTTTTTTTTTTTTCAAAATGTATGTTCAGGATGCGGTATTCAAATATTTCAACACCATTCCGTCTACGGCCGTCAGGCCTTGTGCCTCGGGAATGCCAAGCCATCGTGTGCGTATGCCAAGCGCGGGATCGCAACAACACCGATGCCAAGCGATGAATATTCAGTAGGTTTTATCAAAGGCGTCAGTAGTGTACCCCCCAAGCCTTTTTTTTTTCCAACGCAACAGTTTCGCAGGAGAGGCAGACCCTGTCTGATTGACCGATGCGGAGTGGCGCGCTCATCAGCGTATCATGGGAAAGGAGGCTGGTTACCCTCTACTGGTACGCAGGCTCACACCCAATTTCAAGCTTATCTCTTCTGTGAAGGGGCCCTTCATATCATGTAGTGCCAACGACGTCGCCCCAATACGCCTTGGGGGCGCTCAGCTGATTGTGCACTGAGCGGCGTGGCGCCGAGGTTCCAAAAAAAAAAGCGCCACAGGAACTTTTGTATTGTACTTGGTAGTTATTAAAAGGACAAGAAGAGGGTGTGGGTGTCATGGACGACGCCTGTCAGCCGCGCTAATACTGGGTACTGAGTAGTAAAGTCCAAGAACAGCTCCAACGTCCGGGGTAATAGCCCTGGACTCGAGAGATCATCACACCCCCCCTTGCTTGCCTGTCAACCTGTCCAATCGACGAGCCGCCTTGGCATGTCCGAGGAGCATTCGCCCCCCACTCAGATTACTCTCGGTAGGATTCCAGTCCGTCCAACTTCATTTGTGATGGCGCGACTCTCGTTGGTCCTCGCGCTTGTCCGGACTCGTGAGTTGCCGAGAATGGACAAACCTAGGAACGGAAACGGAGGGACCGGGGCACGTGTGGAGGGTGCCAAAGGTGCCTGATGAAAACGAAACTACTGGTAGCTTTCCGCGGAAGCACTATTTCCATTGTCTCACACTCACACTTTGGCCATTCAGACGGACCGCCCCCCCCCCCCCCCCCCCCCTTCCTCTTCAACAATAACGTTGTCACTTGCAGCCGCTTCCAAGCACAAGATCATTTGTCGGATCCGACATATCCGTGGCTGAAGCCTTGTTTCCTTGTCTCCTTCGTAGCAGCCAAATTCGGTTAGCGACCAAAAATTGGTTCGCAACTTGCGACAAATGGAACCAACCAGGTGAACACAATCAAAAAGATGCACAGCTGACGGACTGCACCCCATAACCATGACCAGACAGCCCAGACACTCGCCCTGTCCACTCGCACACCGTGCAGCTGATGCCCCAAGGGTCGGTCTGCTCATGGTTCACAAAGGAAACGCGGGGAAACGTAGCATCGTAGCAATGATGGGGAAGCTGGGGTCCGGTCTGGTGGAGTGGTTAGGTTGTCTGGGGAAGAGTCCACAAGCGACCTACGTTGCCGGCGTGATGCCTGTTCGCGGAGATGCTGTTGCTCTTACCAAATAGTAACAGAGCCGTATTGTACCCGTGTTAGATCCTTGGCGCTGTCGGTGGCTTGCCTGCGTTCACCAAGTAGGAAAGAAGAAAAAAAAAAAAAAGAGGCGTCGAGACTGTTACGTACCGGCACTCATATATTGCACTCGTGTTCCTGCAATCCCATAGTGCAATCCCATAGTGCGTCCAGGCTCGGGACTGAACAGCTCTACCCCGAACCCACGAAGAACTTTTGTTTACCTCTTACTAATTCATGACCGAACCTTTCTGGCAATGGCTCGGCAAATAGCCTCGCCTGACAGAAGTTGCCTCGACAAGGTTGGAGAGCTGCACCGAGGGACTTTTGTCCTGCTACGCACAGGTCGAAAACTTTCATTTCCCCAGACTTACCTTTTCTGTGTCGTGGCGGACGGTCATAAGTTGCCAATTCCCACGGCAGAGACGGCACATCAATCATTTTCTCAAAAGAAAATTTGGTGAGGCCGCCCGCAAGCGGAGTGCAGACTGCCACCCTGCTTGGACTCTGTCCATGATAACAACAGCAGCTCGTAGCCACGTCATCACAGGTCTTGGTTGAGCTCTTGACTGGTTGATTTCATGATTGGGCGGTCAATCAGAGTATTGCTTGCTCCCTTATGGTGCTCCAAGATCATGAGCCTGACCGATTTAACCAATTCGTTGCCAGAGCCACATGTCACTTCCATATCGTTTCAGAGAGCTGGATGACATCGTTAGGCATTGACACTTAGAAAGAAAGGAATGATTTACCCTGCACTGCGATTTGCGTCAGTTCCGGCTTTCCCATGATATGTTGAGATGTAATCATCATCACAGTCAAATGACTTGGCATCACTTGATCACAACTCCGGAAAGGCTACGGAAATACCAAGAATGAGCACACCAATCATGTAACATACATGCATACCGGAAGATTATTCCTTGTAAAGCACACTTTACCTTGATTTTACCTGCAGCCGGTGATCTGGCGTCGTCATATCCAGTTGGGACACCAAGAAGTAGCTACCGGGTAGGGCGCCACATCTTATTGATCGAGGTTGCATTGCTCTTGCTCAGATACCAGAATGCACATGGTCGGGTTCGAGACGCCATCGAGATTTCCGGCTTCGATCTACGTCTTTTGGTTGTGATTGAAGTCGCGGTGTTGAGTGAAATGCGTCGATAGCGCCGCCGGAAGCGGCGAGCCATATGTTGGGAACTTTCGCAGTAATGCTTTCAGGATTTTTGAATCTTCTATGCGGCTGGAATTTTTCCTGACGCATTCTCATAGCTTGTCAGGCCATCTCTCCTAGAACTTTACAATCATACGCAGTAACTAGAGTAACTTGATTGGCCGTCCACTGGCCAGACTTGCTGAAACGTTTAGATTTACAGCCTTGCCAAGCACGCAGCGAAACAATGATCGCGTTAGTGCACGCCACAAGTGGCGCTATAGCAATTGATATATCCAGCCTGTTCCCGTCATAGTGTTGTCTTGTCCTTGAATCTTCCTTCGGATCCCCATGTTGGAACACGACGGATAGAAAATGCGGATAGAAAATGACGCAAAGCATTCACATAATTTGGGCTCGAGTGGAACCTACTGATTAAAACACTCCGAGACATGTTCATAATGACCCGATACTGCTACAGTAGTCGGGCTCCGGTGCCGACGACCTGCCTAATCGGGCAGGCCGCTACACCACGGACTCTACTTTAATTGTACCAAGCTTCTTAAAAGACGATAGGCTATTTTGGCATTACCGAATAACATGGCTGCATGGAACAAGATACGAACAAGACTGATCTTTTTGTCTGTTTGTCTGTCGTGGCAGCGTTACATGGCTCAATAGCCTCTGCGGTGCTTCCCGGCCCAGAAGCGGCACAGCAAGACAGAGGCCAGGTGCGATGCTCTTTGCCGAGGGGATGCCCAAGTCTATATATGTTGGACGACTCCCTAAACTGTTTTCTGTGATCCTTTAACTGCAATCACCCTCTTTTACTGCCAGGCACGATGCGATCTGCCAAGCTTGCACTTCTTGCCCTGGCTGGGCTCGGCGCCGCCCTCCCGTCCGAGGCCACCAACAAGCAGCACAAGCGCACCGAGAATGGCATCGAGTACAATGTCTTTGATCACGCCTCCACAGGTACTAGCCTGAAGTACGTGTCCAACTCGGGCATTTGCGAAACGACGCCCGGCGTGAACCAGCACTCTGGCTACCAGACTGTCGGTATGTTGGGGGGGCAGACGAGGAGGCATCCATGTGTGAGGCCGCGACCAGCTAATGTGTGAACCATGTAACAAGGCGACAACCAGCACATGTGGTGGTGGTTCTTTGAGGCCCGCAAGAATGCCAAGACGGCACCGCTGGCCCTATGGCTGAATGGCGGCCCCGGCTGCAGCTCCATGATCGGCCTGTTCCAGGAGAACGGCCCCTGCACATTCAATGACGGCGGCTCGGAGCCCAAGCTGAACCCCCACTCGTGGAACAACTTTGCGAACATGGTACGCCGATACGGAAAGGCCGATCGCGGTCGATATGACTTGCTAGTCCGTCCTTCAATTGCTAATGAATGCGTGCTGTTGTAGCTCTACGTCGACCAGCCAATCGGCGCCGGCTTCAGCTACGGCGACGGATCCGAGGCCGACTCGACGCCGCATGCCGCTCCGGCCGTGTGGAAGCTGGTGCAAGCCTTCCTGACGCAGTTCCCCGAGTACAAGTCGCGCGACTTTGGTCTCTTTACCGAGTCGTACGGCGGCCACTACGGGCCTCAGTTTGCCTATTACTTTGAGCAGCAGAATGCCGCCATCGACGCCGGCACCCTGACCGGCGACAAGATCAACCTCGTCGCCCTCGGCATCAACAACGGCTGGCTCGATCCCAGTGAGTGTCTTGTCAATCACACGGCACCACTTGCCGGCGAAGCTAATCAGCGAACTGCAGAGAACCAGTACAAGGCGTACGTCGACTTTGCGGTCAAGAACCAGTACCGCCCGCTGCTCAACGCCAGCGACGCCAAGCCCTACTACGACGCCTGGACGAACAAGTGCGCGCCCAGCTACAAGGGCTGCACCGACGACCCCAGCACCGACGATACGTGCGCGCGGGCCGACTCCCAGTGTGCCAGGTCTGTCGAGAGCCCGCTCGAGAGTCTCGCGCAGTTTAGTCCCTACGACATTCGCGCCGATGACGGGAGCTTCCCGCCCAGCACATTCGAGAGCTACCTCTCGAGTGCGTCGGTCAAGAAGGCGATTGGCGCCACCTCTGACTTTTCATCCTGCGGCGGATCTAATATTGGCGGGGACGATAGTACGTGTCATGACGATTCTCTCTTTGCCTCGAATTTCCTCGGATTGACCCCTCGTTGTAGGCGCCCGCTCGTTCCTCAAGCCCCTGTCCGAAGTGATCAAGTCCAAGGTCAATGTCCTCATCTGGGCTGGTGACGCCGGTGAGTGCTCTTCTACCACGAGAGAGAGAGAGAACAAAATAAAAAAGAAAAATGTGCTGATGCCAAACGCAGACTGGATCTGCAACTGGATGGGCAACTATGATGCCATACAGTCCATTGCGCCAAAGGATTTTGTCTCGGCCACCATCAAGCCCTACACTGTAGACGGCAAAAAGTACGGCGAGTACAAGACGGCTGGAAACCTCAACTGGCTGCGCGTCTTCGACGCCGGCCACGAAGTACCTGCATACCAGCCGGAAGCCGCCCTTGCTGCCTTTACATCAATCATGTCGAAGCAGAGCCTCAAGTCGACGTAGACAGATGATGGCGGTCAGGGCCACACGCTTGTGACAGCATGAGTCTTCCGCCCAAGTTATGACACCTATTTTTACGAGTAGTATGATTTTTGAATAGGATTAAAAAAACAGAGCTAGTAGAAAAGTGCTAGTCTTGTAGGAATAACATGACCGAGTTCTCGTGTGTACAGTCTCGTCTTTGTGCCGAGGGCCGGGCGGTGGACGCTCTTTACCCCGGTTTCCACGTATTGCCCAGCTGTCGCACTTTTCAATCTCAATTATGACTGCCAGCGATGCAAGAATGCCCTTGCAGCCCTCTTATTTCAGCTTCGAACCCTTTCTCATCGCCACCATGCGCTTTGTGCCGTCCATGACCTGGTTTCGGGTCCATGTCCACGTAACACTCCCGACGACTTGTAGGCCCGCCGCTGCTTCCACAAAGGCAAAATTGGCCGACCAGATGTGTCTGGCGCCCGCGGGTCCTCCCATTCCGAGTTAATTATGCTTGCGAGGTCACAGAGGCCAAGCCTCGGGTCGATGCTCTGCCTACGAGAATATATAAGTCGACGCCTTCTTTGCGTGCTAGGCCGCGACGCTTGAGTCTTGAAGAATGGAAACAGGCAACTCAATCAATCGAAAGAGAGAGATTATAGCGCATGTAAAATGTTGGCAACGTGCTGACTTATGTGGCAGTCGCAAGACTCGTCGCCAGGGTTAAATTCATCGATGTGCATCGATGTGGCTGAGACTTCCCCGACATGGCTCGATACCGCGAATGCGATTTATACGAATGGCTGCAATTTAGCTCTCATAAAATATCGCTTTCCAGCGCAAGCGCTAGCGGTACATCTGCGAAAACATGAAGATGCATCTGCCGTCCGATGTAAAACATCTTCTCTGCCTTGTGAATGAGTTGCACTGCGAGCCTCCCTAACCGATGGGCTGCGCAGGAGCTCGGACACCGCTGAAAATCGTCTATCGATGATATCAATGTTTTTCTTTCAACTCGTGGTTTTGCCGATGAAAGATGACAGCAGGTGCCCGTAGATAGCCTGTCAGCCTGTTGTGTGATCAACACTATGCGCAGCTACTTAGTATCCCCAGCCTCCTTTCACCATCAGCGAAATAAAACTGCCTCGACGCCCGAAACCTATGTATTAAGCCCAGGAACGACTCAACGTCCCATTCTCACTGCCGACCACAGAACTGCCGCCTTTCCGACCGTGGATTCTGCCTCCATGGCCCCGTTCGGCGACTCGCTGCGTCGCCTCCGCGACCGAGTCTTCCTGAGCGAGGATGCCCGACGAAAGGCAGCCATCCACACGGTGCCGCCGCTACCACCCTCTCCTCCGGCATCTGCCGTCATCGCGGCGCCGGCCCCGTCCGCGACAGCGTGCAGCGCGCTCTTCCAGCGCCTGCCCGGCGAGGTGCGGCAGCGCATCCTCGTTGCCGCCTTTGGCGACCGGCTCCTGCACGTGCACCTATCCCTGGAACGGCCCGTCCTCCACAAGTACCGCAAGAGCAGCAAGAGCAGCAAGAGCAGAGAGGGGCATGCCGGGCACCCGGCCCGGTACACGTTTGATGACGCGGCACGGCCGTTTTGGCGCTGGCGCAGCTCGTGCTGCCACTCGCACTGCTTCCACCACGAAAGCTGGCGATGGAGGGAGCCACGGCAGAGCGACCAGTTCCGCGAAAAGGACTGCTGCGTGAGTGGTGAGGGCTGTGGACACCCCGGCGCGCCCGAGACTTGCTTCATCGGCGCCGCAGGCTGGCTGCGAACATGCCGGCAAGCATACTTGGAGGGCTACACGGTACTTTACAGGACCAATACGGTACGATTACACGGCACGTTCATGTTTGCGCACTTGACGGACCTTTTTCCCCGACTCAGCCTCGACAGTCTCACTCTTGTGTCGCTGTGCTGGGACATGGGCTGGTCGAGAGAATACCCGCGACGCCTACGGCTCGGCGACCACCCCGAGGAATACAGCTTCCTGGAGGGTCTGGACCAGCTACTCGTGCGACTGCCACTGACGATACCGAATGTCAAGTCTCTTCACTTATCGCTCCATGGTGTTTTCGGGGCGGCAGGGGAGCAGTGGACGGCCTACGGCACGCGTTGCGAAGTCGTCTTCCAGCAAACAGAAGCGCTGCTTCACAGAGTGCTGGCGCAAGTGTTAAAGTTGCCCAAACTGACCGACTTTCGCTTGGCTCTTCCGAGGAGCATGTTTATGCCGTGGCTACAGGAGGTGCTGGATATCACACTTCAGTTTGAGGAGGCGATCTGGGCGGAGCTGCCCGCGGAGTGGCTGAGGAGAGATATCCCAGCAGACCTGATGGCTAGCGATGAAAAACGAGCAGCGATAGACAGCTTTTGGGTGCTTCTCGGAGCATCCGACCTGCCTCCGCTCACAATCCGCTGCTTTTGCTAGGGCCCAACTCTCGCCGCGCTCGGCCCGACAGGCGGATGTATAGGCTTGGATGTTGTCTCAACACAAGAGTCGTCACGGGGGCACATGGTTACGAGATCCAATGGACTTGAAACACCTTGGAGCTTATTGGTTTGCCCAGTAAGCGAGATTGCAATTGTCCGATGCCGAGACACAAAATCTCCGAGTCTGGTTACTAGAAATTCCCCCGTGTTCATTCCGAAAAAAGAGGAAAATGCTATTCATGTACCCTTGGACCAAAGATTCCTTCAACAAGCTTTGACCTCTTCTCGCATAAAGTGACACGCTGAGAGACATCAATAGCACATCAGACGCAAAGTCTTTGTCTCAGCGACTTTTCTCGTGGCGTCCCAGCAGTGTCTCTCATGCAGAAGATCCGAACCCGTTCTGAACAGATCAGCCTTACTAACTCTGTGGACGTTTCTTTTTTTTTTCTTTTCTTTTTTTTCTTAATTAGCAGAGACTCCACCAAGAAGATAATCTGTTGCAGCAAATGATCATCATTTTAATGCTTCTGCTTGAACCGATGTCGAGTCTGCGTCAAAAACTTGTCGGCGTCCACGTATGTTCCAGCCCAGCGGTCCCACAGCGTAGTATACTGCCCAAAGTTGTAATTGGTGTTCTTGTGGTGAACAGTATGAAACTGCGTGCTGTCGTCATCTGTCACTGGGAGTAAGTTTCGCACTGCAAGATCAATGGAGTGGTGCACAACGTACGCAGTAGAAATGTCCATAAATATGCTGCAGAGAAAACCAACAACTGCATCACGTTGGACATGGGCACAAAGAAGCTGAAGGAGTATATCGGCAGACTCATTATCATTGCCTCGAGTGGATCAAATGCGAAAGCAGAAAATGGCGTAGGCGTCATGTATCTATATATGCTGTGTCAGTATAGTTCATCTGAAATGAGTGCGGCAAAAGTCGTTGCCATTGCGCCTTACTGATGATGCTTCTTGTGCATCAATCTGAACAGTACAGGTGTGTGAAAGAGTCTGTGTAGCCAGTACACGCAAGTATCGTTGAAGCCCACAAACAAGACAATCTGCGCAGCCTCGTACCATATTGAGGCCTCGCCAAACGGATATATTCTTGAATACCCAGCAGCCTGCGCTATGACAATTGGTGACGTTAGAAGGCTCATGACTAAAATGGCGAGCAGCGACTTGGAGATCTCGCCACGAATTTGCCCAGGTTTGAATCTCGGGTCTCGGGCCGACGACACATCAAAGCTCAGTTGATAGAATAGCATTCCCAAAAAAAGATACGAGATGGTCGTCAGAATCCTGTCCCATCAAGCGGTTAATTAGGTGTTTAGGTAGGCTACAAGAGTGCTCACCACAAATATAGAAATGCATTGATAAGTCGCCACATAGTATTATAGCCTAATGGCCAAGATGAGATGTTGCTCAAATAAGAGCAAAATTGCTGCATCACTGTTCTGGCCACTTCATGGCTTGATGGTGGAAGGTTTTGGCACAGGCCGTTCATTAACCTAACCTTGAGAGCGTGATAAATTGGGTCAAGAACAATCTCTTCAAAGGGTGTAAGAAATGTATCCATTGTATTAGACAAGAGTTCTTTCTCGATTTCGGTCTTTGTAAATTGTGATGCACATGGAGATATCTTCTCCCTGGCAGAGAGGAGGTGGCTGCGTGATGTAGGAAGTGGCTCTTCTCGCTACCGAGGAGAAAATCGCCTGAAGGTTGCTTCAGATGGTTTGCATGGCAGCTCAGCGTTCCATTTCAAAAGAGGTTGGCTTCCAAATTGCCAAGCCGATTTTGAAACAGTCTCGGGTCGCCACAACAGTTGCATAAGACAAGTCTCGCTCCGCAAGATTATCTTGTGACGAGGACCGACGTCTACAGCTCACTCCTTGTCGGTGTAGCCGAGGCTGACAAAAAGATATACCCAATATTTTTCTTTTAAGCGGTCAATCACTCGGATGCAGTCGTCGATCTAGCCGAAACCTTTTCTCGCCCAGACTTCGCACTAACAAGGATTCGACTGCCGTGTCACTTGGCATTGCGACTGGCAAGAGCTTTAGTATACTGCATATGATAAGGTACAAAGAAGCACGATAGCTGTTGATTTCCATATCCTCCTTCTTTTGCTTCTTTTTTCCATCAATTCACATTACGGACGGATCAGAGTCTTGTGCCCACGACATTAATCTGTCACTGACGAAGAAAATGTATGAGCCCAGCGCAAGTGGAAGTGCAGCGGTTTTGAACGAGGTTATAAGCTGTATCCTCGTTACGACGTCCCCTTTATTTTGTTTCTTCTGCTATATCGCGTATCATGATTTTGAGTCCTCCCTCTACAATGCTACATTCAAACTCGTTTCTCAGGGACCTCTTGCTTTCTTCTCCCAGCACCTCCCTCGAATCTCTACGAGAGTCATGGCTGGCTATGTACTCTGGGTTTCATGTCAAGCGGCTTTATATCGTCTTCTCCCAGGGCCAGTACACTTTGGACCGCGCACTTGCGGGGGACGACGGCTGCCATACAAGTTAAACGGGCTTCTTGCATGGACTGTCACGGTCGCTGCAGCCGTGTTTGCCAGTTACGGCGGCTATGTAGACCCTGCCTTGATTGCAAAGCACTGGGGTCAGCTAATGGTGGCGGCATCGATATACTCCTCCGTCTTAGTTGCGATATTCTACACCAAGGCTCGAAGCCGGCCAGATAATAATGGGGAAATGCTTCTGACAGGTCCGTCATATATATTCCTCGATGACTGCGGATTCTAATTTGGTTTCAGGGAATTTTTGGTACGATTTGTTCAACGGCGGGGAGCTTCACCCTCGCACGGGTCAATTATTCGACTGGAAACATTTCAATGCTAGTCGAAGTGGCGGTATTCTCCTCTGGACACTCATGTAAGTCGGTTTTTTGCTACAGCTGTATAATATTATGTCTAATATTCGGAATCAGCGATCTGTCATTTGCCGCGTGGCAGATTCAGTTACACAAGACCCTTACAAGTACAATGATTGCTGCTGTCTTGTTCCGGACTGTCATCGTGGTCGATTACTTCTGGTACGAACATTGGTAAGTTCTTCAGAATGGTTGTCATATGGGTAGCACCCACAGGCTACTAATGACAATGACCAGGTTTTTTGACACTTTAGATGGCTCTCACGAGCGATTCGCTTTTTACAGCATATACGGCTTCGCCGTCATGATGCCTCTGTTATGGACTCTTCAAACGCAGTACCTGGCCCAACACCCTGTTGAGCTCCCTTGGCCCATGATGTCGATTGCGTACCTTCTCTTCGCTTTTGGGTTTATTCTGAACCATGACACAAACGGACAGCGGGCACTCTCGCGTCGCCAGGCTGGAAACGTCACGATTTGGGGTAAGCCGGCGCGGTACGTCAAGGCGCAGTACATTACTGCAGACGGAAAAGTGCACCAAACTATTCTACTTTGTTCAGGCAAGTGCAAAATCACACGATATTCCCTTCCAAGACATTGTCTGATGCCCTAGTCCAGGATGGTGGGGGGTCGCACGCCACGCCAATTACGCAGGAAGCGCCCTGTACACCTTGGCGTCTTGCATGATTTGCGGAATGGGGCATATACTCCCCTACCTAGAAGCTATTTTGGTCGTGGGTATAATTGTACATCGCTGTTGGAGGGACGAGGCCAAGTGCAAAGTCAAATATGGAGATGCTTGGGACGAGTACTGCGCTCTTGTCCGATGGCGCATTATTCCAGGCATTTACTAGGAAATTTTCAGCCTCGCGAAGCCGATCAGCCGTCTGGTGCCATTAGCGGCGCACGAAAAGTCAGTAGCTAGTGTGGTAGCAAGATATTCAAGAGATCTGCTTGGACTTGTTGGGATCTGCGAATGATTGATCCCCGTCCATCCAGCACCTCGATCCGACAAGCTGAACCCAGAGCCTCTGATCTGCATGCGCATTGTCAAAAATCAATCGGACGCTCAAAGCAATAATGAGATCTAGCTGTCAATATATTCAAGACACAGCGATGTGCCTCCAAAGTCGCCGCCACCATTTGCAGAATCTGCCCCGGGATTTCGGACTGCCCTACTTACCAGTATTGCAAGTCAAGTGGCTCTACTGGGTGCGTCAAACTGGCTGAGACACCGCAGGTCTCGAATTCGCCATGCAAGTTGCGAAGCTATCCGACACTGCGGATGTCACATGGTTAGGAACTGTATCACTTTAAAAATCGATTCAATTTGCTTCAAGTCGGGCTTGGAGAGACATTGACTATCATCCTAGACAGAGGCCAATGTCTCACTCCGTGTCTATGGGTAGAGGACACTTTGCCGCCGTGGCGCTATACTTCCACTGCGCTCGACGGTGAAGGCGGATGTCGCCCGACCAGAGAGCTAACCACATCCCATACAGCCCTCCCAGGGGCCATGCTTTCGACCAGGCCGACGTCCACTGCTTGCGCTGCTGCCGTTCCTTCTCCACGTCGATGCGAACTTTTGCGTACACGGAGGGCAAGGTCCCGGCGTGGTACTTGCTTCGCAGTGCTTCGTACCAGGACTGGTCGTATACCTGCCAGAACGCCTGTTCAGAGTAGTACGTGTGTGCGTAGAGCCACTTCCGACCGCCCAGCTCGCTGAGCTTCGCCTCCAGCTGCTGATTCTTGGCCACAAAGTCTTGGTACTCTGGCGGCCCCCAGCCCCATACGCCAACGTTGAGCATGGGCTCAGACACGGTGGCGCTGCCACGACCGGCGGCGGCTGAGCCCATCCCTGTGACGGGGTGGAATGTCGGTGTGGTGGCTCCCTTGAGAGGGCAGAGCCAGAGCGGCCAGATCCCCAGCTCGTCATCCACAAAGTCGATGAACTTCTCGGCTGTGCTGTAAGGCAAGCCCAAGTCTTGCACGACGAATTGGTTGGACACGCCGCTAGCGTGTAGCGCGTGGTAGAGTGTCCGCGTATGGGAGAAATCGTCCAGCAGCCACCTGAAGAAGGCATTGAAGGGTATGAACTTGAAGTAGGTATAGCCTTGTCTTCCAACCCAGAATCCAGCTCGGTCGTAACGGAATAGATATTCGCCGATGGGAATGTACTCGACAGTAACGCACCGTGGTCCAAGTCCGTCCGTCTTCTGCTGTACGTGCAAGTAGTACCATGGGTCTTCGGCTTTGCTGAAAGTCTGCGGCGGACTGTACTCGACAGGCACGTCGTTTGTCATCTCGCCAGTGATAATGACGCCATGATTCTTCGCAAAGAGAATGCCATCCAAATAGTCCAACGTCTGGTCTTGAGCCTTGCTCTGTACCAGCGACACAGACTCATTGACGGTGCTTGTGCGATAGTATGTCGTCTTGACAAAAGGTTTCGCTTCGATAAGCCGTAGTTCCATCAAAGTTGTGACGCCCAATGTGCCGGCAGCCCCCGCGGCGCCGTAGAAGAGATCGCTTCGCTCGGTTGGGGACGCTTTAATGATCTCGCCGTTGCCAAGAATCATCTCAACATAGTTGATTGTGTCGTTGAAGAAACCATGGCGAAAGGAGCTGCTCTCACCTGAGCTACCTGAGTAACCTCCCCCGGCAGTGATGCCGGGGAACTCCATAACAACCGGTGGTATGAGTCCGCACACAAGGGTGGCCTCAACGAGACGGTCCATGGGAACATTGGGTTCAAGCAGCACGGTTCGTCTATCTGTGTCGACATTGATAATCCTGTCCAGAATACTAATGTTAATGATGTTACCGGTCGGACGTGGTCGGGTGCTATTTGAAGATCCGTGAAAGATTCGATAAGGTTTCTTCTCTTTGTATTTCACACGAATTGACTGGGCAAGAATGTCGACAATTTGCTGATGACGTTCCATCACAAAGGAATGTTGCTATGCTGGCAAAAATCTGCAGAGTGTGTAAGTGACGGCCAAAGTATACAAAGAACCCTCAGCTCTCTCCTGTGTTGATGTTTTATAGTGGTGTGGGGCTATCAGTACACTGACTGAAATACCATATAAAGCTTGACAAGCTTCCTTTTTCTTTCTTTTTCTCCTCTACCAGCAGGGGCCTCGTAGGGTCCTCGCTAGGAAGTCACTTGGCCTAGCGAAAGACGTCTCGGAGTAAAAACTACAAGGGTAAGCTGCAGCCGGTTAGAAAAAGGATGCCAGGAGGAGTGCAGGACAGACGGGTAGCACATGGACAGGGCTTTACAGTACCAATAAGGAGCCGACGACGACTTGACAGGGAAGAGGCGTTGACAATCCGACATTAGATCAGTCAACCGGAGCAGTGTACGACATGGAGCACTCTTTCTTATTGACGCTTTTTAACTTGTTCATTTTTCTCTCTCTAGAACAGTGTCACTATGGCTAGACCTCTACGAAGAACCTGAGAACCTCACTTCCTCCAAAATATAAAGTAGATTTCCTCTAGTAAAAGGTCAAGGCAACTCAGGCGTACTATAGGGTAGCTGGGCATCATATTCGTCCGTGCCAATATTCACGGCAGTTGCCTGTCCGTGGCGGTCGGATTCGTGCTGGTCATGTTCTTCTTGTCGGTCCATACCGGAACTGCATACGGGGCTCAGCACACCGTCCTGCATTGGTGTGATTGAGCCCTGACCTGTCTTTTCTGTGACGTTGAAAACTCCATGTACATGGTGGAGGGCTGGTTCAAAAGAAGAAGAGAACCGTTGCGTATTTATGTACTTGTCTAGACTTGGACAAATACGGGTATGAACGGGCAGCTAAAATCTGTCCGGCAGAGCAGTAACTATGTCGGCGTTTTAGAAAAGACGAGAGCTATCCCGCGGTCTCTGATAGGGGGCAGCCTCACAACTTGGGCAGCTCTGGGAGGACATTCTCGACAAGAGCCTGCAGCGAAAGTTCATCCGCCGCCATGCGATAGCCTTGGCGGGCCAGCATTTGTAGAGGCCAGCACATGATGGACATCTCAGCAGTAGGGCCGTCATCAATTCAGTTTATTTAATTACTTGAGGCAGTGACTCCTCTGATGCTCAATCGTCTATCGTGGCACCATTGAGATTGCGTTGATGCCGTTTTATCCAACCACCATGTCTCTCTGCAGGCACTGGGCCAAGTTGGACAGCGCGTGACAGGGACAGCCCGCCGAGGGCAGCGCCGACAGCGGACATGTCCCTTATATGACGTTTATTTTTTCATATTGCCTGCATCCGTAGTGTCGTTATCGGGTGGCAATCTATGTGCGGCGAGGCATTCAAATTCCGTCGCAAACGACGTTCCAAATGCGCCTGGGAAAATCCTACAGTATTCGGCTGTTCCACAAACGTCCTCGCTTCCCTCATTTGCACATGCCTCGAAATTTTCTCCAGGTTCTTTCCAAGGAAGAAGCTTCTCGTCCGCGATAGGGGGAAAGCCAGTCTCGTCCACGATAGGGGGCAAACCAGCCCCGTCCACGACGGGAGGCTGGCACTGCCCACTGAGAGAAGATATATCGAAATCGTCCTCGTCGATAGCGATGGGGTTGGAGCCGCAGTCAGCAGCATTTGCTAGATAGACCTCCGAGTTGTCTTGATCCATGACGATATAGGCGCTGCGCAAGAACGGGTAGCCTAGCACTGTGCTTGCTGGAGATATATAAGTGTATGGCTCTCTAAGGACAAGAGAATTATACGTCACTCACTTTGGGACTCTCTCATACCAAGATAGAAGTCGTCTTCTCCCATAGCCGGAATAATAAAGTTGCTATATGGCATCCTGATAAGTGTTTTGCCAAAGGCTAGGTCAATGGAGGCATCGACATCACGAAGTGAGCAATCAATACGGTAAATAGAAGGGACCTCAGTGCTTCTAGCTTGAGGAAACTTGCTCAAGATTTTCTGAAAAACGGAGGGCGGGAAGATGTTCAAAGATGTGCCGGTATCGAGCAGTACGGGAATGCCCTTGTCAGATCGGCTCAACCGAGATTTCGAGCCGTCCTCAGCCGTGCTATAGACCTCGTTAAAGGAGATGACGTAGCTGAAGGTAAATATTAGCCCAAGTAGCGTTGGATAATAGAAGCCGTAGTTTTGTCATTAGACCTACCTCGTCCCGTGAACGGGATGCTCAGTCATTCTCTGTCTCCCAAGACGACCCCAGAACTTCTTCCGGTTGACGCCACCAAGAAGAACGCCGTCATTTCCAATTTCGAGGCTAAAGACTCGCCTACCGATCAAACCTTGATCGGCCAGGAGCGTCATTGTGGGAACATATGGCTCTTTCATCCCACTTGCGTGCTCATCAACCATACCGAAACCAAAGATGCTGTTGAAGCTATCCAGTGATCTCGGACCATTATCAATGATGCCAAAGCTTGCGTTCTTGATTTCGAAGCCTGCACCGAGTCTCAAGGTCAATATCGACAACAAACCGATCTATATATGGGCGAGAAATGCCGCCACAAACAAAAACGACTCACCAGCTAAAGACATACTATCCCGGTAGAGGTCGGCTCGAAAGCTCGAATTGGCAACACCGTAACCGTAGGTAACTGATTCCCCTGTATGTGTCAGAGTTGAGCTGCTATTTTTGTCGAAGTAGAAACGTCCCCCAGTGACGTTGGTGTCGACTGACGCCTCCGCTTTCTCTCTCACCCATAGGCATGCAGAGCCAGTGTCGAAGATGCCGACGATTTTCTGGCCGGGTGTGCCAAGAGAGAACTCTACCTCAAACTTGTAAGCGGAAGTGTATGTCAGGTTCATTTGGTCTCGGCGCCCAATTTTCGCGCTCAGCTCAGGAGTCCCAGTTTCAGGAGCCTTGAGAAGCAACTGAATGAGTCCAGGTCTCTTAGCAGTCAAATCTTCCGGATGAGGGGCAGCTTGAGCCGAAAGGGATAGAAACCCTAGAAGGGGTAGACCAGCACGATATAGATGCATTCCGATAGAAGATCGCACATATGTATGCCGCAGATACAAAGGATGATTAGTTCACTAGGAAATGAAGGGTGAGAGTAATTGCTAATTTAAAGAGTGGTCTTTACTTTTGATAGGGGTATGAAGATAGATATACATACGCATACGCATACGTCACCCAAATTGACTACTCCAGGTGTAGTACTGTACATATAGCCTTCGCTTCTGTATATACAGGTCTAGTCATGTAGAGCAACGCATTTGGGCTTGCGTCGTCACCAGACTCCGGAGAGGAGGCACTCTCCGTTTTTTCTGGCCTGCACGACATATATAGCTACCAATAATGGGATGATATGACCCTTCGGACCCTGATTCAGAAACTTGATATAGTCAAACTGTGCTTGATACCACGCACAAATTCAGCCCCTTGTTAATTTTCAGTGATATTCTTGTGGAAGGCTAGCTATAAAGTTCAGAAATCATCAAGAACCTGTCATCTTAGCCCCCGATATAACGTGTTAGCTGGAGGGGAAATGCCACGCTGAAGCGGGGCCAAGCTTGCAAATGTGAGGCTCGATTGCGTAGACAATCAGCAAGACGAAATAGCACAGCAAGGTAAATCACGATTTTTCAATCTACTTCAAAGTTGACTTTTTTTTAAACAAAAAATAGAAAGGTCCCTATTTCCATATGTGGTTCCTGGCCAAACAGATGTTCCACTGCCGCAAGACGTGATAGACAGACGCAACACGGTTAGTTTGACTCATGGCCCCGGCCATACTGGGTCCACGCCCACCTCAACTATAAGTGCGAGTGCTTATGCCGTTAATTTTAACATGATAAAGGGCGTATTTGTTGTTGCTGTCTATTTTCCACCTTGAAATGGGTTCAGCCGATCACAGAATAGTAGCAGGACACCCCTTACTTGCTCAAAGCTACGAGAAAGTCATAAACCAGGATACTAATTGATTACCATACTCCAACTCGATTAATACCCATATAGTCCTTTTACGAGCTTGTTTGAATGGAAAAGAATCCGCCATCTTACGTGCCCAGAATAAATCCAACCCTCTGGAATCGTTTATTAATAGTACTGTCCCTGATAAGTAGTCAGTAGCCATGATAAGATAGTAATATCTTCTATCAGCTGGGTTCCTCAGCTATCCATAGAGGTGCTCCTTGCATTTGTCGTAGCTATCTTAAAAATTTTATTTATAGCCCTAGTCATATTACTTCCAAATATCGAGTACACTGCCTCTAATTGAAGACTCGTGTGTATAGCGGGACGTATCATTTTACGTAACATGACATCTATGGATAGCCTGATTGAGAGACTAGGTTGTATAACCGGATTACTATAGAGCAGCAACAAGAGGCGTACAATCAGGAATTATGACGCCCGCATTGGCTTGGATCACAGGTAGCTTTCATAGTATGAAGTCAATCTACTATATAGCTACATACCAGTCGCCCCGGATGAAGCTTCATGATTCGATAGTGCCAAATTGTCGCCATGGTCCTCAGAGCCCTGCCATTTCGATAAGTGATGCTCGCCACTGGGCTGCTTTTTTGCAACGCATACATGTCAGGAGTTGGCGCCCTGCTGCCCATTTGCAGCTCCAATAAGTACGACTTGGAAGACATTGGGCAGGAGATGCGGATCTGGAGGGGTAGAGGGGGCGAAGGCAGTTGCCGCCTCCGTGTATGACTAGCAAATCCAACCGCTCCGTTACTCCCTTGTCAATAATACATTCATTGTCAACTCTGCATGTCGCCGAGTGGCCTGTATGAGTCGACTTGCTTTATCCTGCTCAGTTTATGCAGGCATGAGAGAAAGGTGCTGTTGGAACGAAAAAAAGAAAAATAATCGCAGCATCTCAAAAATATAAATCTATAGCGATAACGACGAGCGGAGTTATTGGTACCAGCGAAATTTATGCGTTTTTTCGTAGCACAGTTCCTTCGCCAACCATGGCCACTTGGATGGTACCTCTCTTGATTCTGGCGTTTTACGAGCGAAATTACCTCGCATCCGCTGCGGACAGATTCAAGTTTGTCCCGCATTAAGCGTTTGAACTTGGTAGGGTTGTCTGGCTTGCTGGAATATATATCTGAGTTATTAATCCACAAGGAACTGTTACTAGTCGTTTGAAAGTTCAATTGCTTAATAATTACGTGAACTGTTACTCGGCCTTGAAAAAAACACTATTGGCAACTCGACCGGAACAGCGGTCGGCTTCTTTCTTCAAGGAATATCCGGAGACTCGGTCTACTTTCAAGGCCGACGAGGAAGCTCTGCGGGCCGATGCACACATCAAAGCAGCACTCTCACCGGCTGCGAGACGTGCTTGTGGAGTTTGTGACTCAATTCAGGATGATGAGGTGCTCTTCGTATGGAAACCCGATTTGGAAGAGGCCATGACGACGGAGAAGTACGAAGCTGTGTTCCCGGGCATGATGTGCATGCAGGCCAAGGAGAGAATGGAGGGTACGCAGCTGTGGCGTATCGTTCGAAACATGCCCGAAGCCAGCTTCTTACACTTTCATATCAAAGCCACGGCTGATTTTGAGGATTTGGTCGGCTAGCCCTTGAAGCTGCCTGGGATACACTTGTCTACAAACATGCCGCTTGCGACTCCGGAAGGCCGCGCAGCCTCAAAAATTGTCTTTCCACATAGGCATCGTAGCGATACTACTGACAATAAGATCTAGACTTCAGAGTACAAGGTCAGGCAGTTTATCTTGCTAGCAGATACCGCAGAGAGCTTCCCAGATGGCGAGCGGGTGGGTAGATTGTCCTGGCTTCTTTCATGATGTATGCTCAGAATGACCGATAGTCAGGAATAACCTCGCGGCATTTTTGCCATTTGAGAGAAATCGAAAAGGTCCTTGCCAGCGGTTGACATGAGGACACATTATGAGCGATCGCCTCGGTATCTCATGCGATGACTGATGAGTGTGCTGGAGGACAACGGTATCAACTGGGTCGAGCTGCGGTGAGTTGCCATCTGCGAAAATCGCACTTCCTGCTGACATCACCAACCAGGTATTGGAGGCCGCTCAATCGTTGCGGCAACGACCAAAAGGTGCCCAAGAAAGACTACACGCACTTCTTCCAAGTTTTTATAAAGAAGAGATTGGACGCTTCCAGGAGTAGGAGGAGGAGCTGCCGGTTCTTGACCGTCGCTTTTCTGTGGTCTAACAGGCGACCTGTCGATACGTTGCAACTGCCGTGAACACACGTCACATTGTATGACCGCAACAAAATAATTTACTTATATGCTTGTAGTACTCGATCTTGTAGGCTTGGAGGATCACGGTCGATCTGTCAATAACTTGCCTCCCGAGGCGTTCTGGTTGACTGAGGAGTGTAAGCGAAAAGGTGTTCAAATACCATTCGTTTTCTACGCCAGCAGCGGCAGATTTGACCCAATGGAGTCCCGCCCCATCTCTAACGAGGATGTGCGGTTGCGGGCTAACCATAGAGCGTCCGTTGCCCGCGCCGCGTGCGCGGAGAGTACCGTGCGGCATCTGCATCGATGGTCCTGCGGTCTTTGGTCAAACCTCGACGGGGTTGTCGCATGCTTTTTGGCAAGCGGTACGAAGTGCAGGGTGGGAAGGAACTTGGACTGCGAGAGTGGGCAGCTAGGATGAGAATAGCATTCAATGGACCGGCTTTGAAGCTGAGAACAACGAGAACTGATTGTTGGACGTACAAGAAGCCGGTTCTGGAACAAGAGCCAAGAATGATCGGCAGCGACAGTGGGGAAAAGAATGAGAGGACTTTTGTGCGTGAGTAATCGAGGAGCACGGCAAATGAATCGTTGGCGTGGCCTGGCAGTTTCCTGGGGCCTAGATTCACACCGGAGCCTGTAGCCGAGGCTCCATTCAAGAGGGTGGAGGCCAACGTAATCGGCTGATGAGAGAGTCTTTTCGATGATCTTCTGCACACGAATACATATAACAGAGGTGCGTAGTGGCAATAGCCGAAGGCATGATATGGATCAGATAACTGTTACTAGCGCTAATATCACATGAAATCATGAGGCGGATCGTGATGGAATTTTCAGGGTTGCATCACATACTTCTTGGCGTGTTACTTGTGGTTCGAGGCCAGTAGAAGAATTTCTTTTTGGCAATAGAGCAACGTGCAGGAAACATGGAGACCACCTACCTGGTCCTGTATTCGATGACGGTATTCATGAGCTCGGGGGCCGCGTATGAGTCACCCGACTGCAGCATGTTGCGACGAGGCCGATCGAGGTTAACGAAAATGAACATTTCAAAAACAAGAATAGAAGTGAAGAGAAACGCTGAGAAAGCTAGTGACGAGGAGGCCACGCACGTTCGAACAGGAGCAGCTCCACCGGGCTGTGAATGGAGCCAATGGCCGAGATGGGTTGGCACTAATCGGGTAGGTTTGGTAGACTCCGATGGGACGAGAGCGATAGTCAGCCCATTCTCCATTGTATTGATGCGTTGGTGCAGATGGTGTACCGGTAAGTAAAATAAGTGTCCCAAATCGGCGCCTTGCTTTGATGACCAAGGCGAGCTGCAATTTATTCATGGTACTGAGCCCCGTTAGTCGTGAGACGAGGCAGAAGTAGACAGTGGCGCACCAGACGAATAACGGTTGGACAGACTAATAACTGCGGTGGTGCGACACTGTGCGATGCTCCCGAGACATTGATGATGCGGGCGCGCCATCCGAGCTGGAGGTGGTCCTTGCAGCTAACTTGGGTTACAGATGCAGCGTTGTTTCGTAAGTAGATATCGTCTTGAGACGGAGGAGATGAGGGAGAAAAGATGGCAAAGGCTGCGCACAACTGGACCAGCTCCACCATGAGGCCACTTTGACTAGCGTTTTGGAAGGTCATGGATGAAGCTGAGTGGCCAGTATCGCAATCTACATTCCCTCCCAGCCAAACTAGTAGTGGCGTCGGTGTACTATTGATAGGGAGCTCTCGGATGTGAAGTCAACCGACAGCCGGCAGCTGGCAGTTGGCAGCTGGCAGGCAACTGGCAGGCAACTGGCAGGCAACTGGCAGCCGGGTAGGTAACTAGCAAACAGAGACAGAAGCAAACGCCAACAAGCCACAACCTCGTCATTTATTATTTAGCCCAACGGCCCCGTCCTCATACACCTGGCAAACTACGTCTTTGCTGGATGAACTTTCTCCCTTGATAATCTCTCTCTTGGACGCAGAAGAACTTAAATCCTCAAAGAAAAAAAAAAAAACCTACCGATACACTCCCTCAACGCCGGTCTTGCACCATCAAGTGTGACTACAATGGGTGCCGACTGTTGCTCTACCGGTCCGAAGCAGGACGCCCCGTCTTGCGGTGGCCCTTCGACTGCGACTCATGGCCACGGCAATGGCCCTCACGATCATGGCCATGACTACACTCATACCGGCCACGCACACAGTCACGATGAAACTGGCAACAGCCACACCTTTGGATCTGAGCATCACCGCCGCCACGCAGATCATGCTCACGACCACGCTCACGACCACGCTCACGACCAGACCGCCACCCAGGAGCATGCGCACTGTGTTGATGAAGCCGATTGTGCCGCCCAGGGTGAATTATGCGATGATGACGCCTGTTGCGACACAGATGAGGACTGCAGTTCTGTGACTCTGGCCTGCTGTGACACCAACGACGAGCACTGCGATGGTTAGCTCTATCCCAGCTTTGCTGTACTGCACATGGCTTCAGCGTGACAATCCGGCTGACAACATGAACTAGAAAAGTGCATCATCGCTGTTGCTGCCATTGAGTGCGAAAAAGCTTGCGAAAGCGAAGGCGAGATTCCGGATGGCAAGTATTTTCTCTCCCTCAAAGGACCAAGAGATCCACCACTTACACGCAACAGCCCATCTTGTCCACAGGCACAACCACGACGCGTCCGGCCGCCACCCTGCTACTGCCTGCAACGACCACTTGACCAAAGCTTTCGATCAGTACACAGCTTACCTCGAATCTGCTCGCTGCATTTGCCGCAGCGTCCTCGAACGAGGTTGGGGAAAAGCTTGCTGCAGCACTCACCCTCAGAAGAAGCCCATGCGCAAGCGATCCACTGGCCGTGCTGCTTCTTCCACTGTAACCAGCACCTACCATCCAACCCACCACCACCATGGACTGAAGCGACGTAACAAGAAACAGCCAGTTCTTCTTGCATCCGACAAGGATTCGTGCTGTGGCGATCCGGATGACAAGGACTCCTGCTGTGGTGATGATCACATTGAGAACCTCCACGACAAGCCAGTCCCCGACACTCGTGCTACCAACTTTAATGATCTCGAAAAGGCCGATGGACTCGAACATCTTGCTCTCCACGTAGAGGGCATGACTTGCTCAGGATGTGGGAACAAGATGGACAAGGGCCTCCGAGGTATACAAGGTGTCTCCAACGTGCGAGTCAACTTTGTCATGGGACAGGCTGAATGCAGTATTGACACTTCCATCACAACCCCCGATGAGGTCATAAAAACCGCCGAACGTGCTACTGGGTTTAAATGCACAAAGCTCTCCAGCGACGACCAAGTACTTGACATTCTTGCCGCAGGATCGGTGGCTAAGGGCCTCCTGGACCTCGACATAGCTGGTGTCACAGACGCGTCTTTCCTGAACAAAAGAACCGTTCGAATCCACTACGATCCTACGATTATCGGCGCTCGTGATCTCTACTCGAGACTGCCTCTCGGCATCGAAGGCCTTGCTCCTCCCCGTGATGACCCGTCCATCTCGAGCGGTCGCAAGAGACTATACGACCAGTTGATCAAGACTATTCTTGCTGCCGCTTTTACTATTCCTGTTTTGGTCATGTCCTGGGGTGACAATGTCGTCAAAGAGCCAATTAAGGCTATTATATCCCTCGCCCTTGCCACGATTGTCCAGATGATTGCTATACCTGATTTTTATCGCCCTGCACTCTCCTCGCTCATCTACAATGGCGTGGTGGAAATGGACATGTTGGTTGTGATCAGCATCACTGCCGCATATCTCTACTCCGTTGTTGCGTTCGGTTTCCGCATGGCAGGCAAACCACTCGCGACCGCCGAGTTCTTCGAGACGAGCACTCTTCTCATTACTCTCGTTATTCTTGGCCGCCTGGTAGCTGCATTTGCCCGTGTCCGCGCTGTCCAGGCAGTTTCTCTGCGCTCGCTCCAGGCCGGCTCGGCTGTCGTTATCGAGAAAGGTCAAGACAAGGACGTTGATGCTAGACTTCTCCAGTACGGTGACAAGTTCAAAGTGTCTCCCCACACAGCTATTCCCACAGACGGCGTTGTTGTTACAGGATCCAGCGACGTCGATGAGTCTATGTTGACTGGTGAGAGTGTCCCCGTCTTCAAAAAGGAGGGGGATGAAGTTATTGCCGGTACTGTCAATGGAACTGGTACCATAGTTGCTCGTTTGACACGTCTTCCCGGCAAAAATACTGTCACTGATATCGCACAGCTTGTGGAAGACGCGGCCAACTCCAAACCTCCCCTGCAGGATGCTGCCGACCGAGTTGCCAGTTGGTTTGTTCCCATCGTCACCATAGTTGCCCTCCTGGTTATTATTGTCTGGACTGTGGTCGGCCTCAAAGTTCGTCGTTACAATGGTGGTCAGACAGTTTCCAACGCCATCACCTATGCTGTCGCTACACTTGCAGTTTCCTGCCCATGCGCACTTGGTTTGGCCGTGCCGATGGTCTTGGTCGTCGCGGGCGGTGTCGCTGCCCGTAATGGTGTCATCATCAAGTCGGCTGAATGCACAGAACGCGCCCGTAAAATTACTGATGTCGTCTTTGACAAAACTGGCACCATCACCGAGACTGATCTTGATGTCATGGTCACTGAGTTCTTTGACGGTGATGAAGAACTGGCTACTGCTATTACGAAGCCCCTAGTCGCTGGCAACAACCACCCTGTGTCACTTGGCGTGGCAAAGCACCTCCATAACCAGACCTCCAGCACCATTGCTGTTACCGACATTCACGTCATTCCCGGCGCTGGAGTTGAGGCTGTATTGGAAGGCGACGTCATTCGTGCCGGTAACCCCAAGTGGACTGGAACTGATACCAACGCCACTGTCAAGACTCTTCAGGGCCAAGGCCTTACTCTTCTCGTCATCACTCTCAACAATAGTCCCGTTGCCGCCTACGGTCTTCGCACTCGCCTGCGTCCTGAGTCTACAAAGGTCATTCAAAAGCTTACTCGTCGTGGGATCGTTGTACATATTGTCTCTGGAGACTTGCAGCAGGCCGTTGAGTCCGTTGCCAACCAAGTCGGTATCCCCAACGTCGCAGCACAGCGCACTCCCTCCGAGAAACGCGACTATGTCGCTGCTCTCATGGAGCAAGGTAAGAATGTAATGTTTGTCGGGGACGGCACCAACGACGCAGTGGCTGTTACGCAGGCCGACGTTGGCGTCCAGATCGCCAGTGCTCTGTCGGCCAGTGAGGTTACGCGTGGCGCGGCCGACGTTGTTCTTCTAAAGGGTCTCGAGGGTATTCCTTTTGTTATTGAGATCAGCCGAGTCAGCTTCCGCCGTATGGTGTTCAATTTTGCCTGGTCTGCCGTCTACAACGTTCTCGCCATCTTGCTTGCCTCCGGCGCCCTTGTCAAGGTCCGTATCCCGCCCGCCTACGCCGGCCTTGGAGAAATCATCAGCGTCCTACCTGTCATTTTCGCCGCCACTACGATGCTTTTGACCAAGATCAAGACAGACTAAGTGTGGCCGCGTATGCCGTTCTCATGTTATAGGCCCCAGTACGGACCAGCTTCATTCAACACTGCTGGCACGCGGTTGGTTGGCTTGACGGCTCAAACAATGCGTATTTCTTCAACAAGGTTTTTTCTTTGGGCCCGCGCTTGCAATGTTTCGGCTTTGCAATTATTTCCTTTCTTTGGAGGCTAGTCATGCGGCCGGCCTCCTGACTTCCACGTATAGGGTACAAGGAGGGATTATATTTTCAACTACTATATCTTATGTAAACATGTCATAGTGATTTACATGATTGAAGCACCCAGTGTGGAATCTTCTAGTGAAAGTGTCATAAACTCTTCCCTCAGCCCTAATTACTGTTCCGCCAAGCTGTAATATGTATGCCTGTGCAAATGCATGGCTTGCACATGGGGGCTAATAGAACTGGAAAGGGTATGTAGGGTAGGTCCCCGCAACAAGCAGCCCCAACGCCAAACATGCTGTGGTATAAAGAGAAATACGCCGAATCGCGCCGCTGCTACGTATTTAACCCCGATTTGAATAATTCATTGTGCAGTATTTACCATGGTACTCGTAAATATCAACTCGATTTATCTCGAGCCTTGTGACCATGACCTCTCACTTCCCATCATGCATTGGGGCTTTCGCCTGCCAGACTGGCAAAGTCGACAATGGTGTACTGACGGCCGAGGACACCGAGCTTCTCGCGCAGATAGTCGCGCTGGGTTTTTTCTATGCGCTCGAAGCTGAACAGGAAGCGGACGAGAAACTCAAAGTCCTGGAGGCGGGCGCGGGCCTCCTCCTCGGTCTGACCGGGGCCGAGGGGCAGGGCAAGCACGTCGGCGACGGTGGAGGTGATCTCGAAGAGCTTGTGGAGGATGCCGCTGCCGTGGGTAACGATGCTGGAGACGTTACCGAGGCGTGCAACGAGGGCGCGAAGCTGGCTGGAAAGACGATGGGCGGGGAAGTGCAAGGAGAGGCCCTCGTGGGTGTCTTGCGGGGGCGCGGAGCGGAGTAGGCCGTGATGGAGGGCAAATTGCCAGACAAGAGTCCGCAGCCAAACACGGGTGACGAACAGGTCGACATGCTGAACCTCGGTGAAGCGGCCGCGTCCGCGACCGCTGGGGGCGTGGGCAAGGCGCTGCTCGGCGGCGACTGCGCCGTCCTCGTCACGGTCGAGCTCTGCCTGCTTGCTTTCGACCCACTGGGCCGTCATCGCCGGCACAGACAGCGTCGGATCCTTGTGCGCGGTCCAATGCGCGAGGAATGGCCCGTCGAGTACGCTAAACAGGTTGACTAGGCGGTTGAAGCCGAGGTCAACGTGCGGGGGGATGCATGGGTCGTGCAAGGGCACGGCAGCGAGCGCAAGCTGCACGCAAGGGAAGCCCGTGACGGTGGAAAGGAAGCGCTCGTGGATGTATACCTCCCAGTAGACGCGGCGCAGGCGAAAGACGTCGCGGGGCCGCATGCCGGTATGAACCGTGGCCCCAGCGGGGTTGAGGTAGCCGGGCTTGCCGTCTTCGGCGTTGAAGGCATCGATCTGCAGCCCGTCAAAGGGCATGGCGTCGTACTGGTGGACATTGAGGACCTGAATCATGGTGATGGCCTCGCGGAGTAGCATCAAGCTGCGGTCCCATCGTTTAAAGGCCATCATGCAGATTTCGAGAAAGACGCACGTCATGATGCGCTTGAAGTTGACGGGCAGCTCGCCAAACTTGACGCTGGCGGCAGAAGGCCCGGCGTTGAGGCTGGTCCACGCGGAGCTGTTGTCTCGGCTTGTCTCAGCTTGCCGGTGGACCTGGATGCTGAGGTTCATGAGGGTGGCGATCTCGGTGAGGGTGTCGGTGGCGCTGGTGAGGAGGGTCTGGGTGAGGTTGATGGTGACAGCGGTAAAGGCATAAACGAGGGCACGGTCCTGCAGGCTGACATTCATGTTTTGCACGGCGGCGCGCATCTCCTCGCAGGTGAGAACCGGGTTGACTGGGTAAATCTGCTCCTCGTAGAGCGCGAGGTAGCCGAGGAAGTAATGGATGGTGTGGTGTGGCCAGGCGCTGCTGCTGGCGACAGGCGAGGGCATGGAAGGGAGAGGAGAGGAGGCAACAGTGGTGACAGCGGTATCGGCGTGAGTATCCGAGTTGACGATACCAGCGATGGAGGTGACAGCCGGCGGGGAGGCATCGCTGGGCGGGCTGCTCGAACTAACGGAACCTCCTGCCAATGGTGAGTTCTTGGTGCTTCCGCCGCTACCGTCGCCTTGGTTGGATTGATTGGCCTGCTGCTCGTGCACCGCCTGGCTATTACGAAGCTGCGCAACGAGGCGACCGCGCACGCCCGGCTTGCGCTTGGCCGGGGGCGGCGCAAACTTGCAGGCGAGGTTCAGGTGGGCGCACTGAGAGCAGGGCTGCTCGCCGTTGCAGCGGACCTTGCGGACGCGGCAGCCATCGCAGGCGCGAACGACACGGGTAGACATGGCGGGATTGTGGCGAGGAGGCACAGCTGGCGGCTGATGTCGATGCAATACCACAGAGGATGCTCTGGTTGGTAGCGTGTGGTTTGGCGGCTGAGTGGTGGTGGTGCTCTCGGAGCGAGGACGTTTAGCGATGCGGCATGGCGTCGGCCGGGGGTGTGAGTCTCGGCTCTTGCGAGGCGCTGAGAGGCCGAACAATGCAGATGGAAGCTTACACAGCCGGAGCTTGCTTTCTGTTTTGAGATATTTGATGCCTGTGCGAAGGGGAAAAAAACGGCTGTGATGACAATGTAACTAAGATGGTCCAGATAATGAGAGCTGGCAAATTCTGGAAGAGGTGGAGCAGGCAGCTGGTACCGATTTTAGCAGTGGGCCGTCGCGAAGATGAGAAATATCTAGTGCACTACCAACTTGCTGCGTATAGCTTCTCTCACAGGAGAAAAATTGAGATGAAAGACCGAGGAAGGAGAAAAAAAGGAAGAAAAAAAATATATCGAGTATTGGAACCAGCGCCATGGTCAAAACTTCATGCACTTCGAAATCGCTGATGTTGATCATTCTTTCAGTGACCGCGATGGGCCGCCAGCTGGTACGTCGGCGTTTGCTGTTTGCTTGGACAAGACTTGGGATGAGCGTTTTATCGCCGCAGTGGAGAGAACTCGTCTGCTTCATTTCCTAATCTCGATTAAGCTTCATCAGACATCGAAACTTGTGTCGAACCAGTTTTAGAAGTCTCATCATCCATACTGCGTTGCGACCCAGCCGGTGAATTGTTTTTGCTTGATACAGAGGTATGGACTGCCATCGGCAATTGAAAGACACAACATGCCATTCCACAGGTACTAATTTGACCAGTGTTGTACCAGTAGTAAACAGAGCCGCCCTAGCAGACAATCGGATAATCGCCGCAGATCATCACATTATGCACAAATCATCTTCCATTTTGATCTGAAGATCGACGTCTAAAATAAAGAAATCCAGCCCAGTAATGCTGCAAGGCACCTACGTCGGACCAGGTACATCCATCCTGTCGGAAATAATCAGTTTTGTCCATCGTCAAACGCATCGGCATACCCACCGTTTAGACTGCAACGCCAGTACCTTTCTGGTTCTCACTGTCAAAGCGGCAATAAGCAAAGTGGCTGACGTTCTTTTACTCTGTCAAGCTGATGGCGTTCCATGCCTCCGCTGGGGCGGAGAGGGTTGGGGCCACCCGCATGCCCACTACGCCAACATCTTCGGAACGGGCTGTGGGACCCAGCTCGAGTCGATCCAAGGTCTGTCTGGCTGGGCTGGGGTTGCGCCGATATACCCTTTCGAGCTAAGTATCTCAACAGACTCCATGGGAGAACTCGGTATGAGTTACGACTGCACTCGACTCACCCCCCGCCCATGTGCCGTCTGAAACTATGGCACACCGAGCGACTCACCAGGCCCATCAATTTTACCACAATAAAACGCGTCGCGTGATGCAGCTCTCGCGTGATTCACAACATTGAGATTGCTTTAGCTTTTTCATGCCGGGATTTGCTACTCCGTACTCTTCGTCACCTGCCTTTTCAATGCCGCTTTCCGTCTATCGATGTCCTTACGAAGGATGGGTGTCAATGGAAGTGGATGTTTTAATTTCTCTCCGCAGACAATGGCTCTTTACAGCCGACTGCAGTCTGTAGTCCGCAGGATGCAGCTAATAACTAGCAACTTGTGGTCTCCTGACGCAGGTACCACCTGCACCAGAAATACAAACTAGTCTTATCCTGGTTTGTGCCCAACGACATACCAATCCAAAAGCCCTGGCCAAGGACGGAAATCTGCCCATACCTCATCATGGTCAAGGCCAATCACGATCCGGCGTTGTAAAATTGCCTGGGTGTTGGGTCCATTCCCACGACCCTGGCTCTTCGTGTGTTTGTCTGCACAGACAACAAGTCGCGTACCTTAGGTCTCGTTGGCAGTACTACGGAGTACCCCGTACTCTACGGCAACGTCTTTGGTCCCCATGCTCCCGCGCGACCTTCACGATCTCTACGCCATATTAGGAAGGAGACAAACAATGCATATCCGTATTAACCATGGTCTGAAATGTCACCTGCGGGCCCATCCCGCCGATACTAATCCCCGTGATTCAAACTGTAGTAGCTCAATGTCCCATTGGATACTTGACTACAACCCTGACCAGCTTTATAAACAAGCCCGTGGCCGCCGCTACCAACCGAAACTAGCGGCCGAGAGCAGACTCTTATTTCTACAATCCCGAGGTGTCTAACATGAGGCTCTCTACACTTTTGTCACAGCTCGTGCTGTCGTCCCTCGCAGCCGCGGCGGCTGTTCGAGGCAGGCGCTTTGGACCTTTCCAGGTCATTTCGGATGCTGAGAAGCGAGATGCGTACCAGAACGTCGTTACTTGGGATGCGCACTCCCTCTTCATCCGCGGTGAGCGCGCCATGATTTACTCTGGCGAGTTTCATCCGTTCAGGCTTCCGGTTCCTACTCTGTGGCTTGACGTCTTTCAGAAAGTCAAAGCTCTGGGCTTCAATACGGTCTCGTTCTATGTAGACTGGGCTCTGGTTGAAGCTAAAGAAGGCGAGTACCGCGCTGAGGGTATCTTTGATCTAGATCCCTTTTTCAAGGCCGCAGAGACTGCTGGTATTTTTCTCATTGCGCGTCCGGGCCCCTACATCAATGCCGAGGTCGCTGGTGGTGGTTTCCCCGGCCGTCTGCAGCGTCTGGCTGGCGAACTGCGAACCAAGTCGCCTGATTTCTTGAATGCGACTGAAAAGTGAGCTTAACAATTGTCTTCAAATCTTTCAGCCCATCTAACCGATTCCAGCTACATGAGCAATATTGTTCCGCTCATCGCCGAATACCAAATCACCAGGGGTGGACCAGTCATCCTCTACCAGGCCGAAAATGAGTACAGCATATCCAATGGCAGAGTTCCGTTCCCCGACGGCGAGTATATGCAAGCCGTCATTGACCAGGCACGCCGCCTTGGCATCGAAGTTCCCATCGTAAACAACGACGCCAGCAAGGACGGCCACAATCGGCCTGGCACCGGCGCTGGGGAGGTTGACATTTATGGTTATGACGCGTATCCTCTGGGGTTCGACTGTTCCAACCCATCTAATTGGCGCAATGATGCTCTTCCCGGCGACTATTACGAAGTACATATGAGAAACAGCCCCAATACTCCATTCCTCATCAACGAGTTTGGTGGTGGCTCTTACGACCCCTATGGCGGCGTTGGCTATGACAAGTGTGCTGCCCTCACTAATCATGAGTACGAGCGTGTATTCAACAAAGGTACTCTTACTGGTGGCATTGGTATCCTAAGCATCTACATGCTGTTTGGTGGCACTAACTGGGGCAACCTTGGCCACTCTCGGGGATACACCTCATATGACTACGGATCTGCCATCCGCGAGGACCGCTACCTCGACAGAGAAAAGTACTCTGAGCTAAAACTCGAGGCGCATTTCAACAGGGCCTCCCCCGGCTACCTTCTGACTACACCGGGAGATCTAAGCACCACTGCTTACACGGACAACCCCAACATTGCTGTGACTCCGCTGCAGTCTAACGGCACTGGGGACTTTTACGTGGTCCGCCATTCCGATTACTGGCTCACCACTTCTGCTTCGTACAAGCTGCGTCTGCCTACTTCTAATGGAACGCTCACAGTGCCACAAACTGAAGGAAGACTTACACTTCCTGGTCGTGACAGCAAGATTCACGTCACGAACTACCCGGTTGGCAACTACATCATGCAGTACTGCACTGCCGAAATATTCACCTGGCAGAGGGCCGGTGACGGGACCACCCTGATACTCTATGGTGGTCTCGGCGAGTTCCACGAGCTTGCTTTCCAAGATTCGAAACAAGTCACCCAGGTCGAGGGCAAAAACGTCAAGGCATCTTCCTCTTCCGTCAGAACTCTAGTCAGCTGGACAGTAGAAACCGAGAGACAGGCAGTTCAGGTAGACGACCTCACCATTTACCTTGTGGACCGCAACTCAGCTTACAACTACTGGGCCCCAATTCTCCCCAGTAGCAAGTATGGCAACTTTGGCAGCTCAGTTATGAATCCAGACGCCGTCATTATTAACGGCCCCTACCTTGTCCGCTCTGCCGATGTTTCGGGCTCTACCCTCAATATCCAGGCCGACTTCAACAAGACCGCCAACATTGAAGTCATCGGTGCTCCCAAAGGCGTAGATAAACTCTCCGTCAATGGACAGATTGTCTCATTCACCGAGACTAGGCAGGGCAACTGGTATGCTGATCTCACAATCCAGTTCCCCGACATTGAGTTACCCGATCTGAAATCTCTGGACTGGATGTCCATTGATTCTCTGCCAGAGTTGCAGAAGGGCTACAACGACTCTCGATGGACCCGGGCGCAGAACTTTACACGCAACTCTGCCTGGCCGCTTAGTACACCCGTGTCTCTCTACGGTGGCGATTATGGCTACAACACGGGCACCATGCTCTTCCGCGGCCGGTTCAGAGCCACTGGAAAGGAAAATAGCCTGTTTCTTCGCACCATGGGCGGGCTCGCATTCGCCAGCAGCGTCTGGCTCGATGGCAAGTTTCTCGGCGCCAGCCTGGCTCAGGCGAACAATGACGACGCAAACTCGACCTACACGATCCCCAGCCTTAACCCGGGTACAGTTCACGTCTTGACCGTTGTGGTGGATAACATGGGGCTAAACCAAGACTTCATCATCGGTGATGAGGACATGAAACGGCCTCGCGGTATTATGTCGTACAGCCTGACCACCAGCTCCGGCGACCAAACCAACATCTACTCGTGGAAGATTACGGGCAACCTCGGAGGTGAGAATTACAAGGACTACTTTCGCGGGCCTCTCAATGAGGGCGGCCTCTTTTTCGAGCGCCAGGGTTACCACCAGCCAGACCCGCCCACGCAGAAGTTCTCCCGCAGCACGCCTTTTGAGCAGCACGACGGCGCAGGCGTGCAGTTCTATACGGCCAAATTCGATCTGCGCCTCCCTGCAAAGGACTACGACATTCCGCTGTCGTTTGTTTTTGATAACTCGACTTCTTCGCAGCATTACCACGGCTTCCTCTACGTCAATGGCTTTCAGTTTGGCAAGTACATCAATTACCTCGGCCCGCAGACAAGCTTCCCCGTCCCCGAGGGCATTCTCAACTACGACGGCGACAACTGGGTCGGCCTGGCCGTGTGGGCGTTGGATGCTACCGGCGTGGCTGTTCCTGGCCTGTCGCTCGCTGCGCGCCAGCCGGTTCTAACTGGAAGACAGCCCGTGGAGCTGCTGGCCTCACCGAAGTGGGAGAGGCGACCGGATGCGTACTAACACCTGAGAGGCGTGCTTGCATGGATCTCAGGATTGACTGCATATTTTACTAATTTCATTGATTCACTGTATATCATATTCTCTATGAATACCTATTTTCTTAATTACCGTACCAATCAAAATATCATCAACATCATCATAAGCATGGCACCCCATGCAGCTGCGCCGAGTCCCAACATTGTACCAGCGCTGTTCTTATCGCCGCCTTCCTTTCCACCACTGCTTTTGTCCGCCTTGCCTATGCGCAGACACGCCATGCTGAGGGTATTCTGGTCGCGTTCCCCCGGCCCGCCCGCCGGGTAGCCCAGCGAAAAGGCAACGATGGCGAGCTTCTGCTGCCCCTCCAGCGAGCGAAAGCGCATCGTCGTGCGGCCGTGCGTGAGTGATGCGTTGCCCGGTACTGGTTTCTTGTCGATGACATACTTGTCCGAGAGTCGTGCGATCCATTCCGCTAGTTTGCAACACTCCAACGTTAGCAAGCCCATTTTTCATCATCATCTTTTTCTTCTTCTTCTTCTTCTTCTTCTTCTTCTTCTTCTTCTCCTTCTTCTTCTTCTTTTTCTTCTTACGCGCAGGCGACTTACAATCGGCCACCAGCGGGCGCGTGTCCGACGTCCCGTACAGCGACAGGTCTCGTCCGGAGCCGTCGCCCCAGTAGATGCTCGGGCAGCGCAGGTTCCGGGGCGGCGTGGCGAAGAACTTCATCAGCGCGCCGCCGGCCGCGGACGACCCCGTTCGCAGCGTGTTCCTGTCGGTGAAGAGCGTCTTGAGGTCCGCCACGCAGTCCGCGCCGAGCAGGTCCGCGCAGCCGCCGTCCGCGCCGCCGACGTCGCTCGTCGAGTTGGACTCGAGCGCCCACGCCGTGTACGCGCGCTCCTGGCCGCCGGTCACGTTGGCGGCGCCGTCGTCAAAGGCGAGCCACCACGACACGGCCTGCAGGGGCCCGTCGCCGGGCACCCGCACATCCTTGTTGGCGGCGGTGATGGCGATGATGTCGGCGCGCGCGAGGTCGTCGATGGCGAGCACAAAGGACGGGGGCGTCGACGGGAACAGCGTCGGGATCGGCAGGCTCACGGAGGCGCTGACCTTCGGGTTGATGCAGCTGTGACTGTTGCCATAGTCGCACTGTTGGGCGCTGGCCGTGACGGCGAGCGTGACGACGGTAGCAGGGACAGGAGAGCGCATTTCCGAAGGGGTCTGGGTGTATGAAGCTGTATACAGATGCGGCACGAGCCGGCGGCGGCAAAGCTAGTTTATACTCATGATTTCGGGGGGCAGTGCGCTACAATCTTGACAGCCTCATCCTTCCTCTAGCTCTGTAGCTCGTCATTTTCCTCTTGCTCCTTTCATCACTAGTGATCTGCGTCCCCTGCGTGCAGGGCAGAGCCGACGACCCTTTCTGGATATCGGCAGCGACTTGACTGGCCAGAGGACCCTTGCCCGTCGCCATGCTCAGCCGCAGCGGACCTGCTCCGTCCGCAACATTAGCCATCGCTCAGCCTCCAACGTCTTCATAGGGCTTTGCCCAGGAGTGCTGACTGAGGAAAGAACCCTGTACGTGCATAGAAGGCTGGGTCCATCTGGCGGTGTTGTAAGCTGGATGCGGGTTAGTGCCTGCAAGCCTCTTTTAAGCGTAAATGTGAGACGTTGGCGCGGATGCATATCGGGCAGCACCGGTATGGGAAAAAGAAATGACAATGGATAAAAGCCGAAGCAGTAAGACTTACCGCAGGGTTGGGAAAGCTCTGAGCCTGTGGCTAGCCAGTGCAGTGTTTCCTTGTTGCATATAGAGCCAGATCGTACAATCACATGGACACACGATTCAAATAAAAAAATGTGAGAAATCGTAATGCGTATGATAGAACCAAAATGCGCTGTCGCTCTAACTGAAATTTTGTCACATGATAAAAAAAAGTAAGTCAATGCATCCATTGCAAATGGAAATGCAGTACATAGCGTGTTTCCTTATTTCGCGCGCTCGATAAACTCGGCCTTGGCCTCAGTCTTCTCAGCAAAGACATCGCGATCCTCCGGCTCGAGGCCATAAATCTCGGCAGGGTCAACGACTGCCGCGCTAAACTTGCACGCCGACACACGGCGTTCAAAGAGCACGTCAAGCTCTCCAAATGTGCGGCCTTTGGGCTCGGGCAAGCGGAAGTAGGTCCAAGTGATGCACAGGGCGCAGGTTCCGGCAAAGAAGAGGCCAGACTTGGCACCCCAATCAAAGGCGGTCGGGTTGAGCATGCGCGGGGTGATGATGTTTGTGGCGATGCTGGCAATGTTGTACATGTTGCGCGCAAAGACGACTGATTTAGTGCGCAGACGGGTAGAGCTAATTTCGGATACGAGGGAGTAGCAGACAGGCCCGACTGTGCAGTCGTAGAAGAAGGTATAGACGAGGAGCAGGGAGCCAATGGCCCACTGAGCGGGAATGTTGTGGCGGCCGGCAAAGGCGGCGCCGCCGATACCGACGAGCAGGAAGAAGAGAATGCACTGTCCATAGAGATACAGAGAGCGGCGACCGAAGCGCGTCATGAGAAACCATGAAAAGAGTGTACCAATGAAACCGAGAGAGTATTGAGCGAGAGACATGCTGAATGCATTCTCAGTAGCAAGGCCGGCTTGGCGGTAGAACATGGTCGAGTAACCCATGAAGGAGGCACCGCAGAGGGTCTGGATAACCCACACACAAGTGACGATTTCGGTACGGCGACGATTGACACCTCTGAATAAATCAAAGTACGATGTACCTTGTTGAATCTTTCTTTCCATCTCGTTCGTGTGGATCATCATGGAGATGGTCTCGTCGGGGCGGAACTCAATGCCGCTGTTGCGGGTCGTAAGGCGTTGAAGCGATCTTCTAGCATCGTCGAGCCGGTTTTTGCGGACCAGCCACCACGGTGATTCAGGAGCGAGCCAGATTCCAATCATGAGAGGCAATGGCCATGCCCACTGCAGGGCAAATGGGATCTTGTAGCCCCATTTGTTGTTAAGAGGAATCATGCCGCGAAGAACACCAGAGGCGATGAACTGGCCCATGACCCAGCAGAGGTTGACATAGGTAGTGAGATATGCACGAAGATGGGTGGGGCAGACTTCAGCAGCGTAGGTTGTAGTGAGAGTCTGAAAGACACCCCAGGGAAATCCAATCAGGAGTTCGCCGGCCAGTAGCTGGGGCAGGGACTCGGCAAAGAAGATGATGAAGATGAAGCAGATGCAGAGGAAGAGGGCACCGACTAGAGTCTTGCGATAACCGAAGCGATCAGCAATGACACCGGCGACGAAGAGACCAAGAATCTGGCCACAAAGGGCAGCGTTGGACAGGCCCGACTGCCACGCAGCCGTCAGTTGGTAGCCATCCTCGGACGGCTCGCCAAACTTTTCCGCAAAGGCAGGGTACACGTAAAGGCCATTAATAATGGTCAGATCAAACCCTTCCATGACGATGCACGTCGAGAAGAAGATGGACCACATGCATGCCTTTTTGTAAAGTTTGAGCGATTTCAAGAGACCCAGATTGTGTTCTGCCTCAGTGGCGGCGGCGGCTTCAAGAGCGCGGGAAGCGTCCACAACAGGGCTGACAACGGTGGCCATGACCTCGCCACCAATGTTTTCTTTTTCGCTCGGAGAGCTCATGGTTGTAGAAGAGGATATCAGTACTGGGATAGTAGCAGAGGATGTAAAGAAGAAAGCTGATCAGAGTCAAACGCTGGCTATTGAGTCATGGTAGGCTGCGAGTCTGGGGTAACAAGCTTTTCGTCCCGCAAATTGAATCGGTGCGGAGCGAGCTCTTTTTATAATAACGGCATACTTTGAGGTATCATAGAAGAAAGAATTTGAAGTTGAGACCGTGGTCTGGGGAAACAAGAAGAGTCAGTCGCCTATAGATGGGGCCCCCTGCCGTTCGAAGCCACCGGAAGAGCGCTAGTAAGCCACCCAAGCAGGAGCTAACTCAGGTTGGTAAGTCCCCAGAGCGCTTTGAAAGAGGTCAATTGCCGCCAAAGAGGCCATTCTTACGGCGATGCCGGTGGAGGATGAGAGGGGGTCTCGCGATGCCGACGACTGAGTTGGAAGCCCACTACGCCTGGTGGCTAGTAAACCAGGAGGTCAATTGAGGCCATCATCCTGTCGGGCCGACAAGAAATTGAACGATCGGTCAAGTCGTCCCCACGCCTGAAGCCGATGATGGCGTTCGCACAGCACTTGCCAGCCCGTCGTCTGCTGCCAACGTGTCGCGTGTGTCCAATCCGGGGTTGCCCACAAGTTCCCCATGGGGGACGCAGTGATTTGGATAGTTTATTTCTTCTTTGCTGCACAGTGATGCCTCGTCTCAACAACCGCCTCACCTAGAGCCATACAGGCAGATCCGCTAGGTGGACTCGGTCAGTCACCGGACCATCGGCTCCAGCTCGGCGCAAGACTTGTTGTTGCATCAAGACAGCGAGTGATGCGCCGAGTTGAATACGCTTTTTACATGCATTTTCGCCTCCGTCTTCCGATCGCTGCTGCAGACCTATGGCGTAGAATAGGGGCGATTCATGACGAACGCAGGATTCAGCCGGTAACTGGGAAGATGCGGCTCGGGTGTGGCGGCCATCTCAACACCCAACAACACTTATTACAGTCAAAACCCGACCTTCGGGCCGACTCTTGTAAGTAGGGGAATTGCCTCAATATAGATTGACCTATAAAATGTCTTGGTTAGCGATGGCCGCTTTGTGGCTGATGCCCCTGTTTGCCACCACATTGGATGTCGTTTGCAACAACCCCGCTGTACCGAAGCCGTGGATTAGCGTTCGAGCTCAAATAGTTTGCTTCTGGAAAGATGCACAACGAAATGACAATCCGGGGGTTGGCTGGGGAAGCGGAGGTGCGCAAGGTGTGAGGCTTGATGAGGCGGGTTGCCTTTGTGGTGTGGAGAGTCGCTGTCCTACCAAGTTAGTGGTGCAGAGGGGAAAAGGTGTGGCGGACAGGCCGTGCTTATTCGGAAAACTTGGCTGATGGCTTCTGTCGGTCCGACATGTCGAGCAAAGTTGTCGGTCCGACAAGCCGAACCAACACTTTCCCGCCTCGTCCCCCGCGTTCTTCTCCGCAAGCCTCCCCGACGCTAGTGTTCGAGCATACCTTTGGCTGATCAAAAATGCGTCTTGTTTCATGGCCAGATTTACCGCCAGGTGAGGCGTTCAGCTCATCTCCGCGATCCAAAGCGGCTGTATACTCGTCCCTGTTCTTCACCGTTTGTCGGACCGACATCACCACCAAGCCGTTGGATTAACGGAGAATGCGGGAACCTAGAATGGATTTTCTCTTTTGCCGCTCCGGTCCTTTCTTTTTGTGATGAGACATGTTGCACTGCCTTTGCTGTGCTCTCCACAACGACCCACGACTCTCGCAGATTTAAGCCGTCGCCCGTCACCCCAACGCTGTACTGAAGACAAACCATACACCATCACCCGCCCTTTTCTCCCCCTTCATTCTATCGGCTGCTGTGTTGGAAGTGGCTTTTGATTGTACGGTGCCTCCTATACCCCTTTTGTTTTCGCTGCATCATCCACACATCATAGCCGCGAAAATGACCGTCATCGGGCGAGAGAAGACGTGGTGGAAGCAGGCTTCCATCTACCAAATCTATCCGGCCTCGTTCTGCGACGCCAACGGAGATGGCATTGGCGACATCCCCGGCATCACGTCCAAGCTGGACTACATCGCCAGCCTCGGCGTGGACGCCATCTGGGTCTGCCCCATGTACGACAGCCCGCAGGTTGACATGGGCTACGACATTGCCAACTACGAGGACGTCTACCGCCCGTACGGAACGGTCCAGGACATGGAGACGCTGATCCGCGAGACGCACGCCCGCGGCATGCGCATCATGCTCGACCTCGTCATCAACCACACCTCGGACCAGCACGCCTGGTTCAAGGAGTCGCGCGCCAGCAAGGACAGCCCCAAGCGCGACTGGTACATCTGGAAGCCCGCCAGGTACTCGGCGGCGGGCGAGCGGCTGCCGCCCAACAACTGGCGCGGCAACTTTGGCGGCGGCAGCGCCTGGGAGTGGGACGAGGCCACGCAGGAGTACTACCTCCATCTCTTCGCCACGGAGCAGCCGGACCTCAACTGGGAGAACCCCGCCACGCGCAGGGCCATCTACGCCTCGGCCATGGAGTTTTGGCTCGACCGCGGCGTCGACGGCTTCCGCGTCGACACGGTCAACATGTACAGCAAGCACCAGGACTTCCCGGACGCGCCCGTCACGGACCCCAAGGCGCCGTTCCAGCCCGCCGGCTTCGTCTACTGCAACGGGCCCCGCATGCACGAGTTCCTGTCCGAGATGAACGCCATCCTCAGCCGCTACGGCGCCATCACAGTCGGCGAGCTGCCCTGCACGCCCGACATGGCCAAGGTCGTCAAGTACGTCAGCGCCAGGGAGAAGCAGCTCGACATGGTCTTCCAGTTCGACCTGGTCGACGTCGGCTTCGGCAAGACGCACAAGTTCGAGACGACCCCCCGCAACTGGACGCTCCCGGACGTCAAGGCCGCCGTCGAGCGCACCCAGAGCATCATCCGCGGCACCGACGCGTGGACGACGGCCTTTATCGAGAACCACGACCAGGCCCGCTGCGTGTCGCGCTTCACCGATGACAGCCCCGCGTTCCGCGTCGCTGGCGCCAAGCTGCTGGCGCTTATGCAGTCGTGCCTCAGCGGCACCCAGTACGTCTACCAGGGCCAGGAGATTGGCTGCGTCAACGCCCCCGAGGCCGGCTACCCGCCCGACAACTACCTCGACATTGACAGCTCCCTGTACTACAAGATGGTCCAGGAGCGCTACGGCGCCGACAACCAGGCGGAGCTCGACCGCGCCTTCAGCGCCATGCAGCACCTCGCACGAGACCATGCGCGCGTGCCCATGGCCTGGGACGGCGCGGCCAAGTACGGGGGCTTCTCGGAGCCTGCGCTCCGAGCCGGGCGGGACGTGTCCGAGCCGTGGATGAAGGCACACCCGCTGGCCGGCGAGATCAACGTGGCGTCGCAGCTCGACGACCCGACCAGCGTCCTCGCCTTCTGGCGCAAGATGCTGGCGTTCCGCAAGGAGCACGCCGACGTCTTGGTGTACGGCGACTACAAGGGCCTGCAGGAGGATGACAAGGAGACCTTTGTGTTCCTCAAGGAGGCGCAGGGAGGCTCGCAGCAGGCGGCGCTCGTGGTCCTCAACTTCACCAGCGAGCCGCAGACGTGGACGGTGCCGTCGGCTACCGAGCTCGGACTGCCGGAGCACGACTCGGTCAAACTGACGCGCCTCTTATCGACGCACGATGGCAAGGGCGAGGCACAGACTCTGCAGCCCTTTGAGGGTCAAGTCTTTACTCTAAGCACATAAGATGACTGCAGAAAACCTGCGAATTGCTTTGGGGGCCGAAGTCGTCGAAATCTGGCGCAAGTGGTAGACTGTACATAAGTCAGAGTCAACTTGGCAAAGTTATGAACTAATTTAATGACCTGCAATGACCAGCATGCGTATATGCATGCTCTGATTAGTTTTTCTTTTTTTTATATATTCCTACCTAGACAATGTGCCCAGTCCATTATGCTGTCATGCCGAGCTGAGCTGCCATTCATTGTCCTCTGCATCACACCTTTTAGCTGTCTTCTCTGTAGAATCTCCGCGAACCCCCGTCGCTCATCAACATTTTCAACACCAAGGCACATGTATGCTCAGGTTGCTGAACACTGTCAGATGTATCGTGCGCCCCCTTTCTGTCTTTACCCCAAACCTGCTATTGCTCAGCATACGCGTGTTCGCTGCCTTTATACAGCGCTCACGAAGCTGTTGGCTCATATCGCCAACGTTCCTAAACGGTGCTGTACCACGTCGAAACGTGTCTGTAGTTGTTGAACTCGGGCGCATTCACGTCGTGTTTTTATTCGTTTCTCTTCACATGTTTCCATGACGCAGTGCGCGCTCCAGGATTCATCCCGTCGCGTCGCTTCCTCGCCCATCCGTGTCGCTCAGCACGGCACAGGCTCGGGGAAGCAGTCGTCCCACTCCCGTCCGCCCGACTTCCAAAAGCGATGTAGCAGCTCGCGGCAGCGTATCGGGCCGCACGCCACGATGGGCTGCTCCCAGATGGCGAGCAGGCTTCTCGACACAAAGTCCCTGTCCTCTGCCGCGCCGTCGGCCAGGGCCACGCCCGCGACGACCATGGGCCACCGCAGGTTCGGCGGGTATGCCAGCCGCGGGAACAGCACCCGCATGCGTACCAGCAGTTCAGTGCGCTGCGCGATGCGCAGGCCGTGGTAGGGGTCCATGCCGGCGGCGTGGGCGTGCTGCGTGGCGGCGCGTGCCCAGGACGCCGTGCCTCGCCGCGGGAGCGTGAGCAATGCGAAGAGGCGGACCGCGATGTGAAAGATGCGAGACAGCGCCATGCTATGCTCCCGTCCGTAGACTGGGTTCGTCTCAGTCCAGTTCTCGATGTCGGCGTGATCAATCTCCTCCAGCTGGCGGTGCACCAAGTGCGTCAGGTTGGTTGTGGCAGCGGTCGTGGCAGCTGTGTAGCGAAGTCGGTTGACGTGGAACATGGCTATCCGCAAGTCCAACGGGGCTGGTAAGTCGCAATCATACTCGCCCAGTAGGATGATGCGCATCTCATCGTCGCTGAAGCCGTTGTAGTCTGTGATTTGCATGCGTGCCGGCGTCGTAGTGCTAAACATGATGGCCTCTCTACAACGTGTACGTTAGCGCCGCCGACTTTCTCGGGGCATGGAACTAGAAACTTACGATAGAAGACGAGTAAAGCCTATAGGAGGGCCTGTTGTCATGCTCGACCGCAACATATTTGGCACGCCGCCAATGGAACGAATGTAAGCGATGCTGCCCCGGATGTGAGCGTGCCACAGCGACCAGTGAGCAGGCAGATCCAGACGCATGAGGGTATAGAGGCACGAGTAGATGTAATTGCGACCCTTGAAGGTGCCGCCGCGTATGAAGAAGTTGATGAGCTCGATAATCTCCAGCATCGTGTTGGAGTAGCTCGACCACAGCGTCTCCAGCCCGTCCCCTTCGCCCGGCTGCAGGAGCTTGCCGCGGTGCATGGACAGCATCTTGATGTAGTGGGAAATCTGCCGGCCGAGAAAATTGGCGGGATGCGTGCGGTCGCTGAACGACGGAGCTTGCAAGACACCAAACTCTGTTGGCTGCCATTCTTTTACGTAGGTGTGGTCTGTCCGCGCCGCGCAGTAGACGTTGGTTGCCATGTTAGCAAAAGTGCCGAACGAGAGCCCCAAGTCGAGGCGATGAGAGACGAGCAAAGAGAAGAGAGGCGATTCGTACAGAATTTGATGGCCTGCATGTAGTCCCAGTACGGCGGATCGATTTCGACGGCCGGCTTGTCCGAACGTCGAGCCATGGTCCGCAGTGCTCTTTTCAGAGCCGCGTGCTGTTCCTTTGACGCCTCTGGTCCCAGCTTGCTGGAGATGACAATAGCAGTCTCGCTTGACGGCGGCAGCTCATAGCCGCGACATTCATGGCCCCCTTTGACACAGCGCCGGCATTTGGGACGCTCCTCGTCGCAGCGAACACGACGAGCACTATTGCCATGTTTGAATTAGCAACAGGGCGCGAAAATATTGGTGGCAAGTCTCCAGATCTGATTAATGGAGGGAGGGGCGGTGGGCGAAGGGAAAATAATTACCGACAAGTCCTACAGCCGCCCCTGGAGCGGCTGGCCCAAGCTCTCTTCCTTGTCTCCTCTTTGCGCGTGGCGCGCCAGCCATCGCCACTCTGGTCCCCGCTCTCGGAACCTGACCCGGACCAGGATGGCATCGGAGTCTCGGCGATGAACTCGAGTTTTAGTCGTTGAGGGCTCATATCTCACGGGTTGGGATGAAATGATGAGCAAGAACGTCCAGTGAGGGGAAGTCGCCGGCGGAGCAATATCGGCTGAACCTATTCAGGCTACAGGGTACGGAGATGCCGACGCTTGCGATGTGCTCACTGCAGGGGGGGGAGAACTGCAGACGACAAAAATACAATTTGTTCCCCTGCCCGTTTCTATATCGTTCCAAAGGCGTAAAAGGCTGGAAAAGTGTCACCATGGGTGTGTGCTCTGGATGGTCATCAATGGCTACTGTATCTTGTACAAGGTCTGACTCGAGTTACCGGCCAGTCACTCCATTTATGTGTTGACTCACATGACACTGCTCTAGTCCTTCTGTGTCATTGTATTTGATCATCGTGCTTACCTTGCTCTTTTCTACAAGTAAGATAGTTGTTGCGCCTGGGAGCTACTTGGATTCCGGCTGTCTTGCCACTAGCGTCCATGTTTGAGATGCCAATGAAAGTCAAGCAACAGAAGAAGGCAGGCGGGGACGTTGGTGGGATTAATAACGCACTAAAGGCTCAAGGTTTAGCGCTCCCAAGTGTACATAGATAGATAGTATCCTAGGCATATTATAGCCTCGATGGACATCTAATGCTCGCGCTGAAAAAGCGCGTGTTGTATGTCGACAAACACGGCCACTCTGCCCTGTCCTGTATTGCTCGGCATGCAACAATCGAAAGGCGGTCAGCTCTAGGAAAGAACAATGGCTGATGAGTTTTATGTAGAAAAATGAGTGAGCAAGTTGACAAGCATCGGCAGTTACAGATAGGAGTGCCTTTGATGTACTCGTCCACCTGTTTCCACAATTGCAGAGTCACAACAGTGACCACATGATATAGACATGATTTGCCACAAATTACCCAAACCATCGTTGTTCATCCGTTCCAAATGCTCGCGCTTTACCCAATCGATTCGTTCCGCCCGCGCACCTTCACGTCGCCGGCACCCTGGCCGGATCCCACCACGGCACGCACGGGTGGAATCACCATCCTTGAGACAGTGTCTTGGGCACAAACGCCTTGGCCTCACAGCCCCCGCTTGCCTGGTTGTTCCCTCACCAGTCGACAGTGGTACCCAGACACTGACCACTGTACCGTCAAGAGTGTCGAGATGGCGAGGATGGCGAGGATGGCTACATTAGCCGAGAAGGAAGCCGACAGGACAAAGTTGTACTAGTGGACAGCATTAACCTTTGCTTCACATCACTTAGCTCGAGCGGAGCGCAAACCCGAGACAGGGATAGAAGCAAACCTTGGATCAAAAGGCGGAATATCGATCGCGGATGCAGATCCACGGCAGCCATCCCAGCTGGAGGCTACACTGTATTTATTACATTAATAGTACGTCTACACTTTTTCGTACGCAGCCAATTGATTGGACCAGTTGCGAGTCCTTGTCTCTCTCTCTCTCTCTCTCTCTCCCTCGGCGTTTCTCTCTTTCTCTCTCCGTCTTTCATCTGGGCCTATACCTATATAATGCTGCCGCATTGCCGACTTGGACGGGACGCGGCTTACACGAGACCAACAGACGTATTGGCCGAGCTCTTTTCGCAAAGCACCTATGAAATCAGGCACGGAGTTGACTGCAGGATCGTCCCAAGCGTCGAGCAAAGGGGTCAAGTCCAGGATATCAATAATGCGTCGTGAACACGGCCGTTGGCCAGATGGCATCACAAAAAGGAGATCAACATTTGGTATGAATTCTGCCAAGTCAGTCGTCAAACCGGTATATGGTAGTTGGATTTCTACCTGTTGAAGCCTTTTCACACCTCGTGTCACCGTCTATATACATGGGTTTTTGATACATGCTCTGCAACCTCTCCTGCTCCGGACTCTAAACCATCAAAGCAATATGTTTCAGTTCGCTGAATAGACACACAAGAAAAAAAAATGATTAGCCTGTGTCTTTTACATGGAGTAGTCCCCCCTTCCTTGAAAAGGGATCCCATAGTTTTTTGTGAAGGGGAAATTTACCTTTCCACCTGGTGGCCGACCTTCATGGGCGGGTACTCGGTCTCGCGGCCCTCGTCGCGGCCCTGGGCGCGCCGGGCGTCGCGCAGGGCGCGGGCGCGGTCGGCGAGGGCCGGCACGGGGACGAGGTCAAAGTCCGAGTTGAGGTGCCAGAAGAGGGTGCTGGAGATGCGGATCTGCGGGCGGTCGGGCCGCTCCGCGGCGCGGCGCCGCATGGTGTCGAGCGTCGCCTCGCTGACCGTCACCTCGTGGAAGCCGGCCTTGACGAGCCCGCCCGTGAGGTGCTCGAGCTGCTTGCCGGCCTGCACCAGCAGGTAGTTGCCGGGCGGCATGCGCACGGGGATGCGCCGCCCGGTGTTGCGCGCCCAGATGTTGAGCCCCGGGTACCGGCTGCGCCCGTGGATGGTGAGGAAGTTGAGGTCCGTGTGGAAGCCGGCCAGGATGGTGTCCTTTTCGCCGTACTTTGTCAGGTCAGATGCGGTCGGGGCGAGGAGATGGGGTCTATTATTTTTTTTTTCTTGTCAGTATTCAACTCTCATTCACATGTTGTATACAGTCTCCGCGTCGAGCGATGGATGTTTCGTACCCGTATCGGCCGGCGTCGCTAAAGTACGTCCGGGGTAGGCCGAGGCCTACTGCTGCCATTTCTGAGAGCGTCGAGACCCTAGACGATCCGCGTCAGCTTCTAATCGACCTTGCAAACACTCACTTCCTTCCATTGCTTTCTTCTTCTTCTTCCCCACGAGAAAAAAAAAACAACGTACGCGCTCTTCATGCAGTTCCCCCAGCGGTCCATGGTGGGCGCCCAGCGCGCCCGCAGCGCCGGGTCGTCGGGCAGGACGTTGGGGGCGGCGGCGGCCGGGAAGGCGGTCTGGTAGGGGGCCTCGTCGGCCATGCGCCAGAAGAAGCGGCACTTGGGGTCGGGCTGGTGGGCGGCGACGTCGAGCGGGCGCTGGTCTGGGGCGAGGCGGGCGATGACGTCGAGGCAGGGCTCGTCGACGGCGCACTTGGGCCGCTCCGTGTTCTCGAGCGTGGCGCCGACCTGGTAGCCGAGCGCGGGCCGCTCGTCGCGGCGCAGCGCCGTCTCGGGCTGCGCAAAGTAGTCCTCGAGGAGGTCGAGGAAGTCGTCGTTGTCGCGGGCCGCCACGCGCGAGTCGCGCAGCACCAGCGCCCCGTACCGGATCAGCGCGTCCGCCGCCCGGGCGCACTCGGCGGCGGCCTCGGCCGACGACGGGTCGTGCGACAGGTACACGTCCATGTCGACGATGGGCAGGTCCATGGAGATGGGCGAGGCGGCGTCGGCGGCAGCCGCCTCAGTGGTGGCGGAGGTGGCGGAGGTGGAGGAAGCCATGATGTACGGTGGTGCTTCTCGAAAGTGTGTTCGCCCGTATACGTGGTCGTATATTATTGTCTGTGCAATCGTTTCTATCGTCTTGGGGGCGAGGTTTGGCGATAGCGATGGTGCACCAAGACGAAGGCGGGGTAACTGACGTGGTGGTGGTTCCGTGGTCGAGCAATGCGTGCTAAGAAGCCCAGGAGGACAAGTGACAGCAGAAAGGTTATACGTATAAAAGGGCAAAGCAAACTCGACAAGAGAGAAAAGGCAAGGAAAAAAAACGACCTGCATCTGCTGCACCGTTGCTAGCCGCTGAAGCATGTGCTTTGCTGCGGGGGCGGGGCAACTTCCAAGATTGGCTGATTACCGGCGCCGTGATTCGCCCGCTGTGTGTGTCGCTCGCGCTGAAGGATTGTCGGAGCCCGCCGAACGCCCACAGCTACAGTGAATCACAGGGCAGCGAAGAAGAGAGAATGGGGAGAAGTGGCAGAATAGAAAAATCGACGAAATGGGACAATCGAAAAGATGGAAAGTTGGTGCAGTCTAGCAAGTAATCCAGTATAGATTCATCAGCAATATTGTTATATGCAAAATATATCGTCGTATACAAGAAATGTTCAAGCCAACAGCGCACACGGTAGGTTGTAAGCTACTAATAAGTCCCGAAACAAAAAAAATAGCAAGTTCGAAATGCCAACCACCAAAGCCCCCGCATCAGCACATCTAGACACCATCAGAGGAACAACAGTAATGGAGAATGAAAAAAAAAATGAGAAAAAAAAGTACAAAGCCCGCATCAGCCATGTATCCAAGAAAGCGATGCAAAGCAGAAAGTGAGAGAATAGAAGAAGAGAGGACCAAATATTGCGAAAGAAGAGAGCTCGAAAAAGCAAAGCAAGACTCTTTCCACATTGGCCGATGAGAATTTCGCGAGAGAAGAGAGAGAGAGAGAGAGAGAGAGAAAGGAGGGAATTGCCAGATTTCGAAAACTACTTGCGCGTTGAGCAACATCACTGGCGACGAAAACACCAGGCTCGTAAGTAGGGGTATCAAGCGAGCAAAAGTGTTCGGAAATAACATCACTGGCGAGGGTTGTCGGGACGGATAGAAGAAGCAAATTGTGGTGATGAAACCATGACCCTTGAGAGGGGAAGGAAAATTAATCCCCGAGGTTTCTACTGTTGTTTGGCATGGGACTCGGGGACGTTCGTGGCGGCCGCAGGCTGAGCGGGCTGTTCATTGTCGGAGGCGTGATTGGAAGCGAGGTCGGCCTCTTTAGGCGTCAGCGTGGTGGTGGTGGTGGTGGCGGGCGACTCGTCCCTCCAAAACGTCTTGTTGCCCTTGGACAGGCGAACCATCCAGGGCGGCAGCACGCCGCCGGGGATCTTGTAGGTCCAGCCGGTGCGCTCCTCGTAGTTGGGCGGAAGGATGCGGCCGCCGGACATCTTCTTGATGACCCAGACGGAGCCGTTGAGGATTATGTAGGACATGACGCCGGCAATGAGGCCGTTTGCGATGGAGTAGCTAAAGGGCATGATGGCGATGGTGAGGAAGGCGGGGACGGCATCGCCGAGGTACTTCCAGTTGATCTCGACGACGGCGGTAACCATCATGGAGCCGACAATGACGAGGACGCAGCCGGTGGCCCAGGGGGGGATGGAGGCGAAGATGGGGGCGAAGAAGATGGTGATGAAGAAGCAGAAGCCCGTCATCATGGCGGTGAGGCCCGTCTTGCCGCCCTCGGTGATGCCGGCGCCGGACTCGACAAAGGCCGTGACGGGGGGCAGGCCAAAGATGGCGCCGATGGAGATGGAGATGGCGTCGGTCATGTAGGCGAGGGTGGAGCCCTCAAAGTCCTGGGTGACGGGGTCGATGAGGCCGGCGAAGCGGGCCATGGAGTAGAGGGTGCCGGTGCAGTCGAGGATGTCGACGTAGAGGAAGGTGATGAGGGCGAGGCCGAACTGGCCGCCGTACTGGGCAACGTCCCACTCCTGGACGTTGAGGATGCTGCGGATGGGGTGGACGGTGACGACCTTTTTGAAAAAGTCAAAGGCGTCGTCGCCGACGGGGGTGTAGGGGAAGGTGGTGACGGGGGTGGGCCGGGGCCAGGAGACGATGCTGACGAGGAGGATGCCGGCAATGACGGCGCCCTTGACGCGGTACATCATGAGCATGACGGTGAGGATGCCGCCGCAGAAGATGCCGATCCACATGGTGGGGTTGCGCATCTTGTCGGAGCCGGGGCAGGCGCCGGTCTTGGGGTCGCGGGCGGAGGGGTGGCAGCCGGCGAGCTCGACGGGGGTGGCCTGGGAGCCGACGATGAGGCCGATGCCGTTACTGTAGGTGAGGCCGATGAGGGTGAGGTAGAGGCCGATGCCGGCGCCGGTGGCGAGCTTGATGGAGGCGGGGATGGCGCGGGCGAGCCACTGGCGCATGCCGAAGAGGGCGAGGGCGAAGAAGATGAAGCCCTCGACGAAGATGGCGGTGAGGGCGACGCGGTAGGGGACGGGGCCGGAGCCGTGGTAGCCGACGACGGTGTAGGCAAAGTAGGCGTTGAGGCCCATGCCGGGGGCGATGCCGACGGGCATGTTGGCGAGCAGGCCGACGAAGAAGGTGGCGATGGCGGAGATGGCGGCGGTGGCGGTGACGACGTCGCGCTTGATCCCCTGGACGCAGATGGCGTAGTCCTGGTCGGCGTTGCAGAGGGGGTCGTCGGGGCCGGCGTTGCAGACGCAGGTGCCGCCCGACTCGGAGACGATGGACGAGTTGACGGCGAGGATGTAGGCCATGGCGAAGAAGGTGGTGAGGCCGGCGCGCATCTCGGTCAGGAAGTAGGAGCCTTTACGCTCGCGAGGCTGTCAAGAGGTGTGCAAGTCAGTACATGTGTGTGGTTGTTTTTGGTGTTGTTTTTGAGATTGCGCAGGTGTATTGATTGTGTAGTCAAAGAAAAAGAAATCTGTATGGGAGGTTGTGTCTAGCTATAACTAGATGTTGGCGTGAGCCGACTTACATGACCAGAACCATCGAGACGAAACCAACGGCCGACGAAGCTCGTGGCGACGCGGGCGTTTACGTTTTCAGCCCAACCCATGTTGAAGGGGATAGGTAGCAAATGGAGATGATGGCAAATCCGTGGTGAGTAGAGAGATGAAGCAATGGATTAGGACAAGGGGACCGGCGGAGAGGGCCGTGTATTATAGCAGAGTCGAAGTTGGAGCCAAGGAAGAAGGGTGTGGGTGTGGATGTAGGCGAGGAGGGTGTGGGCGCGGGCGCGGGACGGTGGCGCGGGCGTGGTTGGAGAGGTCGAGGAGCAAAGGTCAAGGGTGTAAATCGGCGGGATGCATGTAGAAATAATACAGGGTCTGTCGTATAGACGGTTTCGAAAGGAACAAAGGCGTCGGCGATGGGGTGGGAGGCGCGACGAGGGCGGCGCCGCGAGTTCAGTTGCGAGGTTGTGTGGTGGCGTGTGGCTTTTGTTACCAGACAACGGCGGCTGCGGCTGAAGAAGATGGAAGACGGAGAAGGATGAGAAGATGTTGGCTGGTGAGGGCGAGAGAAGTTGTCGTCAAGTATAAAGACAATGGAAGGATTCAACGTAGCCCAAGATGGATGTAGCTGGACTATGGCAATTGAAACAAAAGAAGAGAAAAAAAAAGAGAAGAAAAAAAGAGGAACTGCAATTGACGAGAAAAAAAAAGATGAAAAAAAAAAGCGAGATAAAAAAAAAAAAGATGGGCGCAAAGATAGGCGGCGGCGGCGGCGGCGACAGCGGCGGAGACGGCGATGGAGGGGTGGGTGGATGGTGTGGGCGTGGGCGGAGTGACTGACAAGCCAAGGACCAGACAAGAGTGAAGAAAGTGGGTGTGGCTGTCTGGCGCACCAAAAATTGCGCGTGCGGTGCAACTACAGAGTATCTGCCGTGCGCCTGTGGTGATGGAACCAGCAATGTGGGTTTTCTTTTGTTTCTTTTTGGTGTAGCAGAAATGAATGGTGCGTCGCAGTCAGTAGGTTGGTTGGTTGGCTGGTTGGTACGTGCGAGGGCAGATGCAGGGTGGCGGGTATGGAGGAGGTGGTGGTGGTGGTGTAGCGGCCGGGAGAATTAAGGTTGTTGGATTGCCCTGCCTGCCTGCTTTTGTGCTGGTCGGTGTGGGAGGAGGAGAGGCAGGCAAAAAAAAAATATGGGGGATAAGAAAATGAAGAAGAAGAAGAAGGGAAAAGGAAGACGAGAGAACAAAGCGAACAAAGGAGCTGTCAAGATTTTTAATTTTTTTTATGCATAGATAAATGACTGAATAAATAAATAATTTTTTTTAAAAAAAAAAGAAAAAAAAGAACGATTCAACACCAATCAAAATCTGCCACCACGGCAAACAGAGAGTGGGAGGGGGACCGGACCGGACAAACGGACCCTTGCCAGCTGCGAGCTGCCAGCCGTGTGTGGGGTAATAAAAAGTAGCTACCTAGGTACAGATGCCAGGGAGAGGTGCATATTTGCTGGCAATTAACTATTGACAAGTATTTAATAATGATGCTGATGATGATGAGCAAGTAAGTACTTGAGAGCGATGGGGCTAGGACAGGGTACCGGCCGATTATGGTGAAATTGGTATTGGTCAGAGTCTGTCAATAAAAAAAAACCGAGGCAAAAGGACTCTATCAGTACGCTTATCAGCTTCATATTTTGTGGCGTTGTGTAAAAAGGTGGACGGGATTTATCGGGTGCTGGTTGATACTTACCTAGGCAGGTAGAAGACATTTGGCGTGGAAACTGCCCTATCTCTCCTTTTTTCCCATGTCTTCTTTCTTTCCGTCTTTTGCCATTACATTTAAAAGGCTCCTCACTGGCCCTCTTAATCCAAGGCTGTCAGCCACCAAAATTGCCCTGTAGGAAAAAAAAAGAACAAAATAGAAAAAGAGCGAAAAAGAAAAAAGAAGAAAAAAAGGCAAAGCAAACCCTCCACTACTAAAAATAACGCGCTGCATCGCGCATTGTCCCATGCAGTCCTATGTCAAGCAAGACAGACATGAACACTGTTGAACGAACCACTTGTGCCTTTGTTTTTCCTTTTTTCCCCTTTTTCCCCATCTCCTTCTTTCTTGCTCGCTCGATTGCTTGCTTGATTGCTTGCTTGCGCACTCTTCAGCCTTGCCCGTGCACAGTCCATCTCTCTACTACTGATAGGTTATTGCTCCTCCCCGACCTCGAGCCTCAGCCTGCCGCATCGCCCGCACAAGGTCCCGCCCGGCCGGCCGTTTCGCCGGTGGACGTTTCACACTGGCGCTCGTGCCATTTTGTAAAAGAGAGCACGTACCGGTACTTACTTTGATCAGATAGGTCGGGCGTCCTCAGGTTACCCTGGTATCCAAGGTCAGTTAGTAGGTTAGGTACCAAGGTAGTCGCACCGGAACCAGCAAGCTCGTTGGTACAACAGCCCACCAGTAGCGTCTAAACGAACAAGGAGGACGAAGAAGAAGACGAAGAAGAAAATCATACGATGTTTGGAACCATGCTGGCAATCTTTTCTGATTGCCAATTACATTGTATCCCTGCATTTTATTTACTCAAAACAAAAAGGAAAAGAAAAAGAAAAAAACAGGATCATTCCAGTACGCTCCTCTACTTACGTACCGGCGATACAAGGTCGGCAACATCCAGAGTAGGTATTTGGTAAGCCTCGCCACAAAAGGAAACAAGACAAGTATTAGCTTTGGAAAATAAAACCAATAGTAGCCTCCCACGTCCGCGTCCGGCGGGTTGCTGCATGGCCCTGTATTGCCCGCATCAAAGCGTAAAAATGTAAAAATGCGGCCACCCTCGCTGCCTGCATCTCCAGTATTCGGTACTACACTAATAAAACCACAAGGCCGTATGTAATTCCGTACTTACATGCTCTGTAATCCGTGACTGCTCCGTAGGTACGCAGTGCCATCTTATCACTCCGCACGTGTCGACTACTTACTCCGTACTGATATACTGCTTCCCTTTTTGCATTCACTCAATGCGCTTCCATCCAACCAATTGCTTGCTTGCTCCTATTACTCTCTTACTACTACTTGCTGACTGCTCTTATACAGCAATGTATGGCTCGAGAAAAAAGACGTGCTTGGCTCAAAATTCTCCTCCTTTACCCCTCTCCATCTCTCTGCATCACACGGCATCACATTGCATCACACACGTACCAGCCAACACAACCTCAACCCCAGACACATCCACTCACTTACTCACTCACCACCGTCACTCCCTCCCTCACTCACTGCCCCCTTCCCACCTCATTCTCGCCCCAGATGCTCTCCGTATTAATAAACATCCCGCCCGCGGGTGCCCATCTCACAGCCCATCTCCCCCCCTCCCCCATATCCGCCTCCCCTCTTCTCGCCCTCTCCAATAAAACGTTAGTTAATGCATCTACTTATCATGCGTATCCTTGGCACCTCAGATGTCATGCCAGGCCCCATGTCATCTATTTCATTTTCCCCGTCTCCAGAGTCCCCGCTCGATCGTCTCGTGGTTATCGCGCCGCTCTCTCCCACCAACCCCCAGACGGTAGACCCATGCGGCCCTCCTCCTCCAACACATTTCAACAAAACTAGTTCTGACGCTAATCATAATCATATCCCTCTTTCCCCAAAAAATGTCCTGCGCGATGCTACATCGTTTTAGCCATCTCTCTGATAACGCCGTCGCCTCGTCCTACCTTGGCTCGGGCTCTCAATTCCTCTCTGCGCTACTACGTAGTTAGTTGGCTCTCCCACCCCCCTTCGTGGAAGTCGGCGCTTCCCGACATCCCGGACAGATAGGCATCCCCCGAAGCAACTCGTCCCAAGAGCCCTCATCTCAATTCTTCAGCTTTCTCGATGCCCCAATATCCATCTTTCTTCCTCTCATCCAGACTAAATGGAGCTCATTCTGTAGATGCACCCCCCCCCCCCCCTTCCTCTCTAACCCCACGTCTCCAGCAATGCATCCAGATATGCATGCACCCAAGATTGGAAACGACCGAACTAGACCATGAATCCTCACTTCCGAGGCACACACGGATGCTGTCCACCGATTAAACAGATTTGTAACGGCTAGGCGACACCAACTCCCCCTTTCCCCCGCATCCGCCCTCGTGTGCGGTGTTGACCTTGCCCAGGCAGTCACACTGTAGCACCCATTCATCTACCTTTCCTGTACACAAGGTGCATGGCCCTGGGATACCACCCACAATCTTTCAGGCAGGCAGTCAAAAGCCTATTTTTTCTTTGCCCCAAGGTGGGCTAGAGAGCCCAGACGATACCGTTGGCACGGTAATCCAATCTCACTACTATCGTGTCTCGCCAAATGATATAGACGGCTATTTAATAGTCGAATTAGTACTCTAGCCCTACGTACATGGTACTACGCCCTGACCAGGCAGGGGCGCTAAACAACAGGTCGTTAGTAGACATTTCCATGACCCCGGTAAACGACCTGAAGGATATTCTTGACAGGGACCTTTACTGCCTGGTGCTGACTATGGACTTTGAGGGCGCGCCTTCGACAGCATTCTACTCTTTCATCTTATCCTCACTCTGAGAGAACAAGAATAGCGTAAGAGTCTGATCGATTAGGCCATTTCCTCTCGTACAGGTAGGTATGACGCCAACCATGCGAACTCTTGGCTCGGCCGGTCAATCGCGGCATTCGCTCCAACTAGAAAAGGCCACTTCCGCCTCGGAATGCCATCGTGAGCGTTGTCGCGTATATGTCTTTCCGTCATTGGGCGTGGGCTGGATATTTCGCGGGATACAGGACCTATTATACTTGTTATCAATTCTCCATATAAACAGCGGCTAACCGAGGCCGTCTGGAAGCAATGGGCTGGCGGATCGTGGCGGCGCGTCAAGGTCTCGTTGCTTGACATCATCATGCTTGGTCTCCTCCCGGCTCGGTGAAGAAACGCGACCATCTCCTTCTCCTCCTGCGTCCTCGATGCTCATACTGCGCGCTGTCTGCAGAGTGCTCCCACTCGGCTTTATATATGCTGGTTTTGTCAGCGCCGTGCGCCGAGCCAACCAATCCCTCAGCTGCAATCTCTACAGTAGTCGTGCCTGCCTCCACGTTTACAGCTCACAATGATAAAATGACTACTATTAGTTTATTTTTATTTTTAGTGCTGAAACGATGATACAGGAATAACCGATATCTCTGATAATGGAGTAATTGTTGTAGAGTGTTTGGACTTTGATGTTGTATTCCATTCTACTGATAAGCGATGAAAGTAGAGGTGAAGTGACTTGAGTGAGTATACGGAGTCGGTATCCGTGCTCTGTACTGAGTAATAATCATTGCACTGGTCGTGAGTACTTCTGTAGCCAACTACCCTGTCCCGCAAGCGTACAAGAAATGTCAGTGACATGCGTCAAGTTTCTGATAGGTCTGGTAGATTTGCCGAGCTCAGTTCATGCTCTGTTTCTTGGCATTGTGCTGCTCCTCTTCTCGTTACCGTTCCTCCACCCTGAATCAGGCTCGTGGGGCTCCCTGCCGCCAAAGATTGACTTAATAGTTGACAATGCCACGAAAGATGGGATGATTGCGCCCATTTATCATGTCGGCATCGGTATCCCGTCACGGTGCGTAATGCTCGTCCATGCTAGAGCTGAGTTCAATTCGCACTGTGGCGGCGGGCATGAATTGATCCGCTTCCGGCATCTACTCAGGAGTCAGTACTGATATGGCTACCCCGCACTCTGTCCCAAGTTGTCTGTTCTTTGGAGGCCAAAGGCATTTCCCCTTTTTCGAAAAGAAAAATCTGGCTGCTCGCCTTTGCTATGGCAGTCTAGCCAGGCGGCGGCGCGGCGTCTGCGGCTGCGTCAATGTCAAGCTCAGCCGACATTTATTGCACTAAGAACTGTCCAGTTGACCCGCCGCCTAACTAAAACTAGTCACTAGCGAAATTCGAGGCCAACCTTGACGGCGAACCGACTTACACCACCCCCAAACAGATGCAGATGGATGCCCGCCGCATGTTGCCTCTTTCCACCTCGCAGCAATTGCCGTGATCCAATCACGCGATGCCATGTGACTCTTCTCGCCCTGCAGGTAAAATCTGCGCAAAAGTAGAGAGGTTTTCTCTTCCGCTCTCCACCTGCTGCGCTGCTATTGCTCAGCCTGATTCATGCCGCATGTGCGCTCTGTATAGAAGAGCCATCTTGGTCCAAAGCAGCTTTTTCTAATTCGTGTTAACAGCTTTTTTTTCCTGCTCTTAGGCTTGTCTTTATCTTCTTTTTTGCTACTAGTTCCTCTCTTCAAGCCTGCTTTGGCTCACTTCTGGATTTGATCTCTGTATACTTCAGGATTTACCCAAGGCGCGAGTAGCCATGTTCGCCCCGCCGCCGGAGCCAACCTCGTCGGAGCGTCGGGTCCTCGAGCTCGCCCGGCACATCTTCTCCGCCGAGGACAAGACGCACCACCTCTATCTGCTCTACCTGCGCGTCCTGTGCGACTGGCCCACGTTCCTCCGGCAGGACCCGGCCCGAAGCCCCGAGGACGACGGCCGCCCGCTCGTCATAGTCACCCAGTCCGGCGTCGTGGTGGTCGAGAACGTGCCGTCTGCCGCGGACCGGCCCGGGGCCCAGGACGACGACGACGACTACGACGATGACGACGGCTTCGAGAACCTCCCGCCCCTCAGCCCGCGCGACGTCGAGGTGCGGCACCCGGAGCTGCCCCGGTCCGCCTGCCGCTTCGACCCCGCGCGCGACGTGCTCTGGTTCGCCCACGACACCGACGCCGGCGAGGTCGCCGGCATGGCGCCGTACTACGGCTCCCAGCTCAGCGCCGTCCGCAACGTCCTGTTCGCCGAGTCGAGGTGGCGCCGCGACGTCGACGCGTGCCTGGCCGTGCTCGGCCACTTTCCCGGCGTCATGGCCGTCTACGTCTTGCTGGGCGACTACCGCTCCCCGCACGGGGTTGTCGCCGGGACCGAGGGTCAGTTCCGCGCCACGGCCGAGAAGCTTGCCGAGCGGGACGAGCACATCCTCCGGGGTCGCGGCGTGGCTGTCGAGTACATCGACTACCAGTCCAACGTACACGGTGGCTTCCGGGCGAGCAAAAAGGTAGTGCTAGTTCACCGCTGACGCTGCAGATCAAAACCTCATCACTCCGAGGGATCGTATAGATTGCAACGATTCATCGAGAGCGGGTGGGTTCCTTGAAAGTCAGGTAGTCGTCTGGTCGTGCCAAGCAGGTCATGCCTGTCCATTTTCTGTAGGGTCAAACGAACCTGATTGCATGTTTGCTTGTGATGTATCGTTGTATTTTTTGTTTTACTACTGCAGGCATCGTCCTTTTCTCCTAATTTGAATATTATGGAAGTATTTTTTTGCATGAAAGGCCACGTCCAAAGCTGCCATCCTATGCGTCACCAAACCTCGCTACCTTGACCCCTTTACAACCTGTTGTGATACTGGCAGCAATCAAGACATTTTCAGCCAAGCTTCACTACACGCGCACCCTTCCAAGTTGGGCATGCGCCATGTCCAAGAAAAATACATCAACATAGACTCGTCTTTCCCGTATGAGCCAACCGAACGAACGCCTTTGCACAAACACCAAACATGTCGAAAGGACGTTTGCTTCGGCTTACCCTATACTGCCACTCCGGGCTCGGCCTTACCTTTTGTACGGCGTGAGAGAGTCCTTAACTATAACAGGTCAGGTTAAACCAACGTTTTGAGGCGCAAGCTGTGTTTTGGATTTTTCGGGCTATATATAAAATCTTGTAAAAGATCATAGGCTGTTGTGCCACCTTCCAGCTTCTAAGTGACTATCCCACATGACGAGCTGTGTGGTTTTGAACCGATAGGCGTCATAGCTACGCTAATTGGCCAGAAGGCTAGCTCATGGAGGAAGAGAAAAAAATAAGAAGAAGGAAAACCCCAAATGAACCACAAAGTGTGCAATCGCTTCCAATCCAGTGTCAAGTTATAAAATCGGCCATGTCGCCCTGTTGTGCTAGTTATCTGATCATCCTTGACCAGCCTGTAGCCAGAGATATCTTGCGTGCTTCTCACAAATAAAAAGCTCCGAGCTTGGCTGACTTCGCCTACCTGCCCAAAATAATACGCATGCCGCAGTATAATGTGATGCAGAACAAGGCTACCATCGTAACCGGGGATTACTTTGAGACGGACAGCCTGACTTGGGAATTCGTCGACATTTCTCTCCATGGAACTCTTCGCCTTGGCATTTTGGGCAATCTATCAGGCAACAAAACTCGAGAAGTGAATCGAATTTTTGTTTCTCGGACTTCCTGCAGCCGTAGTCGAAGACGAGCGTTCCAGAAGACTATTTCGCGCGTGGAACATTGCAAGTGGAACAGTGCATCAGCAGGGTTCAATGGCTCCTCCAAGTTACTCGCATAGTTCGCCACCCGGCCAATATGACGGGACGTTTTTGGGACACATTTGCCAAAGGAATCCGGGGACGACGTGTAACAGGGAGAGTCCGACTTCTTCCCAAAGAACCCCGGGATAGCGGTAGAAGCACGGCGAATCGCCAAACTAGATGCTCGTCGGACTGGCATGCATGGTTTTGACGAGTAAAACTTGGAGCTTGTTAAATTGTTCTTGGTAATTTTCTTTTTGGCCTAGCTTCTTTTCTTTCATCCGGGGCAGACATGACGGTCCTTTATACGCCGCAAAGCAGGATACTCCAGGGGGGCTGTCTACCAGCATCACACAGCGCATAGTTGGCGCTTCTACAATCGCACGTCTGGCCGCCTGATGCGATCTGCCCTGCATGCTCGGTTCGTGGCGTAGCCTTTGTATTTGGAATGGCGGCTGACGAGGCTACGAGAAGTGGCGGCAGCCTTGGGCGCGCGCCTTTGTCTAGGCAACGCTGTGCAACCGTGGTACAAGATTCTTTGAAGATGGAAAAGCGCGCCTCAAGAGTCCTTTCGGGCAAGCTATACGAATATGAGCGGCAAAATATTTTCGTAACAAAAGCAAGCGGCAGCTACCTGGCACTAAATGACATGGCGGGAGAAGAGGAGTGAACTCGTTTGAGCCCGCAAAGCCAGGCTGGAAGCTAGCCTGTATCCCCCGAAACATCTCGACGTAAATGAGAAATATCTCCCCAATTTATGCCCCAAGAATATTGGAAATCAAAGGCAATTTTCTTGGCCAACCCAACCGACATGGCGTATTAGAGGCTTTCCCGGTATACGCCGATGTGTGGGCGCCGCCGCCGCCGCCGCCGCCACTCAGAGTCCCCGGTCTAGGCAGCAAACGGGCCTCCCAGACAAACGACAAAGGCAAGGCTCAATCTTCCTCCTTTCATCAAAGAAACCTGACACTGTCACCTCTCCTGCGCCTCCTTCATGTCATCCATCACATCGCACAGAAGCTCACCCCTTCATTTCCCGCTTTAGTTTCTCTTCAAGTCTTCACGTTTCTTCATCGTCTGTTCCTTGACGTCAGCCGACATTGGCCGCTGGGCCATCTCAGACACGCAGCCGCACCGCTATTGGCCGCCATGACGTCAGCCGGACAACGCCTCTTTCCCCCAAGGGCTGCCAGGCAGACCACAGACGGCAGGCTACCGACGGACGGACGGCAGGGCTAGAATAAAAACCAAACTAATGTTAATAATAACGAGTGCCACCAGTGCAGACTGCAGACCGCTGCGCGCGCCCGCTGCCAACGCGCCGTACACACTTGACACTGGTGACACGCAGCACCCTGCACTTCGCGCACGCCGACTGACTGCACCGCCCACCGCCTGATCCGGCCTTCACCTGGGCTGTTTGGCTGATTTGTGGCTGCCTCCTGTCCTACTTGGTATATGCATGCTGTCCCTGCGATCGCCCAATTTCGGAACAACAGTCGAGACAAGGGGAACAAGAAAATCTCTCGGCGCCAGGCCTCCCGCCTGTGGTATATCTACTCGGCACTGTCCCTCCCGCCCGTGCCTTCGATTGCCTTTGATCCGGTTTTTTGATCAGCCAGCCTATACTATATCAAGAGGCAAAATCACACATCAGCCCGCAACCCTGCCCACACAACAACCCTCCTACTGCTTTCAGCCTTAGACATTCTCCCGCCATGGCGTACTCGTCTCGCCGTCGCGACGACCCATACGCGCAGGACGCATTTTATGGGCGCAACCCGCCTTATTGGGAAGCCGGCGACGCTCCTGCCGGCCCTCCCCCGCGCCGCAGCAAATCAGCGCGCCATCCCGGCTACCCCGGCCCAGGTGATAGAGGCCCGTCCCGCAGGCATCGCGATGATGATGCGCCCCGCGGCTCCTCTCACAGACAGGGTGACGGACGCCGTGCCCGGTCACCCCCGCCATCATATCGCTATGAAGACCGACGAGGTGGGGACCCGCGCCGCGATGCCAGAGATGCGAGAGATATCAGGGACCCGAGAGACCACAGAAGCGCAACAAGAGACGTGAGGGACTCACGCCCAACGGGTCATGGCCGTGACTACTATCCGCCCCGCGGTGATCACTACGAAGCGGATCCCCGTCGGCACCAACGCAGCAAGACGGCCGAGGATCCTGGCCGGTACAGAAGGTCTTCCCCCGACTACAAGAGCCGAGATCATCCCCCTCGCGATGATCGAGACCGCGACAGACGCGGTGGCTACACCAGAAGCCATGTGCAAGACCCGTCGTCCGCCCATGGTAGCCGAACAAAGACGCGTGACTTTGCCGATGATGGCGGCCGTGACCGTCATGGTGGCCACAGCTCACGATCGCACGTCAAAGACAAGCCGACCACCAGAGACGTCGCCGCAGCAGAACCGCCCCGCGGTCGCGACAAGCACGCGAGCGGCGGCGCACGGGGCATCGGTGCCAAGGTCCGCAGCTCGACCATGCCCGCAGCCCAGACGGCGGCCAAGTGGTGGCAGAACCCGCTCGTGCAGGCCGGCGCGCGCACCGCATTCTCCGCCGGCGCTACGGCCGCCATGAACAACCGCGGAGGCCAGGGCGACTGGCTCGGGGCAAAGGGCGCCAAGGTGGCCACCGCCGCCATCGGCGCAGCGCTCATGGACGGCTTCATGGGTGGCGGCAAGAAGGAGGAGAATGGCGCGAAAGATCGTGGTCGGAGCCGCAGCCGCGACCGCGGCGCCGACCGCAGCCCAGACCGCAGCAGGGACAAGAGCAGCGGCCGCAGTAAGAGTGAGGGGCGTGGCGGCGGCGGCGGCGGCGGCGGCGACTTTCGGCAGAAGCTGATGCAGTCGGGCATGGACTACGTGTTGAGGAAGGCGGCTGCGCGCTAACCACCGCAGTTGCGCGGACACTAGTCATGATGATGATGATGATGACGACCAAAAAATAAGAGCGCTCGTGATTCACGATAATGGATAAATGCACGTGGGAACTACTGGGCATTGGCAGGAAAGGAACGTTAATCGGTTTGTTTGACTCACAGCATACGAAGGACTCGGGTTGGTTTCCTGTGGTACACTAGAAAGATCTTCAAGTCCTTAAGAACGCATTGATTTTGTGGAAAACTGCGCGTGGATATTGGCAGCGAGTTTGTTTTTTATTTGGAATGCATATACAATAACGATGCAGCACGGTGAATCAAGACAATTACATATATCTCGTAGAAAAGAACGAGGGTGAATTACAATTCAGTCCAAGCCGGCTCCTCCCACTTCTCTCACATCTTGAATGCATACACTGCCGCAACTCCCCAGTCCTACAATGAAGCCCGCATTCGTACATGGGCCATCATCACATCTTGCTACAGATTCACACCCTTATGCCACACAGCGATCCATCCACTGACAACGATCAGCCCTCATTTCATCTCCTCTTCCTCCTCCGCCCCCGCCCACCCTGGACTCAAACCCCATCCCAGGGCCTGCAGAGGTCCGCCGCGCAGTACCCGTTGCAGCAGAGCGCGGGGCCCCTGCCGTCGGCGGCGTTGCACGTCCCGTAGTTGCGCACGCACGCGCCCTCGCAGCGGACGGCCCGGACCGGCGTCGGCGGGTCGATCCGGACCTGTCCCGTGCGGCCGTCGTCGCCGATGACGAAGACGTGCTCCGGCGGCGGCGCGCCCTCGGCCAGCGCAAAGTCGAACGCGCAGAGCGCCGCCGCGTTGTAGTCGGGCGCCGCGACGCGCGCGACGGCGCGGCCTGCGTTGCCGTTGCCGTTGCCGTTGCCGTTGCCGTTGCCGTTGCCGTTGCCGTTGCCGTTGCCGTTGCCGTTGCCGTTGCCGTTGCCGTTGCCGTTGCCGTTGCCGTTGCCGTTGCCGTTGCCGTTGCCGTCGTCGCCCGTGAAGTGCGCGGTGCCGTCGGCGACGACGGCGAGGGCGTACAGCGCCTGCGAGGAGGCGTCCAGGAAGGTGAGGTGTGCGGTCTGAGGGCTGTTGGTGGTGGTGGTGGTGGTGATGAGGACAGCAGCAGAGGATGAGGAGAGTAGTGTGAGAAGAACGGCCAGGGCGGCGAGCTTCATGTTGGGCAGGCTTTTGCTCGTGTGCTGTAGAATGACAGGGGGAGAAAAAATGGTTGGTCAAGTATCAATGTTCGGGAAAAGGCCTGCGTTCAAGAATACTTTGTGGCGCCGCTTGATCGGCAGTCGTCGAATCCGTAGGGCTGGGCAGTTATATACATGCCCCTACAAGGGAAGGACAGCGTCTCATCCTAAATGAGACCCTGACGGCAGCAAGCAAGTTCAAGCAGACACAAAATGCGCCATTGTTTCTAATTCGGGAACATGACGTTCCCGTCAATCACGACGGCCCTCCCTTCATAAAACGCCAAAGACTCGCCTCCCGGCGGACGCAAATCCCGAGGGGGGGAGGGGGACGGGACGTGGCACTGATGACTTCATCAACGTCACATCGCGGTCTAGCCACCCATTGGGTCGTAGACCGCCAAGGGCTTGGGTAGCGACAATGATGGCTTGTTAATGAAGAGCAAAAAAAACCTCCGACCGCGAAACCTGTTTTTCATCTCTCCTTTGTGAATGGTGACTTCCCAACTTAGGGTGACGTCGTGACAGTATGAGCGACAGAAGTATCATTTGGATGGTGCGTCGACATGCTGTCGAAAAGAAAGTATTGATGTCTTACGCTTTTGATCTGCGTCTGGGCAGTCAAAACGTCACAGGTTTCGTAGCTTCTTGGGCTTTGGAGAGCTCAAGTGTCGTTGAGGACATGGTCGGCTTCGCGTCGGCATTGGAAACTGCACGCGGCGTCCTGTATCCTTTTGATACACCATCGAGTACAGCCATGGAGCTTGCAAAGGCTCATTCTAATTCAGCGGCCAACGTAGCGACAGTGATGGAGTTCAGAGATCGTGTACACGCATGTACTTCTTCCATTCAGCATCGCATCGCATTCGACCTGTCCTGAACAACCGACATCTGGTCAGCTGCCCTACTTGCGATACGTGATTATGAATACCTCGGTATTTGCCAGCTCTTCTTCACATTGGCCCGCCCTGCATCTCATATTGTCATCGTAACTCGTCAGTCGCTGCGTCAGTAGTTGTTAATAATTTGCGCCGTCACTCAACACCGTGCGAACAAAGGGAATATAAGTGTTTTAAGGCTGCTAGCACCTTGTAATATACACACGCTCTGTCTCCTAACGCGAAAAAATGACAAATTCTCTCAAATCGGCTTCCGCTTTTCATCCTTGCTGCTGATGCGTCCCATCCGGTTAGTTCTTCGCTGCCTCCAGTTCCCGCTCTGCTTGCTGGTAGTACTTGGCGGTGTCGACGCCGTGCTGGTTATGGTTGACAAAGTTGAACCAGGGCACCGTGGCCATGAAGAGGGCGGAATATCGGCTCTGGCGGGCAGCGACGCCCTGCAGGTACGGGCTCAGCTTCGACTCGCCATAGAGAGGCTGGCCCGCCTTGACCTTGTCGACCATCTCGCGCATGTCCATCTCAATCTCTCTCGCGTTCTCGGTGGCGCCGTAGAATCGCACTGTGACTACAGGTCAGCTTGCTGTGGTCTTGCAAATCGGCGTCGAAAGACTCGGCGAGTCAAAATCAGTCGTCACATACGGGCGGAGCGCTGGTAAAAGTAGAGGAAACCACCGGCGAGACCCACGAAGCCGGCTAAGCGCATGGCCTTGGCGAAACCGCCGCGACCGACGTGTGAGGGCGCAAACTTCTCCAATGTGTAAAGCGCAGCCGGGGCGAACGAAGCGGCGAGACCACCGGCGATGTAGTCCTCCCTACGGGCGTATCCAACGACGCGCTTGAAGTGACTGCAGCATGAAACAAGACTTTGTCAGCAAGCTCAATTGGCGCCAAAAAATCAATCGTGCATCAAACGCGAGATCGCAATCGTAGTCATCGTGGCGTGGGAAGTACATACGGATCATTGTCGATGAGCTGTGCTACCAGGTCAGCAAATTTCATAATTGACGGCATTGAAGCCGCTGGAACGTACCGGATAGTCCGTCTGGACAATCTTGCTCGTGCCTACGTAGGACGCCGGCGCCTGCTTGGTCGTAGTCTCCGACATTTTGCGTGGTGATGCCCAAGACTCTGGAATTGTCCTTCAGCCAATGAATACCATGATGAAGCTCAGCAAGAGGATGTGCCTCAGGGAAGAATCACGTGATTAGATGTCGAGCATTGCACGTGACCCATTTCGTGTAAATGGATGCCCCACCATCGCGTCTCCCCAACGCGTGCCAACACCGTGTAAGTCGTCAAGAGAAGCCAGTGTTTCTTGTGTACAGTGGAAAGAATGCCGTCAGCGACGAAATCGGCCGCCGGTGCGGCCAGCGCCGATCGGCATGACGCATTGGACAATTACAACGTTGGCGACTTGTCTGACGACCCGTTTGCGACACCCAGCCCGCCATCCAAGAACAAGCGCAAGAGCAAGGACGCTGGTCTAGGCATCGACGAGGAGGTTGATGTGCAAAAAGCAGCCAGAGCGCCAACTGTAAAGCTCGATGAGTCAAGGTATGCGCAAATCGATTTTGATGCTTTCTAGACATTATTTAGTTGCTTTCGCTGACTGTGTTGCGCCAGACTTTTGAGCGAAGCTGGTATCCCCAGGCTACGAAAACGGGCTCAGGGACTCAAGCTCAAGGGCAAAGGCCACGAGGTAGGCGACTAGAATTCTCTTCTCTATATGAGATCTGACAGATTTGATTTCAGTTCTCCGACATGTCGCGGCTTCTTTCCTTCTATCAGCTCTGGCTCGATGATCTCTATCCCAAAGCTCGGTTCCTCGACGCGCTCGCCATGGTCGAAAAAGCGGGACACAAGAAGCGCCTCATGGTTGCGCGCGGCGAATGGCTCGACGAGCGCAGGCCCAAGTCCACCGAGGACAAGGAAGACGATCCTTTTGACCTGGAGGACCGTCCCGACACCGCAGCCGACGCCATTGCTGCAGTCAGCTTGCCAGAGCGCCCGACCGCTGGCCGTCTGATCCAGGACCGTGACGGGGCCCAAAGACCAAGCACACCGACCCGCGATCACCCTGACGACTTTTCCGAAGACGATGACCTGTACAATGTGACGCCGCGCGCAGGACCACGACCTGGCCTCACGGCGCTGCAGCCGGATGCGCCCGATGACGACGACTTGGATGCGCTCATGGCTGAGGCCGAGGACCACGACAGCAGGCGGCCAGTGGAAAAGGCGGTGCAGCCGCAAGAAGATGGGGACGACATGGACGACCTAATCGCCGAAGCGGAGGCACAGGACTCACGGCCAAAGAGTATTTTTGGAAATCCAAGTGCCAGTAAACCGGCCGAGACGGACTGGGACGACGACGAGGCGGCATTGAGAGAAATGGAGGGATTTTAAACAGTTTAGGCATGATGCAACGGCGTTGGGGATTTTTCTTTTTCGGCATAGCATGTACCCATGTTGGGCAATGATGATGATGACTTTTACTATAGGTACTCAACTTACTGTTGTACTATTGACTGGATGACACTAAAACTACTCATGCTGTGATTTGTCCAGGTATTTTGTCTGTGCATTATCTGTATCCTTTTTTTCTTCTTCTATCATTACTCGTCAACATTTTCTTGGTCTTGTGTGGAAAAACATGAACGTCTATAGTTTTGGTTTGGCCGGTACATCGAGCCAGAACGCATCGCTCTCGGCGTACACGGTGCCGTTGCCGTCCTCAATGACGGCCTGCAGCCACGCCTTGCGGCCCGTCGTGCGGCGCTGCAGCCACGTCCGGCAGAGGTACACGCCGGGCGTGGCCAGCGCCTTCTTGTAGCGGATGTTGAGCTCCAGGGTGAAGGTGCTGTCGCCCTCGGTGCTGAAGATGCTGCAGAGGCTGCCCATGGACACGTCGAGGATGCTGGCCGTGACGCCGCCGTGGGCCACGTCGACGTGGCCGTTGACGCCGCTGCCGAGCGCAAACAGGCAGAGCAACTCGCCCGCCAGAGGACTCTTGTCATCGTCGCCGCCGCCGCCGCCGCTGCCCTGCTGATGATGGTCGGGGAGCGGCCGGTAGAGGGTGTGCCATGCCCGGATCGTGTCCGGGTCGTTCATGACGCCGGACAGGAACGAGTCCTCGTTGGTCTGCGACCGATCACGCGTGCGCCAGCTGACCTGGACGGGCTGCAAGCTGGAGTCGACGAGCAGCTGGCGACACCATAGCGGCGATGAGCGCGAGGCGAAGGTGGCTTTGGCATCGTCTGAGATGGTTGCAGGGGTTATCGTGGGAGTCTTGAGAAATACCATAGTTGTGATGGGCGTTTTCAATCACGGAGCCAATGGGGGATCTTTATTGCTGGTTCCTATGAAAGAAGTTGGCAAGCATCGGTTTCGCGTCATCTAGAAATCTAACCGAGGCAGTCGATCTCATGCATCTTTATCGAGGTTGTTGAGCAAATCGCAATGCGGATGAGTCAGCTACAGGTACAGTGCTGAAGGCGCTGGACGAGCGCTAGATTTGGAACACTACAGCGGCTTCTTAGTGGTTGCAGCAGGGCTTATTAGTGCGCCGACACAGCGCTCATCCACTAAATGTAGCCTCTGAGCTGGCCGGCGTCCAGAGGACAGCTTCCATGTCAGCTATGTAAGACTTGGTCTTTGCATCATCCCAACCAAAAGCCATTCGCACCATGCGCTGCACGAGCTCTTCATCCTCGTCTAGTATACGCCCCAGTTTCGTAAAGCAAGCATAGATGCGCGAGGCTGTGCAGTCGAGTACTCGTGCGAGTGACTCGGGAATCGGCCGGCCCTGCTCCCGCAGCTCCTCCTCCGCCATTCGAAAGCCTGCCCGGTACATCTTCCGCGCCGACTCGTGCCGCATGACGTTCTTGTGCGCAATATGGCTCGGGTCGGCCAGGATACTCTCGGTGCGCCGCTGCGAGCCGAGCGGCGGGAACGGCATCGGATAGTGGTTCACCTGCCAGGGAGCCGTCTGCGCAAACTCCCAGTCGATGGCGGCGAGGACGCGGAATTCGTCATCGACGATGATGTTCTGCGTGCCGAGATCCATGTGATTGAGCGGAAACGACCCTTTGACCCCCATGTCTTGGAACAGCGCAGTCCGCGACACAATGTCGCAAAACACCAGCGCGCCGATGGCTGCGAAGGGCAGTCCCTGTCCCTGTCCGTCGGCGCTGACGGCGGCGGCCTTTTGTCGCGCAACGGCCGCCTGGCCAGCGGCGGCGAAATAGTCGACGGAACGATTGAAAGGCCCAGCGTCTTGGAATCCCTCGCCCGCGGCGGATGCTATCCGGCCGATGACGGGCTCCTCCGTCGGCGACAGCGACGAGATGGACCCAATCTGAGGCAAGGCGAGGGTGGCGAGCTCCGCCTGCACCCGAGTCCACTGCGTCGTGATTTGCTCTTGTACAGGGGGCTGGTCCATTGTCAGCAGATGCAGCAGGAAAGGGTAAGTTAGAGCCGAGACGTACGGCCAAATGGGTCATGTCATATTCCACATCCAGCAGCGAGTTTCCCCGGAAGCCTTCAATCAGCATATACGCGGCCCCGACTTCCTTTGCGCGAGGAGAGTCTGCTGGCTCGTAGGCGTGCACGCGTGGAATAGTTATGGTGGTCAGTTTGCTACGGACATATCGCGTCGTCGCAATCTCGCAGTCTGTCGCGTACGCCATGTCTTGCTCCGTGACTGTTGGCGGCGCTTCAGGATGGCGGGGTAGGCGGACCCTCGCGATGACCAGAGAACCGTCCTCGGCAACGAGCTCGAAGCATATCCAATATTGCCCTGCTGAGAATGGCTCGCTCATCCTCATTCGTTGGCCCGTCACATGTACTGCATGGTCGATGAGCGAGGCCTTGTTAATAGTTCTCACGGCGTCCTCTAAACGTTCCTTCATGCCGTTGTAGTCCCAGCCGTCGAATGATAGCCATTTGCTGCTGGGCAGCGGCCCGTTTCCGTGGATAGCTGCCATTGTGTTGGGCACCTGGCGGCTCGAACTGGGTAGTGTATTTTTGAGATTTAGAAACGCCTCGACTGATATCATGGCGACGACCACATTTAAGCGCTTTGCCTAGTGTTATTAATCATCTAGCGGGTCTACAAGGACCATTTGTAGTCCTCCAGCCACATTCTGGCGATATGTGAAGCAACAAAATGTAGAGAGATGAAAGAAGCCTAGATCCGTATGTATTGAGGTGTCCCCAAATAATATGTCAAGCAGGTTGCAATTGTATATGCAGGCGACCCCGACCTGTCACTGGTGCAGAGTGAGGTACCATCGGTTCCCCGACCTTCAGAGCATGCAATCATCAAACGGCCCAGACTCACCACTACCACAAGTCCTCTTTCAATTTTCGTGTGAAATTGGCTTACAGCAAGGGTGATCGAGGACTTTCCCGCACATAACACCGCCTTAGGGCATTGAGCCTATCTGTGGGACGGAGAAGTCTTGCGGACGAGTCAGAATAATGATGAATGGGAATTCGATGACAGTAACGGTTTCGTAAGTTTGAGTGATGTTCAAATAACTTGAAGGTATGCCCGGATTTTGAGTTTTGGCGTCAATCAGAGAATCACTCAAATCGGCGCATCGATACTAGGCTCTACTAATTATAGGTTCAATTCACAAGCAGCAAGTCATGAGGAACTTCCTCTAAGCTTTTCCCCCGTCTCATTAGAAACCCGAGGCTTCTTTCTCACGAGAACAAGCTACTTGACATCTTCTTATTAGTGAACTACATCCTTACTTCGCCTCTATTAGTATCTAGCCTGTACTCCAGTAAAAAGGTTGCTCCAGAGGTAGTGGCACTAATAGGGAATAGTATGCATAATAAAGGATATGTCAAGTCAAAAATTGGGTCTGGTTCACAGGAAAAGTCTGTCATTTACTCGTTGAACCTTGATAGGGGGTTACTCTCATCTTCTGCTTCGCCCTCGACTTCGTCTGCGTTTTCTTTTCCTCGTTTGGTTTTGCTTTAGTTTCGTGCAAGTAGCTCAATTTGTCCTAGCGCTCCCTATCGACAAGTCACTAATAGTAAACGAGATTGATCCCGATGATCGAACAGAGCACAGAGCCGGCCTACAATAAGCCGTCGGCTGTACTCGGCGTGCGGCACAGCTATTCCGGCGGGTATTAACTCACCACAACCCAGACAGTCCAATTGCTTCTTCTCGCAACGTTGTATTTCTCACTTAGCAAGCTACGTAGCTTGGCTCCATTCTTTTCCCCGGGATACAAGGTCCTTGACCGTGTTGCTCCCGAGCCGAAGCGGGGAATCCCTGCCATTTATTCGCGAACCTCACCGGATATCGCCCAGATGCATCCCGCCAAGAATGTTGTTTCTGCTCGAGCGATTGTGTATCAATCGTATTTGCCGGCAATTGATAGTCACACGAACAAGGAAGACCGGCTATTGGGCCTTTGACATTGATACTTAAGCAACAGCCGGACCCTTAGTACCCATAGAAGAGATACAAGACATCAACTGTGAAAGCTGCCTCCCATCAACCGCCATGTGGAAGCAAGTTGTTTTTGCTGCTAGCGCAGCTGCCACGGCTGAAATCATCCGTGTCGAACCAGCGGCTCCTCATACTAATTCGACTCCGAGCCAGTCGTTCGTTAGCTACTCCATTGAGCTGTCGTCATTCCCTGACTTTGCCGGTACAGCGCCGTCCGTTCAGCCTGCCCACCGCTGCGCTCACTGACTCCCCTCGCAGGCAACAAGTCCAACCCCAACACATTTACCGATAATCTCCTGACCAATATTGGCAACATCATCGGCAGCAAGCCGTACATTCGCGTCGGCGGCAACACCCAGGACTATGCGTTGTACAACGCCTCGCTCCCGACGCAGATCAAGGGCATCTACGACCCGGCGCGCTCCGAGGACTACCCAACCACCATCTTTCTGGGGCCGTCGTTCTTCGAGTCCTACCAGACCCTGCCGGGCGTCAAGTTCTCCCACGGCTTCAACCTCGGCAAGGGCACCTCGGCCGCCGGCTGGCAGACGCTCGTCGACACGGCGCCGCTGGCATGCAAGGCCATCGGCCGCGACGGCTACTATGGCTACGAGTACGGCAACGAGCCCAACAACTTCAACCTCGGCGGCAGGTGGGCGCCGCGCACCCGGCGCTGGGGCAGCAAGGACTACGTGCGCGAATGGCTCAACGGCACGGCCGAGGTCCGCCGGCAGATGCGCCTGCACTGCCCGGAGCTGGAGCCAGAGTATCTCGAGTTCATGGCGCCGTCGTACGACGATCGGGCGGAATCGCTCAAAGCCCTGGAGGTCTGGAAGTTGGGCCTGGATAGGGACGACAGCATCAACACTTATTCGGTGCACCAGTAGGTGGAATTCGAGAGCTCTCTCTCTCTCTCTCTCTCTCTCTCTCTCTGCTCACCGACCCCCTTGGACTGACTCGGCTCGCAGCTACATTGACATGGCGGATGCGCCAGGAGTGACTCTCCAGCACACGCTCATGAACCACACGCGGACCAAGATCAGCCTGGATGAGCAGGCCCGCGAGTACGAGAAGATCATGGCCCTCGGCAAGGGTAACGCGCCCCTCATCGCCGGCGAGGCCAACTCCCTGGCCCATCAAGGCAAGCCCGGCCTGTCCAACTCGTTTGGTGCCGCGCTCTGGGGACTCGACTTCAACATGCACGCTGCCGCGGTCGGCTACCATCGTATGCACATGCACCAGGGCACCAACTACCGCGTAAGATCTCCACCATCCCGCCCGTTTCCCCCCTTCTGTCATGTAGCCATTATTGCAGCGACCCCGGTGTTCCGCTGACAACCGCGCGTAGTATCAAAGCTGGCAGCCGATCGACACGGACAAGGCCGTCAAGGGCACCAAGGCGCCCTATTACGGAAACATTGCCACCGCCAACGCGCTAGGCAACCTCACGCGTGGCGGCGGCGGCGTCGCCGTCGTCCCCCTGCACCTCGCGTCGGACAGCGAGGCGGCGTACGCCGTCTACGAGGACGGCCGCCTGCGCCGCGTCCTGGCCATCAACATGCGCGGCTACAACACCACCCGCGGCGGCGCCGGCGTCGATCCGCTGCCCGCGCCGCCGCCGCGCCCGAGCCGGTCCTACGCGTTCCAGATTGGCGGCGACCTGCGCGGCCCGGTCGGCGTGCAGCGCCTCCTGGCCAACGGCAGCGACGCCATCACGGGCATCACCTTTGACGGCTGGAGCTACAACTACGAGCTGGACAATGGCAAGCCGGTCAGGCAGAGCAACGTGACGACGGGCGAGACTCTCAGGGTGGAGGGAGGCGTGGTGACGGTGGAGGTCCCGGATTCGTCGGCGGCGCTGCTGAATATCGGATCCCGGTCTAATAGTTGAAATAGTCGCCGCAGATTGTAAATCGTCATAGTCGCTTGGGTTGTAGGAATCGCCGTGCTGTTTGCTTCTTCTTCTCGCTTGGTGAACAAGCGTGCTTGTACTGCCAACTTCTGATCATTTGTTTCTTTGCGAGTTGATTATCCACTGATCTTGAACTTTGGCGTCTTGGCATCTTCGATCTGGTCATCGACAGGGGCTCGGGCTGGTCGCGAAACCCTTGAGTGGCGATCATCTTGCCCGCGCTTGGTAGAGTCGTGCTTCTTTCTGCCTTTGTATAAGTCAAACCATCTTATATGGAGCTTCAATCGACTCTAACACCGCAGTGCGGTGTCTGCCCAGCGTAGCAGTGTTGTTTCGTTGTTCTTTCTTTTTTTTTTTCTAGCAGCGGTACCTCAGCTCAGTCAAGGGTCGCCTCGGGCTCTTCCCTAGTCACATTCAACCAATGGCCAGGGCATACTTCCAGAGCTCAACCGACAAGATCTGTAGTAGACCAAGTCCTACCGCGACTTTTTGTAACGAATTCTGGCTCACCTCTTTCGAACGAACATTATCGACCCAGCCAGTGCCAGCCGAGCGGACATCATTCTTAGTCTACGTCTCCCATAAGAACAATGCCCCCGCCGTGACGACAGTAAGCGGAGCCGCCAGCGGGCATTACGGGGGACATTGGTGGGGGAGATGTGGAAGCAAAGGTGAGGGGTCAAGAAGCAGCTCGGCGAGCGGCGAAGAAGAGTAATTCGAAAGGCACAGGGTACTTGGTTACCAAGGATGAAACTGTGCCCAAGGCAACTCCCAAGTTAGCCACTTTAGGCGGGTCAGGTTCTGTAGCATTGTTACTCTCAAAGTTTGTTCTAGTTATATCTCGAATCAGGCTTTTGATGTGTTGGCATGTGTGACAAGGTATAAGCCGGTCTGATGGGCGTGCAAGCGCTCCAACTTGGAAACGTGCTACTGCGATATGATGTAATAATCAGGGTATATGGACGGCTGTCAGTAATGGCCTTGTTCTCACCTCAAGCTGTCGAGGACAAAGGGAAGGGGGGACTTATGCGGATACCGGGCAGTCATCCGATCCTCATAGGGACGATGAAACCGAGATGGATCAGACGTCGCCGGGAGCGGAGGCAAGGTAGGAACAGCAGAGTCCCCTGGTCAGCGACTACAAGCTAAATGTCTCTCTATCTTAACTCTCTCGGCTACAGGACAGATTCATGTAGGAAAAAAAGCATAAGATTATGAAAAAATTCACGCAGGAAGGAAGCAGGTACACAATCCAGGTATATCGAACCACTTCGGCGCCTCTCGGTCTGCCTTCCCCCCCTTCATCACAGCTCTCATGGCTAGCTTCGCTGAGAGATCCCCCAAAGTGGAACTCTGTTCAGCTTGGTACTTGGTTGAGTTACGTACAACAGCGAGTCTCACCAAGCATGAAAAGGAGGGAAAAAAGCCAACTCATGCTGCGCAAAGAGGGCTTGATACGCGCCGTCTGTGCACTAGGCGTGCCGAAGCTCTCTGATTCGTCCTGGGCGGCAATTCCGGCTGATTTGCCCACTCCACCGGCGCCGCGACCCAAGCTTTCCCATAAAGAAACTTGGTCGAGCCATGACTGCTGGTTTCCAGGGATCCGGCTAACTCGGCATCGCGGGAGGGCGGGGACCGCCTCCTGCACAGCCTCTGATTGCTTCGTAGACCCCGAATGTATAGCTGCTCAGTACGGATACAAGTGCAACGCAATATCAAAACTAACCTCTATGGCGCAGAGCGGCCGCCAGGGCGAGCCACTTTTGCTACTGCGCTCTATTGGCTCTGGCTTTCCTGTTGCGAGTAGATCGATTGTCACAACCCCCCCTTCCCCCGCTGCTTTGTGGCTCAGCTTGAGAGGCATGAGGTTCTTACACGACGTACGCACAACTCGTCCACGCACACCCCCCCTTTCCCCCGCTCTCTACTTATTCCTGACGCTTGTTGCGTAATGGGGATACCTGGGCCCCCGGCATAGCTGGATCAGACCCTTACCATACGGGTCGATTGGTTTCGAAAGGTAGACGCCTGCGCGAGTGAGGGGTAGCAGTGTGGGAAAAGGGTGCGCATAGTCCAAGTTGGTAACTTGTTAGCGTAGATGAAGTCATAAATAAAAGGGTGCTCCCTACTCCCTGCTGATGAGGGGTAGCTATCCTCTCCTTCTCCAAGTCAATTGACATCCTATATACCAAATCTTCCTTCCATTACCCTCAATACTTGTCTATCCACCATGTTCGGTTTCGGTAAGCCTCCACGTTGACTCGGAAGTTGTAAAAAGGCATCGGCAGCTCTTCCGATGGGAGCTACCGACCAGTATCAACAAGGTCGATACAACTGAGAGACTAACATGGCTTTTGGCACAGGCGACGCCAAGGAAAACTACGATCAGCTCCAGCAGGGCAACCACGAGGCCAAGTTCTCCCACGAGCTTCTGGCCGGCGGCGCGTCCTTTGCCGCCTTCAAGGCCTTTGAGGACCACCAGCGCAGTCAGGGTATGTCAATCCTCTTCCTATCCTCCTTTCCCCCCTTCGATCGACTCACTCACTTGCCCTCTTCCCCCCCCCTCCTCCTCCCCCAATGGCTACAAGCAGAGCTAACCACGCACGCGTTTCAACCCCTTAGGCAAGCCCGTCTCCCACCAGTTCGCCAAGGAGCTCCTCGCGGGCTTCGCCGGCGCCGAGGTCGACCGCTTCATGGAGAGCAAGGGCGCCGACTGGATCGACAAGGAGCGCGCCCAGCACGAGGCCAAGAAGCGCGCCGAGGAGATGTACGACTCCCACTACGGCAACCAGGACCGCTACGACCCCGAGTACCAGCCCCCCGAGCACTTCCGCAACTGAGCCGGAGTGAATGCGGCCCGCGCTTGGGAGCCTGGCGCAAGGGTTATATGATATCATTGTAATACTCAGTAGCCCAAAACAAAGGGTAGCGGTTAGAACAAAAATAAAGTAAAACTGATCAATCATGAGCATGCATCAATGTCTAGAACTTGCAGGTCAATCATTGGCGGAAATCAAAAGTACTTAGCATCGACAAACTTATGAGCGCAGAAACGCTGCATGTATGTACCTTGTGCAAGTTGACTGATTGTAAGCCCATCGTCATTGTCGTAAAACGAGAGCCAAATTTCCGGCATTCATCTTTCCATAAACCGCGTGGCAGGTTACATATACTTTCACATCGTCACATTCACATGCAAAGTGGAAATCTTAATGTAGAAAAACAGTACACCTCCGCGCACCGTATTAGAAGTACAATTCATCTGTACCCTCGTGAAACTGCCTCGCTAGGGGCCGAGGATCTAAGTTATTCCCAATGCGCCTGTGCGCCTGTTTACCCGCCCACCGAATATCATTAAAAAGGAAAAAAAGTCTTCAATTTTGAGCCAAGCTGTGCCATTCGGCAACACCGCCTGCGCCGCTTCGTCCCCACTGCTTCACCCCCGACACGTTTAGGATAGATTTTGGGGTTGGTTCCTGTTCAGAGGCAGACGCTAGTTCGTCAACTGTCGTACCGCCGTCCTTGCTCTTGATCCGTTGTGATTCAATCTTGAGAGTCCACAACAACGTCAACAACACTTCCTTGGACGGTAAATCTGCGCCGCTTAGACACCGAGTCAGCTCACAAGCTTCATCGCGCGTACCAGAGGACTCGCGCTGCAAGTTCCGCACTTGATCGTCGCCTCTCTCGGATACCAACCGCAATGCCGCCATCGTCGCATCCATCAGGGGACGCGCCAGACTGGGGCTGCTGGAAAGAATCTTACGAAGAGATTTGAGTCTCAGAGTCGTGGAACTTGGAGTCGAGACCGTGGTCCGCAGCGGCATAGTTGCTCGCTGCCATAATGTCAGAGGCGACGTTGTTGGCTTCGTCGCTGAGGAAGTCGTTGATGTCGAAGAGATCGAATGATTGATCCGCGAAGCTGGAGGAAGAGTCACCAACCATATAATCGTCGTCAAAAGTTGAGGAGTCGGGAGAAGCGAGAAGCTCGCTTTCGAGGACATGGCGATCTGTGTCAGCGGCCGTTGACAGGCCGAAACCACTGCTGATGCTGAAAGGAGCAGCATCCTGAGCTGTAGAATCCAGACCAAAAGAGGCGACATCGGAATCTGCGAGTTCTGGAACGACTTGGGCACCTCCGCCGACATGTGACACTGCAGGTCAGACAACATCGCAGCAGGACGTTGTGTCAAGTCGGGAGAGGTGGCCTCGGTCTGTTCCGTCAACGCGGGTTCGTCGATGACTTCCTTCTTAGGGCCAAGCTCTGGGGAGAGAGCGATAGGGTCAACAGTAGGGTTCGCTGACAAGATGAGTTCTTGTACCAGGTCTGCTGTGGGCTTGGTGTCGGGATTGTGACCATCGTGTGAACTGAAGAGTACAGGGGATAGAGAAATTTGGTTGTCGCGGAGCGAGTCCAGCGACGATGAGCTGCGGGCGACAACACCAGAGCCGCGTCGGAATTGGTTCAGTTCCTCGGTGAGCATGATGTTGGTCTTTTGGGCATCGAGAAGGAGCGTCTCCAGCTCCTGATTACGTTTCTCGAGAGCCTCAACCTCTAATCTCTTGCGCTCGCGGGAAGACTGTGCGGCGCGGCGGTTGCGGAGAACTCGCTCAACACGGCGCTGCTCCTTTTCATCGTCCGTCTTGGCTCGTTTGCGAGGGGGCAAGTTGGTCTTGGGCTCGGGGAGAACCTGACCCCAGGACTTGCGCTTCTTAGTAGGCTTCTTGTCGCCAGCGGTGTCCTGCTCATCTTCGGCAACAGGTGATAGCCTATCCGACTTGTCGCCGGTATATGATTGAGGGCTCATCATTTCCATGGGGTTCATGGTGAGGCTGTTGTCGGGGCTGTTGACTTCGAAGAGTGAAGGATAGTTTTCGTCGCACGGAGCCGAGAGTAGTGACTCGGCGGGCGAGACTTGTTGTAATTGTTGCAGAGCCATGGCTGTGATGCTATACTGCTTTTGACGGTAGAGTTGTGGGTGGTGGTGGTGCGTGCTTTGGCGATGTGCAAAGACGTCCCAGTGACCACTTTTTGAATAGGACAACGAGAGGCTGTATAGTTGACGTCGAGCTCAAGGCAGATGCAAAATGGAGTTGCCTGCTACAGGCAGCCACAAACGAAGCAGTGACTCGAGCGTAGACTAGGCAAAATATGGCGATGTTGAGTCAGCGCCGGGGTGCCGGGGTGGGCGGGAAGTAGTGGGACGCGTAGAGGACAAGTGTTCAAAGCTCGTTGCCTCTTGGGCGCCCCGTAAATATAAACAGGAAAAAGCCTGTGCCAGATACGAATGAAGAGCTGAATGAGCGAATGGGTGGTGGACGTGCCGTCCCTTTATCATTCAGGACACGGTGGTTGTTTCCAGGGGTTTGTGCCTTGTTGCCTGAGGCATAAAGGGGGCGTGCGTGGGTCCCAGGCTGTGCGGCCTGCCCTTCCTGGATCCTCCTCCTGGAACTATTCATGACTATCCTTGACTATCCTTGACTCTCCTCGAAAAGGGGCCATCAGGCAACGGCACCACTTTACGTTTGGCGCTACCACACCATTTACGATGCAACCACAGCCTCAGGATCCTCCCGCGGCCCTCTAGAAGCCTCCATTCAGCAACATCCGAGCGGGGTCAGTCAGCACCAAGGTGTACGAGGCTCTCTAGCCTGTGCCTGGTCTTTCGACGGCGAGGAGCCTACTGAAGTTTCCATTACCCTTTGATCAGGCAGTCAGGAAAAAAATCCTTTCGGACTCTTCTCGAATTTCTTGTTAGGTCCGCATTTCACCGAAACCGTCTGTAGTACTCGCCTGGAACCCGTCTTTGTTTTCCCGTAAGTAGTTCCCGCAACATACGCTCTCGCGCAGAGTCAGTAAGTTGGCATGGAAAAGGTCCTGAATGCTCCTGGCGTACTCACTGACATGGAGAGGTCCAGACGGTCCCCCACAGCCTCTCAACAGCATAGCGATGGGGCAGTAGTCCCGCAGCCACGGCAGTAGTAACAGGAGCCTGCCTGAAAGAGGCTCAATAAAGCGGCGCCACCAACTTGGACAATTTTCCTATGCCTGGGCATTCCTTGGCCTTCCTCTCTCGGAAGGTACCTTGTTCGGCACTGTACTGAGTATCATCGCAGCCGACCTTGAGTCAACTTTAGTACGGAGGTAGGTCCTTTGCCGTTTTACCATTCAGCATTACATATGCAAAGCACAGGAAATCTCCATGATCCCACCATGCTTATGGCATCAAGCAACCTGATCGCGCATGTCCATTGCTGAAGGCTGAGCCCTTGGCATTTGGTCCTAGCGTCGTCCAAACTTTGGATAGGCCACGACCAAATCCCCCCTGTTGTGGCCCGCTGTCAGACATGGCATGCCACACAAAAAGAAACCTGTAGCAAAAGGGGCAGGGATAGCACGAGCGCACGTTCCATGGCCTCGGCAGCCAGCACACAAGCAAACAAGTTCTTAGTTGTTCTGCCTCTGTTCGCCTCGTCAATCGTACGCTTGAAGCCCAGCTAGCCTTGCAAGTCTGACTTTCATTGCTCGGCTCGGTGCTCACTCTCTATTGCCGGAAATCGACAGATTGAGTAAACTCCAGCATGCAGTAAAACCTGGGCTTTGCGCCATCGCCAGGCGTGCCCCGAGCCCCTTCAGGAAGCATCCCGTGCGGACTGGCACGCCATCTCGAAATGTGCCGATCAGTTTGCCCCAATCGCCAAAGGCTAAATCTGCCACTAGTATCAGTAGGCCCTCCGCCTACGATTTAGCCTTGGACCGCAGAAGCGTGCCTTTCTGCTCGTCCACTCTGCGGGGAGACATGCAAATATCGTACTGAGTAGGTGCACGAATCATTCTTTTTCAATGCTATTGGGGCAAAATATTATCAGCACATGCTGCGTGCGAGGCCCTCTTCGGAATAAACTTCCGCAACCGTATCGACTCACAATCCTTCCAGAACCATGAGCGCACTAGGGGCCGACTCGCCCCCACGCAAAATTGAGTTCCAGGGCCGCCACCGACGGCGAGAAATTGCTAATAATAATACACATTACGAGTGGCAAGGACAAGCTGCGCTACCAGAATGTATTGGTACGAATAATAAGCTCGCCATAGAGGCCCCTCATGGCGTGGGGGTAATCTTGATATACTGGTAGGCCTCTGTCCACGCATCAGTGGCTGAGGCACTCGTACTTTATTTTTGTTCTACTTACGGGATAATAGCATTTGAGGTTGCTACTCAGTACAAGGTACACAAAGAAACCAACCCCAAGAATGCTTACGAGTTCTTGTCTACTGACTTATGGAGTATCGTATGGGCTAATGATATTCTAGCTCATCTGAAGTTTGCCCGAGGGCCGTACCGACAGACGCCTCCTTCCTTGCCCTGAGCAACTTGTGAGTAGCCCCTGAAACAGCGCAAACTCTGGTGTTTCGGATACTGGTCGCCGGCGGCCCACCATTCCAGGCCCTCACCGTCCGTGTTTCAAATTACAGTTTCTGCCGCACAGCTTGGGACGCACGTATGGTGTATGGCATGGGGATCTCTGTCCACCAACCCGCTTCGCCTTGACAACGTACTGGTACGGATAAGGGATGAACAACAGCCCGTGCGGCCTGACCGAACGCTTGCGACGTCTAGCATTGCGCCGAATCAACCGCATGAACCGCAGTGCTACCGATACGGGCGAGCAACGTGCACCTTGGTTAGCCAGTGGTTGAGAATCATGACTCTGTACGTGAGCGCATTGTATCGCTTGAACAGTGCGAAACGTCGGCGGGTTCTTTTGCGCCAGGACTGCCTGGATCTAAATGTGGCTATGTATTGACCGATGGATGTCGAAGTAAGTTTGTCGCATTGTGAGCTTGCACTGAAAATTGAACTCATCACTACTCATGACCTCACTTTAGTGGAAGGAACGTTAATCATTGAGCCATATCAATGGAACCAAACGCTATGGCCTCATTGAAGCGCATCCTAAAAAAGACGTGCCTAGAGCATGTTGATAATGCCATATTTGCTCCGCAGACGGCCCGTAGCTCATGGCGCTTCATACGACAGGGTCCAGGTTTCCTGTACGGCCCTTGACGATGCCCTGCAGCTCCGCCGTGACCCAGCCGCCGTAAAAGTCACCCGGCTGCGGCACCACCCGCTCGCCATCCACGAAGCAGTCCCAGGGGCCGGCGTAGAAGGAGAGGAAGCCTCGAATCGGCGCAAAGCCGGCCGTCGGCTCTTCATACGCCCAAATACGATTGCTCACCTCATCCCCGTCTACCGAGAGCGAAAAGTACGTCGCCGTGCCCTTCCACTCGCACCAGGACCGTCGACCCGTTTTGTCGAGCGGCACATTGACCGACGACGGCGGTAAATAGTAGGCTGTCGGCCCGCCGAGAAAGTAACTCATGAGTCAAGCGATCGTACACCCGGCAGTCGAGGCCCCTGCAGGCGAAACTTACTCGGAGGGTGGTGAGTCTCCAGCACCCAATATGCCTCGGACGTGTCGGCGATGAGCACTCCTTTGTATTTGATTTGCAGATGCCTAGATGTCCGCTGTAGCAACGGTGGCCGCGGGAAAGACTGCACATTCATTGGAGCTTTGCTTGTCATATTGGCTCGATAATCTCTCTTTTTTGTTTCTTGTGTGTGTGTGTGTGTGTGTGCCGTGGTATGTACACGAGAGCCTGAAAGCGTAAATCAGGTTCTATGAGGTCATGACCCAAGCGTGCCCAGATGTGGCTGAGGCGCGAACAACAGTGGCCGACCAGTGACAACGCATCATTCATTGCGCTCTAGAACAACTACTGATGGCCTGCTTCTACTAGTGAAGCAATGAGAAACGTACAATGTGACTGGAAAATATTTGGCGCCAAAAAAAAAAGGATCGGGCCGAAAGTAAGGCTTGCGATGTTTTGTGAGAGTTCCGCCTCGGTGTAGGGTACGGATCGCGGTATTCGAGTTCCAGCCCTTGACGACTTCTCATTGCATGCCAAGATAGGCCAAAAACAAAAATGTGAACGTTAATATCTTGTCCGGGGCGGTCGAGGCTTCTAACTATTTTTGCAGCTTTGTCCTTTCAATACGGAGTAAAAGATGGTGCTATCATGGTTGCCTCTCGACACAACTGACAAGGGCATGGAGTTTGTGATTTTTCATGCAGTACCAGTAGCGAACACCCTGAGGTGTAATACAAAGCAAAGAGCCGATCATTTTCAACCCGTGTTCAGCCAATCTTTCTCTTACTGGGTAAGAAAAAGTTCTCACACCTGGAACACGCAGCTAATAAATCACCTCAATATTGATCGACTATTATCCTTGCTCAGCCGCCAACGGCACAACCGCTTCGTAAGCAAGGAATGCCATTAATAGAGCCGCGATAGGATCGACATGGTTATTACGATTCCTGCGCTACTCATACTCAGTACTCCATACTTGCCCAGCTGTTTTACATGCTGCATGATATTCCGGCGAGAGCGCGGGATGTGGATCAGACCACCTGCGAGTCGCGAACAGCCTTGATATGACTACATTCTTTATGCTATTGTTCAGCATGTATTGAGGGAGCGAGCGCAATTTCATCACTGCCGATGGCCTCGGCGAGGAAGAAGAAACAATACCGCGAGACTTTTCAAGCGTACCTATCTGGCCCTCTTCGCCCGTACTGAGTAATACTGCGGGTTTGCCGATGACTACTTAATGGGCTTATTGCTAACAAGGTAACTTCTAAACAGCCCCTAAGTGGTATGTCATGTTGCGGCAGGTTTATCCCACAATTGCCTGATAAGAATACGGAGAAATAAAGCAACACACACTACCGGCGTAACAGGTTACATACTATAAGTGTTCGGATTACATATTAAGACCGCCACCTCGGGTGCAGCAACTCCTTTATGTGCGCCGAGGCCAGGCAACCTATCATTGCGCTTTTACATAAATCTTGGGGAATGAGAATCTGGCGTCATGGCGGCAGTGAGACCTCACACTCCTCATTCCGCTAGTTCAATACTGAAGGAAGATGGAGGCAGAAGCACAAAGAAGACAAAAACAGACACTACCGGCCAAATCTTGCGTTTCATGCAAAACACTCTTCGCAGAGCTCAGCGTCTCCGACAACGGATCCCTTACTATAAAACGCGGCGGTGAATTCCTCATCCAACGCCTTTTTGCTAATGAGCGAAGCGGAAATCCAGCCGTTTGTTGCCCTCATCTGGCGGATCGGAAAGGTACGCCAGCCTCTGCTCCTCAGTCATTGCGCGCCACTTGTCGTCCCGGGTCTTGTTACGCCACGTGTAATAGAGCTTGGTAAGGATATATAGTGCAATATTCATACACACCACGCCAAGGATCGCCTTGTTTCCACGATGGTACTTGGGGGCGTCGTCTTCAGGGTTGGATTAGCATGCTTGACATCAACGGTGGGCAAAGGGCAGCGTACCGGCTCGATATACATTGGCGGAAATGATGCTGCAGCCCTGCACAAACATGTTGTATGTGGCGGCAGAGACAGTCCGAGACCGCACCGTGTTGGAGTTGCGAGACGTCCATGCAACTTGTATCGGATGGGCTAGTCGTCAGTCAGTAAGGCGCATCATCTCCGGGAGAGTGGTGCTAGGCGAGAAAAACACAAAACAAAGAAAAACTTACAGCTTGGGCTGCCGAGAAGCAGAGTGATGACGGCAAATATGACCCATTTATTGATCGCAGTCGTGTCCACGACGTTGAGGTAGATGATAAAGGGTAGCGCCCAGATCTGTCCCAACATTGCAACGAGAGAGAGATTCTGCAAATGCTCGGCCAAGTATGTCAGGCCCAGCATGCTGAAACCTGTGTTGCGTTAATACGATTTCCTGAATTTTGAGAGCCTTTGAGCCTCACTCTGGATCACAGTAGAAGGTATTGTGAGCAAATTGGATTGTGTACGGGTGAAGCCGAGACCCTTCAACGACAGCGTGAGGTACATGGCCTGCGGCGAGACTGGGATCATGAAGACCAGCCCCAGAGCGTAAATGGGCCTGGAAGGGGTCAGGAAAAGAATCAGGAGGATCGATTTGCATAGCTCACCAAATGTCGTAATCCTTTAAGCTCTTCCATAACAGCCGTGGTGTTACGGGCTCGCGGTTGTGCATGTCGCTCTTGCTTGGGTCATCCCGCAGCACTCTATTGACGATGATTTTTTCCTCTCTAGATCGGGATTTCGAAAGATTAGTTTCATTTTGTCGACAAAAGGGATATTGAAGAGAACCGACGTTTCTGTGAACCAGCCTGCTTTTCCTCTGAACCAACTGGCGGTTTGGCATGGACCTGGTGGCATAAGTAGCCAGGAGAGAACTCCAACGAAGAAAGTGAGCAGTGCCTGTTTGAGGAGAAACTTGTCAGCACTTTGAACACTCAAAAACTTGGCAAGCCTCTCACACCGTACCTCGATCAAGAAGAGCCATCGCCAGCCCGCTCGGCCCGCGACACCACGCATGCTCAAAAGTGCCATGGCAATGACCGCGGACAGTATGTCGGCAATGTTCAGCGCAGTCCAGAAGAAACCGAGCCGAATGGTGAGCTCGGCGTGCTTGTAAAAGTATGACAGGTAAATGATGATCTTGGGGTAGCATCAGCGTCTCCTATTCCAAAAGAAAAAAAGGTCCGAGGGGCTCGAGCAAAGAACTCACGTCGGGGATGAAGCCTCCCTGCAGAATGCCGAGCAGCGCCCGCGTCACCAGGAACGAGGTCCGCCCGGAGAGGAAGAATTGGGCGCCCGCGACAATGCTCCAGAGACATATCTGCAGCGGGATCCAGCGATCCGGTCCCATCCACTTGGACACCAGCTGGGAGGGCAGTTCTGCGCACAGGAAGCTGAGGCGGAAAACGGTGGTGCCGAGATTGTAGTCTGGCACGGCCCAGTTAGCTGGATGCGAGATTTGGAAAGAAAAAAAAACGGTGAACAGGTAGTCTTGCCATTCGTTGTCAGCCGCAGGTCGTTCAAAAAGTTATCAGTCAGAGCTTGCAGAATGTTTGCCCTGTCAAGCTCCAGAGCCATGAACATGATGCAGGCCCAGAGCATGATGCGGAAATCAAGCTTCCGGACGAGCTTTGATTCCTCGCCCCATGTCCAGCGGAACAATGGGTCGAATCTGTGATAATTCTCCCTGTCATCTGATATAAGCCCCAACCGTCCGCTCATTGTTTGCCTGGAGGGGCCTCACCATGTCTGTTTCGGGTAGTATTTCTCCAGTGTCGTGGGGTCATCAAAGACACTCTGCTGCGTCGCGATGGCTTCTTTATGAACCTTCACGCTTCGCTGAAAGATTGATGATCTTTGAAGTATCGGGATTCCGAGTTCGGGTATATCGTCCAGGGATGCGGTCGAGGAGAACGCAGCGCCCTTGTCAGAGCCCTTGCCAATGAATACAGTCGCCATGGCGCGTCGTCGCTCTTTCAACAGGCGGTTTAGAGTATTTCCAGAGCATTTCCAAAATTGTCTCACAAATACCGTCCGAACTTATTTATCTAAAATGAGCGGGATTTGCCCGGGGCAGAGACATGCATTGAAGCGAATGAATGAACCGTCGGATCCCAGGCCACGAGAGCGCGCGAAAGAAATTCGACATTTTTTGCCAAAGCACACCACAACAGCCATGAAGGTTGTGTCGGCAGAAGAGAGCAGTATCATTGATCAAAAGCGATGAGTAATAGAGAAGCATTTTGAGCAAATAGTGTCACGCTAATGCACGAATACCGACGAGGCTTCAACGTTGGGGACGAAGCGAGGATGTCGTCGAGACGCCTCCGAGTTGCGCCTTGGCCAGCTGTTTGTAGGTTCTCACCGTAGTCATAGCCAATCAAGCACTACCGTTTTTGAATCTTCAAATCGATAATCCCTTTCATATAGCTGATAGTAGATTGGCGCACCAATCCTGTGGCAAGGATATTGCGTCGATACACCACGCCTGTATGGCGTCATCATCTGGACCCGTCACACAATGACAACATCAGGCGCACGCAACGAGGGGAGAGAGGTGCACCATCTGAGGGTAGGCGCAAAGTGATAGTCGCAACATGTGCCGATGTAGATGGATTTTGCAATCGTAGACGGTGCCGAAACGGCAGCCGTCGAGGCAATCACTCCAAGACAGCTGGCTATATAACGAATCCGTTTTCGCTCGCAATACATATCGGAGAAGAAAACCATTCATCGAAACACAAAAACATTGGTATCAATATTGATAACAGACCACTTTGACCATTACAATGTCACCCACCGCTGTTGATTCTACCCTGGTCGTACCGGTCCCAACAAAGGGCAAGGTGACGGCGCCTTTGCAAGTCACCGGGGCTTTGCAGAGTCTGGAGTCGGTCGAACTGAGCCCAACCCTCGGTCGCGAATATCCAAAAGCAGATCTCGTAGAGCTTCTCAGAGCACCCAACTCGGACGAGCTGATTCGGGACCTCGCAGTGACCAGTAAGCAAGGCGCAGATGCAACCCCCCCCCCCCCCCCCCCCCCCCCTAACCCTGCGATCGATCATGCTAACCTTTCGCCTATTCCCCTCTCAACAGTCTCCGAGCGTGGCGTCGTAGTTTTCCGCGCGCAGGATAATTTGACAAATGACCTGCAAAAGGAGCTGATTGAGCGGCTTGGCCGACTCACCGGCCGGCCGGCCGAGTCTGGCCTGCACGTCCACCCGCTGCTCAACCCCGGCCGGGAGCTCGGCGGCGATGACCCCGAGATCAGCATCATCAGTTCCGTGCAGCGGGAAAAGTACTACAGAGAGGATACTATTGATGGGCTGAGTACCAAGAAGCAGGTCACTGCGCAGTGGCATAGCGATATCGCCTTCGAGCCGTTCCCGGCCGACTATTCTTCTCTGCGACTCTCCCAGCTCCCCAAAACTGGCGGAGGTGAGTTGCCGTCAACTCGTTCGAATCCTCGAGTCGAGGGCAAGTTGACTGAACATGTTTGATGTTGACAGACACGTTGTTTGCCTCGGGATATGAAATCTACGACAAGCTCAGCGCGCCGTACCAAAAATTTCTCGAAGGCCTGAGCGTGACCTTTGAGCAGCCCGGCTTCGGCAGGACGGCCGCCAGCAACGGTTTCGAGCTCTACGACAAGCCGCGCGGACACCCTGAAAACGTCGGCACGGAGCTCAAAGCCATCCACCCGGTGGTGCGCACGAACCCTGTGACGGGGTGGAAGAGCATCTTCCCCGTCGGCTCTCACGTCAAGCACATCAACGGCGTCACGCAGGAAGAGAGCACTCATCTGCTCTCATGGTTCCTGGACCTCGTGTACAAGAATTATGACCTGCAGGTCCGACTGCGGTGGCAGAGTCCCAACGACATTGGTACGTTGCTTTTGAACAAGCACATGCGAAGCGACGGGCGGCTGTGGCTAACCAGACACGCAGCGATTTGGGACAACCGTAGCACGTTCCACAGCGCCATATTTGACTACGAAGATCAGGGCGATCGGCTTGGTATTCGCGCCGTCGGTATTGGCGAGCGCCCATTCTTCGATCCCCAGAGCTCTTCGCGTCAGGAAGCGCTCTTTGCGCGCAACAAATAGATGAACCTCGCGAAGGCATCTGGACCAGCTCAAGTAAACAAATATCAACATTTTCTGATATCGTTCCATAATCTCAAATATTTATCACATGTTCGAATCATCAAATCGTTAGATCTGAACCATCCACTTCTGATGCTCTAGAACCCCACGCAGTGCTTGCGCCACCAACCATGTCAGCGCCGTATACGCGCAAATGTCTAGCACCCTCTTGCCTTGCGCCTTCAAGTTCTCCGTATGCATTGTCATCAATTTGTCGTTAATCTGGGCTGTCTGGTTGATGAATGGCGTGTCATTGTCCTCGGGTACTGGCCGGCCCAGGAAGGCGCATAATGGCGCCCATCCCTCGCTCACGTGGTATTCGAGCAGTCGGTCAGCAGGCACAAGCTCACGAATATGGGCGTAGTGTGCTTCAAAGCTCGCTTTACCGTTGCGCGGGAAGTCGTGGCCATAGAGAACCTGATGCAGCTTCTGGAACATGGGCCAGTTCCATCGGTTGGGCATTCGCAGCAGCGAGGCGAGTAGGCCAATGGTAGCCCAGAGGACGCTCGTGTCGACGACTTCGAGTGTGTTGGCGACAGATCTAGAGGAGTATCATGAGTTGAGATGCTTGGGCCCGAGCTCCTTGTACGGATCTCTCACCTGTGCCACTTGTCTACGTCTCGAACGGTGAGGATTACTTTGGCGTCCGGGTATGCCTTGACAAGCTCGTCCGCAAAGTATGCTGCTGGCATATCGCAGACGGCCTTTGGCAGTGTATAATCAGCATAGATATTCTTGAGAAGAAGTAGACACAAGAGATACCTGACAATGTCCCAACAGTGCGTCAAAATCCTTGCGTCCTGGTATTCGCCCAACGCCGTCGTGCTTCGCTCTTAGCCACTCGAGCCATGTTTGACAATCGCGCGTATTTATAAAGGCAGCGTCCATTGTGTGATATGTGTGAACATAGCCTAGCGTTAAAAGCGCTTCTCTCAGTGCTACAGTTTGTTGTGTTGTTAGCGTATCACATCATTGAGGTATTACAATTCAGACTTGCATCTCGTCCCGGTACGGCTGTAGCCGAGACACAACACCTTCATGGGAACTAATCGGATTTGTGCTTCTGGCATGGCTCTTTACCAATACTCCGAATGTTTGGTTTAACTCTGGACAAAGGCCATCTTCCGCATTTTGCGCTCGCATGGCACCGATGCATTTATAGGCCGGGTCGTCGATCGGGTCGTCGCGAATCACAGCACCACGTGGCCTACGTATAGCTGTAGAACTTGACTCTGCTCACCTATTTTTGTATCTTTGGCCGCAAAGTTGAGTAAAATGAATGACAATGGCTTCATTAGTTGTATAGCTGAAACTCAGCTGATGGGCTCTCGCTAAGCCGCCACGAATGGTATAGCCAATGCAGTTATACACAGGTAAATATTACGAGCATGCTGCTAAATTGATAATTGGCAGATGCCACAATATGCTATATGGCTTGGCATGACGATTCATGTTCTGCAAGTTCCCTCCGGAAGGATCAAAAGCCCGCACAATAGTGGCATTGTCCTACATCTATTGCATGAGCGGCATGACTAGGATGTGACAACGTGTAATTGCTGCGTTGGGAAGAAGGTTGGACCTGATCCGAGCGATTTTGACTGAACAAACGCAAGTGAGATTTTCTCGAGTCTCTACAGGAAGGAGTGGAAAGAAGAAATCGAGGAACGTAGTGCAGCACGGTACCTGATGGGTTGCGCCTCGATCGAGCAAAAACTATCTGGTCCCTTCTTGGCCGCATTCCGTGGGCCGAAGGCGGCGATGCAAGCGAACAAGGACCACAAGGGCTGAAAGTACGAATTTGGATCATAGGCATGTCGTCACATATCATGAGCTCAGACTTCGGCAATAAGAGTTCGACAACATCTCGCGGATGAAGCTTTCGGCAGACTGGTGATCATTGGTGTGGAAGATCAGAAGCTGTCTCTTAGCTGCGTAGAAGTGGTGAGTGATGCGAGACAAGGCATTGCCGTAGGTTCATCTTGTGACGTAAAGTGTCCACCGAAACGCTCGATTGTTTTTTCAGCCGAGGAATTGACTTCACTCTGCCCATAGACGGTAATTCTTGCCTTGTTGAGTGTCGGCCTCCCCAGTATTTATTCCAACTGGGATTGTTGGACAGAAGCCTATTAAGATTACCCACAATCCAGATAATGAATGGCGACAATCGGAAAGCGAATCACTGGCAGATGTGTGGCGAGGGATCTACCCTCTAGCCCTCGTCGTGGACGGTGGCGTCTTGCTCGGCTCGCTTCCCTACAATCAGCAGTTTCAAGAGGTGGTATTGAGGGCCGTGATAAAAAATAGCACAGTGGAGGCGATACGACATACGACGAGGGACCCAGGCCTGGCCGATATTACTGGCACGAGTTGCATTAGCATTGAGGGGTGGCGCCGCTGGTCAAGAGCAGATGGACGACACCCATTAAAACCAGCCAGTGAGGGCTTGGAAGTCGGAACTCCTATCCACCCATTCAGCTTATCCCCCGCTAGCTCTGGGGTGCGGGGAAACCATGCAGGCGAAAAGATGCACTTGCGGGGAACCAGGCGAAATAAGCGTGGGCCGGTTGAATACTCGTCATTGTACCGAGGTTACGAGCGCGCGATTTGGTTGAGAGAGGGCTTTCACTCGGCTGCCTGCAATGCCCTAATACCATCAGAGCAGTCTGTTTGTACGTGCCCCAGTAGGCATAATATGTGGCCAACTGCGCGGTTGCGAGCCAGATCCTAGTTTCAGATAGAGCTGGAAGGCGTGAGCCACCAATGATTCCCGCGGGCCTACCTGTTTTGTGTTTCCTCGCATTCTCGCGTCGTATGAGAAGAATTCGACACTGCAATCATGAGTGTCTCGAATGGTAAGTCTGAACCAATCTGCTGTGTGTGGATAGCGGGCTGGCCGCTACTAGCCTACTTGCCTGCCAACTGTCGCACAATTGGCGAGCCCACTGAGTTAGTGGCGCCAATGGCCCAGCTCTTCGTCCAAGACGGCTCGGCCAAGGGCTGCAATTTTTCCCATGCTCGCATGGCGATAGAGCATGTGAAGACCAGCTGATAGAAACGATGATCCGACAGAAAATCTTACGGCATCGCAATTGTTTGATGTGATTAACGAAAAGCTGTCGGAGAATTCGGAGGAAGTCAGGGACGCCATCAAGAACAGCAATGGCTTCTTTGCATTTACCATCAGGGGAAATTCGGGAGTGACGGACAACTGGCATGTCGACCTGATGTCCGTTGGCCGTGTGGGTAAGGGCATTGGTGAAAACCGCAGCGGTAAGACTTCCGACACTGCCCCCGCAGGAACCGTCTCGTAATATGACCAGAGGCAGATGAGCAACATGGCACAATCTTATCTGCTGGACTCCCCGCAATGGTGTCTTGGTACGTTCGCCGCTTGCGTAAAATCCTGAAGAGGGGTCTCTAGGAGGCTGCCTGCCCCAAGGTTAAACTAGAAATTTGCTACTGACAGCGAACCGACTTCTAGTCGAGTTTTTTTCTCGACGGGAACAACTTTATAGAGTTGTTCTTGGGCGAATCGAATGCGCAGAATCTCTCTGTGCCGGGCAAGCTGAAGATCAAGGGCAACACAATGAAGGCGCTTGCTTTGCAGCCGAGTCTGCATCAAAGCCAAGCTATAGACGGAATGCTTCGTATTGAATCGACGAAGGAGGATCCTGCATGACTCGGAGCGAGAGTTAGTTATGCTCTAGATGTATCGTTCGTCTGAGGAAACACCGGTTCGGGCGTACAGTGAATTAATTCATTGTATTGTTCGGTCGAAAATGTTGCATATATTCTTGTCGTTCCTGAAGGGAAATAATGATCTATGCTGCGAGCGAGTATGACATGTAGCTTGCACGTTTGCCCCTTTATCGGAAATCGACCTCTTTAACGATAAATCCCACTAGCTGGCAGTTGGCAGCTGGCAGCTGGCAGCCCATTTTGGTGGCATCTGCCATGATACAGATTACCTGTCGTTATACTACTGAGCGTAAACCTCATCTCCCCGCTTGTGCACGTTCATACCCTAGTACATCTGTATTGGAGGTGGACAACCTTCGTGTACCTTGCAAACAAAGGACATCAAAGGGCGTTTGCGTCTTCACCACCGTCCTCCCCCCCTTTTTGACTCTGCCACTGCGTCTTTCCATCTTCATTCCCTCAGTATACTTAGCATGTCACAAGCCAAAAAGGAAAGAAGTACTTTTGATTATGCCGACACATGCTTTCAATAATCAAGACATGCAGAAAGCCTGCCCCTGTGGCGCTACAGCAGCCCTGTGCGTTTTCCAGGTGGCAGGTTTCGCTTCTCACCATTAAGAATTTTGTTGGCCCGCTAGTACTAAGTAGCAAGAAGCTAATGACTGAGAGACAGGGCACAAGTCAAGCCATCCGCCGTGAAGAGCCTCGGCCGATGCAAAGCCCAGCGATCATCGACACTTGCCCGTGTTCGCTGTGTCGAGAGCCTCAAGAGCAGTGACCTACATGTGTGGTTGCGGTGCCAAATCACTTACGCACGCCCCTCTGGTGGAATTGGCCTCTTGACGCTGACGCTGTGACGGCATGGAGACGGATCCGCAAGGGCAGTCCCACCCCAACAGTGGCCGCATTCCAATACCAGACACGCTATAGGACCAGCTGGGTCTGTCGGGGCTCTTCGCAAACTCTCTGGCTGTTCTGGGGCAAATCCTGGGATTCCTGGGGCTCCGGGGCTTCCCCAACCCACCACCAATGCACCCGCACTCCCCCGACCTTCCCCGCGCACATCACCTGGCGACTCCCAGGTTTGTGGTCAAGTTGGTATAGCCTAAACCGTGCTCTGGAGAAAGAGTGGCGTCAATCCGGTGGACCGGACCACCACCAGCCCAATAATGACATTGCGGGAGCTTTGTCCAGGCCATTACGATCCCATCATATGCTACTCGCTGTAGTGGGAGCCTCGGCAGCCAACCCGCAACAGTCCCCCCGATTCCGTACTTGGAGAATCCAACCCTCCGAGCCTCCTTGGGGTATATTTAGTCCACAACGCCGTTGATTCTTGCCTCGACTTGGTTTCTCAGCGCAAAGTCGTTTTCTTCTTTGCTTCTCTTTTCTTTCCCGCTTATTCTAGTCACATCTCTTTGAGCCGACGGACAAAGAAAGAAGCTTGCACATTGTAAAGCTTGCTTTTGCTTTGACCCCACACAGTGACTTTTTGGCATTGAGCCGTGTTAAACCTTCTGATTGATACCAGACTTATCTTCGCCTCTTCTCCCCCTTCCCTCCTAAGACATCACTTTTCTGCTCGCTGCACCAGGTGCGCCGTGAACCATCTCTATCGCGGTTGCTTGCTTCCTTCGAAAGAAACCTCATCACTAGATACCCCTACCCATCATCACACCAACTACATCCGTCACCATGTCCAGCACCGCTATCCCCGAAGGCAACGTCGGCAACCTGACCGCCGCGCAGGAGACCAAGCTCCGTCAGTTCTGGGGCACCATTTTCAAGCTCTACGACCTGTACGATTCCAAAGACCCCGAGATCCAGGCCGCGCTTAAGAACTGCGCCACTCAAGCAGCCGCCCCCGTTCAAAAGTCTCGCTTCGGCCTTTTTGGCGGTGGCAAGAAGGCTACTACCGAAGACAACAATGCCGTGGCCCTCATTGAGAAGCAACTTGGTCTCGGTGCCGCCGACGAGAATGACAAGTTTGGTCTGCGCAAGCAGTTCATGGAGATGCTTAGCAAGCACTCTGCCGACTCTGCCCGGTCCATGATCTTCGAGGCTGTCAAGCATGACCACCCGGATGCGCTCGCTCTGCGCTTTCTGCGTGCCCGCAAGTGGGAAGTCGATCGCGGCATCATCATGATGTTTTCCGCCATGGACTGGCGCTCGACCAAGTCCAAGGTCGATTCTGACATCATGTACAATGGCGAGGCCGGCGGCGCTCGTGATGAGAAGAGCTCCGACCCCAACACCAAAGTTCTCGCTCACGACTTTATGCGTCAGCTTCGCATGGGCAAAGGCTTCCTGCACGGTACCGACAAGCTGGGCCGTCCTATTAGCTACGTCCGCGCTCGTCTGCACAAGCCCTTTGATGGCAAGAACGAGGCTCTCGAACGCTTCATTGTCTACAACATCGAGACTGGCCGCATGGTTTTGAACCCACCGATTGAGACCGCCTGCCTGGTATTTGACCTGACGGGCTTCACCCTCGCCAACCTTGACTACGTGCCCATCAAGTACATTATCCAGTCCTTCGAGGCAAACTACCCCGAGTCTCTGGGCGTAATTCTCGTCCACAACGCCCCATGGGTCTTCAAGAGTGTCTGGAAGATCATTCATGGCTGGCTAGACCCCGTCGTTGCCAGCAAGGTGCACTTCACCAACGGCCGCGACGGCGCCGACGGAATCACCAACCACATTGCACCCGACAGACTCATCAAGGAACTGGGTGGTGACCTGGACTGGGAGTACAAGTACGTGGAGCCGGTCGAGGGTGAAAACGACATTATGAAGGATACTGCTACCCGGGACCGTCTCCAGGAGGAGCGTAAGCAGATTGGCCAGCGGTTCGAGGCTGCCACGAGAAAGTGGGTTGAGGCGTCCACCCCGGAGATCAATGCCGAACGTGCCAGCCTGGCCAAGGAGCTATGCGCCAACTACTGGAAGCTGGACCCGTATATCCGTGCTCGCAGTCTGTACGACCGCAATGGAAATATGCGTGGCGGCAAGAAGGTTGCCTGGTACGACGACGAGAAGGCTGCCGCTGCCGCCGAGGACAAGGTCGGCGACAATGCTACCGTCAAGTCGGAGGAGACCTTTGTCGACGCCGGTAACGACGGTGAGCTGGCAGCCACTGCCAAGGCCATCGACTCGCTCAACATTGACGAGAAGACTCCTCTACAGACTACCGCCAACGCCGTTGCTGCTTGAGCGATACGACACGAGAATGATATTTTCAGATGATGAATGACGGGAATTGCAGTGGCTTGTTCCCCTGGACGATGCATTTGGCATGCATTTACGGACATTTGATATTACACGATTTTTTTTTCAGGACAGCATTTGGGTTTCTTTTGTTTTCATCTCCTTTGTCGCGGCGGCCTTTGCCTTGTTTGGCATAGTTGAAGAGACTATATATACCATGAATAAAATACCACACCTGATGAACCAACAATGGGGGCCGTGGATGAAAGACGGTGTGATGATTTGTGTGACGAAGACGGGCTGATTGACCGTGTACCTGCATCAGCATCCGACAAACTCGCTGCCTGCAGCATGCAACCGTGAGATGCAGGGGATTGACTTTTGTGACCGGGACAGTGATTCGCCGTGCTTAATCCGTACCTGCATGAGCATCCGAGTAAAACTCGCCGGCTGCAGCATGTAACCGTACGAAATGGGAGATGGGCATGTCGCCGCGCGATGGGCGCACAGTTGCAGGACGGCTGCGACCTCCTTTTATATTTGCTAATATAATTGGGCATATCGACAAGCATCCGATCCGACCGAACCCATGCGCGCAAAGCAGAGAGAGGCTACTTATCCGTACTGGTTAGCTCGGCCTGCGTATCAGTGCTGGTTTTCCGCCCCGTGGTGGCGCAGTCTCGGATCCGCGTTACCAATGAGGTATGTCGTCCCAGCCAAGGTGGTGGTGGTGGCTTGCGCATTGGACAAACGAGGCGCCGCGTCGCGCGTGGCGCAACGAGCGCCTTTTAATTCCTCAGAGCGCCATTTTTTTTTGTGTGAACAAAAGGTCTTTTGTATTTAACAGGGGTAATAAGTATTTACCTTCAGTACCAGTACTTACTCAGTACCCGTACTCCGTACATGGATGTGGATGAATGGCGTTTGCAAGTACTTAGTAGGGCCCAGATACGACGATCCAGGCCATGTCCCTGCTCGCATGTTCCTGACAAAAACTGGAACTTTTCGAAATAAGGGAACCGTTCCGACCCAGCCAGGGGGGCTGGGGGGGCACGGCTGAGATGTCCCTTGAAGCAAACCAAATGTGTCTTTTACTAATAGAAAAGAGTGGCAGAGCAGAGTGTCAGCAAGTAAGTATGTCCAATGGCTGATGGTCGACGGGCGCAACAAGTCTCTACCTGACCAGTCCAAAAATAAACCAGGCAGTGCAACAGACGCGCCATCGGTCCAATTGCGACCAAGCTTTCGTCATCGCCATCCTTAGCTACCTACTAATACACACCGGGTCAAAGAGTTTGCTTCTTCTGCTTCTTCGTTGCGATAAACGCTGGACACTACTGGTAGACGACACGGGGACAGGTCTAATCCCTGCAAGCAGCTCATCCCAAAATTTCCCTGGAAAGAGAGAGAGAGAGAGAGAGGACACATACTGAGTAGGTTTGCCAATCATGGCCAATGCAGCGCATCCACTTGCGGGCTCCATCTCTGTGAGCCGTTGCTGAGCGGGCTCGAATCAGCCATCACCATCTCGTCCGTGGGTACGTTTCCATTTTCTTTTTTTTTGAGAGGATTCTATGTGGCGTAGAATTCAAAAGGATCATCCTTTTCCAACATAGAGAGAGAGCCACCAATGCATCTCAAATGATTGGGGCATACCTTTCCCCCCCATAGTAAATACGCTTGGCTAGCTCGGTTCCATGAGTCGCAAGACTGGTCACCGAGACGCAGGAGAAACAGTACTTAGACAGGCAAGGGCAATGAGGAAAACAAGCTTTTAGAGACATACTGGTAAAAAGTCGACACAAATTTTCTCACGCTTCCCACGTGGTTCCCCTAGTTTTCCCTCGACTTGCAAGGGAGGGGGCCAAAGACTCTTTTGGCATCAGAACATGTCCTGTGCCTACCATGCCGTCTTGGCAGGAGTCAGTCCATTTCAGGGTCCTTGCTTGGGTCTGGTCCCGCCCCTTTCAGTTCCTTCTCCATACTTTTTCTTATTCTTGGCTCCGCTGGCTCTTCCTCGTTCCAAGACCGAGATCCATTGAAAGCCGGGGACGCGCGTTTATCCCAATTCAGATGTGCCTCCCCGTCTGCACGTCCTGACTGGTTCTAACGCCCAAGCAGGAAGAGAGAGAGAGAGAGAGAGAGCGAGGATTTCAGCCGTCCAAGTGCCCCGGTCTTTTTCTTGTCCCTGACAGCCCCGTACCGTGGCTGCTTGATTCTCTGCTGCGGCAGCAGAGATTGGCTGCTCGTGGGGAATGGTTTGGATGGTTGGAGACCCTCCCCAATTTATTGACGGCGAGTTCATGGATCGCTTGCTTGGGGTTCTGCTGCGGGCGTCTCCTGTTCAGCCAAGCTTGGCCTTGCAGCTTACCGTTTTGAGAGTGGGAAGTCGCCGCTCCTCCTTGCAAGAAGGGGGGCGCTGAGTTGCGTGTCGTCCCGTCGTTTCGTAAAAAGACACTCTCTCCTGCCGCCTTCGCTCACTCATTGGTTTCCTTTTCTCCTCTTAATCGTCGACAAATCATTCCTTTTTGTCCGGTTCTGTTTTCCTGTCTGCTTTTCCATTTCCACTCGACATTCCTTTGCCAGAATCTTGTTGGCGAACCGACATCAAGACCCCCCCGAAACTACTCGAGATTTGCAACACCGCGTTGGCCGGCGACAAAATATCCCTCACTCTTTGGTGATTCCGAAATAACACCCGCTCTCCAATATGGGGCGCGATACTGTACTGTCTCGACCGGCCATTGAGGCCATGGTCGCTAATGGCGACGCCGTCGTCATCTTCCAAGACTATGTGCTGCGACTCAACTCGTGGTTGCGACTTCACCCGGGCGGTGACCTTGCTATTCGACACATGATCGGAAGAGATGCGACGAGCGAAATCACTCTGTAAATAATCCTGCCAAAATTTCCTATGCTCCCTTTTTTTTTTCTGTCATGGCTGCCAATTGCTTCCTATTGTGTCCTGTGACGTGGTGTTAGCTTGCCGTTGCGGAATAGCCTCTAGTCTGGGGCGAACTCACGAAGCGATTTTAAGCTTAATCTTGGTGGGGAAATCTGCTTCCGCTCTAGATCTCAGCCTAGTGACTTGCAGAAAAGAAAACTCGCGGTGCATCGCAGCTGACTCCTCCCTTTTGTTTCTAATTAGATACCACGCGGCCCATACGCTCCAGACTATGAAGGCCTTTCGGATCGGCCGGAAGCCAACGGGTCCATGGACTAACATGACACCACCAATCAGGGCTGCATCATCGAGCGATCCCTCCGTCACGCCCACGTCCTCCGCGGATGAGGCTCTTGCGGAGAAACACATGCCAGACATGGATCTTGTCGGCGTCGTGGGCGTCGAGTCGACCGCGGGCCCTGGCTCCGTGTCCGAAAAGTCCGCGGCTGCTGGCTGCCTCCAGACGGGCAGCCAGCCAACAAAGCCGGCGTCTTGCTCGCGACGGCCGTCTCCCAGCGGCGGTAGCCCGGTACTACCCCTGTTGCCGCCGCCGGCCATCATTGACGAGAAGGCGCTCGAGGCGGCGCGCCTGCTGCCGCGCGGCCGCAAGCACATGTCCCCGGCGCAGTATACCGAATGGGCCATCCAGAAGCATCGCGAGACCGACATGGACGAGTTTCCGTCGCTCTCGCAAGACGTGCAGCTGGCCATCAACGAAAAGTACATGAACCTGCATGCGCAGATTGAAGCGCAGGGCCTGTACGAGTGCCCATATCTAGAGTACGGCAAGGAAATGGTGCGCTATGTCGCACTCTTTGCCGTGTCCATGTATGCGCTGTACAGGAACTGGTATCTCGTGTCGGCATTTTTCCTCGGACTGTTCTGGGTAAGGTCCCTTTCGCTCTCATCAGGGTATACTTGAACTTGCGCTTACACACAAGACTTCAGCACCAAATCATGTTTACAGCCCACGATGCCGGCCATCGGGCCATCACACAGATTTTCGAGGTTGATACTCTGATTGGCATGTTTATCGCCGACTTTTGCTGCGGCCTCTCTATCGGCTGGTGGAAGAGCAGCCACAATGTTCACCACCTCATCACCAACCAGCCTGTATGTGCATCGCCCGTTGACCCCATCCTTGTCGCCCTCTATTTTCTAACGCTTGTCTAGGAACACGATCCCGATATTCAAAACATTCCCCTTTTCGCCACTTGCCCGTCGTTCTTCAAGTCGATCCGCTCCACCTACTACGACTTCACCTTTGTCTGGGACCGCGCGGCCGAGATACTCGTGCCCTGGCAAAAGTACACCTACTACCCCATCATGGGTATCGCGCGCTTCAACCTGTACCTTCTCTCCTGGATCCACGTCATCTGCCGGCCATCGCAACTCGGCGGCAGCAAGGCCTGGTGGATCCGGCCGACCGAGATGGTCTTCATGGCCTGCTACTGGTTCGTGTTCGGCTACCTGCTGCTGCTGCGCACGCTACCTGACTGGCGCACGCGCGTCCTCTACGTGCTCGTCTCGCACATCATCACCATGCCGCTGCACGTCCAAATCACCCTCTCCCACTGGGGCATGTCCACGGCCGACCTCGGCGAGGATGAGTCCTTCCCCCAGCGCCAGTTGCGCACCACCATGGACGTCGACTGCCCGGCCTGGCTCGACTTCGTCCACGGCGGCCTGCAGTTCCAGGTCGTCCACCACCTGTTCCCGCGCGTGCCCAGGCACAACCTGCGCAAGGTCCAGGTCTTGGTCCGCCAGTTCTGCGAGGAGACGGGCATCCCGTACTGCATCCTGGGCTTCACCGACGGCAACCGCAAAGTTCTGGGCCGGCTCGACGAGATTGGCGAGCAGGTTCGCATTCTCGTCAGCTGTCAAAAGTACATGGCAGAGACTGGCGAGAGTGGATTGCACTAAACAGACCTTTTTTTTTTGTAAACATGTATATATGCGACGGAATTATTGGCTACAACTTTTGGAAATCATGCTTTGAATTAGTTTGATAGCGTCGTCTATTTTTGTTACACCGATAAAAGAAAGCAAAAGCCCAAACCTATTTCCCTGTACACTTTCCTATGACTTGAAGAATAATCCTTCTCTTAATTCTTCTTTTCGCTTCGTCACAATTGGTTCCCGTTCATGGTTCCTGTGCTGTTAATTCTTTAGTTGCCGCCGCGGCCTCCTCTTCCTCGTGGCGCCTTAGGCCTATCCGGAACGACATTGAGGCCCTTTGTCCCCCGCAGACCCATCTTGCCGACGGTGCTTCTCTGGATCGTCGGGGTTTCGGGCGTGCCGAGGCCTTGGCGCGCGTACGTGTTGGCCTGGCGGACGAGCTCCTCCTTGTCCCAGCGCAGGCCCTTCATGTGGTTGTTGTAGTAGCCGAGCCAGGCCTTGTAGATCTGACCCTTTTCCTCCTCGTCCATCAGGCCCATGATGCGGGCCACCTCGGGCTCGGCAGACAGGTCGGCGTCCTGGGGCACAAAGGTGATCTCCTTGAGGGTCCAGCGCGGGAAGAAGGACTCGGCCTCGGCGATGAGGAAGATGCCCTTGCCCTCGGCGTCTGCGCGCGCGGTGCGGCCGAGGCGGTGGATGTAGCTCTGCTTCTCCGAGGGGATGCCGACCTGGAAGACGGTCGTGACGCCGGGAAAGTCCATGCCGCGCGCAATCACGTCGGTCGCGGCGAGGATGGCCGCCTTGGCGTCGCGGTAGTCGTTGGTCACCTTTGTGCGGCGGTTCTGCGTCATGCGGCTGTGCAGCGTCGACACGGGCGGCAGGCCGGGGATCTGGGAGAGGACGTGGCCGTACAGGCCGGCCATGGCCGCCGTCGGCGCGAAGACGATTGCCTTGAAGTTGGCCTCCCTGGCGGCCTCCTGACGGACGGCACCGACCATGCCGGCCGAGACGGAGGCAAAGGAAGGGACCTTGACGAGGTGCTGCGGAACGCGCTCGTGCGTGCTGGCCTCGCCCTCGGGGATGGTGGAGATGAACTTGTAGCCCGGCACGAGGACGAGACCCGCAACCTGCTTGACGTGCGGCGCAATGGTGGCGGAGAAGAGCATCCCCTGGCGAGGGCTTTGCTTGCGGTCAGGCAGCTTGCCGACAATTTCGCGGAGCGCAGGCATGAAGCCCATGTCGAGCAGCCTGTCGGCCTCGTCGAGCACCAGGGTGTCGAGAGATCGCAGAGCGTAGATGATGTCCTCGTTGGACATGTGGTCGATGAGGCGGCCGGGCGTGGCGATGAGAACATCGCAGCCGTCGAGGATCTGGCGCTCCTCGCGGTCCTTGTTGGTGCCGCCGATGGCGACGCGCACGCGATAGCTCGGCAGGCGCTGCAGCAGGCTGTTGGCCTCTTGCGCAATCTGCATGGCCAGCTCGCGGGTCGGGGAGATGACGAGGAGGGAAACCGCCGAGTCGCGGCTCGCGCCGGCGCCGCGGGTCTTGCTCAGCATGGTCTGCAGCGCCGGCAGCAGAAAGGCCACCGTCTTGCCGGTGCCGGTCTTGGCCTGCACCAGGCAGTCGCTGCGGTTCGGGGGCAGCAGCTCCCACAGCGTCGCGGCCTGCACGGGCATCATGTGGTCAAACCCGAGGTCGTCGGTGATGGTCTGGATGACTTTGGGGTGTACCAGGTTCTGCCCGGCCAGGTCTGCGAAGCGAGGCGTGTCGAGCGGGACGGCCTCTGTCAGGGGCGGCTTGTATGATCCGTCGACACCACCACCACCAGACTGCGCAGGAGGCGGAGCGTGGTTGGGCGTCTCGTCAATGTCCATGGACAGGGGAGCATCCGTGCCGTGGGCCGGTCTGTTGTTACCACCACTGCCACCACCACGGCCGCCGCCGCCGCCGCCGCCCCGGCCGCCGCGTCTGCCGCCCCGGCCATGTCCTCCACCGCGGCCACCACCTCCTCGGCGGCGATCTGGGCGCTGCCCATCCCTGCCTCCTCTCTCAGGCATTGTAAGTTTGGATGAAGTGAGTGTAAATATCTTCTTTGGTGTAAGGCTGAGATGTGGCTGGTCGCATGCACTCAAGACTATTATGTGAAGTTGCAAAAATGGAAATACAGACCCACTTATTGGAGCCTAGATTCACGTTGGGCTTGAAACAGGGTGTAACTTGTTCTACAACGGTGAGAAACGTATAATAAATGATGGGATCTTGACCGTGAACCAGACCTTGAATAATTGACTAGCATGGTTGTTGTTCTTTTGTTGTTTCCTTTTTCGTTTTCCCAACTCGCCGTTTCTTTCCCCCGAGAGGTGCCATGGTGGCCGGCTGGCTGGTTGGGATGGACAATGCCTCTGCTACGACGAAGCAGCAAGGTGAGATGGAGCAGATGCGAAATTCAGATAGTTCGAGTGCTAATACAGAATCAGCACAAAATAGACTATAGCAGTTGAGGTTGAGGTTGTGTCTCTTGGCAAGCCGTGGAACCGCTCTGTGTGCCTGAGGTATCAATCTGGCTTGTAGGCTGCCCCCAGTGGACCGACCACCATCTTCGTTTGCTCGTTTCCAACTCACTGATAGCCTGAAGACGGCTTCATTTTCAAAGAACAAAATCCGAACACGAATTTTGGACTCATGATTCATTCGATGTGTCAATCATTTCCAGCAGTCCCAGATTCCGGCAGCCCCAAAAAAGGGAGATGGTATATTGAAGCTCATCTAAATCGGTGCACAATTCTGACCGTGTCCTCTAGGCATGTAACTGGTAGCAATCAGGATGCTGCTTCCGACGGTTGATTCCATGATGCGCACCAGGAACAACCTGTATGCCATCTTGGTTCACGGCTCTATCGAAGGGCGCATTACCAAAGGCCTAGAAACATGCAACACGACGCTATTGTTTGTTAATCAGACGCGCTAGAGCCGCGCCTTGACTGAATAGCAAGGTTTAAATCTGAGCACCACGTGCGATTCAGTGGACTCGGTATCCAGAAGGGCATCCATCATACGCCCGGTCTTTTCCATCAAAGCGTTCCTCGCAATTAAAAATACCAGACTATTGTGGTGCGAGAATTTTCGTTCCATCTCTTGAAAGTTTAATTTACCGTGGCCGTCGCGTTCTATTCTCAACTTGCCAAGATCGACGCCGGTCTTCTCTTCTGCCGCTCTCACCTGAATGCGCACAACACCCGATTTTCTTGTCGGTCGCCTAATTAGGCAGTGCCTATACGATGATGCTACCGCATGGTCATCCAGTTTCCTCCAGCCGTGTGTTCATTTCAGTGGACCGAGGCGGAATCCAAGGCCGAAAGAGATGCAGAGCCTGGGCAGGATCGGACAGTACAGCCAGTAACAAAGCCACAATTACAAACTTGGCCCTGCGACCTTCCGCTGATCCAGGTCCTGAACTGCCAGGCCCAGATTTATGAGCTGGCCGCCCAGGACAACTTTGGCCAACCTACCAACGAGGCGGCGCCACTACCGCACGGGGAAGACCAGCGAGCAACCATCTCCCCCCCGCTCTGGCCTAGTCTTGCTCGATGTGGAAGGTCCTGAGGCTGTAGAATTGGTGCTAACTACTGCACGTGTACGGTGTGCTGCCATCCTGTCTGACAGCTTCGTATGGCTGTCCTTTTAAAGCCGCTAAAAGATCATGAAGAGGGTCTCAGTCTTGCAATTGATAAGCTCGTGGCCCTAGAAACTGACTGGTTCGGTCCAGTAAATCCGCGGCTGGCCGGTGAACAATGTGGTGGTATTGTCCGCTATAAAGGCGCGCCAGTTCGTCGCGCGACAAGAAAGATATTTCCGTGAGTAGTAAACCCAAGTATAGGCGCGCTCACCATGCCTTCGCTCTCCTTCCTGGTCAAGGCTCTTCCGGCCCTGTCTGCCACGGCCCTGGCTGCCGCCAGCCTGCCAGCCATCCCCTCGGACCTGTCCACACCTATGCAGGTCCGTATCGCTGTTAGTGGCGCGAACAGTAGGTGTACACATCTCAATACTTTGGCTGTCGAGAACTGGTAATGAACACGCGATTTTCTAGGCATATCTGTCGGTTGGAACACGTACCAGCAGTCGGGTAGCCCCTGCGTCAGTTACGGTACTTCGTCCAACTCGCTTACTCAAAAGTCTTGCTCGACGAAGTCCGAAACCTACCCATCGTCGCGCACATGGTTCCATACCGTCTACTTGAATAACTTGGCTCCCGCCACCAAGTACTATTACAAGATCGAGTCAACCAACTCTACCGTGCTGGAGTTTCTCTCGCCGCGCGTTGCCGGCGACAAGACCCCCTTTGCCATCAATGCCATTATCGATTTGGGCGTCTACGGCGAGGACGGCTACACAATTAAGAGCAACAACGCAAAGCGCGATGTCATTCCCGACATCCCACCGTCGCTCAACCACACGACGATTAAGCGTCTTGCTGACACAGCCGACGACTATGAATTCATCATTCATCCAGGCGATCTTGCCTATGCTGATGACTGGGCGCTACGCCCCAAGAATCTCTTCTCTGGCAAGACTGCGTTCCAGGCTATTCTGGAGCAGTTTTACGGTCAACTGGCCCCCATCTCCTCTCGTAAACCGTACATTGTCAGCCCCGGTAATCACGAAGCCTCGTGTCAAGAGATTCCTCATACCAGCTGGCTTTGCCCAAGTGGCCAGAAGAACTTTACTGATTTCATGACGCGCTTCAACGGCAACATGCCTAGCGCGTTTGCCTCGACCTCTAAAGTCGACAAGGCCAAGGTTAGCGCGAACAAGGCGCAGCAGCTGGCCAGCCCGCCCTTTTGGTTCTCGTTTGAGTACGGCATGGCACATATCGTCATGATTAACACGGAGACTGATTTCCCCTCGGCACCGGACGGCCCCGACGGCTCTGCTGGTCTCAACAGCGGACCCTTTGGCGGTTCCGAGCAGCAGTTGCAGTTTCTCGAGGCAGATCTGGCATCCGTCGACCGTACCGTTACTCCGTGGGTGATTGTTGCTGGCCACCGTCCGTGGTACACAACTGGCGGTGATGGCTGCGAGCCGTGCAGAAAGGCCTTTGAGCCGCTGTTTTACAAGTATGGCGTCGACTTGGGCGTTTTTGGGCATGTGCACAACTCACAGCGTTTCAACCCTGTCTACAAAAATACCCAGGATCCTGCTGGCATGCAAAACCCCAAGGCTCCCATGTACATTGTCTCGGGTGGCACGGGAAACATCGAGGGCCTGAGCGCCGTCGGCAGCAAGCCCAACTATACCGCATTTGCGTATGCCGACGACTTTAGCTATGCGACCATTCGCTTCCAGGACGCGCAGAACCTCAAGGTGGACTTTTACCGCTCGTCAACGGGCCAGCTTCTCGATAGTTCGACGCTGTTCAAGGAACACAAGGACCAGTTTGTCGTACAAAACTAGGCTCAGCTGAATGCTACAGTACTCAGTAGCTTGCTTGGGTGGATAGCGGGGGAGGAGTGGTTCTTATAGATACGGCTGGCTGGCTGGCTGGCTGCTCATTACGAGGCTGACGCCGATAGCGCAACTATACTACTAGACTGTACAGATTACAGGGCCGCTTATAAGAGATGCGAAAATTTACTGTTACATTTTGCCACCCACCTTGTCAGCACTCACCTCAGCTATTCAGCAGCCAAGAAACTCTCCGGCCTCCAGAGCGCGTTCAGGTCGGACCTTGCCCAGAGAGTACAAAGGCGAACCAGCAAGAGAATAGTGCCGCCCCACGTCGCGCTGAGGGAGAGGGGGAAAAGCCAGACCTTGTCCGCTTTCTGCCTCAAGTTTCCCGAGCCGCCGATTCACGCCAGTAATGGTCCATTTTCCTCTCCGTTCCGTCATCTACCCATCATCCGCCGCGCGCCATCCCGCCCCCTGCTCTTCTTCTTCCACATCACCAGCAGACCCAGCCCATGGATCTCAAGACGGTTGTCCGCAACTTAAAGGAGCAGTCAATAGCGCGGGCCAAGGACCACGAGGCGCCGCTCAAGTCGACCGCGCCCCGGCAGAAACGGTGGGCCACAAAGAGCAAGACTGGCTGCGCTACTTGCCGGTTCGTTTAAGCACCCCCCAAGCCTGCGCTAGCCATCCGAGGGCGACGCACCCAAGAGCTGGCTGCTTTGCGTTGCGTTGCGTTCTCCCTCTCCCTGCGACGCATTGGGGGGAGGGAGGGAACGATGCGACAGTTTTGCGCCCTCTGGATGCCACCTCATTGGCAGTGCGCTGCTTGTCCCGTCGTGCGATGTCTTGGACCTTTGCCGTACTGACCCTGTATTGTGTTCGTTCGTTCGACGTGTAGGATCCGACGCATCAAGTGCGACGAAGGAAAGCCACACTGCCAGCGATGCGTCCTCACGGGACGTCAATGCAGCGGCTATGCGGCAACCCCCGGCAGCTCCAGCTCCGCGTCCTCACCGTCGCCGTCACCGGAACCGGCATCGTCCTCCAAGGCGGTGATCCTGGCCCCCAGAGCCAATCACCCTGACTGCGATATTATGGATGCCATCAAATATTGTTCGTTTAAACACCATGCCGTGCTCCGCTCCCGGGGAAAAATTGCTTGGCTAACGGGGTGAATTTTGGGTGGATCGTTTAGTTGGGGCCGTCATGTTGAAGGACGAAGCTTTTCACAATCCAGGCGACAGTATATTTGTGACGAGTTTCAAACCGGACTTGCACATCGAGAAAATTACGTCGCGCGAGAGTTTCATCGCCTTGGTCGTCACCGACCGCATCGTCAACGCCTCTGCCCAGGCCGGCGTCTTGCCTCGACAGGGCAGCCTTCCGGGCATTAACCACCTCTGGTCCCTGCTATACCGACACATAGATATCGTGATCAAGGACCTGAACTCAAGAATAGCAAGGGGCGCCGCTATCGAGACCTTGCTTCGTCGGTTGGTCGACCTGCTTAGCATCGACGTGAGCACCCTCATGGAGCTGGACGACTCGGCAGGCATACCGTAGTGCTAACCCCTGGCGATAGCTTTCAATTATGGACCCTGCTTGGAGATCCCACGTCGAGGGCTTCGCGGCTTTAGTCAAGCTGCACGGTGGTGTACAAAAGGTTCTCAGCGTCAAAGTTGCTTTCGAGCGTGACCAGAGAGTACCACCTATGGCCCTTCACTACGTCTTGATGTACTTTCCTACCACAAATCTGTCCAGCCGTACCTTGCTGCCTTGTTTTGCTAATGATTCTACTTAGTTACTCTACGCTTGCCAACACGGCAAGCCCCGCTAGTAATCAAATCACGGGCTTGGCCAACTGGTCGTCCGAGGACATCACCGCCGCCTACTCGCACACGGGCTTCCACCCTGCGCCTTGCCCGACTTCTGTACTACAGGACATTGTCCGAATTACACGTTTACGAACAATGTGTCTGGCAGAGCCAACAATTACCGCCGCCTTTGTCCCCATTGCGCGCGAAGTCTCCAGGCTTCTCCAAGCCTTTATCCCTGACGAGTGGACAGAGCCGTACGCGAAACCCGAAGATCCGTGCATGCCACTGGCCGGTGACTTGTACAAAACAGCTGCCATCCTGTACGGGCTGTTGTCGTTGCCGCCCGTGCTGGCCGCCGAGTTTGCCGCAATTCCAGGAGCGAGTCCCGCACCCGACGAGGCGTCGGCGGTCGAAAATGGACGTCACTTCTACGGCAACTATCTGATGAACCTGGTCGATCGAGCGATGGAGGAACTTCCGCTTCCGCAGGGCGTCAGTTGGCCAATTGCTGTGCTCGGCGTCGCCAAGCATGACGCGCCGCAGGAGGAAAAGGACAGGCTGCTAATGCACCTGAAGACTCTGCGCCTGAGACCGGGCGCAGACAGCGGCGCCGTGAATATCGACATCAAGCTACGAGACTTTTGGTACTTTGGGCAAACGCAGTGGGAAGAATGCTACCACGAACCGATCAATGTCATCACCTAAGGCAGGCGCCGAATTTTATGCATGTACATAACGAGTTACTTACGCAAAGCATAGCGATTGGCGTTTTCTTTTTCTCAATTCAGATTTCAGAATCTGCAACACGATTGACAGACGCACACTAAGTAAACGTTGCGCCTTCAACCACTCTCGTCGCCACAACTCCCCAATGCCTACGACGTTACCGTGCCGCACTAGAGAACGGCCCGCAGATTCCTAGCTTTTCGCCCGAAACGGTTGCAAGTGCTCTGCACTGGTAGCAATGAGCCAGCAAATGGCCTACAAGTCTGTCAGCCTCCGAAGCTTTCCTGTTTTTTGATAACCCTCCAGGTCACAACAGAATCGCGTCCAAAAGAATGCGACCTCAGCTCCTGGTGTGTCGAATGACAGTGCTTCAAGTTACTGCCCATGATGGTTCTTCGATTTTCCGCTCGAAATTTCCAAGTGAGCTGCCAATGGGCTTCGGCTCGGCGCCTTTCACAGATGCCGGTGATCATGCATGTGCCTACGTCAACGTGTATGTAAATTTCGAAGCCTAGGTGATTGGAAACAAGAGGCCATCTTGCGGTAAAGAAGCTGGGGCGCCTGAGATTAAGTACCGTCATCACGAGCGCGAAAACAGGCTAGAAGCACTCGCCGAAGTTGAAGCTGCGATAGACTGTGCTCTGACACATGAGCGGGGCCAGGGGAAGCAATGGCGACAGATGTAGTGTGGTATGTTGTAATAAACACATAATTGATAACATTTGAAAACGAGCCATTACTTCTACAACTGTCGAGCGATCGACCGACTTTGCGTAGTTGCCCGACACGACTCAAAGTAGTTGGCAGTTGCTGCTCTGTAATTCACCTCAGGTCATTTACTAGTACGATCCTCCGCGGTCGGCTATACGCCGCACTTGTAAGTGACTAGTTGCCGTGTCCGGTGGTGCCGGCTCCGGGCGCCGTGGTAAGCAATCCTGGGGCGTTTAACGTGCCCGCGGGCCGCTAGCCACTTGATGCAGGTAGCAGAGATCCAGTTCACATGATGCTGATGTCCTGGCCCGGAGATCTGGAAATGGGTGCGGTTTTGACAAACCTGCGCTGGGAGACTCAAGTCAACAATGGGAATGACGTCGAGTTCCGGAACAAAACTCTGAGTTAATCCAGAGCGTTTGACACAGTAGACAATAGAACTTCATTGTGGTCAAGCGACTTGCTGCCATGGTACGCCGAAGGAGCAAGTACACCCCCACAAGCAGACTGTAGGTAGCTCTTGGGGCACAGAAACTCTGCGCCCGCCTCGGACGATTTTCTTCAGGCCTTATTTGGCAGTGCTAACGCAGTGTGGCTCTTCACCATGACGGGTTTCCGTGGAGTCTTGGAAAAAACACTCGTTCGCTTCTGCTAGCAAGACTGTCGAGGCGATGTAGCAATGGCGCGACGTTGGATGAACTTATCCGGTCAGTCATTTACAATCTAGGTAGCTTCCCGGTGAGTCCAATTCAAATTGCCGATGAGTACTCCGTAGGTAGTTATCATCTCATGCAGCTATGTCAACATATGTTACCAGATTGTTGTGACATTGCGGGGTTCGGACATAACTAAGCTATCTCCTTGATCGCGAGCCACCATCTGCCCCGATCTTAGTACACCTCACATCGCGATGCAGGAGCATAGATATGTACCACTCTTGCTATCGTAGTATCGCCGATATTTTTAAAGAAAAAATCGGACATAGGGCGGAGCCCAAGGCACTCAAGTGCATTATCGCCGCCTAGTCTCCAGCCAAGTTGGCGGACAGATGCCACCTTGTGAAAGCCAGCCCCAATCATTGAGTCTATAAATCACGCTCATATGAGAGAGCCTGCACAAATGATGTAAGTTGCGGAGAGAGTCAATGCGTGTGACGCTCCACAAAGTATGACACCACGATGCCGCACGTTATTTAAACGCAACGGACGCCGATATCTGTCTCTCAGTTCGAGGAGCATTGGCAACTGCTTGGCACTCTAGCAGCAATCCACTACTAAGTACGTGACAATTACCTGAACTTGCAAGTATGGCGGCAAACCTACAGATTGGCGACACTAAAGTCGTCGCTCCTGGCTTTGGTGCCATGGGTCTAAACTTTGGCCTGGGAAGTAGCTTCGACTTGGATCAAGCTGAACCGACGCTTTTGAAAGCGGTTGAGCTGGGATGCACGTTTTGGGACACCGCTGTGAGTATGATCAAAGCCACAGACGATTAGCTGATGTTCTAACTCATTCGTGCGACTATAGGTTGTGTACAAGAATGGAGAAAACGAAAAGCTTTTGGGTGATTTTATAAGGAAGCATCAGGTCCGCGATAAGCTGTTTGGTACGTGCAACCAAGGTTGACAGCGGTAACTCGTACATCTAACAATTTCCGCTACAGTGGCGTCAAAATGTGGATTTGACGTCTCCGGACCGACGCCAAGAGTGACGAACTCGGCAACACACATAAGAGAAACGATTGAGGGGACAACCAGTAGGCTCGGATTTGCCCCTGACCTCTATTATCTCCATCGAATTGACCCCAGTAGGTCACATCTATATCGTCCTACGAAGGCACCCTAACAGAACCATGCAGATACCCCACTGGAGGAGTCTATCGGAGCCTTTGACGAGCTTCGTCGCTCCGGCAAGACGAAATATATCGGCTTGTCAGAGTGTTCTGCTGCCACCTTGAGAAAGGCGAATTCTAGTTCGTATCACGCCGCGCCGATGCAAACTTGGCTAACTTACTACAAGTCGCCAAAATTGACGCCGTGCAGGCCGAGTACTCAGCATTCGAGACGCTACACGAGACGGATGGTCTTATCGACACAGCAAAGGAGCTAGGAATTGCCTACGTGGCATACAGTCCTCTGGGCCATGGCTGGCTCGTGGACGACTTCAAGTACAAGTCCCCGGATGACTTTGCAGCTGATGATTTCCGACGCACATGTAAGCCCACTCTGGGGTGTGCCATGACGAATGCAACTAGTTTGGAGAACTAACATGATGCACAAACCATAGCTCCCAAGTTCCAGGGCGAAAACTTTTACAAGAACAAAGCAATCGTTGACGAGATCAAGAAGCTCGCGCGACGCAAAAGCTGCACGGTAGCGCAAGTCGCGCTGGCGTGGGTTGCCGCGCAAGGAATGATTAGCATCCCGGGCACGACGCGGGCAGCGCGCCTGGAAGAGAACTGGGCGTCTAGAGGGATCCAGCTGACCGAGGCCGAAAAGGTCGAGATTCGCAAAATTGTGGACGAGGCAAAGCCTGTTGGTACGAGGTATTCCGAGCTGCATCAGGCCATGGTCGGACATTAAAAACGGTGCGAAGAAGCGGAGAAACCTCCACAGGCTCCAATCTGCGCCATGACTGCTGTCAACACGATAGAGCTCGATAGAGATTTTCATATGAGTTTTGGAGCATATGCAGGGAATTTTTCAGCTCGGAATAAATGACATGAAAAGCTAAGTCTGGCTCAAAAACGGCCTACCAAGGCACTGGACGGATTGAACAATAGGACTGCATAGTGATGTTTGAACAAAATTCTCCCATTCTTGGTTAAATACGATGATTCTATGTAGCTTCTATCTACCTTTCCTGTTCTATTGCAGATTCGCGCTCGTCTGCAGCAGTGTTAGCATCCTCTAGCTCTCACAGCTGAACTGCGACAACGAATTTGCTGGTTCTCGTCGCGTCTAACTTGATCTTTGTATGCTACACAATCGAGCCATACGATATCCTAAATTTCCACTCTGGGCCGCTGTCTCGGACCCGTCGGATCGTTGAAATGTGCCGGTGGTTGAAAGGCTTAGTCTTGGACCGGGTACCTTTTGGCTCACTCCGCGGAGTGGCACCCGACGCCGTCGCTGCCGTGTCAAGGGCCAAGTTGTAACTTTCTGCAAGGCCCCTGGGGCGCGTGTTAGGGAGCCAAGAACGCGGGCTTGCTTATTACACCGAGTACGAGCTTCCAAGTCTATCATAGACTAGTGTCGATGGTCAAGTGGCAGACTTCTTGCTGTGCCACGCGACCACCGGTAGGGGCTGTTGGAATGATTGGTTTACGCGCAACTGAGGCATCGGACGTGATAAAGTTTAGAATAATAAAGCGTGGATGCAGCGGGCCGGTACGCACGGACTGCACGGACTTGTACAGTTGAGTTCGGCTGCACCGCTGATCTCCCGCTGTATGGCCCGAGGGTCGTATGTGAGACATGTCTGATAGATAAGAGGCTTTGCGACGCCGTTGTTATTTACAAACTGCGCACCCTGACCACCACTGGTGAGCCCGTTTGCCATATATCGTTTTTACACGCTGCTGGAGTCCTTGTAAAAGCAATGGGCCCTCGGATGCTCCTGTTCGGTCTTGTCGCCGCTCTAGCCGCGGCGACCCCGCTGAGACGACAGCAAAGAACAACTGGTATAAATTTCCCGTGTCATCGAAATAGGCAAGCTGGAATTCTAACATGAAAAATCAGTCGATCCTGCTGTATACGAAAAGCTGGTGAGCTACGCCGCCTTTCCGCGGCTGAGCGCAACCGACCCCGGCAGCTCGGCTCCGGACCCGAACTGCAACGTGACTCTCTTCCGCTACATCAACCAGCAGAGCACAGACACCCAAGCCGCGGTCTGGCTGCGCGAGAGCACGCGGGAAGTCATCATTGGCATCCCCGGGACCGACGGTCTGAGGGACGACCTGACAGACGTCAAAGCCCTGCCGATACCGTACATCTCGCCGTCGGTCCGCTGCCCCGGCATCTGCCTCGTCCACGCGGGCTTCCTGCTGGCGTGGAACTCCATCGAGGGCCAGGTGATTGACGCCGTCTCCTCGGCGCTCGAGCAGAACCCCGGCTTCTCCGTGGCGGTCAGCGGCCACTCGCTGGGCGGCGCCATTGCGAACCTGGCCTTTGCGAGGCTGAAGAACGGGCCCTTCAACACGACGGGCGCCTACACGTACGGTCAGCCGAGGGTCGGGAATCGTGAATTCGCAGACTACATCGACAGCCTGTCCGGGACCAGCGACAGCGAGGCAGGGTCGTACTACAGGGTCACTCATGCCGAAGGTGAGCCATAGTTTCCGTACAAAATTACCTTGATACTCGGACAAGTCGACTAATGCACCTCTCCGGTTTAGATGGCGTGCCTCATCTACCCCCCCTCTTTCTTGGGTATGAGCACCCACGTGCTGAATATTGGGAGTCTGCGCATGTGCCGCAATCCGACACCACGTACCGATGCCTTGATCGGGAGTCGAAAGAGTGTTCCAGATCGACCACGAGCTTCTTTGAGCTATCGATCAAGGCCATCTACGAGACTCTCGGGAAGCCGCTTCTTGGGTTTCCCTTCATACCAAGTATCGTCGGCGTCTTTATAAATTCGAACCATGGAAGTTATGCGGGCCTGACATCCACTTGTAAAGCGTCTCAATAGCACGGCATTTCGAGCTGGGGGAGTTGCTGGTGAACGCGTTTGGGACTGTTTTGCATGAGCAATGAGGGCCGCGAACTCTCCAAAAGAGGTTTGGTCGCAGGCTTGCTGAAAGCACTGAGCAGCACTTACCTGCCGGCGGCCGACTGGCTTGCATAAATAACGGCCGTAATTATTAGGATGAATGATGGCACGGCGCCGTGTCAAGTACATATAAGGATATCTATTCAAGACATAATACAGAGCACAACCACCGTCATTGGTGGCTCCGTCTTTTACCAACCGCGACATGTTGATGTCTTACAACTTGACAGGGGCCGGTACGGTACGGTGGGCTTTCCGCCAGGGTCGAGCTGCGGTAGAAGGGCAATGAGCATTGAGTCGCTAAATATAGAATAGTTTTCCCTGCAAGTGTAATTTCACAGCGGCTATCCATCTATCAACAGCGTGAGGAATCGACCCCCTGCAAGTCACAAGTTTTCGACTGAATTTCACCATATTGCGTGCTAGAAGCAGGAACACGACAGGCTTCGAATCAGACGCTCGGGTTACTCTAGATAGAACTTGGAGGCGTGTACGGATGAGACTGACAATGTCAAAGATGCGTCTGGGCAGGCTGAGATGCGAGTTACATGCCTCCGTGAGACTGAGACCCGAGCACTCGTATGGTCTGGGTCTGGTAGGATAGTAATAACGGGCGAACATGCAGGAAATTACTGTTGTATTGTCTTGACGCATTCCGATCTGGGGGTATCAATACGGCAAGGTGCTAGCTTTGGCAGCTCTAGTCGCACTACAATCTTTGGAGCGTTTTATGACAAATCAGTATCGGGCAACATAGAATATGAATGAGGTCTATAATTCAGAGTCGCAGTGCTCGAACTAAGTTTCAGGCCTATTCCCAGCTTGGCCACTACCTCTGCACCATTTCCGTAAAAAAAGAGCAACGACAGCGGCCATCCGCACCTCGAAAAGCAGAGTGAGTCGGCATGTAATGAGAATATGATTGAGAGGAAAGCGAGACTAGTGATACATATATGCGATAAAGCAAAGTGGGATTCGTCCTGACTCAACTAGGAGTCTGCCCATGCGAGACTCGCCAGCGGGCCTCATTTCTTCTCAACGAGTGCACTGTACCGTGGCAGCTCCCAGTTGCGGACGCCTTCCTTCATGAAAGAGCTGGATGACAGACGAATGCCAAGAAGCGTCACTACTCGGAGACAAATGTGCAATACAGCGATTCCAATTGCAGAAGACGGCATCATGAACCTGGCCATCATGGAATCCTCGCCGACGCCGTGCTGGACCTGGTCCATAAACGGGCGAAAGCGCGCCTCGTACGCCGCCAGCGCGTCTGAAAGCGTCGCATGGGTTGAATCACCCCCCACGCCGCCGCCGCCGGGGCCACCGCCGCCGCTGAGCCGGCTCAGCTCGCCCGCCAAGACGTATGCGCCGACGAGCCCGCACGTGGTCCCCATGCCCGTGAGCACCGAGGGGCAGTACGCGGCGTCGCCGACGAGCACGACGCGGCCGCGGCGCCAGGCCTCGAGCTTGACGAGCCCGATGCGCTCGCAGTAAAAGTCGTCCGAGGCCTGCATGCCGGCGACGAGCTCGGGCACGCGCCAGCCGGCGCCGCGGTAGCTCTCCGCAAAGGCGGCCTTTTCGCGCTCCGCGTCGCCGCGCCGCGCCGTCTCGATCCCGGACGACGCGTTGCACGCCATGTACACTTGCAGGAAGCGCGGGTCGCTGCGGCGCGTCATGACGCTGCGCCGGCCCCCGGCCAGGTACAGCGTCGAGTCGAAACCCTCGCCGGCCTGCATGGGCAGCGGCGTGGTGAAGTAGCCGGCGTACATGCCGGGCAGCAGCCGCAGCGCCGGGTCCGGCGAGGCCGTGCTGCCGAGCATCATGCGTCGGGTGCGCGACCACTGGCCGTCTGCGCCGACGACGAGGTCAAAGGTGTCGACGCCGCCGCTGGAGAATGTCACGGTGATGTCGCCGTCGTTGTCTTGGAGCTCTTTGATCGACGTGTCGAACAGGTACCTGACGTGACCTCCGGCCAGCGACGCGTCGTGGAACAGCCGGCAAAGGTCGCCCCGCATAATCTCGTACTCGCTGGTGAAATTCTGCTTGCCCTGTCCAGAGGTATTGGCAGCGAGGTAGGCGAGGCGCTTCCCGGCGCTGTCGACAAACTGCATGCCTTGCTCCGGAGCGGCCTTTTCTTTGAAGGCGGCGTCGAGACCCATGAGTCGCAGCACCTCGATGCCGTGACCGCGGAGGTCGAGCTGCAGGCCATTCGTGCGGAGCGAGGGGAATCGCTCCACCACGGTAATGTCGAAGCGAAGCTTGGAGAGCCAAAAGGCGAGGGCGGTGCCTGAGATGCCGGCGCCGCTGATGAGGACTTTCATGATTGTGTCCTGGATGTGAACACTGCGCAAGATGGGACGAGGTGCAAGACTAAAAGTGCGAGCTGATGTATGGATCAGATCTGAATTGAAGTCGACGAGCGAGCTCGGAAAATTTTATACTCGTTTCCTGGAGTTGCTTATGTCCGTCGCACGTATTTGGGCCGCTTTTCGGCCGAAAGACGGAAACGGGGCGGCGCCGTGATGGCGGAGATAACAATAGCGTAGGAAGCGGGTATTCGAAGCAATGCGTGGGGTTGAGTTATCACGATTGCTAAAAGCAAATTCTTCACTTCGTCCATGCGATAATTATTTACATAGATGCGGGTTGCTGAATTATGAAAATCCCGTATCTGAGAAGAAGCAATCCATGCCAATATCCATACCCAGATAGCCAACCTCTAAGCCCCCCGAGGGGAACCCGGGGTCCGTCGGCGTATTCGTTGCAAATGAACCCAGGGTACTCTCAAGGATACCATAGCAATGCGCCAGCGCATCTCTCGCGCTCTGCGCAATCTTCAATTCGCACGGCTCCCCGCTCTCCATAGCCTCCGTCATCGCCAGCGCCATGGCGAGAAAGACGTAGCTCTTCACATTTGTCTCGCCGTTGCTGATGCGCTTCTCGCATAGCTCGAGCATATCAGCCACCGACTTCTTCAGCGCGTCGCGGACGGTGTGCGTGCGGTGCAGCGTGCCGTCGGCCTGCTGCGTTTTGGTCTGGATGATCAGATCCAGGCTGATGGCTGTGTTGGCGGACCGCAGCCCCTCGCGGAAGAGGCCGCCGGCAAAGTCTAATAGACGTGCGAAGCGTGCGTCGGGCTCGGGATTGATGAGGGCAAGGCTGGCCTCGGTGCAAGCCTTGAGGGAATAGTGGAAGGCGGGCGTGGTCCGGGCTTCGCAGGCAAAGGGGCTGTGCAGCGGCACGACGAAGCGTCGCAGAAGGAAATCAACCATGTTGCGTTGGAATGGGGATATTTTGTCAGGATATGTCTGAAATGCGAGAGTGCATTTCCTTTGCGCAGTACTGAGAGCCGTGCCAAGGCTCATTGCCTCTGGGTATGAGAGATTCGCGTTGATCGCATTCAGATATCTTACAATCCTAATGCGAGCGGGAAGGGCGTATATGAGATGACGCTGCAAAGTGGCGTCTGTAAATTCGGATTCCGGCTTCGAATGCAGGGCTTGACTGTCCTCGTCGAAGTCGTTGTCATTGATGTTGGACGGAGGCTCGGTGTCGTATTCCTCGGTTGAGATCCTTGGGGGCATCGCCGTGTCCAGTGATGCTTGCACGAGGAGCTCCAAAATAGTGTACCAAAGCCTTCGCCGCAGCTCAGCTTTGAAAACAGACATGCCTTGGAAATGCTTGGGATCATAGTGTAGGCCAAGCTGCATAGCTCGGTGTAGTAAAGAGCCGAGCGACATCCACACCAAGTCGCCACCTACGGAATAAATTTGCCGGGCGACAACAAGCAGGCAGTATACTTGCAGGCCGCCTATATCCAGGCGATCCTTCTCCAGGGGACCCGCCAACCAAGTCTGTGCGGCGTATATCCACTGATTGATCTGAGCAACAGACGGAGTAGCCTGGGAGGTTTCGCTACGCTCCTGCAAGCTAGAGCCAATGGCAACAACGAGTAAAATGATAAGACGAGTTTCCATGGTGGCAGTATTTTGGCATTTCCAGAAATCGTCATAAGACTTCCAGAAAGAAGGAATATGCAAAATCCGGATGGTGGATTCGAAGTAGGTAAAGTACTCCATCGCCATGGTATCAGCAACCTCGCGGCTAGGAGGCACCAGGTCGTAACCCTGCATACCGAACAGCCGGCTTGGGCGCCAAATCTTGGAAGAGCGCGCGAGGCGTTTGCACTTTTGTAGCACTTCCGCCGCATCAACAAGCACCGTCTTGGCGTCTGGGGGCAAGCTGGAGTCTTGGCGAGGGCCTAAGGTTTCCAGATAACAGGTAAAGATGGGCCCAAACTATGCGCGACCACGTCAATTTCGGAAAGCTCCTTGGCGAACAGCGTTTTTGCGCATCAGATTGCGACGTACCTCTTGTCCAGCTCCCATCCAGTGACTCCATCGCAGAATACGCGTCTTGTCCAAGACGATCTGCGAATCGTGGGCCGCCGACTTGCGGGCGAATATGCGATCATCACGCTGCGGCAGTTGAGAGAGAAAAGCGCCGCCGCCGCGAGTGTCCGGCCCTCTCTCTGGGTGATCTGCCGCCGCCGGAGGAGCAGGCTGCGATGCCGGCGGGCTCTGCAGCACGGCAGGGGGTTGCACAGGTGCCGCCGCCGCCTCGTGATGAGGGAGAGAGCCGTCGGCGAAAGAGTCGGGCGTATTGCTGCCAGACGAGAAGATGACGGAGCGCCAGTTGTTGGAGCGAGGCCGCTCGGCCACTTTGGACGCCGCCTGCCACAGCTGCGGCGACGGGGGCGCCTGGTAGTTGCACGCCTGCTGCGTCTCGGTGCAGTGCTGACACGGATGCTCGCGGTTGCACTTGATTTTGCGGCGACGGCAGGCCATGCAGGACAGGACCCGTCGCCGCCGCCGCCGCACCTCGCTGTGAGGCTGCTGCATGTCTCGATGGACAAGAAAACGGCTTCTTGGCGCGCGCAGCACACGGGGGGGGGCGTTGGTCGCGATGCACGGCCCCAGGGCGTGTGTGTGTGTCGTGCGAGCGCCAAGTTGGCCGAGGCTATCTCCGTCTCGGAGTAAAAAGGGGATCCGCCCGAGCGGATATACGTGGAGATGCCTCAGGCGGGCTTAACTCCGGCTGACGAGCGTCACTGACGACGGTCACAGAAGTCTAGATTTTGCTGAGAAAGAGAGCGGCATGGGGAGTTTCTTTTACATTGTCTTCTTATTCTTGCTATTTTTTCTTCCTTGCTTGAGAACACAGGCACGAACAAGGGGCCGTACGTAGGAGCTGCGCATTGGCCGCCGGCGAGACGACTAATAGCTGAGCGGTAGTCAATTGAAAGCCGAGTATCATATTGGTTTGCCTTCTCCTCACTGTATTTAGATTTTTCGTGCTGATTTCTGGCATTGTTGATTCTGACAATTGACCTCGGCCGCGATGCCCAGACATTACAACAAGGCGTCTGTGCGGATGCCTTTCCCAGTCATTAATCCAGTGCTTGGACAAGTACTTGGAGGTGGATTAAGCTCCTACTGTATACTGTACTTGCAGGATAATCTACCAGACCCTGCTAATAATCTGATGATTTGACCATGTCATCTTTTGTGGCTGTGGTCTAAGCAGTGCTACGCTTCTCAGTCTACCCATGTCTTGGATCTTTTACTGGCCATCTTTATAAAGACGAATAGTCATTCAAGTCACAATTATATACTTTTAAATCGATTTTTTGTGCTTTTACGGTCCGCAGCTAGTCTCGCTTGCCACGCGAGGCCTTGTTGGTTGGTTGGTTGGTTGGCTGGCTTCGGTTGAAGGGCACAAAGTCAACGACGCGCAACGCAACACTAGAACAAGGTGGGTGTTAAAATATTAGCTAAAAGACAGAAAGTAATATTTTAAATCTCAAACTATGTCGACTGCCTATCTATTCTTTCCTTGTTGCCAAGATGTAGACACCAGGGTGACCCCGTGCGCAGATCGAGCTGATTACTGAAAAGCCTTGCTTTGGCACTAAAGCGCGGAAACGCTGCCACAAGCAATAAAATGACCGGCATGTCAGACTGGCATCACAGTCGTGTCTGCAGTGATGTTGTTGCAGTGTTGTTCATGATCCAGACGTGGCCCGAGCAATCTCCCGGAGTTAGATTCTCCAAGCCATGCCCCAAGTTGTGAATGCGGCTGGCCAGCGTGAAGCATCAAAGGCCAGAGCGCTCAATAGAGGCAAGTAGAGCAGTGGTCTTTTTTTCGTCTTCGAATCTCCCCAATTTATTCAAAGCCAACTTTTTGTTCTTCAACGCCGCCTTCACTCTGTCCAGATCCATGGACCCTGCCCATATTGCCCTATCAATTTGTCTGTCTCGGTGAGCAACCCGTGCCAATTACCTTCACCCATGTAATGAGCCATCAAATCCCCACCCTGATCGACTTTTTTTGAGGAGAGAGGTCTTTCAGGCATCTTTGTAGTAGGAATTGCGATGTATAGGGTCTTCTCAATAACACCAAGATATGGCCTTTTGGGAGTCTGTTGCGGTGTAGGTTGAGATTGTCGAAAATGTGGTTTCTGATGTAGGTTTGGGAAACTGATTTGCCGAACAGAGGGCCAGATTCGCCTTATATATTGCTAATTTGTGAGTTGAATCACAGAAAGCTCAGACATGAGCGAGGTGAAAGTATTCTTTCTGGTAGAACAAAGATATTTGGCCCAACGCTACCCCTGTTCTCAGTTGCGCTCTGTGATATTCTACGAAACAGCATAAGAATGCATCAAGAGGTTCTTTTACATGTAATCTCTGGCGACTTACGGGCGTAGGTCATCTACACGTACCATGTCGAATATTACAAAGTCGGCCTGGCCAACAGTCAAAGCCGCTCTGGTTTCACAACTAAATGATATGAAAAAGAAGCCAGTCAGGCATGATTCGTGGCCAAAGCACGACAGTTTGGTACAATAAAGAGTAGAAACTAGATCAGTTTCAACCATCTCTTTCCTTACCCTGGATGTCACCATGTCGGGCACGAATACTACCGGCCTCGCAAATTTTCTGGTTTTATCAGAAAGGGTTCCGGATAATTCTTATCAAATACTAATAATAGAATTTTTCGAGCGCCTAGATGTGGTACTGGCACTCACAGATTAAAAGAAAACTCCTTCCATAAAGAATTCTGCACCACGCAGTGCCGTGCACGCGCCGCGTACTGATCATTGCTAAAGCTCAAAGCCGGGATTCATTGCAACTAGTGCGTGACGTATTTATGGCACGATTTCTGGACCTGTCACACCTGACTGGCAGCTCCGAGTGCTAAAACATCATTCAACAGCCTCCAGCCTTGTCCGATGCGAGTGCCGCCCGTGTCGCCGAGGCCCGCCAAACGAGTCGAACTCTGGTTCATCCCCGGCGGCTATTGAGTCCGAGAGCAGATCTTTGTCCTATGCCTTATTAGCTACATATACTGGTCGCGCCCCTCCCTTTGTTAGACGTTCGCTGCATCATATCATGCGCCCGTGAACAGAGTGACACAACTAATACAAGCCCATACACTACTTGCACACATTGTACCTCGTTGGTATTCGAGGTGGGCACGACGGCTGCCGTACTATAGGCGCTAGTACGTTTAACCATGAAGCTTATATACATCGCCTTACTACCCACGGCCCTCTGTAATCTTTACGGCTACACAGGCCGGGATTGCGGCCGGCAAAGGGTCCTGGTCGATGTCAGAATCTGCAATAATTGTGTCCCAGTGCCACCCCAGCCGCGTTTCGTTAGCTGTCGCGGTCATGGCATGATCGGCTTCGGTCTAAGCTCATGACAGGGATGCTCGAATCAAAATCTCGGCTGCTTGCTGCAAGCGCCCATATCGATTGTTAGGGGCAACGCGTCGCGCTTCCTGGTGTACGGATCTTTTTGCAGATGATTGGCGAGTTTGATGGCAGCTTCGGTAATGAAGCTGCCATTGCGTGTGCGTGTTTGGCTAGGACGGATCTATGGCCGCTTCTGCAGAATAGTACGAAGACTGCCAACCTCGTCTTCCATCACCAATGCCAGCACAAGGTGACGGCGCTGACAATAACAGACTTTGAGGAGGTCAACGGGGCACTTTAGCTCACACAGTGCTAGCATAGGCTTTATTTTTTGGTGTATGCACAATGGTATATGTGTAATGACGCTGTTGCAGGCCGAATAAGATTTGATTCGTCAAAGGCCAAGAATACTAGCAATATCAGCCTAATAACACAATTGCGGGCCACCATCTTGACGCTCTACAAGAATTTCAGTACCAGGCTCAGCAGGCACTTGGTTCAAGGCCACTAGTTATCGTAATTCACATTGAAAATGGCCATATACCAAGGTACTTCCACCACTCTACTTGCCAGACAGGGCCCCTCGGTGTTTCTAGCTCTCCGTGACCCCGTACTCTGTGATTGGTTAGCCTCTCGCTCGTTCAGCACACTGGTTGAGAATGACCACAGAATGATTCACTGTGGAGGCATCCTAATTAGGCCATGTGAGTCAACCAGATCCAGACTACTAGGTTCTGGGCTTCGGTATTGCCGCTCAGATGGCGCGTTTTAAACAGGAAAAAATGAAGAACAACAAAGTATATATACATTTGTTCGCATCAAGAGTATGAGAAGTGGAAGATCTATCAACACTTTTATTCACTGTTATCGTTCCGCTCATTAGGCCTTCTCCATTGCCTAGCCCGACCACACTCACAAAACTTCTCATCTTCAATACCGTCAAAATTATCGTTTCAGGAGCAATCAGCAGCCATCTAACCGCAAATATGGACAGCAAAGCCCCTGCAATGTGTAGGCTTTGCAATGTATCTCTAGCTAGCCCAAGTGTCTGGCGACAGCATGCAAAGAGCGACTGGCAGTATGTTTTCCGCTAGTTGTGTTGGCGGCGGGAAGCTAACCATTGGTGTTTCTTATTAGTGTCTACAATCTACGGGTCAAGGTAGCAGAGCCCGGCACTGTACTTACACCTCCGTCCTCGTCTCCTCGTCGACAACGAAGCGCAGGTTCAAGTCGCCATATCGAGTCAGATGACGATGCATCTGATGCATCCGGTTCTGATTACGAGGATGCAGATTCGGGGTCTGCCAACGCACTACATTTCAATTCTCACCATTGCCTCTTTTGCAACACTGAGAGTGCTAGTTTCCCCGACAGCCTCCAGCACATGTACAAGGCCCACAGCTTCACCATCCCGTTCCAAGAGCATCTCACTGTTGATGTCGAGACTGTCGCCGCCTACCTGCATCTAGTCATCCATGGCTATCGCGAGTGCATCCAATGTGGATGCCGGCGGCGGACGGTCGAGGGAATCCAACATCACATGATCGCCAAAGGGCATTGTCGCTTCGACGTTGCTTCCGACATTGAAGAATTCTATGAAATCCCCTCGCAAGGTTATACAACTCGTGCAGAGTCCTTACTTTTACCGTCTGGCAAGGTCCTTAGCAACACAACTAGGGCCGACGGACCTTTAGCGTCGCGGAGGACACCTCGCTCCTCGACAAAACGGCGCATGGCGCTGACGACACTATCTAGCTCAAAATCAAGTGCCCAAGACAATAATTGCCCGCCGTTGTCCGAGCACAGGAGCGACATAGTGCAGTTGTCGCCTGGTACCGAGCTATCACGGCTGAGCAGAGGGGATCAGCAAAGTTTGGCCCACCTCAAGGATTATCAAGTACGATCTTTGGTGGCAACTGGAGCAAGGGCAGTTGACGAGGCAAGGCGGGAAGCCAAGCATTCAGAGCTCAAACTCTCCAAGGCGGGGAATGTGACACTGATGGGAACTTTCAGAGCAGATACGTCCAAGAGATTTAGAGGTCCTTGGGGTTAATCGCATTAGATCTCACTATGTAGCTTCATCCCATCTAGTGGCACAAGCTTTTGGTAATGATGAAAACATGGTCTTACCTCTGAATTAACTGACACCGTGAATATGCGTCAAGTTATTAGTTAGTGATGCAGCCCGAAAACTGCCCAGAAACTAGTTAAACTAGTTAGTTAACTAACATGTGGCTGTCAGGCTGAGCCATCAAATCAGGCTGTCAACTTCGGCGGCAGTGGTACCCCAAGAGCCCGCCAGCTTACCGCGAGGGCTTTCCTCCAACACGAAATAACAAACATTGCGCTGCACATGTTCATCGCAATATTAATCAATCAGTGACAGGTATCATGGTTGCGGCTAATTTCGTCCTCACGACCATCTTGCTCGGGTGCACAGTTGGACGTTTACTCGTGCCTTCGCCCGAAAATATCAAGGCTATTCTAGCCGCCCGGGAGACCTTGCAACAGCCGCTAGGCTTTAACGGAAATGAGCCTCTCGCCTTTGCCTCGCGCAAGGGCTCTTACAAGACCGGAAGCTTTACGCGCATTAAGCAGGATGGTAGCACATGCCCCTCGTACGGCGAGGCACAGTGGACCGGTACGGTCGACGTTTCAGACGACCGCAGGCTGTTCTACTGGTTCGCAGAGAGCCGAAACGATCCCTCAAAGGATCCTGTCATTCTTTGGATGAACGGCGGGCCCGGCGCGTCGTCGTTGCTTGGGCTCTTCACCGAGTTGGGCCCATGTGTGCTAGAAGTGAATGCGACTAAACCGGTGCCTAATCCCTGGGCGTGGAATAACAACGCGTCGGTCATCTTCCTGGACCAGCCCGCCGGCACCGGCTTCTCATCAGTTGCGGACGGTGGTCAGGCCCCATCATCAGACAAGGACAGCGCCGTCGACTTTCAGACTTTTTTGAATGTATTCTTCCGTGACGTCTTCCCCGAGAAGGCCGAATTGGCCCTATACATTGCGGGAGAGTCCTATGCTGGTCATTTCACTTCGGCATATACCAAGCACATTCTCGATGCGCGAGAATCGAATTCCAAAGATGCGTTTATGGGCGAGATTGCCGGTTTGATCAACGTGAACGCGCTGCTTGACTGGACGGCTGTCGGCGTAGGTGCATATGAGCTGCTCTGCTCCGACTATCGCGGCCGTCATTTTCTCGAGCCGGAGGAGTGCGACCACATTCGCAGGTCCATACCCGAACTGGTTCGTCTCGGGCAAGAGTGTCGTCTCAGTACTACGAGTTACGGCTGTTTGGGGTTGCTATATTTCTTGCGTGAGAACATTGATGCCATCTATCGGAAGCGCATTGATGCAGGGGAGCGCAACAACTACGACGGTAAGGCGGAGAGCCATTGATATAATGTGTCGAAAGGCTAACGACTGTCATTCAAAGTAAATCTTCCATGCGTGATCCACAATGGCTTTTGCCAAGACATGAGCCATGGCAATATCACCGCCTATCTCAACCAAGCGCATGTCAAAAAAGCCATTGGCGTACCGCAGTCCATGGACCTACAGTTTATCAACGAGGCGGTAAGCGAGGCTTATGGTATTGACACCACACTCAGTAGAGCACGAACACTGGAGCATGTGCTTGATGCATCAGTGAGTAGCAGTCTGAGTGGAATCCGTCTTCTAGTCCTCAACGGCAACGAAGACTACATTGTCAATACACCAGGCCAAAAGTGGCAGTACGACAACCTCTTCTGGAGCGGGTATGCGGACTACCGGATCAGCAAATGGCGCGAGCTGCCGGAACATGTCAAGGCGACCGGCTTTTGGAAGGGCACCGATGACGGACGCCTGGTGTTTGTCGGCGTGGACGGCGCTGGCCATGGGGTGCCGGGTTATCTGCCCGAGGCCAGTTACCGTATTTTGCAACGCTGGATCGCCAATGAGTGGCGTTGATGCCAAGCTGGCTTGCTTCATTTTTATAAATCAAAAAAGAACACCACTCTCTGCAAATCTCACCGAATTGGGTCGCGCCAGTCGTTTTCCTCGTGCCTTGCACTTGTCCCTTTCGGCCGTAATGACGACAAGGATTACATCTGGAGGCCTCAAGTAGCATTCTTCCAGAGAACATCGAGTAGTAGAGAATCATGTCGCATTCCATGATGTTGTATCGATGTAAGCAGTGAGGTATTTGAGCCCACAGCCGCCGTGCTACTGGTCCGCCCTGTGACATGCCTCTGGTTAGTGAGGCTCATTCAGTGGCGAAAGAGGAACTTGGACGTGGTCAGTATGAATACCACATGACCTTGTTGGTAATTGCTGATTACTTTCTGTCTATTTACATGTAGTATAAGTTACGTTACTGCCGCTTTAATATAACCCCATGTACGCCACGCCGTGGCAGCGTGGGGTACATGGCAGCCCAATCTGGAGGCTTCCAATAGTATGCCACCACCCAGGCAGCGCCGACCTCCATTAGGAAGTCGGCTCCTCTCGACGGTAGTATCACGCGGCACAAGACTTTGCGAGTTGAAATGAGCTTTGTATGATGCCCGAACCGTAGTTCCGCATTGGGTGGTGCAGTACTTTGCAGTCCTGGGGTTGTAACTAGAATAGATTGCTGTGGATGCCAACTAGCGACCAGGTGTGAAACTTGTCAACCCTAGGCAACGACGGACTTCTGGTGCCAATGATACCCAGGCCGAGTCAATCATGCAGCAGTAGACCCAATTCGGAAGGTAGCTGTTCTTCCTGTCCCAAGTTGACCATGACTGGTTTCAAAGTGATAGTCCTCACTACTACAGTATCGTCTGAAATGAACGGCCCTTCATGTTACGGTATCATGGGAAGGCGACTTAGTCGAGAGGCACGAATGTAAAATCAGTCAGTTCAGGCCTAAAGATCTCGCGCCTTGCACACTACTTATACAGCGACGTCTCCCCGTTCCAGCTTTCGATGTAATCTGCACCTCAGCTCAAGACAGCAAATCATCCTACCGCAGCTTCAGAATGAAGGTTTTCAGCACTATTTTTGCCGCAGTCGGCCTGGCCACCTTGGCCGCTGCCCACATGGAGATGAAGAGCCCGCCCCCGTTTCGCTCCAGCTTCAACCCCAACACTGGCGATGACATTGACTACGACATTCGCTCGCCGCTAAACTCGGACGGCAGCGACTTCCCGTGCAAGGGTGATCTCGGCCTCATCGGCACCAAGAAGGGCAAGCCCGTCGCCACCTGGAGCCCCGGCGGCACCTACTCCTTCGTCATCCACGGCAACACGCCGCACAACGGCGGCAGCTGCCAGGCCTCCGTCTCCTTTGACAAGGGCCGCACGTTCAAGGTGGTGCACTCCTACATTGGCAACTGCCCCGTCAACGGCGACTCGAGCTACCAGTTCACCCTCCCCAGCGACACGCCCTCGGGGCAGATGATCTTTGCCTGGAGCTGGTTCAACAACGAGGGCAACCGCGAGATGTACATGAACTGCGCCGTGATCACGGTGTCCGGCAAGGCCCGCCGCGACGCCTCCGTGCCCCTCGCCAGCCGCCCCGACATGTTTGTCGCCAACGTCGGCAATGGCATCTGCACCTTTGAGGGCACCGACGTTGACTTTCCCCAGCCGGGTCCCGATGTGACTCGCAACTCGCGTCGTCCTCATGCTCCGAGCCGCGGCACCTGTGATACCTGGGGCGGTGACGGCCAGAAGGTACAGGAGTAGAGCGAGGTCGAAACGGGCCGGAGTTGGCATGGGAAGAGGGCCGTGTGCATGTATATAAAAGATCTCTGAGAAGTTTTGCATAGTATATATTCCTTCGTTATAGTTTTTGTCTTGGCTACTGCCATCAAATTGCAAAGCATATTCTTTTACAGCTGCCTACGTGACTGCATTGCTTGTGCCGCATCGCCAATTTACACGATCTTGCGTTGCGGCTGGTCCATCTGTCAAGCTCAGGACCACCTAAGAAGTGCAATTTATAGCATTTTCCACGCCTAAGCCTGGGTTCTTATGCAAGCGCTTCTTTGTATCTGCGAATCCTTTCTTGGAATCCTCGAGTTGAGTTTCTTCCGATGAGGTCGGTGTTGTATCCAATGAGGGGTGGATGACTGGCGTATTGCTAGTAACTTTTGTCCGAATGATGGATCGCATTCCTCCTCATCGTCATAGATGGCATTAATGCGCGGTATACCTTACATCGGTAGCAATGGCAAGACCAAATGAGCAATTGTCCTCTTGCACCATGATGAGAAGTGGTACGTCCACCCTCGGCGTCGATATCAACGACGGAGGCACTAAACTTGCACACTGCTCCGAGGCTCTTTGCCCGAGCCAAAAGAATGCCGAGTAGATCATTCTGGTCAGTTTTCATGTTCTGATTTGACTAGCAGCTTTACTTCTCAAGTTTGACCGGCAACCTACATGTGGCAACTTGTAGTTCTTTTGAGGTGCTGCGGTAAACAAATTGTGCAGCAAGTATACAGGTTTGGGATCGTTGAACCTGTTGTCCATTTATGCATCACAAGTTAGCCTGGTCCGCACTAACAAGGCTTCAGGCGGCGCTCTTCGCTGTAATGGTCGTAGCGCGACTAACCATATTGCTGCCAGTCTGGCTGTTCAGTGGAGTTTACAAGTCGCCGGGTGGTCTCAGCCGCTTGGTTCTCTGGTCTCTACCCAATTGGGTAGTTGGAAGTTTGGCTCAGCCGGACAGGTGCTCGGAGATTTTCTCACTGCAGAGAGCTATTATATCTCGCCTAAAAATAGAACAGATATAGGCTGGTAGGGCAGAATCAGACGGTGGTCAATCGCATTGAATACTGTTATGCGTTGCCTGAGCTGAAAATGAGCAAAGAAAGGCATTCATAGAGTGTCTCTGCTTGTAGTCATTTAAAAATCCCAAAGTCTTCTAGCTTCGCCAACAAGCGAACTCTCATAACATGTCTATTCCCTAATCTCCGCATGTAAGAAAGCCATCCTAGGTGCAAAGACCTGGTAGGTTGCCATTACCACCTAGGCTTCCGACATTTCTATCCTTTCACGCACAGAAACCATGCTGTCCAGTAAACTAATTCTTCCAGAGCCAGTGTTCCAGGTGACTATTTCTGGGTCTTTCCATCACTCTCCGCGGTGTTGGCGTCCTTTTGCATCTCAATGAAGCACAGGTCCTCCGGGATCGCGAGCGAAGCGAAGCAGGCGGCATTGCGCGGAAACGGACTCGTCTCGCCAGTCTCGCGATAGCCGCGGCTCTTGTACCATGCCAGCAGTGCCGTGCGAGTCGAAAGCGCGTTGAGGGACAGCTTCTTCACCCCCCACTCTCTCCTGCAGTACTCCTCGGCGTAGTGTAGAACCTGCCCGCCGACCCCCCCGCGCTGGTATTCGTCCTGCACGATGAGACCGGCGATGTGGCCCCGGTCGTCCCCCTTCTTGCCCACGTTGACCGAGGCGATAATGTCCCCCCCGGCCTTGTCCATGACGGCAAACGTCAACAGATTCTCCGCGGCAAGGTCCTGCTGCATGTTTTCGAGCTGCACTGTAAACTTGGAGGCAAGCTCCGCGTCGCCGGTCCAGTTTGACCGGGAGTCGTTGGTCGAAAAGGCGTGTTCCATTAAGTCGCGCAGCCGAGGGGCGTCGTCCAGTGTGGCGCGGCGAAATGCGAGTTCAACCATGGTGAGGATGTCTTGAAGTAGAGTATGAATGTAGAGATTTCTTGTCTGGTAAATCAAAGAAGACGCAAATCATTTATACGTCAAGTGTCTGGTATTTTTTTAATAGCTTTCTAGGTTGACAACGTCTCGTCTGCTAGCCAACGAGGCTCCAAGTCGGTCACTGTCAGATCTCGCAGGGCGCGCCGCAGCCTTGATTTTTCGTGAGGTCAGGGCACGCTAAGATGATTAACACAATGCTACTCGGATTTGACTTGATCAGGCGTAGCATTACGTTTCGACTCACGATGCCGATGCATCTGTGTTACGCAGAGCGGTTCGCGCACCACCGTGTTAGATCTTAAAAGGCAGCCCGCGGTTAAGAATCCAATTTCACATACGGAGCAGTGTCATATAATATGACGGTTGGTGCGCGCCCTATGAGGTAGTGAGATGTCATCTGCGACAGTTGACACGCCCTTGCTCCAATTGACAGGTTGTACGCCTTTGTTGTATGGATATACTAGCTGGATCGGCGTATAGTTTTGGGTAAGACCATGAAATACAGAGTTTTAATGCATTAGGAATGACTTGTTATTCTATTTTATTTTGCGTTTTACTTTCTTGCTCTAGCGGGAGCTGTAGACCCTGTGTGGATTTTTACATGGAACTAGTCAGAAGGGGAGAGACTGCCAAAAGCCAACGGCACTGGCGGTGCCTTACCGTTGATAAGTTTAGCTGAAAATCCTAGCTAGAGGAAGAGAAAAACTGCTTCGATGTGCCAATTGCCTTTGTAATCTCTGCTTTGCCTCACTTGAGTCCCGAACTACCCGGGGGCAGCCTGCTAGACTACGGTTCAGCAAATTCGTCCAGCAGCATAGGGTAACAAGTTGCCGCGTAATGCCTTTAGATTTCCACATCAGCAAAGCGAATCTAATAGTGTGGGTGCCGCATGTTAACAAGCTCATTCTTATATTCGACATGCCGTACTTCGTGCGATAAGAGCGGCGATGCACTGACCTTTGTTCCGTACGCGGGAATATCCTGCCAGACCCTGTCGATCACCCTTCCTCGGCGATATTCGAATCCACTCCTCCAGCAGCCAAGACACGGTCCAGGTTGCATAGTTTCCTTCGCTTTTGCGTTGTCCGATCAGATGCTGCGCAACGCAATACACTGGGTCTCTCAAGGTCCAGACGAGTTCTCGCAGAGTTGCAAGCTAATAGTATACACGAGATGCGGTGGGCAATAACGGATTATCGTACGGCAGGAGCTATTCGCCGACCAACATCCTATTTGCCGTCATCTTCAGGAAACGCAAGCCAAGGGGTCGCAAGCTTTCGGCTTGTCGGTCAACGGTTCGAGGCTCAAAACGGAGTCAAAACCTCAGCTTGATAAAAGGATCGTACGCAATTGGATACTTTAGCTAGATGCCGGCACGCTAGTCACCCACGGTTGATCGTCCACATTCATTCAACCAGTCTTATCTTTCCAAATCACGGAAATGGTAACAAGGGTCCAGATGGGCCGGACAATACATGAAAGAAAATCCGGGGACTCGGACATGTAGTTTATACTGCATCATTTCGCATTCCCATCAGATCGGGTTAATCCTTCAGTTGCATGAACTTTGGCCAAATCTACATTCAGGATCAGCTTAGGCGTCAGGTGCCGCTCCTATCAGGCTTCAATGCCGCCACCGTCTGGGTCGTAACAGCATAATTACTCTGGTCGTTGATTTTTTATTATTATTTTCGCATTTATGCTGTTGTTCTCGTACCCATGATTTCTTGACAAGTCTCAATAATATCCCGCTTGGGACTTGTTCTCATAACCGAGGCTTCGGCGTGATTACTGCAACGAGGGAGACGAGTGGTGATTCGTCGGGAAGCCTCGACCATCGGCCGTCGCGGCGCAAACTTTGATACGGCTGCCGAGTCCGGCGAACGGGAATAGCAATCATGCCCTGTGTTACTGAGTAAAGCAGATGAGCCACCGCCACGCGGCGTGCGCGGCATCGAGCGGGCTTCGCTGTCGAGGTCGAGCCTCTCTTGCTCACCACCTGGCAGACATATGGCAGATGCGAGCAAGTCTCACAACCCAGTAAGATGTTATACTACACCCGAGTGCTCTAATCTCTTTGAATTTTGATTCGCGAGCTACTGACTGTGATCTCTTCTCCAGTCGACAGCCTGCCCATCAGAGGAGCCTGGGGCTGGATTTGGACTGGACCTCGGACCTTTGTACTTATCCAATGAAGCAAAACTGGTGATGAAACTCAATTGGGCTTATCATTTTGATAGGAGACACTGTAGATTGGCCTCGGGGTTCCGCAGATCGGAATAAAACTGAAATTACATTAAGGTATATCTCGCACAGCATGTGCGTGCCGTGGCTTATCACGACCATAACGAATGCCTCTAGCCACCAGTGTTCAGTGTACTGCAACTCTAATATAGAGGCTTCCATTATCACAGAATGTGTGAAGGCCTCGTAGTCGTGAATACAAATAGCGCAACGATTCCCTTGAAAGTCTCTCGGTTTGTGCTCATTCAACCGCCTTCACATCCTCACAGTACAATCCATTAAACACTCGCCTCACAAGTCTTGATTCATCAAAATGAGGTTCCTCGTCTCCGCCACTCTGGCTGCTCTAGTCTCTGCCGCCGCCATTGAACCTATTGAGAGTCGTTCTTACAACCCCTGCAGTGGCCTCACTTCCAGTGCTCTCTGCTGTGGCACGAGTGTCGACGGCGTCCTTGAGCTGGACTGCACTCCTCGTATGTGGCTCATTGTCATGAGTGGTCAGTCCATTACACCTGATACTGACAGATTTATAGCAAGCGTCAATCCTGACTCTGGCTCCGCTTTCCAGGCTTCTTGCGCTGCGGTCGGCAAGTCCCCAGGATGCTGCTTGCTCGGCTTGGCTGGCCTAGCTCTCGTCTGCAATCCTCCCATCGGTGCTTGAGAAAGTGCGACAAGACATAGAAAGACCTTTGAATATTGGAGATTCCCTGTGTCTAGAAATCAAGGCCGGAGCTTCAAGGTTGTGGGCGAGCGGACCTGACAGTCAAACAATACGTTTCGTTCATCTGTGCAGTGTAGAGATTCTCGGACAGGTGCTCCGTAGGGAGGGACAGCGTAAATGAGTCTCAGGAAGATCTATTGAAGCAGAATAAAGCCATGAAGACAATGGATAGTAACGATGTCTGAACTACCTGTGATGAACTACTTGGATGCCTTCTCTCTAAGCTCAATCAGTACTCTGAGCCCTTTGCTTCCGGGGCTCGGCATTGGCCCAAAGTAATCTCTGAAAATATCCCAGTCAGTTTGCTCAGTTTCTAAAAGCTTCATCTTGAAGCCGCAATCCGGTCCAAATAAGCGCGACATCGTCAAGGAGAGATCGGTGTACGCCAGCTCCTTGCCAACACAAAGCCGTGACCCGCGGCCCCATGGTTGCAAGTACTTGATAAGTCGCTTATAGTCAACCGGGTTCAACCAGCGATTGGGGTCAAACTCTTCAGGATCGGAAAATATTTCGGGATCCATTTGCATGTCGTTCATACTGAGCGAAATATATGTCTGATTATCTCGTTAATTCAGATCCGTGATGGAGAGGCATGGCACACGAACCCCACGGGGCAGTAAGTACTGCTGGTACCGAAGATCCGCAACGTCGGAGTAGCGTACGAGTCTTCCGGAAATAGAGTTACTCGTTCGCAAAGCTTCATTGATCACGCCAGTAAGATACGGCAATGCGCGGAGCTCCTGGTAGTCCAGAGCAGTACCCTTTGTGGTGTAGGCATTCCTCAGCTCGTTTTGGAGCCGAGCGTAGATTTCGGGTTTTTGCAGTGCGTGATAGGTGGCGGATACAAGAACTGTCGCAGTGGTCTCATTACCATCAAGTATAACACTTCGGCATTCAGCAAATACCCGATCAAATGTCTTTTGTTTATCGGGAAGGTCTGCGACAAGCAGACTCTGTACCACGTCATGCGGATGCTTATCCGGCTCAAGCGACTTATCAAAAGAGTATCTGGCACATTCGTTGACTTTCTATCAAGTTTTTTATTTGTATTAGCAAAATTAGTGCCACATTCAGTGTTATATATTGACGTACCGCCAAAAAGGCTCCCATAGCCTTGGGGCTGAGTTTGCTGGACACGCAGCGTGGGAGCGCCTGAATGAGCCAGAATGGGAGACCAAAAAAATATCTGTTGAATTGGCCAATGCGAGCGTACCCCCTGATAGCTTCGTTGAAGTCTTTGTTGAAATACGGATCGGCCAAGTGATCGAACGGCCTTTGGAAGGCAAATGTGGTTGAGACGTCAAGGGCGAGGGAACGGTAAACATCGCACATGTTTACAACCTGACCAGAAGAAGCCGCGAGGCGATCATGGAGTTTTTCCACTATCGCTTGAACTTTTGGTATGTTACTAGCAACATTTTGAGACGAGAACCAAGCCTGCAAAGGCTGCCGGTGAATGCGATGCAGCTGATCTGGCTCCGTTAAGGAAGTGCTCTGGGAACTGCCCAAGCTCCTGTAATACCACCAGGGCTTGGCCGCCCTTGATGACAACCTGTAAATTTCAGTCCAGTTGGAGTCTTTGATGTGGACTTCCCACGGACTGATGCGCACAATAGGTCCTGTCAGAAAGCAAGGGTATATTAGCCGCCACGTACTAGCGGATACCGGTGTGCACCAACCGTATAGTTCGTGTAGTCGGTCTATCTCGATCCAGTACCGACCACCTCCATCCTTGACCAACTGAAAGTACGCCTCATATGCACCGGTAGTAGCTGCGAGCAAAGGCCCCGGAACCCGCGCGAGCGGATGGAGCGTGAGGCGGTAGACTACCACTGCAATGACGAAGAGGGTCACCGAACCTACTGCGGCTAGGAAGGTGTGCTCTCGAAACATCTTGCGAGATCGAATTGTTGGAAGACGTTGAGAACTACAGGAACTGTTTCTTTTCGTTTCGCTCCGGAGTTGTCAGCGGCTTATATTAAGAGGGGTAGCCGAGGTGAATATATTACTTTGCGTGGCTGGCGCCTTCCACGTGCATTACTGCGGCTGCAGATATACACAAAGCTCCGGTTCAGCTGACTGGATTGTCGTACAAACAACTTCCGCGCCAGTCACAGACTGCATATTTACAGCTTACCCCTCTCAGTAGCACCATTGCCGTTGTACATACTCTGAGGAGAAGCGAGGTTGTGGGCAGAAGTGGTGTGGACACACTGTTCAGGGATTTCGTCTTTTGCGGCGCCTTGTTAGCCTCCTGAGTACTCTGTACAAGTATCGACGATCTTGTATGGATGTATCTCTCCACACATACACATTCAATGACTCAACTATTGTTCAGAACATAAGTTGACCGTGTCATAGAAAGGCAGAACCATGCAATGACGGCGGTCACACATGAGCAGTCACCTGTCTATAATGCTATATCCCGACGCGTTTAGCGAGGCCATGTTGTTCAGCTTGTAGCTCTGGAAAACGGAAAATGACCCTTTCATCATCGACGAAGCCTTCTCAGGCGAATGTAGTTCTGATGCTGCGCCTTAGAGCCCCTAATGCATGCGGTTCAACCACTCTGGAGGATGACGACAGCTCTGACTCGCAGCAACCAGAAAAAGTACACTAGCATCGTGCTCGTACAGTATCTTATCACAAGCTTTTTTTTACGCAGATAAATCTCTGCGCGACGTCAGCCTCCTAGTCACCGTGTGTGTTGTTCTCGGGGTCATGAATATAGACTCTGCCGAGCTCCGCCAACCTGCTCTCTCCTCTATCACCAACACAGTACGCCGCATTGGCAGCTCGCAAGTAGTCAGATTCTGGTTCGTGCATGTAGTTCTCGTGATTATAGACGATTCCGCGTATGAATGGCATCTTTTCGTATTGCTGAGCAATTGACTGTGAAAAGATACGCCGTCACCAGCATCGCACCACCCGCTTTGGCCAGTGGCTTTTAGAGGGAGGCTATGTTTTAGTTGATTTACATCACTTTCCTCTTCGGCGAATTGAGCATGAATGTAGTAGAAGCCTCTTTCCTAGCGCATGTTGCATCAGCTGTCTTCCAATTACGTGATACTCATTCGTTGTGGTCTCAAGCCCGCAGTACACGACTATGCATATCCTGCCATCATAAATCTGGCATCAAGGCATTTTACTTGCATTTTTGTTAACAATATCAGTGATTATTACAGTTTTGACCTCACTAGCCGTGTCCTCTCGATTGCATCTCTATATTTTTCTGGGTTCTGCTTCAAATGGCCGACGTGCGGACTCCCTTCAAACTTGACAGGCTCGACGCGCCAGCCTTTGCGCTCCGCATCTTTTGCGTGGGCTTCCACATCCTCCCATCCGACGAGCGCATCTTTGTCAGAGTAAAGATAGCACCGGCGGGACCCGACGACGGTTGGCGCATGCTCGTTGAGCTGCCGTCTTGTCGCCTCCAGCGGATCGGATCCGGGTCGCACACGTCGCGCGACAGTAATCAGACACACGGCAATGCCAAACACGAAGCGGAGGGCCATTCTGGGCACGGTGGCTGCCGGCAGGCTCCTGGAAAAGGACGCCCAGAGGTTCTTGGAGTGCGACCGGCCCGGGGCGCTGTCGATGACGGTGGGCGAGTTGGACAGGGTGCGTCCCTCCTGCTCCAAGTACGCCTTGTTGATGGTGCACCACTGCTGCGAGCCAGCGTTGGACATGACGTGCACGTGAAGCGAGTCGTCGGGCGTGTCGCGGAGCATCCTCACGACAGGCTCGACCAGCTTCCGCCGGGTCCGCACCGGGCGCATGAAGAAGGCTGCCATGTCGCTCTCGACAAGAATGATGTTTGAGCCGGGGTACAGCTCATTGTACAGCTTGGTATACTTTTCGATGACGCGACTGTCAGCATCCGCCCACGACAAGAACAAGACGGTTTCAGGAGTCCCGTCGGCGGCGGGTTCGCTGCTGCCCGCCCGAGACTTGAACTGGCCGTCGCTCGACAATGTACCATCTTGCCGAGAGGAATACTGAACGGAGACGATTTCGTTTATGCGGATAAATGAAGGCGGTGCCATGCCAGAAGCGAGCGCTTGTGAACCAGGTAATCAATTCAGGGAAATCCAATGTTTCCCGCCAGGATTGCACAAATGAGGAGAATGCAGCACGAAAGAAGAGGAAGACGAGGCTTCCCAGAAGGACGGCAGCCGTACGAATACCAGAGGGGCTGCTGCGGGTGTAACTAGGATCGGCGCGCCGGGACAGCCCGCGACGGCGAACATCAATTAATTGGCACCACTCTGACAGGGAACAGGGCGTGTACGTATGCAGTCAGCCTCCATTCGAGGGAAAGGATGACGTTGGCCATGTGGTTGCCCTGAAAACGGGATCCAATCGGCATCTTCAGCGTTTCATCCGGTCGGATACGCTACCTAGCTCAACAAGGTATCAGCAGCGAAGCGATGCGCCGGGTGATGTATAGGGGATAGAAATATCCATCAGTACTACGAGATCGCGTATAAAGACAGCGCAGGAACTGCTTACTGAGTATTAGTATAGCCTTGAAAAGGGGGGGGGGTTGGCCTATCTTTAGGGACATGTTGATGGGTCCCTGTCTTACGCGCTGCATGAAGTGGTGAGGGACGCCCGTAGGTTCCATATACACCTGAAGGGCATTGTAAATTGATAATTAGTGCAGGGAACATGCGTGGCGTTGTCTCAGGTGAGGGGTGTATTTCGATTCCGCTTATCGTTCGTCTTTCCTTCCTATCCAGCGTATCTGGGATTTTTCTTTCTCTTCTTTTTCACTGAATTCCGATCAAGCTCGAAACTGGTAGGCAAGAAGTATCTCTTGCGTTCATCCGATCGACAAATCTGCAATCTGCTCATGGTAGCTTCGCAGGGGTTGTTTAACTAGTGAATGGCCTAGTCACGCGTTGGTGGCCGACAGATGCTATGGTGACGGCCAAGGACAAGCAAGTGAATCTGTCAATTTTTGTCATTCAGAAATTAAAGTACCAAAAATCTCTTGTTCCTTCTTGAAATAGCACATTTTTGGTAGACTTGAGAACTGATGAACCGAGAGATGGGCCTTTGAAGGCACTTGAGCAAGTAATTTCCGAGTCAACAGACTGCCGAGAACCCAGATAGCTATTACGAGTATGAATATGCGAGACAAGATCTCTACTGTTTGGCTGGAAAGACTTTTCTTTGCCTTGTGTATGCATGATCGTAGGACTGCAGCTCGGCGGCGTCGGCAGCATTTCCAATGCCCAGCACCACCGGCAAAGTTATACAAACACATGGTTCGCTGCCGGCCTTGATCACATGGATGGAATATGGAGACATTGAAAAAGAAAATAGAATTTCGAGAAAAAAAATGGTGTTGTACCGGGCGCTTACGCAGTGCGATGAGGCGGCTGGATGTGCGACAGCCCAGCAGTCGCACTACATGGCTTTTGATGGGGTAGTTTTATTCCAGCCCATGATAATCTTCGCTTCCATGTTTCATACTAATGATGGCTGCCCGTTGATCAAACGAGCGGTCAAGAGTGATTATTGAATGCCCGGGACAATTTACCGGCGGCAATGCCCCCCCCCCCCCCAAAGCCCATGCGCCGCCTCCTACTCCTCGGAACAGAAGCCGAAGACGGAGAAGAATAAAGGCCACGGCCTGTCATAGCAACACTAGAAAACACCACAATAGAGGAGAAGTCGTTCATTTGGGCCAAGGATGCGCCTCTACCGAGCCGGTAAGATCTACTAACCTGCATTAGACGATGGCGGGGTCCGCCCGAACCTAATAAACCGGCTGACTTTGATGCAACGGGCGGCACACGTAATTCGGGGTGAATCGACGTCAGCTTCGACCTCGTGCTTTGTGCTTCCTTCTTTTCCAGACCTTTACATGGACACTCTTCGGACACTTTCGAAATGGAAGAACTCGACGCCATCCTACGAGACGCTGTGCCCTCGGGCGAGGACGTCACAGGCAAAGTCCTGGGCGCGGCCTTTATAGTGACCAACAAAGACGGTGCGTCATGGTGCTCTTTTGCTGCTTACGGCCGACGTTGCCGAGGCAAAAATGATGGCGAAGAAAAAAGAGATATTTGATCTTTTTTTTTTCTCCTTCTTCTTCTTCTTCTTTTTTGCTAACGCTTTTGGTCTTTTCATCTTGCTCAGAATTTCTGTACTCTGGTGCCGCCGGACGCATCGGACTCGATGCAGCATCGCCGGCCTTTTCGGCCGACTCGTTTACCTGGATCGCCTCCATGACCAAGGTCGTCACGGCCGTGTGCCTGATGCAGCTCGTGGAGCGCGGCCTCGTCAATCTGGACGACGACGTGCGTCCCCGCTTCGCCGAGATGCAGACGGTGCAGGTTCTGCGCGGCTTCGAGGAGGACGGCACGCCGTTGCTCGAGGCGAACACGGAGCCGATTACGCTCCGGTAAGGAAGAGAAGAAGCGTCTGCCTGCCCCCCCCCCCCCTCCTCTCCCTCTTTCTTTCTTTCTCTTCCGCTATCCCTGACAGCATCTTCTCGCCAAGCGGGCCCCTTTTAGACAACCAAAAACAAGCTGACGCAAGAGTCGTATGAATAAAAAATAGGATGCTCCTCTCGCACACGTCGGGCTACCCGTACGAGTTCTCCAACCCGCGGGCGCTGCAGTGGTCCCAGCGCGAGGACCGCAAGGGTAAGTTCCCGGCGCGCAGCCGCGCCGCCATCGACACGCCCCTCGTGTACGCGCCGGGGGAGTACTGGAACTACGGGACGGGGCTCGACTGGGCCGGCGAGCTGCTGTCGCTCATCACGGGCCGGTCGCTCGGGGCATACATGGAGGAGCACGTCTTTGCGCCGCTAGGCATGCGCGACACGGGCTTCTACCCGTCGCGGCTGCCACAGACGGCGGGCCGCTTCGTCGCGGACCTGGCGCGCCGCGGGGGCCGTCTCGAGGCCGCCGAACCGGGGCCGCCCGCCGGAGCCGGAGCCGTCGTCGAGGACTGGACCATGGAGGGCGGCGGCGGCGGGCTCTTCTCGACGGCGGGCGACTTTGCGGCGTTCCTGCAGGGCCTGCTCGCGGGCCGGCTGCTGTCCGATGCGTCGCTCGAGACGCTCTGCGCGCACCAGCTGAGCCCGGGTCAGGTCAGGGGCATCGAGGCCTTCACGTACGACATGGGCGTGCACGGCATCGTGGCGCCCGAGCTTCCGAGGCACGCGCCCATGCAGCAGGCCTTTGGCGGCATGGTCAACGTCGACGACGTGCCGGGCAAGCGGCGCAAGGGGTCCATCTCGTGGAGCGGCGCGTCGGGCCCGCGATGGGTGCGTAAACCCCCCCTGATCCCTTCCCTTTTTTTTTTTGCTCTTTTTGTGGCGTGTGTATGTGTGTTGATGACGATGCTGACTCGCGCGCACGCCGCGTGAACTTATAGTGGCTTGATCGCGAAACAGGCATCGCGGGCGTCATGATGCTCAACGTCATCGAATACGACCCTGCTGCGAGTGATGCGGGCGCACCGCCGTCGGGACTGCTATGGCAGAAGCTCGAGGCGGCGACGTATGGCCATCTTTTGAAATAGGGATGAGAATTTTTTTTTATCATCATGTCAAACTAGGTAGCAGAGTATTCATCGCTGGATAGGCCTGTTTGTTCTTGTCATGGGGAAAGCTGGGCTAGGTCGGGGGGCTCGGACTCGCTGTAAAAAGTATTGATTCAGGGTTAGGGTTATGTCGTACTTCCGACAAGTCCATGGCGGGGATCAGAGCCGCCAACTGACACAGCTGGATGATGATGGGCCTAGCAACGATTAGCAAAGGGAAAGAAAAACCCCGAAATTTTCGACAGAAACACGGAAAATTTTTCAAACATGCCCTTCTTTTTTCCGAATCTCTTTCACCTGCTGTAGGCTACCATTGAGCCGTCTCTACCTCCCAAAGAAAGAAAAAAGAGACTTGCGTCACTGGCCACCATATATTAGTTAGTGCGCGGCCTCCCCGCCACAAGGCGAACCGCCACCCCACTTTCAAAGTCCCTTGGCAGTCTGTCGCTTCCCATCGCAAAAGCACCCTTCTTCCTCCTCCCCCATAGGTGCCTACCGATATCTGGTTTTTCCTTTTCCTCGTCTCTCTCCCCGATCCAAACACCGCACACGTCCGCCAGCATGTCCAATCGCCAGCTCGCCCGCGACATGCAGGTCGAGTTCCAGGCCCGCTTCCAGGCCAAGCAGGCCCGCCGCGAGGCCACCAAGGCCTCCAAGCAGGACCCCGTCCTCAAGAAGCAGATCCAGGAGCTCCTCAAAAAGGGCGAGACGCAAAAGGCCTACCAAAAGGCCAAGGTCCTGCTCTCCAAGCAGGCCCTCGCCCAGCAGATGGACCAGATGGCCGACATGGCCGAGCTGTCGGCCGCCCAGATCCAGGCCAACAACTCGATGAACCGCATGACGCACATGATGGCCTCGTCCTCCAAGGTTATGAATGTCGCGCAAAAGAATACCAATCCGGAAAAGGTACGCGACATTTCCCCCCTCCTCTTTCTCTTTCTCTTCTTGTCGTCACCTATTCGCCAAGGAGCCACCTGCTGACATTAACCCTCCACCCCCCCCCCCCTCCCTCAGACTCTCCACACCCTCGAACAGTTCAAGCAGCAAAACGAAGAATACGCCATGTCCAACGGCATCTACCAGGACGCCATCACCCAGTCCACGTCCACCCAGGTCGGCGAGGACGCCGTCCACGAGCTCCTCGGCAAGCTCGCCGACGACGCCGGCATCGAGCTCTCCCAGGAGCTCAACAAGGCCACCCCGGCCACCGCCGAGCCCGCCACCGCCCAGACAAACGACCCCACGGCCGAAGAGGAGGATGCGCTCCAGCAGCGCCTGCGTGCGTTACGGGCATGAAATATTAATCTATCAGAATAAGCGAAAAAGAAAAAAATGGAAAAAAATGGAAAAGATGCCGAGGTGGTGAGGATATGGGGCGTGCTGTGTTCATTGCGCTTCCTGTGCAGAGAGAGAATGGAAAGACGGCAAGCAGAATGAGGGCGGCGATGCTGCCATCTTCCGCTAGACACGGTCACTCATTCATTGTATATTGGCGTTTTTTTCTCGGTTGGAATCAATTTGTTTTTTTCTTCTCCTGATTCTATTTCATTTGTAGTCGTTGAGCATTGCTATTTATACCTTGTCATGACATCTAACACGAAAACGTTCAAAACATCTTCTACTGTCTTTATTTTTCCTTCTGCAGAGTGTTCACAGACCTTCTCCGACATGCAATCATAAATTCACAGACTCCGTGCCCTTTTTAAAAGCTTCTTCTTCTTCCTTCACATGGACGGATATCCCCACAGAGGCTCTAGATACCGACTGCTCCCTTCACGGGCGTGCCGACTACATGTACAGACTCGCCACGGCCGTAATGTCGCGCTTAATCATCTCCTGCGCCTGCTGCATCTTCTGGTACAGGTCGGGGTCGCCGATGATGCGCGCCGCGTTCTTGACCTCGCGGCACGTCTCGTCCAGCCGCGTCATGGTGCGCACAATGGTGCCCTCCAGCACGTCCGTCAGCGCCGTGATGTTCTTGAAGCTCATGCCCCGCGCCCACTCGTACACGACTTCCATGAGGCCGAACCGCGGCCGCGACACAAAGTCGTTGGAGTCTTCCGATGACAGGATCACCTGCAGTCGCGTCTGCACATCGTTGACCTTTTCGGATATGGCCACGATGTGGTCCCGCCCACGCTCCAGGTTGCCCGTCAGCACTGGCTCCACGGTCGTCTTCTCCTGGAACACAAACGCGGACAGCAGCGCCGCAATCTCGGCAGGCTCAAACTCGGCCAGCACGTTGTCGAGGATGAGCTCGGTGAGGACAAGCTCGTCGCCGGAATGCACCTCGCACGCCACCTTGCCCTTGAGCTGGATCCGCGTCGCGTCGTCGATGAAGCCAAGCTCCTTGAGCACCTGCACCCGCTGCTCGTAGTCGGGAAGAAGCTGCAGGTTCTGGTCCGACAGCGAAGACTTGAGCTGCTGGATGTGCTCCTTGATCAGCCACTCGTCGTGGCACATGGCAAAGTGCTTGAGAAACGCCGGACACGACATGGCCGGCGATGTGCTCATCTTCTTGGCAAGCTGCCCTCGTTGCTCTATAATCTCCTGCAGCTGCAAGCTCTTGATCTTGGCCATGTCCACCTCGTCCCACTTGTCGTCCCACGAGACACAAATCTCCTGCAACTTGTCCAGCGCTTGCAGGGCCACCTCGCCGCGCTTCATGATGTCGGGTACGGTGCCCTTGAGCACCCATCTCGTCAGGCACTCCACGTCGCTCAGCGGAACGTGCAGCGTCTTGGTGTGCATGCGCTTGCGCCCCTGCGGCAGCTTGTGCAGGTACTTGCGATACGCAGGCAGGAACGGCAGCAGGTCGGTGCCGTCGCGGCGATCGCGCAGCGGCTTCAGCGCGCATACGTGCAGGGTGGGATCTTCGATTGTGCTTCTGGGACTTACGCCCTCTGTGAGCAAGATACCTACGGTGCGGATACCGTCCCAGTTGAAAACAATCAGGCGTTGCTGCGAAAACATTCGGCGACCGATTGTAATCTTGAGCAGGCCCTTGTACAATTCGGTGGTGAGCTGTTTGTAGTCTTGCGCAGCTTGGTGGCATTCATCAACGACGACGTCGCAAATTTTGCACGACTCGCGCTTCACCTTGTCCAAATCTGCCTGGGCTAGTTTGACATCCTTTTCATGCTCGGGAAGGAGTTGCTGTGTGGCGTGCTCTGAGAAACTGCGTTTAATCATCTCTTCAATCTTGAGCGCTTCAACACGCAACAGGTTTAGAATCATGTTGTAGGTTAGCCTGAACTGCGATCGAAGCTTGGACGGCTCGCCGAGAAGCATGTTCCGCAGGTCTGTGACAGGAGGGACATCGTCGCCACCAGGCGGAACAATGATGACAGACCCAACCTTGTCCAGACCGCGACGGCCGGCACGACCCGCCATTTGCGTGTATTCACCGGGCAGCAGGTTGCGGAACGAGTGTCCGTCGTGTTTGCGGTAGCCAGAAAATACGACGGTCCTGGTCGGCAGGTTGAGCCCCATGGCAAAGGTTTCGGTAGCAAACAACACCTTGACGAGCGTCTCGGCGAATAGAATCTCCACCAGCTCCTTGACAATTGGCAGTAAGCCACCGTGATGCACTGCAATACCTCGGCCCAGCAGTTCTCGCAGGCGAATAATCTGCGGCAGCACGCGATCCTCTGGTTTGAGTCGGGCGATGGACTTTTCGATAATCATGTGAATGTGGCTCTTTTCGGATGCTGTACAAAAGTCTTGGTTGCTGAGTGCGTCGGCATTCTCCTCGCATCGCTTCTTGGAAAAGACAAAGATGCATGCTGGTAGAAGTGTGCTGCGCTTCAGGTACTGGACCAGATGCACCCACAGGTTCTTGTCCTGCGCTGCAGAAGCAAAGCCGGGTCTTCCAGAGCGGCCCATGTGGCCAGGCGTGTGGCTCGCTCGAGGAGGGCCTCCTCCGCCGCCGCGACCTCCTCTCTGGTTTCCGCCTCGCTGCCCGCCTCCGCGTTGTTGGGCACCGCCGCGGCCACCCCGCTGCTGCTGGCTACCACGCTGCCCGCCCCGGGGGTTGCCTCCGCGAGTCGCGACAGTCGTCTCCGCGCCCTTGTTTTTATCTTTGCTTTGCAGCGTAGCGTGTGCGTCTTTCCATCCCTTTTCGAGGAACTTTTTGTCCGAGTCTACGATTTTGTGAATGTCTTTGCCGGCCCAGAGGTAGTGCTCCAGAGGAACAGGTCTCTTGGCTGTAGAAATGACGTAGATGTCTTTTTGCTTTGTGCGTCCAACCCACGATGCGAATTCATGGGTGTTGGGCACGGTAGCGGAGAGGAGGATGAGTGAAATGTGCTCTGGAAGCATAATGATGACTTCCTCCCAGACCACACCTCGCTCGAAATCGTTGACATAGTGAACCTCGTCGAAGATGACAAACTCAACGTCACGAATCAAATCGGCGCCGCGATACAGCATGGATCGCAGAATCTCCGTGGTCATGATGAGGCAGCTAGCCTCGGGGTTGATTTGCACGTCACCGGTGAGGATACCGACCTCGTCAAAGGTTTCTCGAAAATCGCGAAACTTTTGATTGCTGAGCGCCTTGATGGGCGATGTGTAGATGGCCTTGGTCATGTGCTTAGCAGCCAGAGCAATCGCGTATTCTGCAACGACAGTCTTGCCTGCAGATGTGTGTGCGGCGACAAAAACAGAGTCACCATTCTCAAGATGATAGACGGCCTCTTTTTGAAACGTATCCAGCTCGAATGGCCATTCTCGCGCCATGTCTGGTACCAGCTCTCTGAAATTGGTCATTTCCTTGCGTATGTCCACCATGTGAGCCCACTCCCTGCCCGCTTTCTTAGCACGAGAAGTTGCAAGTACGCCATGCGGCTCGAGAGACGGGAACTCAATGGGCAGGATTTCGTCAATATCGTCATCGTCATCCCCTTCCTCGTCCTCTTCCCCTTCCTCTTCTGCATCCTCTGACAGGTCTCCGTCTTCCCTGCCCTCGTCGCCTGGCGCTCGTTCCGGCGCCTCCTCCAAGACCTGCTGGACAGCATTCTCGGCATCCTGGTCCTGCTGCGTCTTCTTCTTTGCAAAGTCGATGCCTCGTTGCATGCCGGGCGCTACCTGGAGCAAGCCATCGTCGGTGAAGTGGATGACTCTGTCGAGCTTGTTACCGCCGGACCCGCGCTCGCCGCCAGATTCGGCCAGAACCTGGTCCTCCAAAGCAGCAGTGGCCTCGATGCCCTCGAGGCCGCCGGGCGCGAAGGGGAAGAAGCCGGCGGCGCCTCGGACAAAGTCGGCACGGTTGGCGGGCTTGCGGAGCAGGCTGGTCGAGTTTTTGGCGTTGGCGCTGTGGCGCGGCACCGTGACATTCTTGTAGCCTGTGACGCGTCCTTCGAGTCCCTGGCGCTGGAAGCGGGTGACGGTCCTGGTCTGCGTCGGCGCAATCCGAAAGAGCGATGAGTAGTCGGCTTCGTAGTCCCAGCGCTGCTGCAGGCGGTTCAGCCACTCATCTGAGAATTCGGGCGATGGTGAGAGGTAAAGCTCCTCCAGCTGGGCCTTGATGCGGGCCGGGTCTTGGCAGCCCCCTTTGCGCAGGTTTTGGATGGCAGCATCATCCGAGTCTTGCGCCTGCAAGAGGTCATCTATGCTGGGCATTTTCTCCCAACCTGCAGTGTCCGGTGATGAGGACCTTGACAAGTACGGGTTGAAGCTGTGGTGTTTGCATTTACCCCACCATGAATCTATGGCGATGATGCAGGTGTGGAGCTTGGTCAATAGTTACTGAGTAACCAAGAACAAGGCACCAACGCGCACCGAGCTCGAGTCGGATAAGATAATACGTTTTTTGGAGTAAATTTAGACTAGTTGAAGCTATTGTTGGGTTTCATTACGATCTAATAGAACCGGTCATGCGTCATCCCCGGCGATACCATCCAAGTCCACATCCTCATCTCCCTGTTATACCGTCTTTTTGCAGACGTCTGTATCTAAGCCTGAGTGGTATTGTCTTTTTATCTGTTATAGGCGGCACTTGATGATGATCCCGGAAGAGAAATTTGGCCCGGGATTTACACCCCGTCTGTGACGTGATTTGAGTGTAGTCAGCGACCAATCAGCCGCACCCTACCGCCAAAACGTTCAGATATCGACGTCAAGAAATCTCAAAGCATTTCCGCTCAACGCTTGCTTATTCTGTCATTTTGCCTACGAATGCTGGAGCAGGAGCCTGTATCAGAGCCTGCCCCGCTTCTAACTTGCTAGTTCAAACGAGCTGCCCGAACGAGGCTACAAGTAGGCCGCCGCGACACGACCAGTAGCGACTACAGTACTCACTTTACCTACGGTGTATACATGGCAAACAAGTAGCTAGTAAGCAATATATTTGGTCATATTTGCACCAGAAGCAGCGGGGCTCGCCGTCTTCGGCATGCGGCGTTCCGTCGTTGCATGTTACTAAGTCCAAGTCGATCCCCATATCGGTCACGGTAAACTCTCCGCCCTCTCGGACACATATCAATTTTTGAACCTTTTCTTTCTCGGAGTTTCTCTTTGCCGTTTCTTGACAAATTCCAAGAGCTCTCGGTTCAGTCAATTCCTGAAAAAAAAAAACTATACAGTGCTGGCAGTTGCAAAAACTTTCACAAGCTTCCACGAACTCCGGCGTAAGCCATTCCTTCCCTGCCGTTGGCCAAGTAAGTGTGCACCGTACTCAATACGGATGTGACAGAACTCGTACTCTGATAAAGTAGTCTCCTAGCATGTCAGCCAATGCAGCCAGCTCCGCCGCTCCCCTGCGTGTCGCCGTCGCCGGCGCCGGGGTCGTCGGCCTCACCCTCGCCGCCGGGCTGATCGAGCACGGCGTCGACGCCGTCCTCTACGAGCAGGCCCGCGCGCTGCAGGAGATTGGCACCGGCATCGGGCTTCTCCCGACGGCCGTCGCAGCCATGGAGGCACTGAGCCCGCGCATGGCCGAGGGCGTGAAGCGCGTGTCGTTCCAGTCGCCCTTTTTTCTCGGTCTGATTGACGGCGCGTCCGACGAGGACCTCTCCCTCCGGACAGACAAGGGTCGGCTCTACGACGTGGTCGTCCCCGACGAGCAAGGGCGCAGCCTGTACACGACGGCGCGGGCGACGCTGATCGCGGAGCTGTTGCGGTACGTGCCCGCCGAGAGGCTCGAGCTCGGCAAAAAGGTGGTGGATGTGGTTTCAGGGTCGGACGATGAGCCGGTGACGTTGGTGTTTGCGGACGGCACCACCGCAGAGGCAGATGCCGGTTCGTAAACCCTCATTCTGTCCCATCCCTGCCCCTGCAAGGGTATGCACGGAGGTGCCGCAGTCGCTGACATGGGTTCTTTCAGTGGTCGGCTGCGACGGCATCAAGTCCCGCGTGAGGCGCGTCATGCTCGGCGACGCCCACCCCGCGTCTACGTGCCAGTACGCGCACGAGGTGTGCTACCGCGCACTCGTCGACACCGCCGCCCTGCGTCCTATCCTAGGCCCGCTGCTCGCCGAGTCCACGGCCATGTACCTCGCGCCGGGCGCCTACCTCATCGTGTACCCCGTGGGCAACCGCGCCAACATCTCCGTGTACGTTGACGATGACGACGACGACGACGACAACGCCAGCAGCACCGCTCCTCGGCCAGCGCCCGACCAGAATCACGGACGAGTGGCGGCGCGGGCCGAGCTTGCCGCCAAGCTCGAGGCCCGGCTCGGCCGCAGCATGCGCGCCGTTGTAAGTCTCCTCCCCGAGCAGGTCAGCGCGTGGGCGCTGCACGACCTCTTTGAACACCCGCTGGCGACGTACGCCGCGGGGCGGGTGTGCGTGGCGGGCGACGCGGCGCACGCGGCGACCTCGCACCACGGTGCGGGCGCGGGAATCGGGGTGGAAGACGCGGCCGTGCTGTGCAAGCTGCTGGCGCGGGTCCGGGAAACGCTGGCCACAAGCGCAGGACGCGGCGCCGTCGGACCGAGGGCGAGAAGCAGGGCGGCAATGGTCAAGGAGGCCGTGGCGCTGTACGACGGGGCCCGCCGGGAGCGCTCGCAGTGGATGGTGTGGAGCAGCCGAAGACAAGGCCGGCTGATGAAGTGCAGGGTGCCGGGGATCAATGCCGACATGGGCAAGATTGAGGAGGATCTGCGAGGGCGTTCGCGGACGCTGCTGACGTGGGATGCGGAGGCGACGTTGGAGAGGACATTGAGGGAGCTGGATGAGCGGGTTGCAGCGATGGAGGGAGCATATCACAGCCGGGGATGATGATCTGTAACAGAGTCAGTTGTTGTCTTTGTGCAACAGTTGAAAGGCAAATCACGTCCAGGCATAATTGTCTGCAATAGAGTCACTTGTTGACTTTGTGCAAAAGTTGAAAGCCAAATCACAACCAGAAACGATCATCTATAACAAAGTCAGTACATTTTTAGTACAAGAGTTGAAAACCAAATCACAGTTCCATCATTTATAGAAAAAAAAAACATAAAACTCAGCTTTCTTTCTTGTCCGAGTGTGAGAAAAACCATGTCACAAAAAAAAGGTTGAAGAAAAAGTTGTTGACAAAAGCGCCAGAGGCAGACAAATGAATCATTAAAGACACTAATGGTCGGGATATACAGACAATGAGGAATACAAGTACAGGTCCCAGCCGTTTTTTGTCCATCTATCAGGTAAAAAAGATGTGCCGAATCGGGCAGCACGTAAAACTCTTTCCGGCCGCGCCGCGACTTGTCCTATGTCAAGGTTCGTCGCCGCCGCCCCCCGCGGGGCCAGTTTGTTAGTGGGCAACTGTTCTTTTTCCTTTCTCTTCTTCTTCTCTATGTTCTCCAAATGGACCCAACATCGGCAACCACGTAGGTAGGGCCTGATTAGACCTTGAGCATCTTGGCGGCCCAGTCCTCAATCAGCTTCTCGGTGGGGAAGCTCATCTCCTCGAGCTTCTGGGCGTAGGGGGTGGGGACCTCAGCGCCGGTGACGCGCTGGGCAGGGCCGTCGAGGTAGTCAAAGGCGTACTCCATGGTCAGGGCGAGAATCTCGGAGCCGACGCCAAAGGCGGGGAAGCCGGACTCGACGGACAAGAGACGGCGGGTCTTCTTGACCGAGTTGACAATGGTCTCGACGTCGAGGGGCTTGACGGAACGCAGGTTGATGACCTCGGCGTCGACGCCGTAGTTCTTCTTGAGGTTCTCGGCGGCGGTCAGGGCCTGGCCGACGCAGCGGGAGAGGGTGACAATGGTCAGATCCTTGCCGGAGCGCTCAATCTTGGCCTTGCCAAAGGGAATGACAAAGTCGTCCTTTTGGGCGGCCTCGGACATGGGGAAGGTCTGGCCGTACATGAGCTCGTTCTCGAGGACGACGACGGGGTTGGGGTCACGGATGGCGGCCTTGAGAAGACCCTTGGCATCCTCGGCACTCCAGGGGGTGACGACCTTGAGGCCAGGGATGGAGCCGTACCAGGCCGAGTAGTCCTGGGAGTGCTGGGCGGCGACACCGGAAGCGAAGCCGTTGGGGCCGCGGAAGGTGATGTTGCAGGGCTGGATACCGCCGGACATGTAGAGGGTTTTGGCGGCGGAGTTGACGATTTGATCAATGGCTTGCATGGCAAAGTTGAAGGTCATGAACTCGCACTAGAGAGGGGAAGGGAGGTGTACATGTTAGCTGCTTGGTCAAAAGAAGCTGAGCTCTGAAGCTCGCATTCCGACAGCTCCGCAGAGCGCGCCGATTGAGTGCCGTGCACTAGAGATGACGACCAGAAAAGACTTACAATGGGGTGCAGGCCACTGAGAGCAGCGCCGACAGCGAGACCGCAGAAGCCGCTCTCGGTGATGGGGGTGTCAATGACACGCTTGTCGCCGAAGCGGTCGAGAAGACCCTTGGTGACTTTATAGGCGCCGTTGTACTGGGCAACCTCCTCGCCGAGGATGAAGGTCTTGGGGTTGGACTCGAGCTCCTCGGCGAGAGCCTCATTGAGGGCCTCACGAACCGTGTACTCCTTGACACCGTTTCCGTCGGCGTAGGATCTCGCGGCGTGGTTGGCGCCAAAGTAGACGGGGCGGTGGACGGCGCGGGTGTACTGTGCGAGGGCGGCGCTGGCCGAGCCGCTGGGGACGACGGGGGCGCGTGCGGCGGCGGCCTTGGTGGCCAGGCGGGCGGCAGGTCGGAGGAGTCGGGACATGATGGTTGACTGTTTATCGTCGCTGTCGTCGTTGCTGACGTTGTGTGGCAGTGGTTGTGGTGGCGGTGGTGGTGGTGGTGGGTGTTTTTTTTTTGTGTTGAGGGAGATTCGTAGAGGTCGGGGCGAATTCGCTTGACTATACAGATGAACAAAGGAGGAATCAATTCACAACAGCTGCTATAGCTGAAGACCAGCCCGATTGATGGTGACAAGGATTGACAAGTAAAGGCCGCAGGAGGGGGAGGGGAAAAGAGGAGGAGAAGAGGAAGAAGAGTCGGATTTTGGGTGAGATGTGAAGCAGAAGGAGGTTGAGAGGGAATTTACGGAGCACGGCGAACGCAGCTTTTGGCCTGGCTTGGCCTAGTCTGGTCTGGTCTAATCAAGGGCCCATGCATGGCATTGCAGCTCTTTTTTTTTTTTCTTCCCTCCTTCTAATCTGTACCCTCTCTGCTTTTCACCTATTTCGGGGCTCCCCCCCCCCCCCCTTGTCCAGTTCAAGGCCGGTTCCGCAGCAGCAAGGCACAAGTGTGGCTCCCGTTGAGGCCCGCAGAGCCCGCTATTCACCTTACCCAAATTCTCATTTAGCGCATTCTTAGGCTTGTCCCAGGCAGCCCTTTTCTGGGTTCTTGCAGTCTTTTTTTTTTGGCGCATTTTCCATGCTGTAATTGTTGGGACGAGGAACCAAAGCTGGCCAACTCCCTCTCATTGGTTGGCCGCGGTCACGTGCATTACAATGTCGAACATGCTGCATCGTCTTTCAACCTACCCGGTATTCAAGATGTTGAGTTAGGGGAGTAACCAACAGAGCGGGTTGGCTTCTGTTTGAAAGACTGCAAAACTCACACGGATTGCAGGCGGTGTAATACGACTTTTCTTTATAGATTTAGTACATGGTCTGTTGCTTTGTTGCTTTGTTGCTGCTGATAGAGGTGTGCTATGCTATACCTGGTACCAGTGCGCCAATTTCCCACCTGATTTCTTCATCAACGGACGACGGACAAAGATTAATGAATTGACAATGTATATAAAAAGCAAGGCCTTGTCTTTATGGAATACCATTGAATGAACAAGCAATCAAGTCAAGAACCTCGAATAAAATACCACACAGAACAAGGACTAACATGAAAAAGTGATATTAGGTTATTAGTACAGTCCTGCGTCAAAATGGCTGTGCCAAAGTTTTGCAGAATAATGAACCAGACGCACCAGTTCACGACATGCCGCATTTCAAAAATCAATTCAACATGTCTACATGACCTCAAAGGCACTGCTGATGTACTATTTCTTCTGGAATTATAATTGGCCTTGTTGGGCTTGCTTTTTGCTATTGCTAGCCGTGAGTATGGCTCATTTTGAGTCATATACACTCCCTCGCATCACTCTTCAAAATACTTACACACAATGACCAACTTCGACGACTGAATGCGAGTCAGTCACGCACTCACTTACGAGCTTACGAGAAATTCCTTGAAAAAACCAAAAAGTTATTACGTACGTCTATATATACACTTGGTATGAAGTCTTTTGTCCCATCCACCTCTCCATCCCACCTCTCCATTGCCCAGCCTTTTATGAATCCCGATTGTAGTGATATTAATATGTTGTCCACCATCAAGCCACACTTGCCGGCTTCCATCCCCTATTGTGTTCCCTTTCCTTACTCGGGCTTGCGCGCAACCATCAGGTACATGGGAGTGAACAGGTGCTCCTTGCCACCAGCCACCAGGCAGTCGGCGGCCAAAGCCAGACTGTCTGCCGTCTTCTTGGTACCCGCAGGCGCCAGACCAATAGTCTCGAGCGCGCCCGCGAGGCTGTGAGCGATGAAGCGACCCCACTTGGTCATGCGAACAATGGTAAACACATCACCGGCAGATTGGATGTAACGCATCTCACCAGACAGGGGCCAGTACCACGGCGAGGGGTCGGGCCGGTCAGCCAGATCCTCGTGGTGCAGCATCTCGAAGCCCGAGTCCTTGATGGCGTCTAGAGCCTCCTGAACCTTGCACATGTTGGAGATGCCGTCGCCCTGCTCGATTCCAAGACGGATCTCGCGGTGGTGAAGGTTATTGTTGTCATACTCGTCAGTCATAAGCCACTCGTACACGCCAAACACGCCGCCGGGCTTGAGCACGCGGAAGATTTCGCTATAGATACCCTTCAGGGTCGGCGCGTGGACTGTGGCCTCGATGGCGTACACGGCATCGAAGCTGTTGTCGGGGAACGACATTTGCATAAAGTCACCCTTGACGAATTTGAGCTGGTTGGAGAGGCCCTCCTTGGCAGCATAGTGCGTGGCGCGGTCGATCTGATAATCGTTGTTGTTCAGGCCCGTGACGTGGCACCCGGTGAACTTGGCGATCTCGCGAGCGGGACCGCCAACACCGCACCCGACATCGAGAACCTTCATGCCCTCCTTGATGCCGATGCTGTGCGCGAGGTAGTGCTCGTGGCGGGCAATGGCCTGATAGAAGGGTTCGCCGACGGAGAAGCGACAGAAGTGGAAAGACTGGCCCCAGCCGTACTCGTACAGGTCGGTCGCGAGGTTGTAGTAGCTACCGAGGGGGGTTAGCACGAGTCGCCGTCCGTTTGGCCAATGCACGTCTTGGACTCACTGTCTGGTAAGCGTGGCATACTCGGCAGTACGAGCCTGTATTGATACCGTTAGCAATGATGAAACACTGGCAATGGCTCAGCGCCAACTTACAGCGCGCTCCTCGGCCGTCTCGTTCTCAGCGGGCTTGTTGTCCCAGTGCTTGAAGTACTCGTCGACAGCAGCCTTTTTGGCATCGCCACCCTTGCTGAACATGGCAGCGATACCGCCCTTGGCCTGGGCAGACTTGCCGTGCATCGCCTTGTTGAAGGCAGCATCACGAGCGTGATCCTCGCCCTCGAGCTTCTGGGTGGCAGAGGGAGCCATGTTGAATGCCTGGTAGGACAGGTGGAAAGAGGTACAAACAATGAACAGAGACGCAACAAAAGCCTTGCAAATCAGCAAACACGAATGATGGATTTGTCTTGAAACTTGGAAGAAAGGAGAGAAAGAAGGAAGACAGAGATGGTGATAGGAGTCAATTGGGGCGGGACGCGGGAGCTCTTAAACATTGGTAGCCACGGTTCCGGGGGGGCCTTTGGCTTTCTCGATTTTCAGGACGAATGCCCACTTGGCACCGCCCCTGACTGGTGGGTTGGCAATCAAAAAATGCAGAATTGGCTGGCTTGTGACGCGACGCTAGTCTTTTTCGGGGACATCACATAGCGCTAGTGCTATATATGGTAGGCGGTAGAGGATCTTGTTCCGAGTACGAATTCGAACCGGCAGAACCGCTATCGATAAGGATTTATTTTGTGGCGGTGCTCCAGTGGCTGGCGGGGTGGACTTTTAGCTCTGCGGTGGCGTAGCAGCATTTTATCTAAGCATCCATTATTTTTTGAGAGCAGTCCTCCTCCGTCTGTGCAATCGCGACATCATTTCCATCGTTTGCCCTCTTGCACGACAACAGTAACCACCCCAGCACAGCTCGTCGTCATGCCGCCGCAAATCAAGCAAGATCTCAACCGCTCCGGATGGGAGTCTACAGACTTTCCATCCGTTTGCGAAAACTGCCTACCCGAAAACCCGTACGTAAAGATGCTCAAGGAAGACTACGGCGCCGAATGCAAATTGGTAAGCACAGACCGACCTCGACAAGCAGTAGAACGATAGTTCAAGGAAGAGGAAAAGAATACTGACACTCAACTCACAGTGCACGAGACCTTTCACGATTTTCAGCTGGAGCGGCACCCGTACCCAAGGACGGCGCAAGACAACGATGATCTGCCTGACATGCGCCCGCCTCAAGAACTGCTGCCAGAGCTGCATGCTCGATCTGTCCTTTGGGCTGCCCATCGCCGTACGCGATGCCGCGCTAAAGATGGTCGCTCCCGGTCCCCAGTCCGACATCAACAGAGAATACTTTGCGCAAAACAATGAGAAGCTCATTGAAGAGGGCAAAGGCACAGAAGAATACGAGAAGACGGACGAGAAGGCGCGCGAGCTGCTGCGACGCCTCGCCGCCAGCAAACCCTACTTTCGAAAAGGCAGAACCGTCGACGAGTCTGAGCTGGCCGGCGCGAGCACTGGTGGCGACCCCGCGGTCGGTGCTGGTGTTGGCGGCCCAGGACCTATCCGAACCAGGGACTCGCGAGCCGCTCGCGCAGCTGGAGCGAGGACTGGCACCGGCAAGGGCCGCGCAGCGTTTCCAAGCGCCGCGCAACTACCACCGGGTCCCAGCGACTGGCTTCCACCGGACGACAAGAACATCATGTCGCTGTTTGTCACGGGCGTGGAGGACGACTTGCCCGAGTTCAAGCTGCGCGACTTTTTCAAGGCACACGGTAAAATTAAGAGTCTTGTCTGCTCGCACATGTCGCACTGCGCCTTCATCAACTACGAGACGAGAGAAGCCGCGGAAAAGGCGGCTGCCGCCTGCCAAGGGCGCGCCGTCATCGCCGGATGCCCGCTGCGCATTCGCTGGGGCCAGCCCAAGGCTATCGGCAACATGGACAAGGAACAGCGCTCCCAGATGCTGCGCGATGCGCGGATCCGACAGGCCTCCAGGATGCGACAGCAAGGAGCCATTGAGGCTGGACAGGCACAATCCTCAGCATCGACGGCACCAGTGGCTGCCCCGCCCGGTGGTGAGGATGCGCCCAACTATGCCAGTTTGGCTGGTGAATGATGACTCGGCTTGGGAATTGAGATTGACAAGCATCTTGGCGTTTATTTGGGCGGCATTTTTCACAACATGTACAAAGTTCGTAGCCTAGAGCTGGCACGTGTGGCGAACGGCATATTTGGACAGGAGGGTATCATTGGCGTCTAGTTGGCATGATTATATAGTACAGGACTTTTTTTTTTATAATTATACAAGAGCAGTTTCCTCTTCCCTTTACTTGGAACCACCTCCGCAGCAACCACCCCCAGAGATGCCGCTGCCCGCTGTTTTTATGCTTTCATTGTCGCCTCGCTCGGTATGTTCGTGGATTCGTAGCTCTGTAGTTTCGCCGGTCAGCACAATCTGTTCCTGGACCCGACGACCCTGTAGGCTTCTTCTTCTTGCTGTGTCGGGACGGCCTTCTACACTTACTGTACATGGCGTCCTGCCCGTCCATCTTCTTGCCCTGCACCACGTTTTCGCGCAGGAACTTGGCCACCTGCGTCGCGTGCTCGATGCGCTCGCCGACGCTGCCGTCTTTGGGGTCGAGAGCCTGCTTGTCTCTGAACCCGCCCCGGATCTGGCTCTGCGCCGCGAGGAGCATGGGAGTGTCGCCTGCGAGGCTGGTCAGCATAAGCGTCCTACATAGTCAACTTGAGATGATGCCGGGCGGTGTCGTACCTTGGAAGGCGACTCGAGCTGCGCGCAAGAGATTTCGGTAGGCTACAACGGCGGCCATTGCGATTGATCTTGGTGAGTTGAAGGTTGCGGCATGCAACTAGGAAGCTCCAACAATGTCTGATCCCGGAGACCCAGTTCAGCCGGTTCCGCCTTTTTATCGCCTTCAGCACCAACAAGTTTGTTCCCAGCCACGGACGGCCCTGTGGCGTGCTACTGGTAGGACCTTGCGCCCCACCAAAATCTTTTTATGCGCTCGCCCCGGCTCAAGGAGGAAGAAAAAAAAATAACCCCCACTAGACTTGTAGGGTGAGCCTACTCTTCTCCTCCCTCTTCTCCATCCCAACAACATCCTTCACGCAATAGTAATGGCTTCTATCGCGCCGGTTGAGCTGCCGCTGCCGGTCCTCCCCGAGGGCTGGAGCGCTGACAAGGACTTCAAGGCCATTGGCAAGCTGTCTGGTGCCACCCAGCGCAGCATCGAGCCTGTCGGTCCTCACTTCCTCGCCCATGCCCGCCGTGCCCGCCACAAGCGCACCTTTTCCGAGGATGACCGCATCCAGGCCCAGGAGAGCGCCAAGAAGACCGAGGACGCCGACGAGAGCGAGGAGGAGGAAGAGGAGGACCCCATGCTGCTGCAGCGCGAGGCCAAAGACTGGAAGGTGAGACGACACACTTGTGGATGTATATATATCTATCTATATACACACACGAACAGCATATCTTCAATTTGACAAGAACATCTGCTAATACCTGCCACAGTCCCAGGATCACTACAAGATTCTTGGTCTCTCCAAGTACCGCTGGAAGGCCACCGAGGAGCAGATCAAAAAGGCCCACCGCAAGAAGGTCCTGAAGCACCACCCCGACAAGAAGGCCGCCTCCGGTAAGACCGAGGACGACCAGTTCTTCAAGTGCATCCAAAAGGCCACCGATGTCCTCCTCGATCCCACCAAGCGTCGCCAGTACGACTCTGTCGATGAGGAGGCCGACGTCGAGCCTCCTGGCAAGAAGCAGCTCGCCAAGGGCGACTACTACAAGCTCTGGAGCAAAGTCTTCAAGGCCGAGGGTCGCTTCTCCAAGACGCACCCCGTGCCCTCCTTTGGCAGCGCCGACGCCACCAAGGAGCAGGTCGAGGACTTTTACAACTTTTGGTACAACTTTGACAGCTGGCGCACCTTTGAGTACCTCGACGAGGACGTCCCCGACGACGGCGAGAGCCGCGACCAGAAGCGCCACGTCGAGCGCAAAAACACCAACGCCCGCAAGAAGAAGAAGGCCGAGGACAACTCCCGCCTCCGCAAGCTCGTCGACGATGCCCAGGCCGGCGACGAGCGCATCAAGCGCTTCCGCCAGGAGGCCAGCGCCGCCAAGAACAAGAAGCGCTTCGAACGCGAGGCTGCTGAGAAGGCTGCCAAGGAGGAGGCTGAGGCAAAGAAGGCTGCCGAGGCCAAGGCCGCCGCCGATGCTGAAGTCGCCGCCAAAGCCGACCGCGAAGCCTCCAAGAAGGCCAAGGAGGCGGCCAAGAACGCCGTCAAGAAGAACAAGCGTGTGCTCAAGGGTTCCGTCAAGGACGCCAACTACTTTGCCACTGGCGGTGACGCCAGCGCCGCCCAGATTGACGCTGTTCTCGGCGACGTCGAGCTTATCCAGGGCAAGATTGACCCCGATGAGATTGCCGCCCTTGCTGGCCAGCTCAGCGGCCTGACGGTCGCCGACAAGATCAAGGCCGTCTGGAGCGCCGAGGTCAAGCGTCTCGTGGACGCCGGCAAGCTCAAGGACGGCGAGGCCAAGAACCTTGCCTAGGCATAAAAACTCGCACCGCCTTTGGGAAAACGGGATATACAAAAAAGTAGACGATAAACTAGATAGGCTCATGAATACAACGCAACGCGTATAGAATGCAACTCGCCGTCGCCAACTTGTAACGTGAGCGCCCATGTGATGGACGACTGCCGTTGCGCAAGATGTTTCTGCTGCGCTTCGGAGTGGTGGCAATGAGCAAGCAGGTTTGACACCAGAGCGAAAATCAAAGACTACACGTATCATAAAGTCTACCAAGATGCGGCATGTACCAGGACGAAACTCGCAAATTCGTAGTCGCCACAGTTAGAGTGATGGATGCTGCCTACCTATCACACCTATACGGCGAGGGAGCGAGCTTCGTCCACGGGGTACCGGGTAGCTACTGGCCCAGTACCACATCCTGACAGTCACTTTGAAAGATGGCTGTAGATGATCGAGGATCAATGAAGGCTAGAGGGAGCTATCTGAATTACCTTGGAATCATCTGACCTTTGTATGCTTGTTCTCGTGTAGCGCTGCCAGCTTGGCAATTATACATTTTACACCGATCATGTTGAGAACCAACGTCGAAGGAGTCCTCCCTCGTCGGACCCGAGCAATTGACGGGTCGCTGTCACATCCTTTGACGTGGTAAATGTCAGGAAAAATGAGAACAAGTCAGATTACGGCACCTTGTCTTTCTTTGCCTCGGCTAAATTCAAGCTCGAATACTGATTATCGAAGTACGACTACGAGGTAAACAAAACTACCGAGGACACTCTAGTATAGTCAATGTATCAATTTATTAACAAGTATATTAGTCAATCACCGGCAACGATGTGTACTTCTGAGACAATGTTTATATCTTTTACCAAGTTGGCGTATACCCTAAAATTGCTTTCAGATTCTTGAGCAGCCCTTCTGTTGGGATTCCACCGTTGCAGAAGAGGATATTGCACTCTGCACTGGCGAACAAATCGTGCAGGAGCACCGCGGGATTGAGGTAGTTGAGCGGGTTCACGTCTAAGCTCAGCGGAGGGGATTTGTACGGCCCGGCGTCGGGAATCGCCTTGTCTCGCACCCCGCGCATCAGGATGCGGAAGAAGTTGTAGTAAAGGTCGCCCGGCGTGGCGCTCAAGAGGACCGAGAGGTTCGGGGCGGTGTCTCCCAGCACGCCCGTCCAGGTGACCGTCATGTTGAGCGACGGGATCATAAAGTTGTTCTGCTGCAGGGCGCCGACCATGGCAAAGGCGTCGGCCGGCGCGCTGGCCATGGACGTCTGCTGGATGGTCGTCGCGACGGGGATGCCGGCCCCGGTGCACGGCCTGCCGGCGTTGTTCCAGAACAGCAGCCCGTAGCAGGGGTTTCGCGGCGACGGCTCGGCGACGGCGCGCACCCAGTCGGCGGGCACGACCTGGCGGCCGTTGTACCGGCCGCCGTTCTGCATGACGAGCCCGAGGCGCGCCAGGTGCTTGGGCGCGACAAAGAGCCACGCGTAGCCGTACGTGTTGCCGGAGCGGTCGCGGAGCCAAAAGTAGTCGGACCGCGCGATGCCGAGCGGGCCAAAGAGCCGCTCCCGCGCAAAGTCCTGCAGGTCGCGGCCGACGGCGCGCTGCACCACGTAGGCGGCCGCGTCGGCGGCGCGCTGCGAGTACGCGAAGCGCGACCCGGGCGCGTGCGCCAGCGGCTGGCCGAGGAACTCCTGGACGGCGCTTGGGTCCAGCCCCGCGGTGAGGAGCTCGCTCAGGATGGCCTCTTGCGTCCCCGACGTCTCCGTGAGCACCTGCCGCACCGTGATGGCGCGGTGCGCCGCGTCGCCCCAGCCGGGACCCTCGGGCAGGTAGTCGCCGATGGGACGGTCAATGTCCAGCTTGCCGTCGGCGACGGCGATGCCGGCCAGCATGCCCACCACCGACTTGGTCACGGAAAAGACCTGCATGGGCAGGTTGTCGGTGAGGGCGTCTGCGACGCCGCGGCCGACGAGGCAGTTGTTTCGGAAAACCTGCACCGAGACGCGTCCGTGGCTGTTGGCGTACGCCAGGGCCGCCTCGACCTCGTCAGACGACAACCCGACTTCTTCTGGCGTTGCCGTTTCGAAGGCGTCGTGGCCGAGGGGGAGGCTGCACTGACGAAAGGGCGCCGGTACCACGGCTGATAGGCAGCTGCCGACGAGCGCTAGAAGCCATATCAGCCGCCCTGTGTGAAGTCTTCTGGTCAGGGTACACATATTGCGATCGTAGTAGCCGGGCTGAATCACTGTTCACCCGTGTGGAACAAGATGCTAGTTATAAACTTGTGCATCCGGGCAAGGTTGGCGGTGTCTGGCCCTTTATTTAGACGCTTACAATGTCGTGAGGGCCAAGTGCCGAGGCAAGATGACTAGACCAGACCTCCCGACCAGACCTCCGTTAATTGTCACTCCCAACCCCAGCATAGAATCCGCATATGTACAAGGCTTGTTGACCCCATGCCGTCGGCCGGTGGACCGTGAGCAATTATTACCCCACAAACTAACAAGATGCACTGGGGCGTCTTACGATGAAGGTGGGTTCAGCAAGGGTTGGATAGCTGGCTAGTTAGATCGTAATGCGTATTCTCATCGACGGAAAGCTGCGGGGAATTGGGAATCGTGCCGAGGCTGGCTACTGATGAATGTAGTACTTCGAGCGGCTTTAAGCCTTCGAAACCGCATTGCTACACGACTTTCATTATTGCGAGTCCAGAAATAACCAATGGTGCTTATCCATTTACGGTCAGAGGATATGTGCCGTGTCATAGTAGAGGTTATCATGCGAGTTCTCTGTTGCCTGCCTGGGCTACTACTGATTGCAGAGGTGGAGATATGTAAAAACAAGAGGAACCTACTGTTGCCGCAACTGGGTCTAGCTGGTAGTCCTCGTACAGCAAATCACAGTCTGTATACTGAATTGCGACGTCGTTGACGTTGGCAAGCCCTGCAGTATGGACTGCTGCAGGCAACTGCGTTAGCTTGTACTGTCAAATACACTTGGCAACCCCTACCATCTGGTGTTCGGGACTCTACAATGGGAGTTGAGGAGCCCTGTAGAAGAATCCCGACCACTATGTAATGTCTGCACCCTCTTTGCTCTGCTCATTTCATAGTATCTCCCACCGTGGTTATCACGATTCGCGCCCTTTCCATTCGTGAGCCAGAACTGACGCAGCTGCTCGAGTAGCCAGCCGTGGGAAATATTCACGGAGAGGGTGTATGTGTATGCCTTTTTCAGATGCGGATAGCACGTCTCCAACGACAGGACTTCAGTGAGCTTTGCCCACATGTGAATCGTCCTCTCCATGACATCGACCCCCCACATCAAGTCCTGCCACTTTGGGTCGCTCCATTTGTCGGGGTTGCGCTTCGCCGCACCCGGATTTGTCAGCTGTTGATCTCTGATGATCTGCTCAGGGCCGTCCGGAAGATGCAACGTGTGGGCAGTGGCCGTGGCGCTGGCGGCAATCTTTTCTGCCCTGGGCTTCCGGATGGCCTCGTATATTCTCAGCACCAGCGCAACATTGGAAGTGCAGGTAAGCGCAGTGGCCAGTACCGCCGCATCTTCGATGGCATTTGCGGCGCCTTGGGCGACGTATGGGAGCATAGGATGGCAGGCGTCGCCCAGCAGTGCCACACTGCCTTGAATCCAGGTGGGAAGATCAGGGTAGCCGTACAGAGTCCACTCCAGAATCTCTTCATCGACGTGCGCTAGCCAATCTTGCACAGCCGGCGACCAGCCTGCGCAAAACTTGAACATGTCATCGCGGTTGCCCTTGGACGTCCACACATCCTCAGGCAGAGCATTCGACTTGGCCGGATGGAGAAGAACGATGTTGTAGAGAGAGTTATCTCTGATGGGGTAAGCCATAATATGACCACCTGGTCCCATGTACCTCATGCCGACGTTTTGATCCATCATGGAGAGAGCCGTGGGGTTATTTATAACCCGTTCGCGAGGAATTAGGAGACGATACGCTGCGTCTCCAGTTGGAGTTGGCTCGTCTTCGCATGAGATGGAGTTCATGATTTGCCGTCGGATTTGACTCTTCACGCCATCTGCTGCTATGATCATGTCTGCAGACAGCCACAACTTCGCACCTGTTGAGCGCTGGTGCACCCAAACCTTTGCGGAGAAAGTTGAGTCCACAGCAATCACTTTGTGGTTGGTAAAGATGTGGCAGCCGAGTTCCAAAGCTTTGTTCAGTAAGATTTTTTGCAGGTCCCCTCGATGAATGACGCTCATCGGGGCGCCGTATTTGAGCCCCTTCTCGGGCATTAGAGGAAAGGTGGCCATCTCTTCATCACTCGTATACCGCCTTGACATGGTCAGTGAAGCGACAGACGCTCGATGAAAAGTCGCATACATACCTGACACTTACTCTTTCCAGCACCGTAGCACGGTCCATTACCTCTTGCAATACACCTAGCCTATGGAGGATTCGCGAGGCATTCGGTGCGACCTGGATACCCGCACCGACGTCTGTAATCTCTGAAACGCCGTCGAGAATGGAAACACGGTGGCCGGTTTGCGCGAGAGCCAACCCCGCAGCCAGACCTCCGATACCAGCACCGACTATGATGATATTGAGTGCCTTTACAGCCTGTCGTTTACTGCCTGACCACTCATCACGTAGTGTTTCCATGATGGTGTATAAGTCAGCCGGTCGCTCGAGTGCACTGGCTGTACGCAAAGAGTGGCGACTTGGCAAAGTAGTGGCATGGTATACAAGAGTCAACTAATAGTCTGTACAGAGGGAGCGATCGGAACATGGAACGGAAGTATTCCACACCTGGGCAGATGCGGGCGCAGCCGATGACATGTCACGTACCCCTGCGAGCTCGATTTCCACGCTACCAAGCTACTAATGGTATTCCTTGTACGGAGATCCCGAGTCAGTTTAGTTGGTTGTCTTGCTCAGCTATCCGATTTAGTCATGAAGATGTGAACCCTGGTCGAAATCTGTCGGGATGCGCAACCCCAACAACCGGCCCAACGATAAGTCGCCACCAAACACCCGGGAGTAAGCAGTGAGCTTCAATCTCGACAATCCTCGGGAGAGGGCAAGGCCATGAGAAAAAGCCACCGTATCTAGGTGAGAGTAAACCAACCGTTCTCTTCAACTGCTGCAGAACAAGACACCCCCGGGGCACGGGCAAACTCCGAGGGTAACTGTAAAAACTCTGAGGATTCGAACGCAGCCTTATATTGCCATGCGTATTTAAAATTGGACCAAGTAAAACAAGTGGAGATGGCGACAGCACACAGGTAAGACTATCCGGTCGTGTGGTTGCAACCTGTCACAGGTCAGGAATAACTAGAATTCGAGTACGGATCACATGGACATTTCTTGCAAATTCCTCATTTGCTTTTTGTAGCTACATGCATGCATATACCAGAAATCACGAGGAATTCACCAGGCCATTCGTTCCAGCACGGATTCATCATCTCTGAGAGATACGTGGCTATGTCTCAGCCGTGCTCGCAGTTGCGGTGGGGTGATCTCAATATACTGGGCGTGAAGGTGTAAGTCGCAACGTTGGCTACCCCCCTGGAGAGCAACCACCCAACAGAGCCCTACCTACTGTCACATGAGAGACGGAGGAAATGACTATATTTATCGTTTCGACTTGTAAAATCAGAAAATATCTTGAATGTAATTGAAATTACTTGGGTTTTCATCTATGATTCCTGGATGGGACAATATTTACTAGAGTAAAAGTAAACAGATGCCAGAACGATGATTCTGAGGAGGCAATAAAACTGACACAAAGTAATTTTGGAGAGTTTGAATAGTAGCAGCTAATTCAGGAAAGTATTAGATTAACTTTTACTTGTATGAAAAATTAAATAGATGTAAGATGACAGAACCCCCCCAAGCCTATTCGAGGCATGTTATTTGGCTGTCAGACTTTGATCATAGACCTAGTATATTAGCAAGCAGCCTTTAAATGTAGAATGATATGCTCCTGAAGGATGGCGATCCGCAGGGGGGAGGCCAACGTTGCCTCGTGTGGTGACTGCGGTTCGGAGATGTAACCCTTGTTGAGGAGGGGTGCGCTGCGTCTTACATTCGATGACGAAGACGGCTTGAAGCGCTTCTAGCCTACAAATAATTGTGGACATACATTGCTGATAAAGACAAGAGTCCTCGAATTGGAGTGTGCTAGCCCTTGACTCGTTAATGGCTGAAGGTTGGCGAAAGGCGGTTGGTGTTCGTATTTTGTGCATGAATTTCCCCAGAGATCGATAGGGCACTACAAATTAGCTATTGGAGACTAAAGTTTGCGGATTTCATTGCAATTCTGACTCGAGAATAGCTTCATGTATCAAAAGTGTATATCACAAGTATGTCAAAGCATGCGTTCATACTTGAACATGCATCCAAATCTAGTCCAGCAGACGCGCCAAGTTGACTCCATCCCAAAGCGGGCAGAGCCAATTGTCGAGACGCTCGCTGCAAGATACGGTGTCATTGTACCTTTTGAGAGATTGAATGTCCTCAGACTTCCAGTATTCCTTGCGGTGGGGGCCAAAGTCATGCTCGCGCCAAGGGTTGCCCTCGCTGTCGTCGGCGACGAAGCCGCAGCGCAGAACATTGTCGCCGATGATCAGGCCACCAGCGCGGAGCAGGCGGTTCTTGGCGCCGGGCTGGGACGACTTGAGAATCGTGTCGAGATACTCGGGGTAGCCAGACTTTTGCGCGTCGATGAAAATGATGTCATATGGCTCATCGGGAGCAAGTGTGCGCAGACTTTGAGTTAGGCGATCGTGTCAGTGATGTGCAGCAGTCACAAACTCCCCAATAGCAACTTACATTTCGAGGGCGTCGCCGACGAGCATTTCAACATTTTTGACGTTGTGCTTCGCAAACGTCTCCTCCGCCTTCTGAGCAAAGACGGGATCGATCTCCAAGCCCGTCACTTTGCCATTCTCGCCGATGGCACTGCTCCATACCAGACCGGAGAGGCCTACATAGGCTCCGACTTCGAGAACTGTGAAACGATACAAGTTAAAAGTCTTGTTCAATTTTCCGGAGTGGTCATGGTTTTCGTACCTCTCTTGGCTCCGAGAGTCTTGGCAAGAAACTGCATGGCCTGTGCCTGGGAAATGGAGATCATGTAATTGGCCGTGGCCGGCATCATCTCACAAACTTGCTCATGATGATCGATGATGTACTGGGGGACCCCGGAGCTGTGCGTTTTGGCGTACAAACCGATCCGCTCACCCATGCCAGGATTTTGGTACAATACTGGGGAATCTTCCTTCATATTGGCCAGGCGATATCTTGTTTTTCTTCCAGCAAGCGACACAAATGCAACGACAATGGGAAGAAGTTGTCTGGGAATATTGAAGAGATGATGCAGAACGAGGTAACCTTACCACTAAGCTGCCCTGGTTTGAAAGTGTTTTCAAGTCAGCCAGGTAGCCATGCAGGCACAAGAGCCCGCCATCTAATTCCAAGACGCTGTTCTGACCGCCAAAAGCCTTGGACGGCGCGCCAGTTGCAACGAAGAGGTCTGGTGGGGTGTGTCTAGTGACAAAGAGCTAGATGCACCTAGAGAGAAACGAGGCTGGGCTTGGCAGCAGAACATTTGATGAAGCGGGACAGCCCGCCCCTAGTTTGATGATTTTCAATTCTGCCTAGGTTAGGGTACTCGAATTCATTTCAAAATCAGGCCGCGCCTCATCAGATGTGATGCTCATTATCAGCCGAAAATGGCACCGACAGCTGACATCCCAAGTGGTGGGCAATTACTTGGAACCCGAGGAGAAAGGATTCCCGAGGAAATGTATAGTATACTAGCCTTCTGTCTCCAATCGATTTACATATCCAGGGGCGCAAATCGCCCCCAAGTCTGCAGCTCGTACTCGGCTGCAAGACTTGATCGGTTCCAGGTGGAGCAGGCCGCCAAAAGTTCCCTCCCAGCTAACCAAGTAGTCAGAAGCGCGGCCGTGGATGAGAGATGTGGAGGCCGCTATGATGCGACTTTCAAGGCGACTGGGCATGTAACAGGAAACCGAATAGCGGCGCAGACGAGGAAAGTTGTATCAGGCTGTTGGGTTGGGGTACATCCCGGCGTAAAACTCACAGAGTTGACTCAATGACACCAAACTCAGGCGGTGTCTGCATTATGGCTAGTATTTGAGCAATTTCTATAATCTATATAGAGCTAGAGATAAGGGTCGTGCATAGAAGAGGCTAGCCGGGCTCTACTGAACCATTTGGTAATTTCGTTCCGTTAAACATAAACCGCGAATTCCGCAACACAATCAGGCACGTTACAAAGGAGATGGCTTTTGGAGGATACAAACCTTCTAATGCCCCCGAGTTTGGATCGAGTAAAGCATTTTGGAAAGATGCTAGGAGAGATTCTTCACCCGCACGTTTATATTACCTTGCGCGCTCCTCCTTTGTGGTGGTCAGCGCTTCTACCTGGGGACGGGTCCGTACCAACACCTGAAAGTATAGACGACGCGCGCTAGGTATGTCTGTGCTGAGACCTACTAAAAAGTCGTCTCATTTGGAAAAAGGAATCACAGTTATCCCGCGTGCCCAAGGCTGAATGCAGTGTGAGACGTGCGAATGAAACCAGGACCCTTCTTCTATGGCCCTTGCTGGAGGACTGCCTCGCATTATTTGCATGTGGAAGCTTGGCAGTATTATGGCAATCCGTTCATTCTGGTACGTTGAATCTACGCACCTGCTTGCACTGATACTAGCATTTTTTTTTCTTCTTTTTTCCTTTTTTTTCTTCTTTTTTTCCTTTTTTTCCTTTTTTTTCTTTCGTTCTTTGCCAACTCACCTTCGACATTCGAGCACTGTTGGCTTCGTCAAATGGGACAATGGGGTCTTCAGATTGGAAGCAAGACTTGATCGCTCTCGTTTTCGCAAGAAGATAAGAAAAATACAAGTATGACCACTTTTTCTGAGCGAGCCTTCCCTCAGCTGATGGCTTCTCTGGAGAATAATTTGCGCCGTCCAACAGCGACGGCTACCCCTCAAGTTGACGCCAAAGGCCACAGACTGCACATATCGGTTGGAGGAGCAAAAGAAAAAGAAAAGCGCCCGAGTCGAGCAAACGCGGCTTAGGGAGAAAGCGAAATCACCTCGACCATGCAGCAAGATCTCGACAAGCTACAGGCCAAGCCAGTGACGGTTGAGCTTGCTCAGGCTATTGCGACTGAGCCTACGTCGACTAAACCAGAGAATGAATAAAACAGAAACTCAAATAAGAATGAGAATAAGAATAATAGGATACAATACTGCTGGAGAGTTCAATGCTGTTCGAGCAATGTCTATCGGTACAAAATTGTATTTCGGGTAAGTTGCAGAATGGAACGGCCCTCAAGACAGGACAAATATACGCCTAGAATGATTGTTAGAGGGGCAAAACAAACACGAATGCTCCTAATCCTCCGAATCTGTATCATCAGATTATAAGTTGACTTACCAGCAGCCAACCATCGGTCATTGACCATTCGAAGTGCCTGTTTGAGCACCGCGAGTTTGTCCGGAGGGCCTCTTAAACTTAGATGCTCGTATTTGGAATGCATAGACGCCGCCAAATATAGAAAGTGAGATATAAATGGCGAAGTTCTATAGCATGTCCACCCGTTGTCTTCTATAAAAAAGTAAGAAATCATGTCAAATGCAGCCTCTAGTGCCAAGACTGTTTCTGCGGATATCGCGAATTGGTTTCTGCTCCTGACTGTCGTAGAGTCTCTAGAGGGCAACCAGGGATCCTCTAACATCAAAACGCCACTAATTGGTACATTAGCAACTCTTGGCGTTATCCTTTGCCATAGAAACATCTCACCTAAAGCAGACTGCCATCTGCGTACAGAATCCCCATCGTTTCCAGCTGCCCTCCGCTTCAGCAAGGTTTACAAGAGCCATAATGGTACGCCTGAGCTGTGTAGCTTCCTCGTATGTCTCGGGAGCACGAGTGTTGACCTGCGCAAGGAGATGGGCGGCCTGGGCGAAACGCCCGTATCGCGCCAAATGTGACGTGGATGACCTACCTAGAGTCACTGCATCTTCGGCCTGAGAAGTCTGTCGAGATTTATTCAGTATAGTAGATGTCATGGCATGTAAAAAGAAGCATTTACACCAGAGTCCCAAGCAGCATCATCCACGGGCAGAAAAGTGTTCTCGCCCGGATCTGCTGCTGCGGGATGTCGCTGCGGGTCGCAGATGTTCAAAAACCTATCACACACGGTTGTCAGCGGATATGTTGTTGGACCTCTCGCAGAAACGTTTACCTATCAAGTATGACTATTGACCACCAGACACGACAGCACTCCTCTACTTCTACCCATGGCAGTTTCCTTGACGCCGGGGGCCGCGTCGTGTTGTCGATACCGAGACACGCAGCGTATCGTGCGCAGCGGCCGACGGACAGCACGGCCGCGGGATATACTGCGTGACCTAGTTCGTAGATGGCGATCAAAATAGACGCTTGGAGATGCTGCAATGAGAGGATGCCCGCCGATTCAATGTCGAACTGCAACCTCTTCACAGCGTGATACAGCGAGGTCTTCGGGATCGACGTGCGGTCGCAGCAGAGCTTCATAGAGAGAAGCAGAAGAAACAGTTCGCACCTCTTTTCCTTGTGAGAAAGACGGCCTGGAAGCGCTTGTAGGAATTGTAACCTCGAAATGATAGGCATCCAGGTATGGATTGTGTCGAAGAACAGAGTGTAGATTGCTGTAATGTCAGCCACGTTGCCCACCAGCTCAGCAACGTGATCGAAAGGAGGCAAATTTAAACGAGGCAGTTGCAGGTCCAATTGGCGATAAAGGCCCGGATCAAGGAATTTAATTGCAATAATCCCATCTGCCTCAAGGTCGAATGCGTTGAGAGAGCTCGAAGGAGTCGCTGCACTTTCTGACGAAGCCAGACTCGCATTCGTAACTGTAGTTGGCGGCGTTATCTCTGCAGCGGCTGAGTGATGACTCTTCCGATCCTTCCGCTCGACAGGGTACTCGCAACGAAGCTGCTTCCTGTGTTGCGCCGCGATTTAAACGTGAGCTCTAGACCATTGCTGCGGGAAAGCTACCAACTAGTTAATGGAACGGGACTTACTGGGCACATAGCCGACATTCCGGGTAGACCCTATCGCAGCGGCGCTTGGAAGATCTGCAGGAATAACAGGACAGCAGAGAATGCGTCACGGGAGTATCTTGTTCGGCGTCCCGCTGCATGACTGTGGCCACAGAAGCTGACTTACACCGACTGTAGCTGGAGAGACTGATGATGGTGGCGCAGCGAACCGCTGAACAAGCCTTGCGGGGTGGAATCATGGAAATGCCGCTGCTCCACTCCGAATGTACGCAGCGTCAAGAATTCCAATCCTGGGACTGGAGCTTATTCTCGGGACTCGGTTTCTGACTGGTCTAACCCTTTCTGGTGAACGGATTCTAGGAATTGTACCTGGCAATTGGTTCAAAGCACCGCAGCAGGTGCTTGTAAGACGATGTCTGTGTCTTATTGTAGTGCTATAAAATGATCAGATCCGCCGCAGAGCGTCCCATGGGCTTACTGTCCAGTTTACCAATTGAGTTTCAGTTGAATTATTCTTTTCAATTTCATCATGATTCCCGGGCTAGCTGCCCTTGTACTGGGCTCACTCGCTGCGGCAGCACGCAGCCTTGCCCTCGACGACGTGGCACTCAAATGCTCGCGTATAGCCAAGCCCAATGTCCCAGAGGCGGACATCTTGTCCATCGACACCAGAATTATCATCAACGGCACTGTTTCGGGAAATGGGCAAACCCTCAAGCAGGATGTACATGGTATCAATGTTTGCGAGGTCAATGTTACTTTGTCACACAGACACGCCGACGACAAAGTGTGGATACAGACATGGCTTCCTATTCAAGGCTGGAACAATAGATGGCTGGCCTTGGGTGGCGGCGCTTGGCTTGCTGGACAGGGGACAGTCGATCTAGCCCTCCCGGCAACGAGAGGCTATGCCGCGTCGTCGACCGATGGCGGTCTCGATGGTAACCCTTTTACACCGGCTGGCTGGGCGCTTGACGGCAACGACGCCATCAACAGTCCTTTGCTCGAAAACTTTGCACATCGGTCGATACACGACATGGCCGTGGTGGGCAAAGCTGTCGCAGCCTCATTCTACCAGAGAAGAGTAGCATACTCGTACTGGAGCAGCTGCTCCACCGGCGGGCGACAAGGCATGGTTGCTGCTCAGAGATACCCTCGCGACTTCGACGGCATCCTGGCGGGCGCCCCGGCCATCTACTGGACGCAGTACGTGGTTGCGGAGCTGTGGCCCCAAGTCGTGATGAGAGAGTCGGGGCACTACCCGCTCCCCTGTGAGCTTGACACGATTGTGAAGAGGGCGGTGGAAGCATGCGACGAGCTTGACGGCGTCAGAGACAACATCATCACGGATCCTGATGCTTGCGCGTTTGACCCGTTCACGCTTGTTGGCACACGCGCGCTCTGTGATGGGGATAGTACGAACACGACGATTTCAAGCGCAACAGCGTCAATCGTTCGAAAAATCTGGGACGGCCCGAGAAACGCAGATGGCTCGAGACTTTGGCCAGGCCTTCTGATAGGGGCGAGTCTCAGCCCTCTGGCCGGCACACAGCTAACGAATGGCACAAACGGGCCCATGCCCTTTTTCCTCGCACAGCAATGGGTTCAGTATTTTGTAAAGCAGAATGCTAGCTTCGATGTTGGCACCCTCACTTCTGCAGAGTTTGAGAGCGTCCTGATGGACTCAAAGAACAGGTTTGACGCAATCATCGGGTCCTCCAATCCGGACCTTTCCGCCTTCAAGAAGGGGGGAGGTAAACTACTCGCTTGGCACGGCCTTGCCGACCAGCTCATCTTTCCTCAAGATACAGTGCAGTATCTCAATGAAGTCGAACACTTTCTCGGAGGCGGGAATGCGACGAACAGCTTCTTTCGCCTGTTCCTTGCGCCGGGCGTCGACCATTGCGCATACAGCTCTGGACAAGCGTTTGCAGTCGGTGCGGCGCCAGTTGACCCTTTGGCAGCATTGATTTCGTGGGTAGAAGATGGCAATGCGCCAGTGGCTTTAGATGGCGAATCTGGTCCAACAGCCACACCGCATTTCACACGCAAGATATGCAAGTATCCGTTGAAGCCCAAGTACGTCGGATGCGGTAGCAAAACCCTCGCAAAAAACTTCGTCTGTGTTTAAAATGCCAAGTTGCTGCCAAGCTGAACGTTCATATGACCAGTATATTCGTTTTGGGAATTCCATTGTTGAGCACTGACGAGGCCATATCGGTGATGAGGGATAGTCCTACCTTGGACTTGAGTGCAACAGAAACATGTAACAAGAGGCAGATTCTGCACCTTTAATTAGTATCATTATCGGCATCTAGAAGCTAGAAGAAATGCTACCCAACTATTAAAATTTTCATCTGTTTATATCACAGTAAATCCACCAACGAAGTCGACCTCTGTGGCTACGGAATGTCCTGTGTCGCTGGCTTCGTCCCAATCCCATACCCAGCGATTCTTCTCTTCAGAGCCAAACCTTCAAACAGCATCTGCATCACGTAGCGCCCGATCAGCGGTATGAACTTCTAACTGTGGAAAGAGCTGTCAGCAACGATATCAAAGCGTTACATGGTGTGTGTGCCACGATACTCACCTTTGACTTGGAGTGAATGGTATCCCTATCGAGAACTACGAAAAGAAAATACAGTTCAAGTGTCTTCGTTTTAGAGGCGCTAAAGAAAGAAAGACACATACCAACAAATTTTATATCTTTCCACCTGCAGGTCGTAGATCCAACCCTTGAACGCGTGTTTGACCAAGTTGTAAATCTCATCCTTCAAGCTTAGAGGACAAGACACCAAAGAGCCCGGGTCCTGAGCAGCACACTCCAGTGTTACTTCGCTATATAGACCCAATACTTATGTGAACTCAAGATTTACATCGGAGGCGAGGTGTAGTAAAGCCAGCATCAGGCCTCCAAGAGGCTCCTTATTTAGTCTTCCAGCCTATATACAAGTTCAACGGCAGAGTGTGGGAGACTATCTTATGATGAAATGACGTTGCTAGCATGCTGTCCCTTAACTAGCGCAAAAGTCCAGGGTATGAGTGGCAGCAGGTCTTTAGTACAAGCTAGAGTCTTGCCTTTCCCATCATATCATTACACATCGGATAGCGACCGCAATTTTATTCATGTATTAGTCTGAATACATCCAAAAAAATCTTGTTGCGCGGCCTATAGACATTTCAATGGCTGGCAAATTGAGTGCAGTTGCCGACTAGAGAACAATCACACCGAAGCAGACCCCGGTTTGGCGGCACGATGCTCAGCATCGGCTGTCTGACCAGATACAAAAGATACCCACGACCAGTTCAGGGAACGTTTCTCATTCAACCGTATTTGGACTTTCTGCCCTTGACGAACCAGTTTTTTTCAATATGAACCCCGTGTTGAACTGGTACGACTAAGACTCCGTATGGATGTGGCTGCTAGCTTTTTTGGTGGGTGTGTGCTTTGGCTGCTGGCTTCTGGGTGCGAGAACGAGACGAAATTCTTCCAGCAATGAGAGAGCATGCATTGCAAGATTACTTCGTCCCGAAGCCAAGCCCCATCTTACAGAGAGACATGCGCGCGGCCTTTGGTTTGCGGCCTGCGGGGTGGGGAAAATCACCGCAACTTGCGGACGCCTAAATTGGAGGCTTATTATTCTCGGCGAAGCGAAGAGCTGACAGCAGTTGACGCTAGTTAGTTTGTGGTCCTCGAACGCTGTCTGGCAAGTTCTGTCGCCTATTGTATCCCGTGTAGGTTAGCCCTCTGCGGCATTACGGGCTGGTTCGACCGCGCGCATATCCACGATGCGACCTTGCTGAGAATTTGATGCTCGGCATCATTTGCCTGACGGTCTGAGCGAGATTCTCTGGGTGTAGCTGGCACAGCCACGGTATTTGTTGCGGTATCAGCAGCGTAGTCTTGTTTATTGTGCGAACTTGGACGATCCGCAGTCGGGCCAATGGTCTTTACTATATAATGCAGTTGGATATCTCGCGGAATTGCGATCCTATTATTTGCTAAACCCAACCAGTCTCACCCTAGATTGAGTACAGACATGTTTTCATGACGTCTGCCTAAAAAAAAAAACAAACAATGAAGATTCTCTTTCCCCTCGCTCGCTTGTTACTACTTGTAACAAACACTATTGCTATGGGCGCTCCGTCGGAATCGAATATTGCAACAAATAGCACGGCTCTTCCTCGTCTCGAGCCGATTCAATATGTCAACACCACACACCTACGGGTCGCATATTACGAAGGGGGTCCCAGCAACGGGCAAGTGGTACTCCTACTTCACGGTTGGCCATACGACATCCACAGCTACGGAGGAGTCGCACCAGCTCTTATGAAAAGAGGATTTCGTGTCATTGTTCCGTACCTCCGCGGGCATGGCCCAACAACGTTCCTCCGGAAAGACGACTTCCGGTCAGGACAGCAAGCCGCGCTCGGAGCCGATGTCATAGACCTCATGGATGCACTGCACATACCCAAGGCCATCTTTGCCGGGTACGACTGGGGCGGCCGCGCAGCCAACGTTGCTGCCGCTTTGTGGCCAGATCGCTGTCAAGGGCTCGTGTCCGTGAACAGCTACCTAATACAAGACCTCTCCATTGCCTGGAAGCCTCTGAGCGCTGCGATAGAGGCTGGATTCTGGTACTTCTACTATTTCCTCACCCCTCGAGGCGAAGCAGGTCTGGCAGAACATCCTCACGACATTGCAGAGGTGGTCTGGAAGAGGAACTCGCCGCTCTGGAACTACACGGCGACCGACTTTGCTCGCGCCGCCGAGACGTTTCACAACCCAGACTACATGAGAGTGATCACCCATTGCTATCAGCACAGGTTGCTCTACGCCCCCGGAGACGAACGTTATGAGCACCTTGAGAGAGCATTGCTGAAGCAGCCAGGTATCCCGGCACCTGCCGTTACCTTGGACGGGTTGGCGGACGGCAACTTTCCAGCAACTGACGGGTCATCCTCCGCATCTCATTTCTTGGGCCCCAGAGTCCACCACAAGGTTGCCGGAGCAGGGCATAATCTGCCGCAAGAGAAGCCAGAGGCTTTCGTTGAAGCTGTCGTTGAGGTGACAGGGCTCAGGTAAGATATTGTAGTAAAGTCTTATTGGTGATTTGTACTGGAAAAATGATGAGGCAGGACTGATTGGAATTTTTAGTTGAAAGATAATTAGGATTGAGTATGATGTACAACTTCCAAGAAACCACTTTACAATCAATCAATGCAACGCAGAAATTCAACAGCATCTTTATGTAAAGTGAACTGCCTGTAGATAGAAAATCCTATTCACTATTCACATAGTCAAAGAAGAGAGGCTCGTCAGTAACGACGTGTTACCAGTCACTTCTTGCCTCCAGCTGTGTGACACTGGCGACCTTCCGGTCCAACACCTATACTAGCCACGACAGCGCTTATGATGATAGAACGGAACAACTTGAAGTCATTTGTGATAAGCATAACCTTTATTAATTTCACTTATTCATAGCCCTCTTCTTGTTACGCCCGATTCACCCCGCTTCATTTCATCCTACGGGTAGAGTGGCTTTTCAGATCCTCAGTTTCCGACGTTTAATTATCCACGTCAGAGCCAAGAATAAATGAGAAATAAAAATAAAAGATACAAAAAAAATCGAAAATCAACGCTCCGCCGTGCGGCTCTCAACCCCATCTTAGATGTTGTAGCGGCAATCTGAGCCCGTGGGAACTCTGGCCTAGTAGGAGTGAGGTGGGCGGTTACATGCAGCCGCCTACAGCAGCCTATAGATAAGTTAAGGCTAAAACTCGATTTTAGATTCTTATATCAGGGAGTACATAATAGGTATATACTATAAGTATGTATAATTAATTTTAATATGTTTATATTTATATTTAAGTAATATAATATTTAGTTATAATATTATATATATTATTCTCTTATATAACTCTATCCTATTCTTACTTTTCTTTAGTATCATATTTATTAAAATTATAAATATAATTTTTTTAGTTATTATAATTTTTATAGCTTAATTTAATAATATAAAAGGCCACTATAGCGCTATAGCTAAGTATTATAAAATGCCTATATATAGCTAATATATAAGTCGCTAGTTTAAATCTAGCTAAAGATACCCTCTTTCCCCTTTAAAAGTTAGGCTATAATATAGGATAGACTTATAAGGAGGGGGAGAAGTAACTAAAAGTAAGGCTATACTAGGGCAAAAAATAAAGAGTATAGCTAACTACTATACTATTACATATGCGCAGTCAATCCTGACTACGAGCACGTGAGGAATTTCGAGTATTTAAGATAGTTACTATTTCTACTAGATTAAGAGAATTAACTATCTATATACTACTTCTAACCATATCCTATGTAAAGTAACATACTTATAGAACTACGATCCTATTAACTATTAATATAGTTAGAGAATAAAGGCCTATTAATCCTAATAAGCTACTAGTTATTATTAGCTCCTAGCTAGTTACTTCTGGTGACCTTCCTAGTATTATAAACATAAAGTAGCCTAGCCTATAGAATAATAACTAATAGGGAGTAATATAACTTATAAGTAAACTAGATTAAGAAGGTAGAGTAGTATTATATAACTACTTACTTAGACTAGTATACTTAGATAGCTTACTAGTAAGTATATAAAGTAAGATAAGTAAGAGTAAGTAATAGAGATTATATTAAATATATTAGGATAAGAGAAGACTATAGCTAGTCTAGATAGTTTAAATCTTTATTAATTAATCTAAATAATAATTCTACTATTAAGAGTTAATTTCTTAATAACTATTTAATAATATTACTTAAATATATTACCCTATAGCTTTAAGCCTAACTTATTTCCTAAGGAATAGACTAATTATAATTTAAATTTAAAAATTACTAACCCTATTAGAATCTTTATTAAATAGCTTATTAGTATATCTATTAAAAACCCTACTAATATTCTTATAATAAAACCTAATAAGGAAGTCATATAGCTTTATAATAAGCTAGATTACCTTTATAAGTAGCTAGAGGAAATATAAAATAAAGAAAAAAAGTAAGCTATTAGAATACCTAAGTTCTTAAAGCCTAATACCTTTAATAGAACTAGGGAAGATATCTATACTTTCCTTACCTAGGCTAAAGCTTATTTAAAAATAAATAAATCTATTAATAAGGAGTTAATAAAGATCTTCTATATTAGAAACCTTCTTATAAGTAAAGCTATAGAATAATAGGAACTTATACTTAGAAATTACTTAGATAATAAGAACTTTAATAATAAAATTATTAGGATTTTTAAGAAGTATAAAAACTTTAAGGAAATTCTATAGATAGCCTTTAATAACCTAGATAAGCTATAAACTATAACCTAAAAGTTAAAAGCTCTAAAGTAGACTAGATTTACTTAATATTATATATATAAATTTAAATATATTATTATTAAATTTAATTAGAATAATAATAGTTAAATAGAACTCTTCTATAATAGACTTTAAGAAGATATAAAAAATAAAATTATAAAAGATAATTAACTTAAGAATTTTAATAAGTTTATTAAGAAGGTTATTAAGATAAATAACTAACTTTATATAAGATAACTTAAATAAGGAGAATAATATAACTTAAAATTTCTTATATAATAATACTAACCTAATATAGGATAATAATAAAGTAAATCTATAGCTTATAGAGTATACCTAGGACTAATAGAACTTAATACTATAAATAAGGAAAAAAATAAAGCCTACTATAACTATAATAAGATAAGATATTTTATAAATAAATACTAAGCTCTAAAGAAAATATAGAAGCTTATAAGAAAATAGAAGATTTATATAACTAACTATAAAAATTTATTTATATAAAATATTAATATAGTTAATAATAAAGTTTATTATTTATTAGATAATTATAAATATAATCTTATATTTATAAATAATATTATTAATAAAAATAAAGACTAGGAGTTTAAAATCTAGCTTATATATAAAAATTAAGGGGGAGAAGCTACTCTTAATTTTAGGATAGGAGAGGAATATTATACTATTATAAAAGAGAATTAATAAGGAATTAGAGGACCTAACTAAGTAATAATAGCTAGATCTAATATAATAAACCTAGCTATACTTATAATACTATTAAATAAAAATATAATATATATTATATTATATACTAGTCTAAAGTATCTAGAATTTAGTTTTATTTACTATAACTATATAATTATTTCCTAGGCTTTATACCTATATAATATTTATATATAATATCTCTAAAAGAAGCTTAATTACTAATAATTTCTAAAGTAAATATTTTATAAAGCTCTTTATAAAGAAGATAAACTTAGATACTAGATAATCTAGTAGAGAACTTAAAAATTCCTTATTTTAGAAAAAAATAATAGATTATATTTTACTAAAAATAAAAATACTTATATTATTTATACTATAACCTTAAGATATAAGAATAAGGGAAATAGTATAATTATAAGATATTTACTTAGCTTAAACCTAATTAATAGAAATAATAAATAAACTAACTATTATTAAAGCTCTAAAGAAGAAAGAATAGAGGAAGTTATAATTTTTATTATAAATTTAAGAAAACCTAAAGAAAAGAAATTAAGAAATAATAGTTATTATTACTAATAAAATTAACTCTTTAATAAAGATCTAGCTAGTCCTTATATATTATAAATATTAGTAATATTATTTATTTTATAATTAATATCCTAATTAAAGGAACTAAGCTTAAGATAATAATAAATAATAAAATATAAAGAAATTTTATTTTACTAAATCTTATTAATAAATTATAATTACCTTAGAATAAGAAAAATAAGCCTTATTAACTTATAACTATAGAAAGAGAAATAGTTAAGTATAACTATAAAGTTATAGATTAAGAAACTATATAACTTTTCATTTCTATATAAAGCTATAACTATTCCCTTACCTTAGATATTATAAAAATCTTAAAATATAATATTATATTAGAGATACCTTAGTTATAAGTAAGTAATCTTAGAGTTAACTAGAGAATAGGCTAACTTTAGTAAGATATACTAAGATATAATTATAATAAGAAGAGTAGCTATAGAAAGGTACCTTTACTAAATTATAATAGACCTCTAAGAATATATATAATTACTAGAGAGTTAAAAGCTAAGATAATAAAGATTTCTAAGGAATACTTAAAGTATAATAAGTTATTTAGTAATAAACTAAAAATAAGACTACTAGAGTATTTATACTAGGATTATAAGATTAAACTCTAGCCTAATACTAAACTAATATTTAATAAGATATATCCCTAGAACCCTAAGTAAGATATAATACTTAAGGAATATCTAGAGAAAATATTATAAAAAGGATATATAAGACTATTAAAGTCCTTAATAGGATACCTAGTCTTATAAATACTAAAGAAAAATAGAAAGTTATAATTATATATTAACTATTAATTACTTAATAAGATTATAATTAAGAATTAATATCTATTATTAAGATAAAGTAGGAAGGGACCCCTCTAAGCTCTAGAATTAGCATAGATAGGTAAAGTAATATATGTAGGGGTAGGGGCCTAGTATAGTCTTACTATTAGACTAACTAGGCTACCCCCTAGCCTTAATAAGAGAAGAAAAAGTAAAGGTACTAGGAACTAAATTCTTTCCCCTAAAACTAATAAATAAGACTATACTAAATTAGCCCTAATATACCCCTAAGCTATAGGATAGAAGGAGCCTCCTAGAACCTATTATAGAGGAGGAGGTTACTACTACCCTTATAGGATATATATTAGATAATGCCCTAGGCCCTAATAGCATACCCTATAGCTTCCTTAAAGCCCTTAGGAAGCTACTTGCCTATACCCTAGTAGCCCTACTAATATCTACCCTCGTAGCTAGTTATTTCCTAGCATAATACTAATATAAGATAATAGTTATTCTTTAGAAGCTAGGGAAAACTCTTATAGAACTTAGGATAGTAAAAGGCTAATAGCTAATTACCCTACTTAATATAACTAGTAAACTCTTTAAGAAGATACTAGTAGACTATATTATGCTTATAGTAGAAGTATACTAACTCCTACTAAATAGCTAGATAAGTAATAGAAGGAATAGGTCTATAGAGATAATAATTACTATTATACTTAAAGTTATATACTAGGCATAGGCCTAAGGTAAGTATATATTACTAGTATAACTAAATATAGCTAGGGCTTTTAATTATATAGTATATACTATCCTAGTATAGCTTATAGCTAAGTTTAGCTTTCTACTAACCTTTATATTAGTTATTAAGTCCTTCCTAGTAGGGTATATAATATAGCTCTATATTAATAGTAGGCTAGCCCTAACATAAGTAGTTAATAGGGGTATTTACTAAGGGTCCTCCCTCTCCTTAATCCTCTTTATACTATTCTCTAGTACTCTATACTAGGATCTAGAGATAGCCCTAGGCCTATTCCCTATTAGGTTTATAGATAATACGAATATACTAAATATAGGTAAGGACTAGCTAATAATAATAGTATAGCTTTATATCTCTTAGGAGGTATACTAGAGATAGGCTAAGTAGTATAGCCTAATATTCTTAGTAGAAAAATTCTTACTTATTTACTTCTAGCATAGGTAAGGTATAGGACTATAGGGGCTCTAGCTAGATAGCTAGGAAGTATTACTAAGAAGAATAATAAAGCTCCTTAGTATATAACTCTAGAACTCTCTAAAGTAGTTAGCTTAGGAAAAGGAGGTAAGAGCTAAAGTAGTATTAGCGATAGTATTACGAACGATAGGAAGTAACATAAGGCGACCAGGGAAGTAGCCTAGAAGGATAACTATATAGTGCCTATAGGCTCCCTTATTAGGCCTTATAGTTATATAACCTTAATAGATTACTAGAGTAAGTAAGCTAGTAAGCTATGAAGGGATTATAAGAGTAAGTAAGCCTATAATCTAAGGAATATAATAAAGAGGTAAACTATTATATAAAGGAAGAAGACTATAATTAGTTTAGATAGTTTAGATCTTTATTAATTAATCTAAATAATAGTTCTACTATTAAGAGTTAATCTCTTAATAAACTTATAAGCCTATAATATTATTATAAATTACTTATTAGCTACCCTATAGTTATTTAACCTAACTTACTTCCTAAGAAATAGACCTATCTATAACTTAGATTTAAGTTATTATTATATTTTAATTAATCTTATTTAGTAAATTACCTTAAAACTTTAAGTAATATTTACCTTTATAATATTAACTATAAGTAGAGCTATTACTAATCTTAGTTAGGTTATATAAGCTATATACTAGTAGATTAAAGCTATAACTACCTAGATCTAGGTATTCTAGGTAAATAATAATAAAAGAGGAGCTCTTATCTTTCCTAAATTCCCTAAACCTAAACTATTTAATAGGATAAAAGAAGATATATAAACTTTCCTTACTTAAGCTAAAGCCTACCTTTCTATTAATATTACTATTACTAACTCTATTATATAAATTCTTTATATTAATAACCTTTTTATTAGTAAGGTAATAGAATAATAGGAACTTACTCTTAGAGACTTCCTTAATAATAAAATATTAGATAATAAAATTACTTATATTTTCTAAGACTATAATAACTTTAAGGAGTTACTCTAGACTACCTTTAAAAACCCTAATAAGATTTAAACTATAATATATAAGCTTAAGATACTATAATAGATTAGTTCTACCTAATACCTTATATATAAGTTTAAATATATCTTAGCCTATCTTAACTAAGATAATAAAAGTATAATAGAATATCTTTATAATATACTATATAAAAAAGTAAAGGATAAGATTATAAAGTATAATTAACCTAATATCTTTAATAAATTTACTAGTAAGATTATTAAAGTTAATAACTAACTTTATACTAAATAACTTAAATAAAATAGATATAGCTATTAATAGAGTAATTAGCTATACTAAAATTAAACTAATATTAGTAAATAATAAGAAGGATTTATAGCCTATAAATTTTACCTAGGCCTAATAGAACTTAATATAATAAATAAGAAAACCTTTAAATACTATAATTATAGAAAACTAGGATATATAACTAATAAATATAAAGCTCTAAAGAAATTATTAAAGCTAGTAATAGAAGAAAGAAATATTAGTATAGCTAGTAAGGAACTACTTATATAGAATATTGGTATAGCTAATAATAAAATCTATTATTTATTAGATAACTATAAATATAATCTTATATCTATAGATAATATTATTAATAAAGATAGAGACTAGGAGTTTAGAACCTAGTTTATATATAAAAATTAAGGGGGAAAAGTTACTCCTAACTTTAAGATAGAAGAAGAATATTATATTATTATAAAAGAAAATTAATAAGGAAATAGAAAACTTAACTAAGTAATAATAGCTAGATTTAATATAATAAATCTAGCTATACTTATAATACTATTAAATAAAAATATAGTATATATTATACTATATACTAGTCTAGAGTATCTAGAAATTAGTTTTATTTACTATAACTATATAACTATTTCCTAGGCTTTATATTTATATAATACTTATATATAATACCTCTAGAAGAAACTTAACTATTAATAGTTTCCTAAGTAAATCCTTTATAAAGCCCCTTATAAAGAAGATAAACTTAGATACTAGATAATCTAATAAAGAATATAAGAATTCCTTATCCTAGAAAGGAATAATAGATTATATTTTACTAAAGATAAAAATATTTATATTATCTATATTATAACTTTAAGATATAAAGATAGAGGAAATAATATAATTATAAGGTATTTACCTAGCCTAAACCTAATTAGTAGAAATAGTAAATAAACTAACTATTACTAAAGCTCTAAAGAAAAAAGAATAGAGAGAGTTATAACTTTCTTTATAAATCTAAGGAAATATAAAAAGAAGAAATTAAGAAATAATAGCTATTATTATTAGTAAAACTAACTCTTTAATAAAGATCTAGCTAGTTTTTATATATTATAAATATTAGTAATATTACTTACTTTATAATTAATATCCTAATTAAAGGAACTAAGCTTAAGGTAATAATAAATAATAAAATATAAGGAAATTTTATCTTATTAAATCTTATTAATAAATTATAATTACCTTAGAATAAGAAGAATAAGCCCTACTAACTTATAACTATAGAAGGAGAAATAGTTAAGTATAGCTATAAAGTTATAGATTAGGAAATTATATAACTTCCTATCTCTATATAAGGCTATAACTACTCTCTTACCTTAGATATTATAAAGATCTTAAAATATAATATTATATTAAAGATACCTTAGTTATAAGTAAATAATCTTAGAGTTAACTAGAGAATAGGCTAACTTTAGTAGGATATATTAAGATATAATTATAATAAGAAGAGTAGCTATAAAAAGGTATCTTTATTAAATTATAATAAATCTCTAGGAATATATATAATTACTAGAGAGTTAAAAGCTAAGATAATAAAGATTCTTAAGGAATACTTAAAGTATAATAAGCTATTTAATAATAAACTAAAAATAGAATTATTAGAGTATTTATACTAAGACTATAAAATTAAACTCTAGCCTAGTATTAAACTAATATTTAATAAGATATATCCCTAGAACCTTAAGTAAGATATAGTACTTAAGAAGTATCTAGAGGAAATATTATAAAAGAGATATATATTACGAACGCTACTATACGGGACGCGGGGGCTAAGCTAGGCCGCCCGGATAGCCTAGCCATAGACCTAATTAGGATATAAGGTCACGTGATAGCTTACTAGATTATGGAGATAATCTAGTAATATAGGATTATTAGAATAGTTAGATAAGCTATATAATCTAAGCCTATAATAGAGAGATAGATAGGTACTTAAGGAGGAAGTATTTCTATAGCTAGGTAGTCTAGATCTCTATTAATTAATCTAAATAATAGTTCTACTATTAAGAGTTAATCTCTTAATAGACTTATAAGCCTATAATACTACTATAAACTACTTATTAGCTACCCTATAGCTATTTAACCTAACTTACTTCCTAAGAAATAGACCTATCTATAACTTAGATTTAAGCTACTATTATATTTTAATTAATCCTATTTAGTAAGTTACCTTAAAACCTTAAGTAGTATTTACCCTTACGATATTAACTATAAGTAGAGCTACTACTAATCCTAGTTAGGCTATATAAGCTATACGCTAGTAGATTAAGGCTATGACTACCTAGATCTAGGTACTCTAGGCAAATAATAATAGAGGAGGAGCCCTTACCCTTCCTAAATTCCCTAAACCTAAACCGTTTAATAGGATAAAAGGGGATATGCGAACCTTCCTCACTTAAGCTAAAGCCTACCTTCGTGTTAATACTACTATCGCTAACTCTACCACGTAGATTCTCTATATTAATAACCTTCTTACTAGTAAGGCGATAGAATAGTGGGAACCTACCCTTAGAGACTTCTTTAATAATGATATACTAGATAATGAAACCGCTCATATTTTCTAAGACTATAATAACTTCGAGGAGTTACTCTAGACTACCTTTAGAGACCCTAATAAGATTTAAACCATAATACGTAAGCTTAAGGCACTACGATAGACTAGTTTTGCCTAGTACCTCATACGTAAGTTTAAACATATCTTAGCCTATCTTAACTAGGATAATAATAGTATAATAGAATATCTCTATAACGTACTACGTAAAGAAGTAAAGGACAAGATCATAAAGGGTAACTAACCTAATACCTTTAACGAATTTACTAGCTAAATTATCAAAGTTAATAACTAACTCTACGCTAGGCAACTTAAATAAAATAGGCGTAGTTATTAATAGAGTAATTAGCTATACTAAAACTAAGCTAATATTAGTAGACAACGAGGAGGATCTATATGTAACGATGGCTTAAATCTAAGTCACAGTAAGTCTGTTTCTTAGGAAGTAAGTTAGGCTAAAGCTACAGGGTAGCACGTATGAGCAGTATCGTTAAACGGTCGTTAAGAGTTAAACTCTCAATAATAGAACTATTACTTAGATTAATTAATAGAGATCTAGACTACCTAGCTATGGAAATACTTCCTCCTTAAGTACCCGTCTATCTCTCTATTATAGGCTTAGATCGTGTGGCTTATCTAACTATTCTAATGATCCTGTGTCGCTAGATCATCTCCATGATCCAGTAAGCCATCACGTGACCTCATGTCCTAATCGGGTCTATGGCTAGGCCATCCGGGCGGCCTAGCTTAGCCCCCCGCGTCCCGTGCAGTAGCGTTCGTAACACAATACCCCTCCTCCTTTAGTCTTGTCCTCAAGGCCATCGAAGTAGGCCGGCTAGGTGGTAGGTAGTTTTTGTTTTCCTTCTTACATCATCATATCCTATCATGTCGTCTAATTGTATCTTAAGATCTTTCGTGCGCTCCCGAAAACCCTCTCGCAAGACTAACGAACGAAACGCCCTTCTTAAATTAATAATCGGAAATCTAGTTAACATGCCCGCGTGTTCGTTCTATAAAGACCAAGGCCTACAGAATTACAAGGCGTCTAACATAGACTCATCGCGATATTTTAAGTACATTCGGCTCAACCGATCTTACTACGACATGAATCCTCTTACTCCTTAACAACTTCGCCACATCGGCACTCAGCATCAGAAGGCCAAATCCGAATTAGAGGCTACCGAAGAAGAGCTCGAAAAGGCGAGTACTAAGGTACGCCATTTACGAAAACAAAAGAAATTATGGTTTGAGAAAATGATGCGTGCGGTCGCGCGTGGTATCGACAATGTCGAAGAATTAGAGCGTGTAGAATGGGAGGAAGCGGAACAGCTTTAGAAGGCCACAGGGGTCCTTCCTACTCCTTCCGAGGATTTAGATCCTACTCTAGTTCGTTCTTTAGATGCCAAGTTCGGTGTTAAGTCGCTAGACGGTACTTATACGATTGATTAGGATACGTTCCTTGGGAATGGAACTATTCAAGCAGAGTCGAGCAATTCATGAGGTTCTTAATCGGTTCCTAGGTATTTTCGGAGTTCGGGTATCCCTTCTATTTAACGAGATAATGACGATTTTTCATATTTCCTCGTGCCTTAAGTATCTCCTTAACTTCGTATTCGTCCGTATTTTCTACCGTGATTCTCGTAGCGAGTATAGAATCATCTAGTGCTTTCTCGAGTAGTAATATATAAAAAATAGGATAGATTCTCATTCTATCGGGTAATAATAGTTCATAGTTAGTGTCTGATATTTTTCGTTTAATAAGGAATAGTCCGATTTTCTTCTAGTCGAGTTTGTCGCTGGGTCGTTTCGTTTTAATATTTTTACGGATAAGGTAAACTTTATCTCCCTCCTCTAGGATTGGCGCTAGTAATCTTTTTTTATCCGCATAATGTTTTATTCGATTTTATAGAAATATCTATTCTTACTATAAGTGTTTTTGTATTTCAGTAATCGTTACTATATATACCACAGCTACTAGCGCGTGCACACTACGTGCCGCATATGTTTCGATAACGGGGTCAAATCCATAGTTTGCCCTAAATAGTAATATCTTCATATTCTCGTTTTCTAAGCTATTATAAGCCCATTATGCAAGTGGTAGCCATTCTACCTAATTGTCTTGTCGATAGTTAACATAGCTTCGTAGGTACTATTCAAGAACTTAGTTCAAGATTTCCGTCTGTCCGTCTGACTATGGGTGGAATGCCGTAGATAAGCCTTGCTTAATCTTCATCGTTTCTATCAGGCATTTCCAGAAGTTCGATATGAACAATTTATCTCGGTCTAATATAAGTCGTGTCAGTAGGCCGTGCTATGTGATAACTGTCTTAAAGAACATATACGCTAGATCTTTCGTATTACTAGATTCCATATAAGGAATGTAGTAAGCGTATTTCGTGAGTTTATCCACTATAACCAGGATACTATCGTAGCTAACTCCTGTCATTAGTTCTTTAGATTTCGGTAGTTTGACGATAAAATCCATTGTAACTATTTACCATGCTCTTTTAGGTGGTGGTATTGGCTGTAGTTTACCGTAAGGAGCGTGTCGTGCTACCTTTACTTTCCGGCAAGTATCACATTTATCCACAACTTACTATACCATTTTTCTGCTTTCAGGAAAATCGTATAATCTTCTTAGTCGACTAATTATTTTCCCTACACCCTGATGTCTATATAACGGGTATTCATGTATTTCTCTAACAAGTTACTCTTAAAGTATACTAGGGACATACTACCGTTCGTTATACAAGAAGCTTCCTACTTCCTTACACAAGTGCGTTTTTATCTCCCAATTGTCCAAGTAGTTATCATTTTTGCTATATAATACGATTCGTTATATCCATATTTCATCTGGCTTTACCTACCAGGTAATATCAATTTCTCGGGTGCCTAGCACAAGGTTCCTATCCTTGGTAGCGCATAATAAGGGTACGTTATCCACTTATTCTTCCAATTTTAAGTCCTCTCTTCGGCTAAGCGCGTCTACTCTTCCGTTTTTAGATCCTTTACGGTATATGATTTCAAAGTCATAATCCATAAGGGTTTCATACTATCTAATTTACCTCTTATTTAGGTCCTTTATAGTCAAAAACGATATGAGGTTTTTATAATTAGTATAGACTTTAATCTTATGCTTTACTCCCACGAGATAGTATCTCTATTCCTTAAAGCACTAAATAATAGCTATGAGTTCTTTATCGTAAATGCTGTAGTTTAGTTTAGGTCCGTAGAGTTTCTATGAGAAGAAGGCAACTAGGTATAATCTTCCTTCGTTATCTCGTTATCTAAGCTATCCGCTAAGGGTATAGTCTAAGGCGTCGGTTTCGACTTCATAAGGTCTCTCTAGATCAGGTATTTTCATCATAGGTTCTTGTGTAATAAGTTCTTTAATCGTAGTAAAAGATTTCTCTTCTTTTTCTGTCTATTTAAATTCAACGTCCTTCTTAGTTAGGTTAGTAAGAGGTTATGATATGTCTCCGTATCCTTTCAGGAATTTTCAATAAAAGTTCACGAATATAGTAAATACTCTTACGTCTCTGACGTTTGTTAGTGTTAGCCATTCTTTAATTGCTCTGATCTTGTCTTAATACATCTATACTTCTCTATAGGTAACGATAAATCCTAGGAATTATACGCTACTCTGGTAGAACTTACATTTGGCTACTTCTACTAGAAGTTTATTATCTTGTAGGGTTTAAAGTACCTCGTATACATGTTGCTTGTGCTCCTTAAGTGTGTTTGAGTAGATAAGGATATCGTCAAGGTAAACCACAACAAATACTCCAATTTGCTTACGTAAGATCGTGTCGATCATGGTCTAGAATATCGCTGGTACGTTAGTAAGTCCGAAAGGCATTACTAGGTATTCGAAGTGTCCTTTAGTGGTCCTAAATGCTATCATCTACTCGTGACCTTCCTTCATTCGTATAAGGTTATAGGCTCCTCTTAGGTCAAGTATGGTAAAGTACTTTGCTTTCCTAACTTTATCTCGTATTTCCACTATGAGTAATAACGGATATCGATTCTTAATTATAATCTTGTTAAGTAGTCGATAGTCAATACATAGTCATAACTTTCTGTTCTTCTTTGGTACCCACAGGACTAGGTGTCCTACTAGGGACTCTAATAGTCTTATATATCCCTTTCGTAACATTTCCTCCAGATACTCCTCGAGTGCTATATCCTACTCGGGGTTCTGGGGATATATCTTATTAAACGTTGGTTCAGTACCGGGCTAGAGTTTGATCTCATAGTCCCAGCGTGAATACTCCGGTAGTCCTGTTTCTAGCTCGTCGCTGAACAGCTTACTATACTTTAAGTATTCCTCGGGAATCTCCGTTATCTCAGCTTTTAACTCTCTAGTGATCACATATATTCCTAGAGGTCTATCATAATTCGGTAAAGGTGCCTTTCTGTAGCCGCTCTTCCTGCCGTAATCATATCCTAGCATATCCCATTAAAGTTAGCCAGTTCTCCAATTGACTTAGGGATTACTCGCTCGTAACTAGGGTATCCCTAATATAACATCGTGTTTTAAGATCACTATGATGTCTAAGGTAACGTAGTATTTTATGCCTTATATATCGACTAGTAGCTACGCAACTTCTATATCGACTATTCCTTAGCCATAATCCACCGCTCGTCCTTCTACAGTCATAAGTCAATAGGGCTCGTCTTTTATAGTCCAGGGCAATCTTAGTCTATTAACGAGATTCGGCAAGATAAAATTTCCTTATACTCCACTATCTATCATTGCCTGGATCTTCCTTCCCATGATGCTCATAGTAATCATAAGGTACGCTATGTTACCGATATCTACAACACATAGAGACCTATCAGATCTCCATCGAAGAATCAGTCTTAGTTACGACGACGGTTAACGTTTCCCGAAATCTTCTTTTGTTTGCGTTCCTTCTTTCGTAGTTATCGGTGGTAATCTTCCGTACTATTAGAGCTTTAGTAGCTTTCTACTTACTTGCCTACTATGTTGGTCGAACTCGGGCTAGGCGAGTTAGTTATAATTACACTATTTCCGATATCCTCGTATCGTAAGGTTATAGCGCGGATAGTATATGCGTTTTTATCCTCAATATAGTAAACTTCCGTATTCCTTAATAGAACAAGTCCACTAGAGTTTCTCCTCCATACTTTCTAGTGTCGTAGGTCAGTTTCCAAATAGGGCCCATATAGGTTTTATCTTCTATTAGGTCGTAGAAACCATCTATATTCAAGCTTCTTCCACAGGTGCCTTCTACAGTTATCGTATAAGCACGATACCCAAGAGATCATCGCATATTCTCAGTGCATAGGGTTAAGTGCTAGGTGCAGAGCCGTGGTTTTACTAGTTCGTGTAGTATTGTCGTCTTCTGCTAAAAGTAGCTTTTGAATTAAGACCGTAGGATCAGATATATCGTAACCGTGGATCATGACTCCTACTAGCTTAGGGTCTCCTTCTCCTAACGATAGAGCACTAGTGAGGGTACTCGGTGTTTGAGAGACCTAAGAGTGTAGGACACATATATAGGTATCAGGTAAATCGAGTTACGTTGTGTACGCTAGTAGTCGAATATCGTGTTCTTCTTCTAGCACTGGTTAGGTTCCGAAATCCCAATCTTCATCTTCCTCAGTAGTATCATCTACGGAGTAGTAATCATCCACATCGAGGTATCGTTCGGTATCAGAGATATATTCCTCGCTATTTGCCATACTAATATTTCGTATAAGCAAGTTTTCGCGATTAGCCACGTGAATCTTTTATTCCTTCACGGGCTTCTATTACTTCTTTGGGGCTCGGCATTTATTCGCAAAATGTCCTACCTTGCCACAGTTATAGCAGGTTTTCCCCTTTTCTTTATTAATAGCGTCGAGTTCCATAGGTCCAGCGTAGTATCCGTATGCCATTAAGGTTTATCAGGGTTTTCCCGTATTAGATTTGTTAAACCTTATATAGTTATTAAATTTTCGTCCACCCGTTTTTTCTTAACGTCGTTCGTAGAGTTAGTTATCCACTTTAATAACTATCTCGATAAAGTCATCAAGTAGTTCTGGTCTATCGATTTAGTAAATATCGTCTTTAACTTCTTCTTTAAGTCCTTAGTAGAGGATTTCAATTAGGGCTTCCTATCCCCAATTAAGTTTAGCCATAATCCGTTTAAATTCCCTTACGAAATAAGCAGTAGATCCGGTTTATCGTAGACGAGTAAGTTATCGAGTAGCTTCCTTATGCTCATTGGGGTTACTAAAGGCATTAAGGAGCCAATCCTTAAAGGTTTCATAGTCCGAAAAGATATAGATAACTTCAGCACCAGCTTCATTACTATGCTTAAGGTATGCCCGCAGCGATAGTTCCCACCATTCCATGGCTTTACCGGTTAAGAGATTTCTAATGCAAAGAATTTAATCCTCGGCAGTAGTAAGGGTATCCTCATTAACCCGAAGGTAGGCTTACGCTTAGGTGAGGAAGTTCCTCACGTCTCCCTTATAACTATCGTATAGTTTAGGCTTAGGAAACTTAGGTCGACGATTCACAATAGGTGACTCCGTGGATTTTTTAGGAACCTCAGAAATCTGAGTTCTATACTACTCTAGGGTCTCGTAGATATCCTTCTGCCGATTAAGAAGAGCTCTATTCTACTTCTTAAGCTTAGCCACCTATACTATAAGGCGTTAAATCGCGTTATTAGGATTGGTAGTCTTTCCGCTTGTGGTGGACATGTTAGCTGCTCAAGGTTTTAGGGTAACTCACTGAACAGGATTGATCAAAATGTAACGATGGCTTAAATCTAAGTTATAGTAAGTCTATTTCTTAGGAAGTGAGTTAGGCTAAAGCTATAGGGTAGCACGTATAAGCAGTATCGTTAAACGGTCGTTAAGAGTTAAACTCTTAATAGTAGAACTATTGCTTAGATTAATTAATAGAGATCTAGACTACCTAGCTATGGAAATACTTCCTCCTTAAGTACCCGTCTATCTCTCTATTGTAGGCTTAGATCGTGTGGCTTATCTAACTATTCTAATGATCCTATGTCGCTAGATCATCTCCATGATCCAGTGAGCCATCATATGACCTCATGTCCTAATCGGGTCTATAGCTAGGCCATCCGGGCGGCCTAGCTCAGCCCCCCGCGTCCCGTGCAGTAGCGTTCGTAACACTATAGCCTATAGATTTTACCTAGGCTTAATAGAACTTAACGTAGTAAATAAGAAAACCTTTAAATACTATAATTATAGGAAACTAGGATATATAGCTAATAAATATAAAGCTCTAAAGAAACTATAGAAGCTAGTAGTAGAAGGAAGAAACATTAGCATAGCTAGTAAGGAATTACCTATATAAAATATTAGTATAGCTAATAGCGAAGTCTACTATTCGCCAGACAACTATAAATATAATCTTATATCTATAAATAATATTACTAATAAAGATAGAGACTAGGAATTTAGAACCTAGCCTATATACGAGAATTAAGGGGAAGAACCTACTCCTAACTTTAAGATAGGAGAAGAGTATTATACTATTACAAAAGAAAATTAATAAAGAAATAGAGGACCTAACTAAGTAGTAATAGCTAGATTTAATATAATAGACCTAGCTATGCTTATAGTACTATTAGATAAGAGTAAATATATTACGCTATATGCTAGTCTAAAGTATCTAGAAGTTAGTCTTACTTACTACGATTACTTAACTATTTCCTAGGCTTTATGCTTATACTATACTTATATACGATACCTCTAGAAGAAACTCGACTACTAATAGTTTCCTAAGTAGACCCTTCGTAAGCCCCTTTATAAAGAAGATAAACTTAGATATTAGATAATCTAGTAGAGAATATAGGAATTCCTTATCCTAGAAAGGAATAATAGATTATATTTCGCTAAGGATAAAAACGCTTATACTATCTATACTATAACCTTAAGATATGAGGATAGAGGAAATAGTATAATCATAAGGCATTTACTTAGCCTAAACTTAATTAGTAGAAATAGTAAATAAACTAACTATTACTAAAGCTCTAAAGAAGAAAGAATAGAGGGAGCTATAACTCTCCTTACTATTTAGAGGAAACCTAAAGAAAAGAAGTTAGGAAATAATAGCTATTATTACTAATAAGACTAACTCTTTGACGGGGATCTAACTAATCCCTATACGCTATAGATATTAGTAATACTACTTACCTTACGATTAATATCCTAATTAAAGGAACTAAGCTTAAGGTAATAATAAATAGTAGAGTATAAGGAAATTTTATCTTACTAAATCTTATTAATAAATTACGATTATCTTAGAATAAAAAGAATAAGCCCTACTAACTTATGACTATAGAAGGAGGAGTAGTTAAGTATAGCTATAGAGTTATAGATTAGGAAACTACGTAACTTCCTATCTCTATATAAGGCTATAACTACTCTCTTACCTTAGATATTATAGAGATCTTAAAATATAATATTATATTAGGGATACCCTAGTTATAAGCGAGTAATCCCTAAGTTAATTAGAGAATAGGCTAACTTTAATAGGATATGCTAGGATATAATTATAGTAGGAAGAGTGGCTATAGGAAGGCACCTTTACTAAATTATGATAGACCTCTAGGAATATATATAATCACTAGAGAGTTAAAAGCTAAGATAACGGAGATTCCTAAGGAATACTTAAAGTATAGTAAGCTATTTAGCGACGAGCTAGAAATAGGACTACTAGAATATTTACGCTAGGACTATAAGATTAAACTCTAGCCTAGTACTAAACTAACGTTTAATAAGATATATCCCTAGAACCCTAAGTAGGATATAGTATTTAAAGAGTATCTAGAGGAAATATTACGAAAGGGATATATAAGACTATTAGAGTCCCTAATAAGATACCTAGTCCTATAGGTACTAAAGAAGAATAGAAAGTTATAACTATATATTAACTATTAACTACTTAATAAGATTATAATTAAGAATTAATACCTATTACTACTTATAGTAGAAATATAAGATAAAATTAGAAAAGTAAAATACTTTACTATACTTAACCTAAGAGAAGCCTATAACCTTATATAAATAAAGGAAGGCTATAAGTAGATAATAGTATTTAGGACTACTAAAGGATACTATAAATACCTAGTAATACCTTTTAGACTTACTAACGTACTAGTAATATTTTAGACTATAATTAATATAATCCTATATAAGTAAATTAGAGTATTTATTATAGTTTACCTTAACGATATCCTTATCTACTTAAATATACTTAAGGAGTATAAGTAATATATATATAAGGTACTTTAAACCCTATAAGATAATAAACTTCTAGTAGAAGTAGCTAAATATAAGTTCTACTAGAGTAGCATATAATTCCTAGGATTTATTATTACTTATAGAGAAATATAGATATATTAAGATAAGATTAGAGTAATTAAGGAATAGCTAATACTAATAAACGTTAGAGACGTAAGAGTATTTACTATATTTATGAACTTTTACTAGAAATTCCTAAAAGGATATAGAGATATATTATAACCTCTTATTAACCTAACTAAGAAAGATATTAAATTTAAATAGATAGAAAAGGAAGAAAAATCCTTTACTATAATTAAAGAACTTATTATATAAGAACCTATAATAAAGATACCTAATCTAGAGAGACCTTATAAAGTCGAAACTAATGCCTTAGACTATGCCCTTAGTAGATAGCTTAGATAATAAGATAATAAAGGGAGATTATACCTAGTTACCTTCTTCTTATAGAAACTCTATAGACCTAAACTAAACTATAGTATTTACGATAAAGAACTTATAGCTATTATTTAGTACTTTAAGGAATAGAGATATTATCTTATAGGAGTAAAATATAAGATTAAAGTCTATACTAATTATAAAAATCTTATATTATTTTTAACTATAAAAGACCTAAATAAAAGGTAAATTAGATAGTATGAAACCCTTATAGATTATAACTTTAAAATTATATACCGTAAAGGATCTAAAAATGGAAGAGTAGACGCGCTTAGCTAAAGAGAGGACTTAAAATTAGAAGAATAAGTAGATAATATACCCTTATTACGCGCTACTAAGGATAAGAACCTTATACTAGGTACCTAAGAAATTAATATTACCTAATAGGTAAAGCTAGATAAAATATAGATATAATAAATCGTATTATATAGTAAAAATAATAACTACTTAGATAATTAGGAGATAAAAACATACTTACGTAAGGAAGTAGGAAGCTTCTTATATAACGAATAGTAGTATGTCCCTAGTATACTTTAAAAGTAACTTATTAGAGAAATATATAAATACCTATTATATAGACATTAGGGTATAGGGAAGATAATTAGTTAACTAAGGAGATTATATAATTTTCCTAAAAGTAGAAAAATAGTATAGTAAGTTATAGACAAATACGACATTTACTAGAAAGTAAAGGTAGCACGATATACTCTTTATAGTAAACTATAGCTAATACTACTACCTAAGAGAGTATAGTAAATAGTTATAATAGACTTTATCGTTAAACTACTAAAATCTAAAGAACTAATAATAGGAGTTAGCTACGATAGTATCCTAGTCATAGTAAATAAACTTATAAAATATACTTACTATATTCCTTATATAGAATCTAGTAATACGAAAGATCTAGTATATATATTTATTAAGATAGTTATTACATAATATAGTTTACTAATATAACTTATATTAGACTAAGATAAACTATTTATATCGAACTTCTAGAAATGCCTAATAGAAATGATAAAGATTAAGTAAGGCTTATCTATAGTATTCTACCTATAGTTAGATAGATAGATAGAAATCTTAAACTAAGTTCTCGAATAGTACCTATAAAGCTATATTAACTATCGATAAGATAATTAGGTAGAATAGCTATTACTTATATAATAGGCTTATAATAGCTTAGAAAATAAAAATATAAAGATATTATTATTTAGGGTAAACTATAGATTTAACCCTATTATTAAAATATATGTGGTATATAGTATATATACGCTAGTAGCTATAGCATATATAGTAATAATTACTAAAACATAAAAACACTTATAATAAGAATAGATATTTCTATAAAATCAAATAAAATATTATGTAGATAAAAAGAGATTACTAGCGCTAATCCTAGAGGAGGGAGATAAAGTTTACCTTATCTATAAAAATATCAAAATAAAATAACCTAGCGATAAACTCAACTAGAAGAAAATTAGACTATTCCTTATTAAACGAAAAATATTAGATACTAACTATAAACTATTATTATCTAATAGAATAAGAATCTATCCTATTTTTTATATATTACTACTTAAGAAAGTACTAGATAATTCTATACTTACTATGAGAATTATGGTAGAAAATATAGACGAATATAAAGTTAAGGAGATACTTAGGGCATAAGGGAATATAAAATATTATTATTATTTTATTAAATAGAAGGGATACCTAAACTCTAAAAATACCTAGGAACTAATTAAGAACCTTACGAACTACTCAACTTTACTTAAATAGTTCTATTCCTAAGGAATATATCCTAATTAATCGCATAAGTATTATCTAGTAACTTAATACTAAACTTAGTATCTAAAGAACGAACTAGAGTAGGATCTAAATCCTTAGAAGGAGTAGGGAGAACCCCTATAGCCTTCTAAAGCTATTCCACTTCCTCCTATTCTATATACTCTAATTCTTCGATATTATCGATACTATGCGCGATTATACGTATTATTTTCTTAAACTATAATTTCTTTTATTTTCGTAAATAGCGTACCTTAGCGCTTACCTTTTCGAGCTCTTCTTTAGTAGCCTCTAATTTGGATTTAGCCTTCTAGTACTAAGTACTAATATAGCGAAGTTATTAAGGAGTAAGAGGATTTATATTATAGTAAGATCGGTTAAGCCAAATATACTTAAAATATTACGATAAGTCTATATTAGATACCTTATAATTCTATAGGCCTTAGTCTTTATAGAACGAATACGCGGGCATATTAACTAGATTTCTGATTATTAATTTAAGAAGGGTATTTTATTCGTTAGTCTTACGAGAGGGTTTTTAGGAGCATATAAAAGATCTTAAGATATGATTAGATAATATAATAGGACATAATAATATAAGAAGAAAAATAAAAACTACCTACTACCTAGCTAGCCTACTTCGATAGCCTTAAGGATAAGACTAAAGGAGGAGGGGCATTATATTACGAACGCTACTATACGGGACGTAGGGGCTAAGCTAGGCTACCTAGATAGCCTAGCCATAGACCTAATTAGGACATAAGGTCACGTAATAGCTTACTAGATTATAGAGATAATCTAGCGATATAGGATTATTAGAATAGTTAGATAAGCTATATAATCTAAGCCTATAATAGAGAGATAGATAGGTACTTAAGGAGGAAGTATTTCTATAGCTAGGTAGTCTAGATCTCTATTAATTAATCTAAGTAATAGTTCTACTATTAAGAGTTAATCTCTTAATGGACTTATAAGCCTACGATACTACTATAAACTACTTATTAGCTACCCTATAGCTATTTAACCTAACTTACTTCCTAAGAAATAGACCTATCTATGACTTAGATTTAAGCCACCGTTATAATATATAAGACTATTAGAGTCCTTAGTAGGATATCTAGTCTTATAAGTACTAAAGAAAAATAGAAAATTATAATTATATATTAACTATTAACTACTTAATAAGATTATAATTAAGAATTAATACTTATTATTACTTATAATAGAAATATAAAATAAAGTTAGAAAAGTAAGATAGTTTATTATACTTAACCTAAAAGAAGCTTATAATTTTATATAAATAAAAGAAAGCTATAAGTAGATAATTATATTTAGAACTACTAAAGAATACTATAAGTACTTAGTAATACCTTTTAGACTTACTAGTATACTAGTAATATTCTAAATTATAATTAATATAATCCTATATAAATAAATTAAAGTATTTATTATAGTTTACTTTAATAATATCCTTATCTACTTAAATATACTTAAGAAATATAAATAATATATATATAAAGTACTTTAAACCCTATAAGATAATAAATTCCTAATAGAAATAGCTAAATATAAGTTTTACTAGAATAGTATATAATTCCTAGGATTTATAATTACCTATAGAGAAGTATAGATATATTAAGATAAGATTAAAGTAATTAAGAAATAGCTAATATTAATAAATATTAGAAATATAAGAGTATTTACTATATTTATAAATTTTTACTAAAAATTCCTAAAAGAATATAAAGATATATTATAACCTCTTATTAACTTAACTAAGAAAGATATTAAATTTAAATAGATAGAAAAATAAAAAATCCTTTATTATAATTAAAGAACTTATTATATAAGAACCTATAATAAAAATACCTAATCTAGAGAGACCTTATAAAGTTAAAATTAATATCTTAAACTATATCCTTAGTAAATAGCTTAGATAATAAGATAATAAAGGAAGATTATATTTAGTTATTTTTTTTCTTATAGAAGCTCTATAGACCTAAACTAAACTATAATATTTATAATAAAGAACTTATAATAATTATCTAGTATTTTAAGGAATAAAGGTATTATCTTATAAAAGTAAAATATAAGATTAAAGTCTATACTAATTATAAAAACCTTATATTATTTTTAATTATAAAAGACCTAAATAAAAGGTAAATTAGATAATATAAAACCCTTATAGATTATAACTTTAAAATTATATATTATAAAGGATCTAAAAATAGAAGAGTAGATATACTTAGCTAAAGAAAGAACTTAAAATTAGAAGAATAAGTAAATAATATATTTTTATTATATACTATTAAGAATAAGAACCTTATATTAAGTACCTAAGAAATTAATATTACCTAGTAAGTAAAGCTAGATAAGATATAGATATAATAAATTATATTATATAGTAAAAATAATAATTACTTAGATAATTAGGAGATAAAAATATACTTATATAAGGAAGTAGGAAACTTCTTATATAATAAATAGTAATATATTCCTAGTATACTTTAAGAGTAACTTATTAGAGAAATATATAAATACCTATTATATAGATATTAGGGTATAGGGAAGATAATTAGTTAACTAAGAAAATCCTATAACTTCCTAGAAAGTAGAAAAATAGTATAATAAATTATAAATAAATATAATATTTATTAAAAAGTAAAAGTAATATAATATACTCCTTATAGTAAACTATAGCTAATATTATTACCTAAAAGAGTATAGTAAATAGTTATAATAGATTTTATTATTAAACTACTAAAATTTAAAAAACTAATAATAGGAGTTAGTTATAATAGTATCCTAGTTATAGTAGATAAACTTATAAAATATACTTATTATATTTTTTATATAAAATCTAGTAATATAAAAGATCTAGTATATATATTTTATAAAATAGTTATTATATAGTATAGTTTACTAATATAACTTATATTAAACTAAGATAAACTATTTATATTAAACTTCTAGAAATACCTAATAGAAATAATAAAGATTAAATAAGGCTTATCTATAATATTCTACCTATAGTTAGATAGATAGATAGAAATCTTAAATTAAATTCTTAAATAATACCTATAAAGCTATATTAACTATTAATAAGATAATTAGGTAGAATAGCTATTACTTATATAATAAACTTATAATAGCTTAGAAAATAAAAATATAAAGATATTACTATTTAGGGTAAACTATAGATTTAACCCTATTATTAAAATATATATAGTATATAGTATATATATACTAGTAGCTATAGTATATATAGTAATAATTACTAAAATATAAAAATACTTATAGTAAGAATAGATATTTCTATAGAATTAAATAAAATATTATATAGATAAAAAGAGATTACTAGTACTAATCCTAGAGAAGGGAGATAAAGTTTATCTTATCTATAAAAATATTAAAATAAAATAACCTAGTAATAAACTTAAGTAGAAGAAAATTAGACTATTCCTTATTAAATAAAAAATATTAGATATTAACTATAAATTATCTTTATCTAATAAAATAAGAATCTACCTTATTTTTTATATATTATTATTTAAAAAGGTACTAGATAATTCTATACTTATTATAAGAATTATAGTAGAAAATATAGATAAATATAAAATTAAGAAAATACTTAAGGCATAAGGGAATATTAAGAAATATAAATATCTTATTAAATAAAAAGAATATTTAAACTCTAAAAATACCTAGGAACTTACGAAGAACCTTATAAATTACTTAGACCTACTAAAGGACTTTTGCTAATAGTTAGTAAGGGGCCTAACTTAGGAATCTTACTTAAGCTAAACTATAACTAGTTAGGCTTATTAGGAATACCTAGTACCTATAAGTTATAAATAACCTATTATTCGTAGGAATTTAAGGTAAGAAGGATATTATCCTCTTTATCTAGCTCTTATATACCCTACTTAAATAACTTCTAGCTCTTATTCTTTATTAAATAATAAGTTTTATAGATCTACGTTAAATAATTTATTATTTAAGAAAGCTAGACTTATAGCTTAACTAAGTACTTCTTAGCCTTCTCCTTAGTATTATCTAGTTTTTTCTATTATATAAGTAAATATAAAACTAGAAAAATAAATTAGTAAGAAAATATATAATAAAAGGAAGGATAAGACCTATAAGAGAATATTACTAGTATACTATTATAGGAATAACTATAGTAAATATACTCCTTATAATAAGTCTTACTATTAGTAAGGTAATACTTTAACTAATAGTTAAAATAATAAGTATATAATATCTTAATATTTTAACTATAAAAAGTAATAAAGGACCTTAGGGTATCTTACTTATTAGACTTTTAGGAATAAGGTTTCTCTATATAACCTAATATATTATTAGTATATAATAATAAAAGAAGGAAGTTTTATATACTTACTAAATAGATAACTAGAATAAGATTAGTAGCTTTAAGGATAAACCTAATAAAGGAAGAGTATTATATTATAAATAATAGGAAATAATATAAGGTAACTAGGGAAGTAGCCTAGAAGGATAACCTTATAGTGCCTATAGGCTCCCTAATTAGGCCTTATAGTTATATAACCTTAATAGATTACTAAAGTAAGTAAGCTAGTAAGTTATAAAGGGATTATAGGAGTAAGTAAGCTTATAATCTAAGAAATATAATAGCGAGATAAACTATTATATAAAGGAAGAAGACTATAGTTAATCTAGATAGTTTAGATCTCTATTAATTAATCTAAATAATAATTCTACTATTAAGAGTTAATCTCTTAATAGACTTATAAGCCTACGATATTACTATAAATTACTTATTAATTACCCTATAGCTATTTAACCTAACTTACTTCCTAAGAAATAGACCTATCTATAACTTAGATTTAAGCTACTATTATAGATAGCTACCCTACACCTATCCGTCAGGATAATATAGGGGCCCCATAATAGAGGCACTTAGGAGATCTACTTATAGGCTATCTAGCCTATTATTACCTATAGTCTTATAGCGTAGTATACCTATAGAGAAAGGCTACGTAGCCCTGCCACAGGACTTAACTACCTCTAGGTAGACTACCTTAGGAAGGTCATAGGCATATTCTAAGCTACCCTAGCCTACTATATTAAAACTAAACTATAGGTCCTACCTCTAGACCTATACCTTATAATATAGAAGGCTAGGACCCTACTTTACTAAGAAACTAATAGGGCTATAGAGTAGCTCTAATATATATCTACGTAGGCTATAAGAATACTCCCCCTTACCTAATAATAATATTAGAGACTAAAGCCTACCCCCCCCCCCTTATAGGCCTATATAGGAATCTACTATATATATTTATAGTAGAACTAATACTAGACTAGAAGAGAGCTATATAATAGCTCTAATAATAGACTAGCTATAGATAGGAGGAATATAAAACTACTTAATAGTAATAATCTAGGTATAAGATAGTATTCCCTATCTATAGACTACTATAGCTCTATCATAAAGCCTAGGAGGCCTTATTCCTTACCCTCCTATACTATCTTACTACCCTAATTATATAAATATATATAAGGAAAATTAGCCTTAATAACTTCCTTTTCTATAAGAAAGTACTAAGGATAATATCTCTAGAGTATAGATATAATATAAGCCTAGAGGATATCTACTATATTATACTCTACTACTTTACTTACTCCTATTATAGACCCTACCTAGTCCTATTATAGGACTAATAAGAAGTAAAAATTATACTAAATAACCTAAGGACTATACTATAAATTATAAAGTAAGTATTTACCCTCTAAAGGTTAACCTACCTATAGGACTAGAGCTAGGATAGCCCTAGGTTAGGTATATAATAGGGGAGTTAAAATATATTAGAAAAGTAATAGAAATATAGGTTATTTAGTTACTAATATAAGCCTATTATAGCCCTAATATAGAATTATATAGCTAGAGTAGAGTAAAATAAGATATTAGGTATTATACTTATCCCCCTCCCCCCTAGGCTCTTACTAGCCCTATCCTACCCCTAAAGTACCCCTACTATACTTTACTAGCTATATATTATAAAATAAAATAGAATAATATTTAAAATTTATAGGCCCCTAGTAGCCCTAGTATACTCTTACCTATCCCCTACCTTTACTATACTTTACTAGTTATATATTAAAAATAAAAGAAAAATTAAAATAAGTAAATTATTATAACTAGCCCCCTCCTAGGGCTAGTATAGCTCCCCCCTGCCCTTACTTCTTCTCCTTCTCCTCCTCCCCCTTCTCCTCCCCCCCCTTATCGTTACTAGCGTCGTTATTAGCGCTAGAGCTCTTAGCTAAGCTCTTAGACCACTAGTATAGGTCCTTCTTTAGTACCTCTATAGTACTAGGAAGGCCCTATACTAGGGCTACTAGGAAAAGGTCCTAGTTAGTAAATCTATAGTGTAAGATCTACTATATCCTAGCTAACTCCTTAACTAGTAAGGGATTAGCTAGGACCTAATAGGGTCCTATATTATAGCTAATAGTAAGAGTCTAGATAATTACCTATACTAGGGTAGGGGTAATAGTAGTAGTAGTACTATAGTAGCTATACCTAGATAAGGCTAGGGCCTAGTATAAAGACTATACTAAAGGCTATTAGGTATTATTAGTAATAATAAGTAATATAAGCCTACTATAGGCCTACGTTACCTCTATAAGGAACTTATAAGTAATAGTAATAGTATTAAGTAAGTACTTATTAATAATCTATCTTAGTTAGTACCTAACTTAGGTCTAATATAGGATACTTATAGGATTATATAGCTATTTTAGTTATATATATATAATATACGTAGATATATATATCTTTACTAGGAGGGAGTTAGCGAAATAGCCTTATCCTAGCTCTACGATAGTACCTACTACCCTTCTAGGTCTTAATAACCTAACTATAATAAAGTAACCCCTTAGTTATATATATATAATATTATATATATAGCTTATTATATAGCTCTATAATAGCCTTAGATAGGCCTACTATAGCTTTACTTACTTTCTTCTTCTTATTTTTAGGGTAGATACCCCCCCTAGCCCTATTATAGCCCTACTTATTATCTAGTAATAGTAATAGTAATAGCCCCCTATTAGCCCTAGTAATAATTAAGCTAGGTATAATAGTAGTAGACTATAGGATTAGTACCCTAAACTAATAGCCCCTACGTAATACTATAGTAGTAATATAATAGAGGTAACTTACTATAATAATAGTAATAGTTATAATAGTAGTAATAGTATCTCTATTAGTATTAGCTATAGAACTATAATAGCCCTAGATTAGAGCTAGTATTATTTAAATTAAAGATTAGACTATTAGGTAAACTTAGTAGGATTATATTTATAGTAATATATAACTTAAAAAATATAAGATCTATAGGCTATTAGCTTTAGAATATATAGTAATTAGTATAAGTATACCTAGAAGATAGATAAGTATATATATATAAGAATTAGTAGGGTAGTACTTATATTAATAAGGTTAATTAAAGAGAAAAAAGAAGGAAAAGAAGGGAAAAAGGCTAGGAATAATAATAGCTTATATAGCTATAAGTAAATACCCTAAGTAATAGCCTATAAGTATAATAAATAATAGTAACTAGAAAGTAATACTTATTAACTAACTACTATACTATAATAGCTACTTACTAGCCCTATAGTAGTATAGATAGAAGTAAACCTATAGGTATTTATAGCCTAAAGTAAAGTAAAAATAAATATAAGTATATAGACTAGCCTCCTCCTTTTCTCCTACCCTATCTCCTAATACCTACTAGTATACTACTAGGGCCTAACTAGGCCTAGATAGGGATAATATAATATAGAAGAGAAAATAATTAGCGATAGTAGATAGTATAATATATAGAGGAATAGTAGAGGGCCTAGTAGAAAAGCTAGACATAAGATAGGACTAGCTAAAACCTAATAGGGAATTATCTAGGACTAGGCTATAGCCTACTATACTCTTTTATATTTCTTAGGATTACCTAAGGTTACCTTTTCTAATAGCTCCTAACTACTATAGCTATAATACTTATAAGGGATTACTATAGGTCTAACGTAAAAGTAAGGGTTTTTCTATTAGTACTTAGTTTTTTCCCTCCCTAACTAAACCTATAGAAATACTATATAAGCTAAGGCTTAGTTAGTATATAATTATTAATTAATATCTATTATTATTTATAATAAAGATATAAAATAAAGTTAGAAAAGTAAAATATTTTATTATACTTAACTTAAGAGGAGCCTATAACCTTATATAAATAAAAAAAAGTTATAAATAAATAATAGTATTTAGGACTATTAAAGGATATTATAAATACCTAGTAATACCTTTTAAACTTACTAATATACTAATAATATTCTAGACTATAATTAATATAATCTTATATAAGTAAATTAGAGTATTTATTATAATTTACCTTAATAATATCCTTATTTACTTAAATATACTTAAGGAATATAAATAATATATATATAAAATACTTTAAACTCTTTAAGATAATAAACTCTTAGTAGAAGTAGCTAAATATAAGTTTTACTAGAATAATATATAATTCTTAAGATTTATTATTACCTATAGAGAAATATAGATATATTAAAATAAGATTAAAGTAATTAAGGAATAGCTAATACTAATAAATATTAGAGATATAAGAGTATTTATTATATTTATAAACTTCTACTAAAAATTCTTAAAAGGATATAGAGATATATTATAACCTCTTATTAACCTAATTAAAAAAGATATTAAGTTTTAATAAATAGAAAAAGAAGAAAAATCCTTTATTATAATTAAAAAACTTATTATATAAGAACTTATAATAAAAATATTTAATTTAAAGAGACCTTATAAAGTTAAAATAAATATCTTAGATTATACCCTTAGTAAATAACTTAGATAATAAGATAATAAAGGGAGATTATACCTAATTACCTTTTTTTTATAAAAGCTTTATAAACTTAAATTAAACTATAGTATTTATAATAAAGAACTTATAGCTATTATTTAGTATTTTAAAGAATAGAGATATTATCTTATAAAAGTAAAATATAAGATTAAAGTCTATATTAATTATAAAAATATTATATTATTTTTAATTATAAAAGACCTAAATAAAAGGTAAATTAGATAGTATAAAATCCTTTTAGATTATAATTTTAAGATTATATACTATAAAAAGTCTAAAAATAGAAGAGTAAATATACTTAGCTAAAGATAGGACTTAAAATTAGAAGAATAAGTAGATAATATACCCTTATTATATATTACTAAGGATAAGAATCTTATACTAAGTACTTAAGAAATTAATATTATCTAGTAAGTAAAGCTAGATAAGATATAAATATAATAGATTATATTATATAGTAAAAAAGATAATTACTTAGATAATTAAAAGATAAAAATATATTTATATAAGGAAATAAGAAATTCTTTATATAATAAATAATAGTATATCCCTAGTATACTTTAAGAGTAACTTATTAAAGAAATATATAAATACCTATTATATAAATATTAGAGTATAAGAAAAATAATTAATTAACTAAGAAGATCTTATAACTTTCTTAAAAATAGAAAAATAGTATAATAAATTATAGATAAATATAATATTTACTAAAAAATAAAAATAATATAATATATTTTTTATAATAAACTATAGCTAATACTATTACCTAAGAGAGTATAATAAATAGTTATAATATATTTTATTATTAAACTACTAAAATCTAAAGAACTAATAATAGAAATTACTTATAATAACATCCTAGTTATAGTAAATAAACTTATAAAATATACTTACTATATTCCTTATATAGAATCTAGTAATATAAGAGATCTAATATATATATTCTTTAAGATACTTATTATATAATATAGCTTACTAATATAATTTATATTAGATTAAGATAAACTATTTATATTAAATTTCTAAAAATACCTAATAGAAATAATAAAGATTAAGTAAGGCTTATCTATAGTATTCTACTTATAGTTAGATAGATAAATAGAAATCTAAAACTAAGTTCTTAAATAGTACCTATAAAGCTATATTAACTATTAATAAGATAATTAGATAGAATAGCTATTACTTATATAATAAGCTTATAATAGCTTAGAAAACGAAAATATAAAGATATTATTATTTAGGGTAAACTATAGATTTAACCCTATTATTAAAATATATATAATATATAATATATATATACTAATAACTATAGTATATATAGTAATAATTACTAAGATATAGAAATACTTATAATAAGAATAAATATTTTTATAGAACTATATAAAGTATTATATAAATAAAAAAAGATTACTAGTACTAATCCTAGAGAAGGGAGATAAAATTTACCTTATCTATAAAAATATTAAAATAAAATAACCTAATAATAAACTTAACTAGAAGAAAATTAGACTATTCTTTATTAAATAAAAAATATTAAATACTAATTATAAACTATCCTTACTAAAAGAGATAAGAGTTTATCCTATATTTTATATATTATTATTAGAAAAAGTACTAGATAATTCTATATTTATTATAAAAATTAAAATAGAAAATATAAATAAATATAAAGTTAAGTAAATATTTAAGGTATAAGGAAATATAAAAAACTATTAATATTTTATTAAATAGAAAGGATACCCTAACTCTAAAAATACCTAAGAACTAATTAAGAACCTATCTAGTTACTTAGAACTATTTATATAATTTTACTAAAGAGTAAAGACTTATCCTATATCTAATTAAAATCCTCTAGAGTAATAATAGATCTAGGAAGCTTATTAAGGCTATTTAAAGCTAAAGCCTCTTACTAGAGTATTTAGGACTATATCTCTAAGAAATAATCTAGTTTTAATATAATATTAATTTCCTTCTATTATACTTAAGCTAAAATAGAGTAAGCTACTATAGTAATAGCTATAAGGTAACTAATCTCCTAATACTTATATTATACCTCTTATTAAAGAAACTCTTTCTAGGACTTAATATAATTAAACTCCTCTATAGAGAAGTTACTATTATAATAGATAATATTCTTCTTTATATAAGAAAAGTACTTTAAATAACCCTTAAGGATAAAATAAAAGAAGCCCTTCTCCCTATAAGATATATAATAACCTATATTAAAAAGCTAAAGACTAACTTTTTTAATTTAAGAAATAAGATTATAATAATATTAAGTAGAGGAATAATAGGACTTACTAATATAGAAATTAAATATAATTTAGTTATAAAAAGAAAGAGGATAAAAAAAGAAAATTACTTACTAGAAAGCTAAGACCTAAGCTAAGGCCTATTATAATAACCTTAGAATAAGGCTAATAGGGAAGGAGTATAATATTATAAATATAAAGTAGCTTAGCCTATAGAATAATAACTAGTAAAAAATAATATAACTTATAAATAAACTAAATTAGGAAGATAAAGTAATATTATATAACTACTTACTTAGACTAATATACTTAGATAGTTTATTAATAAGTATATAAAGTAAAGTAAGTAAGAGTAAGTAATAAAGATTATATTAAATATATTAGGATAAGAGAAGACTATAGCTAGTCTAGATAGTTTAGATTTCTATTAATTAATCTAAGTAATAGTTCTACTATTAAGAGTTAATCTCTTAATAACTATTTAATAATATTACTTAAATATACTACCCTATAGCTTTAAGCTTAACTTACTTCCTAAGGAATAGACTAACTATAACTTAGATTTAAGCTATTATTATACCTAGGTCTAATATATACTATAAAGTAATATAGTAAAGGCATATAAAAACTTATTATACTATTAACTTATATAGGCTATAAGGGGCTATAAGATATATTATACTAGGTAATAATATACTTAGACTAACTTAATAGCTAATATAATATTATAAATATAAGTAGATAAGATAAGATACTATAGATAGCCTAGTAAGAAGTTATAATAGTAGCTTAAATCTAAGTTATAGATAGGTCTATTTCTTAAGAAATAAGTTAGGTTAAATAGCTATAGGGTAGCTAATAAGTAGTTTATAGTAATATTATAGGCTATAAGTCTATTAAGAGATTAACTCTTAATAGTAGAACTATTACTTAGATTAATTAATAGAGATCTAGACTACCTAGCTATAGAAATACCTCTTCCTTAAGTACTTATCTATCTCTCTATTATAAGCTTAAATTATATAGCTTATCTAATTATTCTAATAATCCTATATTACTAGATTATCTTTATAATCTAATAAGCTATTATATAACCTTTTTATCCTAATTAGGTCTATAGCTAGGCTATCTAGGTAACCTAGCTTAGCCCCCTATATCCTATATAGTAGTATTTATAATATAATACCCCTCCTCCTTTAGTCTTATCCTTAAGGCTATTAAAGTAGGCTAGCTAGGTAGTAGGTAGTTTTATTTTCCTTCTTATATTATTATATCCTATTATATTATCTAATTATATAATAGCTATTCTACCTAATTATTTTATTAATAGTTAATATAGCTTTATAAGTATTATTTAAGAACTTAGTTTAAGATTTTTATATATTTATCTAATTATAGGTAGAATACTATAGATAAGCCTTACTTAATTTTTATTATTTCTATTAGGTATTTCTAGAAGTTTAATATAAATAATTTATCTTAGTCTAATATAAACTATATTAATAAACTATATTATATAATAACTATCTTATAATTTAAAGTCAAGTGCGCCGGTTTTGGCCACCGAATCGGGTGGTAAACGTCGCCGCCTTTGGTGGGAGAAACCGGTGGGGCAGCTACCATTTTTGGTGGTTATGGAGCCACACCCCTCCTGCGTCGTTACGTGCACACCCTGCTCTACCTTCTCTCTTTACATAAAAGTAGCTTGCCTGGCCCGGACCTGTCCAACAATACACCACGTTCAACAGTCTTTCGTTTTCCTCCTCCGGTCATGGCAGTCCACCGCGACATTGCAGAGGCCCTTCAGAAGGCCGCGAAGCGGCGCCACCGAGACACTGCGCTACGCAAGGAAGCACAGAAGAATGCGCTCCTGGCCGAAGACTACCATACCCTGCAGCAGCAGTTGAACAGCACCCAGTTCATCCAGCCGCTCGATGCAGCTACGACCAAGTCGAATATTTACTACATTAAAAAGAGGTTCATAAGGTGAGTGACTAGATGGAGTATCATTATTGCATCAGGCTCGATACTAACGGCGCCAGGTTCTGCCAGGCAAACAAGCACGCGCACTGGCGGACGTCTCTGCAGCCGCGCTACAGTGACAAAGGATTCATCATGACCTTCCTCCACTGGATCTGTGAAACATACCTTCAGAAAAGACGCAAGAAGTCCAAGAAAAAGACCGTGAACCAATACTGGCGTGACTTTAAAATGCTTTACCGCCGCTGCAATAAGGGCCAGGTGGTCAACCCAAATCATTGCGAGGAGATCAGAAAGGTATCTGACCGAGAACCCGACTGTACACTCCGGCATAGACTAACATTGCCTAGTATATTAATACCGAACTCAAGGAAAAGTTCGGTCTAGACGATCAGCCTGGAGCCAAGCCCGTTCTGAGCGTAGACGACCTTCTTCTGGGCCTCACGCATCATTGGTCGCGCGACCGTAGCGTGTTCCCTACCGAGGACGATCGCCTTGATCTGCCAACCATTATGCTTTTCCAGGCATATACAGCATGCCGACCTGCAGAACTCGTCGATGGGACAAAATGCAGAGCGGCTAGCGACCCCATGCTGGATGACTGTGACCGCGAGGACGCCGGTGGTAGTGAGCCGGCTGCGGATGATAAGTTAGCGCGAGGTTGCAAGCAGCGACCCGGCAACCCGAGCCTCCCCAACCGCAGCATCAAGCAAAAGCAGAAGTCGACCACCAAGTCAGGCTACGAGTCTGAGTTTGATACTGATTCCGATCTTGACGATCCTATCTTCGATGGTGTTGACGAAACCGATGACGGAGAAAGCGACGGCGACGGCGACGAAGACGACACAACCGACACTAAGTACAGCGATGCTGCCAACGAAGACGATGACATGCTTCCGCCCGAACCAAACCCCCATCAGCCGACTGCTACAATAGAACAAGACGAAGACAAATATATCATCCGCCTACATAAAGCATTATGTTATGAAGATATCGTCCTCTGGATCGTCAGGGACCCAAACAAGGGAGGAAGAGACGTGCTAGCTATGGAGGTGTTCTTTCGCCACCATAAAGGCGTAGATAATAAGCCTAAACCGTATGTATTTCGCTTTACGCTTTGTTACGAGCCGGACCACTGATTAAACACACAGGACAATTTTTTTATTCCGTGAGAACCCGCTGCCCATTCTCTGCCCGATCAGCCATATCTTGGCACGAGCCATCCGTGACGATGCAGTTGATGTCGGCGGCTTCTCTCACGCGGCGCCCTTTTTTTCTACCAAGATTGGGAGGGCTGCCACCAAGGTAAACTGGAAGACGTCGATGCTAAAAACTCCCATTTTTCGACGATCGGTACGAACCACGGCAGGGACTTGGGAGAAGTCTACAACAGACCCCATGAAATACTCCGCCTACGCGTTCTACCTTGACAGAATCGGATCGGATTTAGGCTCTGAGGATAAATGGACGTCGTACTGTATGCGCCGCGGCAACGTGAATGCCCTTCTGAAGGTCGCGCCGAATCCTGTCGTGGACCAGGTCATGCGGCACGACCCGATGACTGGGTGCTTGGCCAACGCTTACCTCAACCGGCGAGTCGGGTTCAACACGCAAGATGCGTATCTTGAAAGAGACCCATCTGCGGATGGGCTAACCAAGGCATTCTCGCATATGAGCATTCGATGCAATCCTGAAGTCCCCCGCGAAATCCCTAAAGCAGAGCTGGCCAGGCTTCCGCCTGACCCAGAGGTAGTGGAGCTGACGAGGGAGGTGAAGCAAACAGCGATCAGACTTCGGCAGCAATATGGATTCATCAAGTCGGCACCAGCAGATGAAAAGGATAAGTACCAGAGACGCCGCTGCGATTTGCGAAATGCGGAAAAGGCTTTTAAGGAGGATATGACAAAAATATACCAGGAGGCCTACCGTCGACGGATGCACAACGAAGAGCTAGAGAGGCAACTGAGTGGAACGGCCGTTGAAGAAAAGGCTGAGCCCTCTGTTGAGCACCAACTCCCCGAGAGAACCTACTTGCAGCCCATTCTTTGTGATTTCAGCACGGACATGGGTTTTAAGGAGATGACAGGCCGCAAAATTCGTGCCATAGATGGAATGGTTCGTCTCGCCGGCTGCCGCGAGGTGCGTCGGCCACAGGGGGTCTCTCCTTGTGATGCAAGCAGAGAATCGTCTCCTGAGGTGGCTGAGTCCAAGTTGCTCCTCAAGCCCGAACCATTCGAAGACATTCCTCTCCTGCTGGGCAAAACGCAATGTATCTACTGCGTGGGAGATAAGCGACTGACTTATGCGGCTCGGACGAGAAGGTTCAATCGTGTTTCTCACATGATGGACCATGTCGAAAATGTTCATCTTCGGCACGAAAAAGGCAATGCGAAGTTTGTGTGCCGCCACCCCGGATGCCAGCATCTTGGTGACTTTCTGATGAGCTTGGACCACTTTAAAAACCACGTCCAGACAGTACATGGGGTGAAACTTCGCGCGTGAAAGCTGTTGAATGTTATCGAAGACGCCAAATTACGGTTTCATATCTTCACATATTATAGTTAGTCAGTGTACCGCACAAACTCTGGTGACTTGGGTACAACAGCTTGGCATGCCACTGCCCGTGCTGTGAGGGAGCTGCGGGGCGGCACATTGGGTGAACTTTGCGCGGAAAGAGGTGTCAAAACCTGCACGAACGTCTGATCATTGCGTTCTTACGGACCATGAATGCCATTATAACGTTTATACTGAGGCAGAGACAGAAATACGGTAAAATACAGCCGTGCTTTTAGAAATGCAGAATTGATCTGTGCAATCTGCTGCGGCCCCTGCTTGTTTGGTGCGTGACAGCAAATGATTACAAGAACGGGTTATTCTGTGTAAAGTACAGTGCAAGATCGTATCCTATGATGCCGTTCGAATGCAGCAGTGTCTTTACCTCCTCAGTTTGAAGAATGACCTTGCGATGATGATGCAAGCCCTTTATGACGGCCTGCCGTAAATGACCGAGACTCTCAATCATGTCAGCGTATGCCTCGCCGGCAGCGGCCGCAAAATCAGCCGCATCGACAGCACCACTCAGCGCCTGTTTGAACTTGGCAAGCGCAAGTACCTTCAGCTCATCGACTGCGTAAACCTCGGCCAGCTTATAGACGAGCGAGTGGATTTGCAGACAATGTTGTTGGGCGGAATCATCAATAGGATCATGTGTGGGACAGGCTTGCGTATCGTAATTGGTATGGTAAAAAAACTGCATCATGCAGTCGAAGGCGATCGGGTGCTCTCCTCGAAGGTCGACGGTGTCTCGGTCTCTCGCAGTGACCGACTCGAGACTGGGACCTATACACGGCAAGTTGGGGCTGGCGCTGTCGCTCAGACCATGATCAGAGCTTCCGACCTGGCCCTTGATTGCACCGTCATCAATAGTGTCGTGCAAAACGCTTCGCAACGCAGCCTTTCTTGGGAAGCGACTAGCAGTCTCAAGTATTGTAGAGTAGCAGAAGACAATGGTTACTGTGGTCTTGGCCCGCCCAACATGGTGGTTGCCCTTTCGGGCAATTCTCGGCCGCGTCAACGTTGCCGCTTGTTCCACGACCAGCTTAGGTGGCATCGATAGTACTGAAATTACGCAAAAATGGTTACTCGTTTCCGCAGGGGCAGGCGATCTGTGGTTCGGGGTTGGAGGTACATAGCCGGGAATGGCATCCCAGTACATTACAAATACTTTGCAGCGCATCGCAGCCTCCCTCCCCGCAGTCTATGAGAGCTAATTGCGCTGAAAGATCTGCCAAGTGCTTCTGACAGGAACTATGAGTTCAGCTTCTTCTCCATGAGATCTTCTGCGAAGTCGCCACCTTCGCGGTAAAGCTCTCTAAAAGCCTGCCGCTCCCACAGAGCTGCAAGATTATTCTTCACTTCCAAAATAACAGCAGTTCTGAGCGATGCTCCGCGACTCTTTGTGGTTGATTGGTAGATATCGCGGATGCAGTCAGGAAACCTGTCACTGACCCATAGTTTTCTAATTTTGAAGGCGAACCGCTCTGACGCGTCTGTTTTCAGGCTGTCAACGTCGAAATATTCTGCCAAACAGTACACTCGGACATCGCGCGCCAACTCCTCATCATCTGGCTCATCTGTGGCGGTCAGCAGGAAGTTTTTTTTTACCGGGCGGAAATACAAACCTTCAAAAGCTTCCATCTTCGCTGGGTCGTCAGAATAATCTCCAGTGTACATGTATTCAAACACTCGCCAATATGCATGTGGACTGTCCTGGTCAAATGTAAACTCTTTGCTTTCGCTCTCTGCATATTTTCCCTCCAGCGCACGTCTGAAGTACGGACTTATTGCTGCCAGCACAAAGCTGTGAGCAGACAACTTTGTTGCGCCTTGTTGGGCGTGGATATTGATCGTTACGTCGGAAAGTTTTGCGTTGTTAAATAAGCTTTATGCTGAATGTCAGCAATGAACAAGAACACCACAAATGGTACTTACGCTTTTGCCGCCTGACTGAGAGCCTCCGCATTTCGACTCGGCTTGTCAGTACTGGTATGTTCCCGGCTCGGCATGTCGGTACTGGTAAGTCCCCAGACACTCTCTGTCGGTTCGGGTTCGGGGTACCAGTACAGGAGCGAATTCTTCTTGGACTTTGGCATACTCGGATGCGATTGTGAGAACGAGGACAAGGCAGAGGCTTATGTTTTGGGTTCCAGGCCGGGTTACAACGGGGACAAGTCATCGTGCTGCCCAGCAGGCATAAGCCTTGACCAATTTGGCCAACCATGCAAGGACACGTCGAGTTGCATATGTACGTTGGAGAGACACAGCTTTCAGTGGCTATTTTCGAGGGTTACCCTTCTTCCAGTGGGTCTTACAGGATGTCCCGCCACTTAGGCGCACGCCACAGGCATCGATCACTAGAGCCCTCGTCACTAGGCTCATGAATAGCGGCATCGGTATCACAGGCTCACATGCCTTTCTAGAAAACCCAAGTAAAGTGCCAGACCCATTACAGTGTAGGGTTTTCAGTAATCCTGAATCTAATCATGCTGGATGGCTCCTAGTTCGTGTTTGATGATGAGAGCGAGTGTATTGCCCTTTTAACTTTGCTTCTCTGATGTCGCGGCGGTGCAATACAGTATTGTAGGGGTAAGAAGAATGACTTCTCAGTATGGTTTAATAAAATCTTAAGCTTCGTACTTCAGCTACCACCGGCCATCGGCCCTTAGCCATGAAGGCCTCGGCAGTTGGGTTCACGGTACTTGTGACACAATACTGCATTGCTCTAAGCACTCGAGTATCCAGGAACCGGTCTAGGCCCCGTAATTTGGCCGGCAGACCAGAAGCTGATTCGTCTATTTGACCGACGCGGTCGGTCAAATCACTGGATCAGCTGTTATAATGCTTACGACTCGGCGATTCAATACTAGACTTTCTGCCTCAAAAGTACAAAATTGACTACACCATCCCTTTGTGACCGTACAGTAGATTTGCTCAAATTTCTGACACTTTGAAGTCCTCATCTCGAGTTATCGCGCAGACTGTAGAAAACCCCTGGGCAATCTCCGTTTGCCATGGTCGCTTTGGAGTGCATTTCCCTTCCGCTTCATTCTCATCCTTGAATCGTCCTTAGGTTCTGAAATCAATGACGCGAGATGGAAATCTATAACCATGACGCAGCGTCGTTCAGCATTCCACAGCAGATTTGCCGCAGTTTGATCTTGATGTACCACGCCATTCTTATAGATTGTCTGTATTGATCGACTGGCCTCCGATTTCCGTTTCGACGACGCCACATGTCCAGCCCATGACATCAGCATCATGTGGGTCACTCTCGCACCACCGGGCAAGAGATAGCCAGGATCAAGCGAAACCATGCCTAGGTGCACTGGTATTATGTACCCCTGGAGATTGGAGAGTTTCCGATAGATCTTGCCTTCGTGTGTCAAGTGGCTGGGGTTCATAGACGTCGTGCCCTTGCCGACAAATGTGTAGCCAAGCGACGCCATCTCCAGCTTAAAGAGAACTCCACTTATCCCGCATTTGCCCCAACCATCGAGTGCAAGACTGACCTCGTACACGTCCTCGCGCAGCTGTGTGGCCATCAGCTGGGTGAACTTCATAGCGTCAAGTGGGTGTCGGCCGTTGCCTTCAACGTCATGGGACAGCACGTTAGGGCACTTCCTGTCCAGTTGATGACCATGCTTGAGGCCTAGAAGACATGCTTGGGTGCAGTACTGCCTCGTAAATGCTGATGCTGGGTTTTTGGAACCACTGTCCTTCCTCTTGTTAGAACCTTGGCCTCGTTTATTGGAGCTTGGCCCTATCTTGGTCCACCGTTGAGGGCTTTCTGCTCCGCCGCGCTTGTCGCCATCACCCCCTTCGTCATCGTCACAGGTTTGAGAAGGCACCGTGGCATCTTTGCAGGACGCTCTCGACCGCAGTGGGTATTTGTTTGTGGACGGGGATCCATCAGAAAGATATGTCTTGTCCGTGCCCCGCGAGGGCCATGTTGATGGTGAAGCTTTAACATCTGACTCTGGTGGAGTTGCTGGATCTTTGTAACGCGTCACCTTCCATATCTTGAGGTGAAGATTGGCATGATGTAGTGCCTCCTCAAGTGAACGGCCTGTGAGCGTCGTGGAGCGGAGGCTCAAGAGGCAAAAGCTGGCCAGTTGAGCGACCGCAGTCTGGTATAGTTGGCTGATCTGCGCTTCGGTTGTGCCTTGCGCTTCCACATTGTTTGGTATGCAAAGGCGCCAACGTAGGACTAGTGGCTCGGCTCGGTCATAAGTAAGCTGCACCAAAGACTTCCCAGCGGTGACAAAGCCGTAGTCGACCGCGTACGACAACATGTAGTTAAAAACCTGTATAAGCGCCATGGCAATCCTCGCTTCTTCTTGCTCTTGCTTGCGAAGCTCTGGATCCCTTGCGTACTGCTCACATAGCACCCACTCGTGAACATCCACAAACAGCGTTTCCTTGGCCAGCGCAGCCTCGAGATGCTTTACGGAGAGCTTGTGCGCAGCCTTATAATCGTAGACAAAGACCACGCTCTCCTTTCCATCCAGACCTTTCCTGATGCCTCCTCCGTCCGGTTTGAGCTTCGGGGGTGTGATTGCTGGCGTAATATCAGTCCTTCTCGCTTGCGCATCATCGCTCTCGTCTCGGAAGTCTCGAACATTATCCGTGAATCGTAGATCGGCGCACTGATACCTCTGGCATAGCTGTTTTCTTTTCCAGATAGGCTCTAGAATGTTCCAGGTGGGCTCTTCGACGGCCGATTTCTCAAAATACTCAACCGCTTTCTCATTACCGGCTTTTTTTCGTATGAAGCTCGTTCCGATATTTATTGTTGTGCTCTGTTCATGAAACAGACGTTCCTCGCCGTGAATGCTTCTGATCTCTTCGAACTGCTGATGATGTTGGCGTTCGGTATTGGCCTTCCAAGGGCGAAGCCACCTGGGATAAAATCGACCGTCAACTGAGGTTGCGAGGCCGGTAGAGCTCTTCGACGCGTCAGCGAGCTTGAGGTTTTGATAGAGATGGAAATGACAGTTGTGCAAGTACTCGGTCACAGTCGTCTTTTGGTTTTTACGTCGCTCGTCTTCCTCTCGTGCCTTGGCTTCTTCCTTCTCGCGTCGCTCGTACTCTTCTCGTGCCCTGGCTTCTTCCTTTTCGCGTCGCTCTTGCTGCAGCTGTCTTTCGAGCTCACGAATTCTTCTTCCAGACATCGTGATTGATTAGTATGGGCCGGATCAGAGGACCACTGGGCAAATGGGTGAAGCGATTGAGGGATGATGTTGATTAGGCAAGGTTGCGGGCCTAATTGTAGAGGCCATCCCTTAGTGGGGATTGTGATGGCAGCCACTAAAAAGGTGCCAACCACGAACTACGGGCCCAGCCCAGCTAATTAGTTAGGCAGCGCACTTGGACTCGTTGAACCATTGCGCTAAGTACCACCTTGTAGGAGCTGGAACTTGTATCTGGCCAGGATTAGCTGCGTGGTATCGGACAGCCAACAGTGCTCAATTCTCCAGCTACCGAACGGCTCCTCAACCACGCTTCGTAGCCCGAAATTCACTGTCCCTATGCCCTTTACCCTATTTCGCTTGCATGTGAAGTGATTCAGCTGCACTGCATCTCATGTCGGGCACGTTGCGGTTGCCTTGGTACTCACACCACAAGGTAGCCCGGAGGGGAAGCACCTCCACAGCACTACCTTCAACGAAAGAGATCCGAAAAAAAATGTTGGCTTTATGGAAGTGTCAGACCGCGATTCGAAGGAAGGCACAAGAGTGCATGCTGCAAAATCAGTTGTGCTTGATACAGAGTTGCAACCTCCAGAAGTCGTTCAGGAGCACTCTTTGCATCGCGCCCAGACCGAAGACTTCGAAGTCTGGCTTCGTCAAGACGAACCTTCTCCGGAACAGCCCATAAACAAACGCATTCAACAGCCGACACCTGACTATGATGACAACGATACCGAAGATGCCAGGCGAAAGCGTCCACGCCTCGCTGGAGAGGTCTGCCAGAACGCATTCGTGGACAGTGGTCCCACTGCTCGCCCCTACCGAACGGAGCGAACTGCTAAAATCGACGTTGAGCGCCAAGCAATCGTAAAAGAGCTGGCATCACCCATCAAGTTTGGCCATTTGTCAGAAGACCGTTACACTGCTACAAATTCACCGAACCTCCGGACTCAACCGAGTGACGATGCCAGTCAAGGTCCGGGTGAGGCGCGTCTCATCGAGCTACCTGCGTACTCTTGCACAACGCAGACTCGCTCATTGGTTTCTGCGCTGGCTCTTGAAGCGGCGGCACCACCTCCACGAGAAGAGTCAAATTCAGAAGCACGACTGTCCTCGCCAAGCGCCTCCGCCGGCAGCTGCGCTGTTTCGGGCTACCAAACCGCTCTTCAGAAACCGGCACTGGTAGAGCAGCCCGCGGCAACGCTGACCCAACGACTGTCCGGGGATCAGCAAGCCGCAGACATGGTCAGGCGAGCTGCAAGCATGTATCAGCGAGCCGAAGACTTGGACCGGCAAGCTGCAGACCTGGCGAGCCGAGCAGCAAGCATGGACCAACGAGTCGTAAATTTGGACCGGCGAGTCGTAGATTTGAACCGGCGAGCCGCAGATTTGGACCGACGAGCCGCAGACCTGGACCTGCGAGCTGCCAGCATAGACCAGCGCGTTGCGGAATTCGATCAGCGAGCTTTGGATATGGACAGGCCAGCTGCGGGAGTGTGGCAGCGACCTGCAGACTTGGACCAGCGATCTGCAGACCTGGAGGAGCGTTTCTCAGACCACGACCAACGCATTGGATATTTACGCCAGCAATCGCGGGCTCCTTCCCGACAGCCGTCACGAGCAAGCAATCATAAAGCCGCGCAGCTGCGCCCTGGCAGTTATGCCAATGGGCATTTTGATGATACTGACTATTCCGGGAGCGAGGATGCTGGTAGTGTCTGCGCAAACGAGGAGGATGCCGGCCATCGACTCAAAGCTGCACACTTCAGTCGTGGACGACTAAGCTCAAAACAAAAGAATGACTTGATACGATGGAAAAATGAGGGCAGGTCGGATGACTGGATTGCGAAGCAGCTCAATAGGAAGAAGGAGAATATTCCGAAACTTGTTGAAGATGCGCGCAACAGTATTGGATAGTATAGTTAATAATTTTGTAACAACAATATTGACTCTGACTCGTTGAAACCCCTGAAAAATCTAATATGAGCACGACGTCTACATGCACATAGTATTTGTGCCCTGCCCTTCGGCGACACTGTCGAGAGAACTTGACCTTATCAGAACTGAGCCTTGACTGAGCTCGACAGAGCTTGACCGAACTTGACAGAGCTCGACAGAGCTTGACAGAGCTTGACTGAGCTTGACTGAGCTTGACTGAGCGTGACTGAGCTTGACTGAGCTTGACTGAGCTTGACTGAGCTCGACGGTGTTTTAGTGAGCTCTGACTGAGTTCACCTGTTTCCCCCCGTTTTGCCACTGAGCTTACCTTTTAAACTTGCTTTCGAGGTTGTGGGTCCAGCCTTGGAACATGACGTGTTATGCTCAGCACTTTCATGCCCAATGCGGTTGCTTCATGCTTTCGTTCATAGCAGTCCAGGCGTGTTGCGACTGCAGCGGCCGAAAACGACCTGTGCTCTACAGCATTGCTGAATCGAGAAGATGTGCAGCAAACAGTTGCGCTTTCCGATCCATCGTGCGTTTTGAGCTCTCAGAGATAATGAGAAAAAAAAAAGGCGATATTCATTTCAAATTAGGTGTCCCGCTTGGGGGGTTTCGCCGGAACTTTTCTCGTCAGAAGAGTGCTTTACACCGTCGAGCGCAGGTTTCTACTTCTATGCCTATACTCAGTGCTCGGATCTGGTGACATGCCCGGTGGTAGTTTTATGCTGTTTGTGAGCGGGTGCATTTTGGCTTAATGAAGGCAAGAAAAGAAAAACACCTGGTACTGTCCGCAGCACCAGTGCCACGATTAGCTCAGCCTTTCCTGTCGGAACGACAGAGACTGACTACAATCGCGCCGCAGCTTTGGTCTGGTGCCAAGATTGGCCATCGAGGAGGTATTGCCGAAATAGGAAATTCTACCTCACGAAATCAATTGAGCTAGCCCCTGAAGGCTCCCGATTAGGGAAAATGCCAATCCCCATTTTTTGACGTGGGACAAAATCAGCAGAAAGCTTCCGCATCAAAAGAATGCTCCGTCAGGACTACAAAATTTGCCAGGCATCTGCTGGCTCGATACACAAAATTTGCTACCATGTATAGTACGGCACCTGGTCGTGGTTTGGCCTGTTGGTTCCCTCTATATAAGAACTCGTGCTTGCCTGGGGTACTCGGCGATTCTATGGTATTCTGATACAAGTAGAAACTCGGCACTATGAGATTTTCCTTGGCGCTCATCGCTTTTCTTCCCCAGCTCGGCTTCACCATGGCAAGAGCCATGAACTCTCAAGTAGACAAGTCGTCTCCAGTTGAGAGAACCGACTATCTCAGCGCGGAGCAGCGGCAGCCTGCACTCATTGGTACCACTGGCGTCTTGCAATAGCAGAACGCAGGCACCAAAGCCTCAAGATCACGGAGGTGACTTGCGTATGTTAAACTATTGCAATCCTTCCTTAAAATATCAAATTTGGCCTGACGTCACAACTAGGCGAGCAGAAAGTCTGATATTCTTCACAAAAGATAGCTATGGTATTACATGCTGCAACGACTGGCTTGATGGGTCCCTGCTGAGAGCTCACACCCTTCAACCTATCAGAACGATTGCGTTGATTGCCATTGCTGCTTCCAAAGCGCTAGTTTCTTGCTTTTCACGGCACTTGAGATGGTAAACACTCATAAACTGCCTGGCTTTGGTCTGCTCTACACGGTGCACACGGTACACCGGGCTGTAAACATCCGTCACGCTGCTTCATGCACTATCCACTCAGTCAACCTCATCAGGCCAGTGACTATGGTCCAAAATACGCCCGCACATGCAGCCGTCGCTCAGCTCTAGGCGACGTGTGCGTATGACACGATGACTCTCTGACAGTCGCGAGATCCTCAATGATTGCGATCTATGACGCAGAATCTGTGGCTCGAGCTGGGCATGGCTTATCCGACACACAATGTGTTTCTTCTGCCAACAGAACTGCTTGAATCGATAAAGATACCGAGAACCAATTCAATCTGAATCTCTCGACGGTCTGATGGCTACGGATGAATAGGATACCCTTCGAAAGCCACAAAACGTTGTTGGCGATCACGGCTTGACTCACCAATGTTGAACTGTTCGAGCCTGACACATCATCCCACAGCAACCGAAGGCTACGAGGCGCTCCCCACTGGATCCATTGCGACGGCTGCATTGGCTGTCGGTCAAATAATGGAAAAGGAGGTTGTGTAAGGGTGTGTGGAGGGGGGGAGGGGGGCGTCGCGGTGATGGCTTTGATTTTACGTGCTCCTCAGAGGTGTCATGGCAGAGAGCGACGAAACTATAAGAGGGCGTCAACGGCCGCTTACTTTCTGATATAAATTTCACTCCAATCAATTTCTTCTGTTGCTTCAAACACGCCTCCTGCCGACGAAATGCCGAAACCTTCATTGGAGCAAAGACCCCAACCGTCGAAACCTCCGAGCCCGCCCAGAAACATGACTGTCCTTGCCAAAAACGCTCGTGGCGTGCATAAGAATAAGTCGATGGGGCCGGATTCACATCTTCGTGTGAACAACGTTTGCTACAATCTCGGCAGAGCACAAGCAAGCCTCAATATTCGAGTAACGTCAAACACACAGCAGCCTGCAGGTGACGGATGCCTTCCGGTCACGAACACACGCATTGCAGAACGCACAGCGCGCAGTGACCGCGGTAATAGTCCTGAATGGCAGCTAATTCTACAAACAACGCCTAGCCTTCCAGATTTGTCGAAAGAAATCATCACTATCAGTGATGATAGTGAGTCCGATGACTCCGGTCTCGAGTCTGATGACTCCGATCTCGAGTTCGATGACTTCGATCTCGAGTCTGAAATGTTGCACCATACGGGAGTTGTCAACGGCGATCACAAAGTTGAGCACCAGGATGAAAACAATGACAACAAGTCACAACGCTTCTCATGGTAATTTGAATCAGTACTCCATCACACTCACAGTTCTTGCTAATGGGTTCAGCATGATTTGTTCCGAAATCGTTCCGTCAAAGGAGGGGCAACAATGTCGGGGGTCGAAAAAACACTTTTACTGCTTGGATTGTCTACAAAATCTTGCCAAACATACAATCAGCGAAGGAGGTGCCGTTATTCGATGCAAAATAGACAAGAAAATCTGTTCTGCCCCATTCCTTGCTGAACAATTTCAGTTTCTGAGTTCGCGAACCGACGATCCTGATTGCAAGTCGCTTCTCGAACAAATTGTCATCAACGAGATTCGACGCGATCTCGAGCCAATTATCAAAGATGACGTCAAATGTCCGTTCTGTCCCTGGTCGGAGCAGTACCCCGACATTGATACAGAACCTGTCTTCCGCTGTCGAAACCACAACTGCAACTTGGCAAGTTGCCGACGCTGCTTACATCAAGCACACCCTGGACTTGGATGCGGCGAAGCTGCAGCTGTGTCTGTTTCCGAGTCCAAAGCAAAAATTTATTCTTTGTTCTGCGAGGCACTCTCTGACGCTGTCATACGCATCTGCAAGTAAGTGCTTCAAATCATCTATACATCGTTCACGGCTAACGCGGGGAAAGCAAATGCGAAACCAGATTCACTCTTTTAGAAGCCTGCAACAAGATCACCTGCAGCAAATGTCAAAATAAGCAATGGTACTATACTTTTTCGGTTTCACGATCAACAGAACGATCTACTAATGCCATTTTGCAGCTACGTTTGTCACAAGAATCTCGACTGTGCGACTCCTAACGCGGAATACGGCCATTTCGCTACACGCGACGAAATTGACAAATGCCCTCTCTGGACAAACGTGCATTTGCTGCATTGCGAAAACAAAGTTAAATCCCTACCAACAATCGCAAATAAGATTTTGACAAGCAATCCGAATCTGGCGTCACTTGTGCCCGAGGTCTACACCAAGCTTGGCAAAGAACTGGAAGAAGAATATCAAAGCTTTTCCAAGAGGTAAAAACAAGGCAAACAACTCAGTTAAAGATGCGTACAGATATTGTTCTGAGCATAAACAGCGTCCTGTCTTAACTTACACTGTTTCGCAAAAAAAGGTCGACCCACACAGTAGGAATATTACTCTTTGGAGACAAGAAAGAGATACTTTCGGATTTATGTTTTGCCTATTTCCGGGTCGGGCGGCCGCCGCTCCACGCCCGCCATGGCCTTTAGCGTAGTGGGCGTTTACGTGGCAACAAAATCGCTTCCTTTTACTCCAAAAAATGGCGCCAAGATTATCGAAACTGCGCCTGAACAAGTTGCATGGTGTCTTGCTGAATAAACTTGAAAGGCAACCGACTGCGATCCACGGACTGTGCGCAGGCGGCGCTCCAACACGTTGCTTTGCAACCATGAACGCCCTATCGAAGCCCGTCGGACGACCGAGAGGAGTCACAAAGTCGCGAGATATAGTGGATGGAATGGTCGAAAGGAAAATCGATGGTCACTTTTGCCAAGGTGCAAATACAGGTACCACGAGACGCCTACGATCACACTTCGACCCAGAGTGGATGTTTTATCTAGATGAAAGTGCAGATGATCGTAGCGTAGCGATTCCTAAAGACGGTCATCCCCGGATAGGCGTGACGCCAGTTCAGAAGAAATCAGCTCACCGTGAGAAGCGAGTGATATTCCCGCCAGCTTATACCTTGGATAAAATCATGTACTACGAGATATACGACGGGCGTACAGACTTGGAGCTCGCTGAAGATTATCTCCTGAGGCTGTTACTGCACTTAGGCAGGCGCGCGGAAAGTATTCTTCATATTCTCTACCGTCGCGCTTATCTTACATAGTTTCCTATGTATCCGCGCTCGAGACATTGCGACTGGAGCTTTTGCTGCGATATTATACTAGTCAGCTATGGACTAGACTATGGACTGGCTATTCAACCGAATAATCGTGACTTTGCCAGAACGCAGGCCTATAGCTACCGTATTGCCGTGGATATCGGAACAACCAACGCGATACTCCTGTGGAAACCAGAATAAGTTCTTTCCCTCTTCCTGAATCCACTCACCTTTAATCACAATTTTCTTTCCAGCTGGAACTTTCACGGCGCGTCCTGGCACTAGCCGGTAATCGATCGGTAGAGTACCCTTATTAGTTACTAGGGCTCTCTCATCGATTTCAAACCTGATTGTGGTCACATCGTTGATGCCCCCAAATTTCTGGAGCTCTTGACCGGTGCTCGGGTTCCACAGCCTGACGGTGTTGTCGAAGGACGCAGAGGCAAGGAGCGAGCCATCCTGAGAGAAAGCCACCGCATTTACTGAACTGGTATGTCCCTCCAGCGTTTGAAACTCTGGGCCCCAAGCGATGGAAGTGATCGGGAGCTCCGGGAGCCATTCAGGGGTCTTGCCGTAGTCCCTTCTAATGATACTGCACTGTGGTGTGAATGCCAAAACAGATGAGTAAAGTTGCAGTGGTGCAAGATCGGCGATATAGCGGTGAGTGAGGGTGAAGCGTCGCGCATCGTCAAGAACCGCTCGCAACTCATTCGAGCCCTGTGGCTACGCTCCGCCGTTAGGACTCAACATTTCTACACCAATCCAATAAAGATCACTTACCGGCACAAGCGAACGTAACACGTTCACATATGCAATGACATCTGCGATTCTATTTAGAAAGCTCATAGCTTCAAGCCAGTGCAGGAAATGTTTCTTCAAAAAGATGTGCACTTGGCAGCCATCATGCAGGTCGACCTTGCTTTGCTGAGCATGGTGAACCCAGTACCGGCATGCATACTGAACTGCCGGTGATAGGCGTTGGTTGATGATAGACTGCTCTACCTCGCGCCGCAGTTGGCCTGGGTACCGCAAAGAGCACAAGTTCTCATGGAGACCCTCTGGCTTTACTCCATCGGCTCTGGACAGTAGCTGGAGGCTTTTCGTAAGCAACAATTGATGTGCAGTCGGACCGTCCACTTTGAGTTCGTGTTGAGATCTATTACTCAACAGGAATTCCGCAAAAGAAAGGTGGAGGGTTCGGATAGGCATATCAATTTCGTCAGGAATGCGCAGAACAGAATGTAACGGATCTAGGCGAAGCTTGAGTATGTCCGGGGGGCTTTGTAAGAGGACCGCAAGAGACTTCCGAGAAAGCGGCTCGACAAGGGTGACAATAGACCCGATAACCATGCGGCACTCTTCGTATAGCTTTACCCTGTTGTGTGATTTTCTGAATTTTGCGGCTAGCTGATTAAGCACAGGCAAGTATGTTTGTTCCATCTGCTCTAGCTGACCCATCTCGAGGAAGTTCAAGATCGTCTCCAGCTGTTCCTTAGGATCATAGTTATCGTCACTCACAAATCGATATAGAGTAGCGGCAACGATGAATAAAGGGACAGCCTTATTTACCAGAATTGCCAAGATGTTCTCGCCTGGCCAATCATGATCCAGCGGTGTCCCCAATAATGGATCGTTGTTGAATTCGCTCTGAAACTTTGAGAAAGCGGATTCAAGGTACGTCGAGATATCTTGTTGTATGGTTGTCTGGGGGACAGCGTCGTAGAGAAGTATGTCCTGATAAGCGTCCACAGACATCTTTTGATAAACAGTTGCTGGAATACTCCTGAACCGTATTCGAATGGGCAGCTCTGGTCGACTGGTCAAGAAAAGCTTCAGGCGGACGGTCGAGATGTCAGGGATACGAGACCACAACTCTAGGATAGTTTCTATGTCATCTGCTTTATCACATTCATCCAGAGCATCAACCACCAAGACCAGGATAAGTCGGTCGCGGAGGCCGCTACGTATCTTGCGCAACGGCTGATATAGTAGGTTTTCAAATTGCTCTCCCAGCGCCTTGTCGAAAATGATCGGATCGGATGTGATGGCGTCGGCAATAAAGCTATCCAGCCCAGGTATCTTCAGCACAAGTTGACGGACAATGGTAGGAAAGAAAAGGGAAGCGGAACCCCGGTCACCCTCACCTCGCCTGAAGAAAAAGCTCGCTCCGAGGTCGACCTCTTTGTGGATACTCCCGCTGGCCAACAATTCCGCGATAGTCCAAGAGATGGTCGACTTGCCCGTACCGGCACTGCCATGAAGCCAAAAGATACTCTTGCTGTTCGATGACCGAATCCAGTCCTTGATTTGACGAAGGAGGTCGACTCGAGTATTGGGATGACAAGTAGTATGGTCTTGATCCTTGGAGTTGAAAGTAGCGCCTCTAGCATATGGTAATTTGTCCATATCTAGCTTGATCTCACGTCGATTCATTGAGTTTTGCATTTCCGTCATCGTAGTAAAAGTTTCACCACTAGTCACTTGAAGCTGATTTAATGTTTGATTCACTATTTACCATTTCAAAAGTCAATCAATTATTTCGAGTTAACATCACAGTGATTTACTTTAGTGGACATACCATTCTCAACCATCTCAATAATTTTTTTCTCTGCTTCCACTTTGGTTGGCAATATCCTCTTGAGAAGATCTTTGGCATACGCGGCAGCAGTCATTGCCGCGTAGCCTTGCCAGTCCTTATTCTTATGCGTATCAGAATAGTCGCATATGCCGCGGATGACCAAGCATGGGAAGTGGTTCATCAGGCCGCCTGCCTCCATTTCGAAACATAGGATCCCCTTTTCGTTGGCGTATTGATCTCGAAGGATAGCATTTTTCATCAACTGGTTCGCCGACGCCACCAATCCATAATGGATAGCTGGATCATCTTCATCCTCATCTCGAGCAGTGCGTTCGAGTACAGACAGGGCGCTGCTATCACAGCTACTCAAGCAAGATATTTCGCCCGGTGGATGAACGATATGTGATTGGTACAATCGGTCGGTCTCTGCACCAGGGCGACCAAATTCCTTTCGCAACCTCTTGTTCCCTGCTAGACGGGCTTGGACGTCCTGTTGAATGCTATGCCCATCAATCTTATGTTTCGCTCGTAGGCCACTTATAGCCGCGAGTAGTACAGTCGGTGGCTGGTCTTGAATAGTTTTGCCGAAGTCATATTGAAACACGCCTCCTAGGCCATTCTGAGGCTCGCTGACGACGACATCACCGAGTCGAATATCATGCTTCGAGGTTGGGGCGCCGCCGCCAATACCAACCATGAGACCAATCCGTATGTTTGGGAAGCTATGGAGCATGTCGCGTGCAACGCCGGCCGCGGACGCTGTGCCGTATTCTCCACCTGGAAGAACGGCAATAACGACGTTGTGTTTGCCGATACGGCCTAATGTGTAGTCATTGTTATCATGCTTGGCAATATAGGCAGGGGGTGCGTGCTTCTCGTCAAGGAAGACCTGTGCAGCGATGTATTCGGTCGTCAGGGCACAAATCCAGCCGACTGTATAATCATCGTTAGTGGGCCGGAATGGCTCAGATTCCTGTTTGCCAGTGGCGTTGGCCGCGGACGCCATGCTATGGTCTAAGAGAAAACCGACTGGGGGTTTGCAAATGGCAGGTAGGCAATAACTCTGTAAATTCATCCCAGTGCCTCAATCTCTGCATTGGGTGACAGCCGCCGCACTTGTCGGACGAGGAGGAGGCGCGTTGCGGCGGGATAAGGAGCGGGGTCACGCTAGGCTGCGAGTGCTACGCAGCAGTTCCTTCCAATGGAGCCAGCGCACGGCTTCACCCCACGCCACAATCCACATTTATCCGTGTTTTAGCAGAACATATGTTCTGTCTTGGTACAGTATTCCCGTAAAAACTTCGAGGTACTAAAAAAGTGGCCGCACTGTGTAGCCGTTTTCAGGCACCAAAAAATCGCCCACTTTGTATGCCATTTTTGGCTGTTTAGCGCTAAGCCTAAATTTTTAAAGACAGTCGCAGCGGACGCTAGTTATGCTCAAAACAATACAAAGGGACTTTTTCTGGAGCCAGGGACGAATCAATTGCGTCTGAAAAGCCAGACACAATTGATGAGGGTACGAGCTTCGCCAAAAGCAACAGCCAGCGGAGTTAATTCCCTGCTGGCCTTAAAGGCAAGCGCAAGTTTCCCACCTGAATAGCTCGGCGATTATTCTCAAATGTCTCTCTGATCTGGTGTCTCGGTCATCCAAGTATACTCCCGCATGTCTACGGGAACTACGGTCATAATGATCGCCGGAGATCAAGACCCTGTGATTGCCCATATAGAACCTGCAGTGAAAAAGCTGCGCATACTGCTCATTGGGTACTTGACTGCCGCACGGAACATTCATTCTCCTAAGGTACTTCGACTTCTAAGAGAAAGGACAAGATAATGACAAACTAGACAGGCTCAGACAATGACTTGCACCATACAAGAACATATGAAAGCAACTGGCCCAACGGTCCCCCACCTGAAACATCTGCGACCGTCGCAATAGATTCAGTGAAATATAAATCAAAATCCGGAGCCAAAATTTCTTTATGCTTTCGCGTCCTCCGAAAATGGCGAGGTAGAAGTGAACACAACGGCGCATCTTTGCACAATGCGGTAAATACTTATTCATATATACTAATTGCACAAGTCGTGAACCTCTTCGCAAAGCTTAGATATTTTGTCTTGCCAAAAGTTCCCACAAAACCTGCCCATCTTCGTCTTCGGTGTTTAGATCAACGCCGTTGCCAATAAGATGCCTGACCAAGTCTCATCGCTCAGCTTCGACCACTTTGAAGATCATGGGCCGACCGTCTTTGTCTTGGGTGCTTGACTCAGCGCCTTTGTCGATAAGGTATGGGTCAAAACTCGCAGCGATTATCCACTTTTCCGATCGCGGCTCGTACATCTTTCAGCGACTTGCTTGAGAATTCATCTCGCTACTTTCACCACATAAGCGCACCTAAATAGAGTAAGAGAGAGCCAGGCCGCAACTATTTTCCAGTCAAAGAAATGTATGAACGGGAAAATCTGTCTGGCGTTAAAAATGCTGCATCTTTAGTGGTCAACAGGCCAATCTGGCTTGCCTTGACCGTAGCTCCAACTATAGGGCCATTGCACCCACACCGTGGAGAAGGCCTGAAGCAGGCGTTCAAGGAGTAACGAGGTATATTACATGGAGTTTATCCATCTTGGAATATAATATCAAATGAAGAAGTTTTTTTATCAGCACGCAGGATTGGGAAGTTGTGGAGATACTCTGGCGACGGTATAGATGAGTTAGCAGGTGCGGTGACGCGGGTTGTCCAGCGACGAGGGAAATGTCAAGGAATCTTCTCCACATTCATGGGGCCAAGTATCACAAAAACAATGGCCATGCCTTATTTGAGCCAGATGGGATACCACCGACTATTCAGGTCGCTCGAAGATCAAAGAACGTTTCAGCTTTCTAACATACTCGTATGCTGCAGGGAAGAAAAAATGAAAGTTTTTTTGTGCGCTCGCCACAAGCACGTTTGTTGTATCACACGCCACTAAACAAAAATTTGAGAAAACAAGAGGCGTTTTAAGTTGAAAGATCAATCGGATAGATCTGTGCTAAGTAATACCAGTATGCTTGCAATTTATACTTTTCAGAAATGTTTCCACGCTGTGCTTACAAAAACGTTTCTTTTCGAAAGCCTGGCAACGACGGTAACAGGGTAACAGCTGCGGGGCCGTGCCATGAAAGACGATCTTACAAGCCTTATTCCAAATCTGTAAAGGTAACATATTCCATTCCAGTTTCTCCTTCGGGGCTGCCTCCTTTTCCTCCGCTGCCCCTTTTTGCCTCCCGACGGATGCCGCTTCGAACTTTGCCAACCGCTCGTTGGGAGCACGTACTTCCTCACTCCGCTGGAAAAGCGCATTCTCATCTTTTCCTCTTAGCCATCTCGTGGCGATCGTCTCGAATTCTTCCAAGCTCAATCTGCGAAGATTCGCCTGCTCGACGAGCCATGAGAGCTCGACGTCATCCATAAGCATCTCTGCCTTGGTCCATCGATGATAGACCTCTTGCGCCATCAGCAGTTCTGAGTCGGAGTCGTCTGCGCCAAAGTAGCTCAGAGCGATCGAAACCCCTTCGAAGCTAAGCCCATGCTGGCCATCGAGCATCAAAGGCTGAATGGTGTCATAAACCTTGAGGATGTAGGTTCTTATGTCATCTTTCAAATCGCCGAGCTTCAAGTTGTCGAGATTGTCTGGGATGGGAACATAGGCGGGTTCTTCAGAAACACGCATGTCTTTGAGTATCGCGTTGCCTGCTCCAACCGGAGTTGCGGTTCGAGCCGTGGTAGTTAGTTCGGGGAATAGAAGGTTGAATGAAGAGTAGAATTGGAACGAGGAATGAGTCGGCTGTCAGTGCCCTCTTATAGCTTCGTAAATCTCACTGATCTGCAAACAACGCATGCAGGCATCACAGCCGAGGACGCCTTACGCCCGCTCCGTACTGGGCTGCAGCCGTCGCAACAAGGCCGACGGAAAAAGCTTTGTAGCCGTCGGAATAGATTGTATAACACCTCTGGGAGCTCGTGTCAGGCAGAAAAACCCTGCTCGTACTCAAAGCCTCTAGCCTGATGAAGCATGCTGCGTGGCTTTGGGCGTAATCGAGTCGGTATCCTTGAATTGCTAAGTAACCCTGATATCCGTCGAGTCAGGAAGCGTGAGTCACGGCCGGAAGTATGAAGAGATTGTCCGGCTACCGATGATAAACTCATGTTGCAGATATACAGGGATAGATCTCGAGCGCAGCCGTCGCTAGGCAGTCAAAGATGATACGATCGTTGATCCACAGCCAGTGAATCCTTCGTGGAAGGAGAACACTGAGCTATTACCGTCGCAAAATGGCCGAGCAGAATGGAGACGAATGAGGGCACGCGCAGTGTCGTGGAGCCTTCCTTCTCTAGGCACGCCGGAGCTTTTGAGCTGACACGGCCTCATAATGCAACACCATCCCCTCTCTTCCCCATCCGGAACATTTACGAGCGTTCCCATCATGCTCATAGCCACACATACTCAGAACCGTTCTTATGGAAGCTCGAGGGGGGATAGCTGCCGTGTGTGGCAGAGCTTCGAAGTACGACAAACGGATGTCTTCCCACAACACTCCCGACGTTGGCCTCGACTGTTCCACAATCGAGGACACGTCATCTCGTGACTTGCTGTCTCATGCTCCTCTCGCAAGCCACGAGGTGTCCTTGACCGGGCTGCTTGCATCGAACAGAAAATTGACTTGCCGGTCTTGCCACAACTGCGCTCAAGAAAATGTTATCGAGGCTCAAGCGAAGTCTACGAGGCGTTCTTCGCTCTGCTGATTGCGACAGCTGCTGACGTAGTGAGAAAGAATACCGGTGGTGGCAGGGAAGCAGAAAGGGACCTCGCTCGAGTGCTTTGCTTTCATATGCTTCTCGAAGACTTCCCAGGATGGAGAGAGTACGGCAAGACTCTACAACCGCCGCTGGCGGCCTCTACCAGTCTCCGCCTCAATTTCCAATCGATCAATATCTGCCTCCTTCTCTGGCTGATCGGCAGCGCGCAGTTCAGAAAATTGGCCTAAACCAATGCGGCATCGCTCAAAACTCCCAGAAAAATCCCAAAAACACGCCTGTGCTTGCGAGAACGCCTATGTTCTAAGATCGTGAGCTTCATATTCTCGAGCTCGACGACTTCAAACCCAACCAAACGGGACTTTAAACAAGATTATTCGTCCCGTAAAATTTCGACAAGATGCAGCATTTGGTGCTTGATGGTCATATGGGCTTTCGATACAACGATTGGCAAGAGGCTTATTATTTGCAACGTCATGCTTCCGGAACGAGAAGTGCGCTTCAGGATGATGGGGCCTGACAAAACCTAGAAAGCGCGGTCATGCAAGCCGACAGTGTAAACTATAGTCTGCGTCTGCACGTGATTGAATCAAGTATTTGAGAGCTCGCCCCCCCTCCCGATGACCAAGATGATTCAGTCCTTTTCCATATATAGGTATCCTGCGATCTCGTTTACACTAATGCTAAGACAGCGACGCGCTGCTCGTACAGCCAGTGACGCTTAGAACATGCCGGACCCTTGCCCCAGTGTGGGAAAGCAAAGCAAAGCGCTTGATGCAAAAGTTCATTTAGCCAGTCTTGCAGCACAAATCGTGCGAATAAAGAACATTATCTTGATTGTCGGGGCAGGACACAGCGCAGAAGCTAAAATCCAGGTTCGTTGCGCACCTTCCCGCTTATACGGAGATACTGAACCTATTAGTGCAATACTTCAAGGCAACGCTTTTACGCAAGCAAATTTCAATTTCGGCGGCATTCTTTGCAAAATTTGGAGGGTCGGCAAGAGTTTGGAGAGCATGCCAAAGCTCTCCACGATGCCTTCATCGCGAGCGAGCCTACGACGACGCACAAGTCTGTTAGTCGATTGCAAGAAATGGGCAAGCTACTGCGCATCTACAGTCAGAATGTGGATGGTCTTGAATCTGCTGCAGGGCTGAGCGCCAACATGACTGGTCAATCGAGTACTGACCCGACATGCATCCTTTTGCATGGCGCTATCAGAACCTTGAAGTGCGAGCTTTGCTGCAAGACATTTGAGTGGAAAACACTGACGCAACAGAACACTGAGCCGGCTCTAGAGGCCGATCTCAAATTCAGCTGCCCACAATGCCAGTGGGATCGCAGAGCGCGGGTCGATCAAGGCAAACGCAGAATTACCATCGGACAACTCTACCCGGCCATCATATGTTTCGATGAACCACATCCTCAGAGATCTGAGATCGAAAAATTCATCGCGAAAGACGAACACGAGGTTCAAATGCTCATTATCATGGGAACGAGCCTTGCGTTCGATGGCCCAATGGTCTTAGCCCAACGACTCGCCACTTCGGTGCGCAAGAGGAAGGGCAAGATCATATACGCCAACAAGACAAGGCCTCAAAATAAGATCGTGGAACTTGTCGACTACTGGGTCAAGTCGGAATGTGACGCATGGACGAGAAACTACAGCGGCGAAATGACTTCGGAGATTGGGGGAAGCAGCACGGTAAAGGCAGCGCGAGGAAGAAGAAGCACGTTGCGCAGAGATAATAAACGGAATCACAGGTTCAGCAACAATACCTTATTTAAGAGTTCTGATATTTTCGACAGTGCTGAACAAGATGTTGCGTTCATAGGATGACTGGCTTTTTTCGGGCGTCGGCCACGCAATGCCGGAGACCAACGGGCTGCTACGAGCTTCCTGCCCCCGGTGGAAGTGAGAAATCCACAAATCTTTTTTAAACTAGCAACGATAAATCCACCAATCGTGAAAGATCCACAGACTAGCTGTACGGCGGCACTTATAATATTCTCCATCGCTGCCACCACTGCCGCCATTGTCTACGTCGGCGTCACATCTGAGCAAGTGGAGCATAAAAACAGCATAGAGCCAATTCATCGCAATTACATCACGGCAACGTATTATCCAGGCGCCGCTGCTGGAGTAAGAAAGTGACCGAAAGGAACGCTCCGCAGAGAAGTCCCAAGTCGCAGAAGACTCGACGTGATAAGAACGTCCAATCTAGAGCCCAAAATTGCGTGGAGAAGAAGAGCGCTTCAGTAAGCCGCCACCAGGCGTACACCTTCGATCGTCTGGAAGGGGCGGGACGGGCGACGAGTGGTGCTTTCGAATACGAAGTGTATTGGGCGCCAACTTGGCTGCCGCTCGACCATTTTGAAGGGGACGACGCTGTCCAGGAAGCAAAGGATCCGGTAGTGAACTTATTCAGTTCGGATGCGTGGCCGAAGGAAGCACAAAGACTTGGGTTGCGCCTGAGACAAACATCGAGGGCCTTTAAAGTACATGATAACATATTTATTTTGATTGAGTGCTATTGCTTTGCAGCGAACCAATTCAGTTCGAAAAGAACCGATTTTGCCATAACAATATCTTCATCGGCATCTGGAGCGTACCTATTCTCGCGGCGAGATGTGCCTATCAACTTACCTTGTATTGCATCAAAGCTGCGCTTGCGCTTGTTCGGTACTATTTGGCCCAGTGTACGCCGAGGCGCCTGCACAAGTAATGACCTTTCGAAATCGATGATCATAATACGATTTGTTTCGGGGTTGTACAGCATGTTACTTCTCCGCACGTCCTTGTGGACAACCCCTGCTTGATGTATTGCGTGAAGAGATTGCAGCGTCTTGGCCGTGAGCTTTTTTACCACATGATCGGCAAGGTCGAAATGATCCAGCTTGTAGCCCCCCCATGACATGAACCACATATACACAACGTATACGCGATGGTCATAGTAGTATATCTTGTTCATTGGCCGAAGATCAATACTGCCCAGGAACACGGGTACGCTGACACCTTGTAGCGGCCTGAGCCGCTGGTAGACCGCCGTCTCGTGCTGGAGATCCTTGATGAACGCCCGCACTGTTCCTTTACAGACAAAGACGTAGCCGTACGCGACCAGACTGACGCGGAACAAGGCACCACGTGAACCAACTTCACCAAGAGGCGTCAGGCCCTTATCCAAGGAATCTTCTAGCTGCTGGGTCAAAAGTTGGAGCCATTTGGCATGACTGAGAGGGTGGCGGCGGCTGGTCAACCGGGTGTCGGTATGATCGGGACTTCTGCTGTGAAGTCCCACATTAGGGCAAGACATATCAAGGAAAGTTCCTTTGACAAGCCCCATCAGGCATTTCTGTGTGCAGTACTGTGCGGCTTGCTCTGCGCGGCTTCTGGATACGGAGCCACTAGACTGTTGAGCCTGGATTCTTTGACTTCGTCTCGGCGCCTGCGCTCCACCGCCCGCTCGCCTTTCTGCCGGGCTAGGGGTTTCCGGGGGCCGTCGTACCATTTCGTCATCTGATGACTCTGGCGAATGCGTTCCTACCAGCTGAGCATCTGGCTCGTCATCATAGGTAACTGGTTTTCGGTCGAACCGGAATGGATATGGCGATCGATCTGTGCCCCCGTAGGTTGTCGGCTCATAATTTGAATCGCCTGGCGCCAATCGGTCACTGGCCGGAATAGATCGCAGTGTGCTCTCGAAATCCTCCGCCCACGTTTTCAAGCCCATAATTGCCACGCGACGCTCTTCTTGGCCATGTTCTTGCCGCTGGCCCGGTTGCCCCAGGGCCAAGAGCGTGAAGGCCAAATACTGACCGACAGCTGTACAGGAGTGGAAATTGGTCGGATGAGCGGAGACTTCTGGACCGGGCTCAGCTAAGTGATAGTACAGCGTGCTGGGCTCTTCCCAGTCAACCTTGAGGAATACGATCGTCTCGCCCGTCGTTAGTAGACCATATTCAAGCCCGCCCTCCATCATATAATGGTACGTTTGGGAAAGAGCAGCGGCCGCCAGTCTTTCCGCGTGATACTGAAATCGCCCATCTGGATCGGCCGACGTCGGAATTGTCTTGCGGTTGACAACTTCCTTATAAATGTTCATCGGTCGCAGTCCAACCCGGAGGTGTGGGGCTGTCAGTTTATGCGGTGCTTTATATTCGCAAACGTAGACCATGTGCCGCCTTGCAGAAGTAGTATTATCAGATCGATAGACACATATTTGATCGGGCCGAAGCTGGTTGGAAGGTCGTCCATGGTCCGGAGTTCGTGGGGGTGATAAATTCTCTTGCTGGACAACCTCTTCCGCAACGTCGCTTATTGCGCTAGGGTGGTTCTCAAAGACGATACCACCGCCCATGTTGTACACATTCCTGACTTGTTCGACCTCTTTAAGTTGGTGAAGAATAGACTTGACGGGATCCTCCACACTGTTGTGAAGAAAATATTCGAGGCCTTTTTCATTTGCGACCGGTCGTTGGGAGATTCTATCGCCAAGGCCGGATAAAAAGCTTCGCGACTCGAAGAGCCGCGTATTTTCCGAAAACGCGTTGTGAAGCACACCAGACGCTATTCTTTGTTGTTCAATGAAGTTCGGCCATGGTTGAAGACTCGTCGGGCATAATTTGTTTCTCGGATTGGTGATTGAGCCTTTCGATGTGAGCGATCTATCTCTTTCAACTATGAATTTGGCGGAGACAAGGCTATGGCAGGCAGCAATGTACTCGTATAATGTTGTTGCACGGGTCTGCTCTTCGGACACTTCGGCTCGCCGCTGCTCTCTCTCGGCGCGTTGTTGTTCTCTCTCGGCGCGTTGTTGTTCTCTATCGGCGCGTTGCTGCTCTTCCAAGCGCTGTTGTTCGGACTTTTCGGCGCGTAGCTCGGCTTGTTTCAAAAGCTTCTCGAGCTTTTCTATGCTTCTTTGGTCGGTCATGATGTGGTGACGAGCTGCTGATCGGTGGTGATGAAGCTGTTGGACGACTTGACTGTTTCGTCCGCCTGTATGTTATGAGCCCGTGTTGTTGCTGCGATCCGCAAGTGTTAATCATTGATGGGTTACTAGAAAAAGGGGCCCGCAATTTACCGAAGTGGGCTCATAACAACAATGGTCTAATGATCCAAACCATGCAGCCTAGATTACCACGTGACAAATTCAGCATGGCGCGCATTCGCCTGGCTGGGTTGCACGTTTGACTTCTGCCCACAATCTCGTCGGGCCGCAATGTCAAATTTCCTTCAGCCACGATTCAGTACACCTGCATATGCAGTACCAAACTCGCTACGGTTGTTTTGAGAACTCATTTGCCCTTGGAATTTTTCGTTTTAGTATTGACTAGGAATTCGCCATCCGATAAAGGTCAGACGCTCCCACGAGCTTGCACAGTACCCAAAGATGCCAACAGCGAAGGACAAGGAGAAGAAAGGAAAGAATGGTGCTTCTTCTGCTGAAGTCCGACCGAGTCAGAAGCAGACTTTGAACAACGGAGATGGCACAGCTTGACCCAATTCGGATCATCTGACGGCTCAAGAATACGAGCAAATTTGATTGCACCTAAGAACCTTTGCAATGGCGAGAAAAGTGCTTCACATCAACATCGGAGCGGCCAGAGGCTTCCGGGAAGAGTAAGGCCGAAAGTAGAAACAGTCGCAACCCACAAACACGCCATAGATGGATCGAGGCCGCGGTGCGAATCCGGCGGCGAATCCGAAAACGACTTGTGTATCTCTAGTCGAAAACCGGACTGCTGCGTTACGAGATTCAGCTTCTCAAGACCGCCATATTCTGATCAGGCAAGCCGTTACGTGACTAGCGGCACTCACACAGCCAGAAGCGGAGTGTACGGGTTGAGGAGCCTGATTGGGAAAGTGGGTCCAGCAGAAAGCCAAGAACGTCTGTACATGCGATTTCGCTACCAAACCAAACCGGAATGGGTGTCGCGGGGGCATACTTACAGAGCGCATTAAGTGGATGGTAGCCAAAAATAGCGGTCGTCGTCCCTACCTTCCTACTAAAACTCACTAAATTCACTCGCGACACGCATTTCGGTTGGTTTGATACAGCCATGGGCAAAAGGGCGTTCCGCTTTTCAAACTAGTCCCTCTTTCTAAGCTACTGCAGCCAAAAGTGGCAGGTACTTGAGGCTACTTGATTTGTAGATAGGCAGCTAGAAATGGCGTCTATTATTGGTGGAAACTGTAAGCGTATCGCTTCTTGACAGGCTGCGTGTAAGTAGCGGCAGATGCCAGCAGTTTATCGCTTAATTGGGCTTAGCTTCACAGTGCGATCCTAGCTTAAAGCTACTTTCTCCAGCGTCTTCGCCACCACGTTTTACCATCTGATCGGTCATGGAAGTAATCTACCCGCGCAATTTTAGGTGCATTGGCCTGACGGGTTTCCTGACACCCAGCTCATTATTTCACCAGCTTTTTTGTTTTGTTTTCAATTTTTTATCTGTGTAGAAACGGTGCCCCAGACTTGCGGTTCAGGCAATAGGCTATTCAGTCGCGAGAACGCGGGCGTTGGGGCTGGGGGGCTCCGAATTCGAGAGCTCGATGAGGGAAATTCCATTACGCACTCCGTCGGGTTAGCCAACAAAAATCCGGCGCTGTGATTTATTCGGCTACGGTCAAGTAGCGTAGAGAATACGGACCATGAGATGCTCGCGCCCATCCCCGAAGTTTGACGTTTGCTCGCCATCACTGACTATTGATGCGTTAGCGGTGCTCGTCCTTGATCAGTGATTGCATGCACGCCACGAGACAACTTACCAGTGCTGCGTATTTCCCGAGTTTCTTCTAGAAGTCGTACAGCGGTTCGAACTGAAGGTAGCATTTCATCAAATGATTTGTCGCACGACGCATTGGCGTGGTCACAAGCCGTGTGCAAAACGTCGAAGGTTCCAGCTTTGCTGGACACCACACCAACTATAGCGACGCACCGGGCGATTCTCTGAGTGACATACAGCTCTGGTGCAACCGTAACCCAAAGGCAAGGGCAGCAGCTCTGGCTGCCGATGAATGGGAAAGTAATTGGCTATCAACACTATTAGCAGAACGCAAAATAGCCTGATTTAAACGCTAAATTATGTCCCCAAACGGTAAGCACTATTTTGTGGCCAACATCACATGCTACAGAGAATTCTCCAAGGTACTAAACACTACCTTGCTGCCACAACTTCAATGCTTCCTTTGAAGACTTCGTATCCGGATGTTGTAGGCCAAGAATGCGCTGACGAAGAGAAGAGCACTGATACATTAAATCAAGCGCCTCGTCAAGACGCCCAAGACTTTTAAAACTGTATGCCAAGTTATGCATGCTGGTCAGCGTGGAGGGATGGTCCGCCCCAAGCTTCGTCTTGCTCGTCTCCATCACCTGCACAAAAAGCCTCTCCGCCTCCTCCCATCGGCCCTGGTTCCAGAATGTCGACGCCAGGTTGGCCATGCTGGTCAGCGTGGAGGGATGGTCCGCCCCAAGCTTCGTCTTGCTCGTCTCGGTTGCATGCAAAAAGCAGCTCTCAGCTTCACTGTACCACCCATCGCGATACGTACAAAGGCCAAACTTCCATGCAAGGCTCGTTTCTTGTTCACCCGCCTCTCCTGTTAAGCAGGATTGCAAGACACGACGCGCATGCGGTAAGTATAGCCTCCACACATTTCTGCTCTCATGCTCCCCATCCGGAAACACGGCATCTAACCTTGTGACTGCCTTGTGCATCCATAAGCTAAATGTCTTTTCGTCTTGCTTTAGCCAGTTCCGCATCGCAAGATGTACAAGACGGTGCATATCGAGGAAGTCCGTCACCGGCTGTACGCTGACAAATGCGTACGCCGTTAATGTTCCTAGGGCATCAATTTTCTCTTTGTGTGACTTTCCAGGCGGCAAAAGAGATTGTGGGACAGCTTTAGGATCAAAGCAGGACATGAGTGACAAGTACTCAACTGCCACAGGATCCGACCGCCGGATCTGTGCGAATGAAATGAGCCAAGTCGTTGCCACAGGGTCTTTCACCGTTCCGTAGCTCCCTTCGTCCCCAAACTCCTCGCTCAGAAGCTCGACCATATGTTCCTCTTGTTCGTTCAGAAGATCGAGATATTTCTTGACAGAAGACGTATTCGCTTCAATATATGCAGCGGCCTGGACAATCGCCAGTGGCAAGTGGCAAAGTTCCTTAATCAGTGCTTGGCCTTCTTCATGCCTCTCTGGCATTTTTTGGTTCAGTCGGCCATATAGGAGTTGAATGGCAGTGTCGTCGTCCATTTGCGTAACTTCTTCTCTAAGCCCGCCCGACGATAGTCTGAGAGCAAGTTTCTTGTTCCGCGTCGTGAAAACCACACAGCCCTGCTTGCTTCGCGGTACACATTCGAGTAGGCCCGGCCGTTCATCCTGGCTCCCAGTGCCTGGGATCCACATGTCAAAATCATCGGCATTGTCATAGATCAGCAACCATCGACCGGCCGAGTCCTGGCTGAGGTGACGCTGCACGAGTTTTTTCACGTCAGATTTTTCGTCTGTCACATCTATTCCCAGCTGTTCTGCAGCATCAATATATGCTTGTCGCAGCCGGGCGGTGTTGTTTGTTGGTATCCAGATAACAGAGCATTGGGTGTACTTCTCTCGGGTCCGATATGCTAGCTCGAGAGCCACCTGCGTCTTCCCTACACCTCCTAGCCCAAACAGTGCGATTTTTGAAGGCTGTTCTTTAGCAAATAGCACCGCTTCTAGCCTGTCAAGCAGCGAGGCACGCCCAACGAAGCGCAAGTTCTTCTCGAAAGGAACCGTCCAGCAAGGTTCATGTGAATCTATGGATATATTAGTAAAAAGCTCAACTGGACCAAAATCACGCACTTATCTGTTTGCTCGATAAACGAATGGAGTATTCCTAGGCATTGTAAGCTTGAGCCAGATAGCGCTTTGGGATATCATCTTACGTGAATGATAGAAAGAAATGTGGTGGGAGTTCCGTCTATCCCAAAGTTTGCATTAGTCAATATGCTCTTTCCTTTGTATTGCTAAGAAAAGTCCTCAATATACACACTCTGCTTCTGTTTAAGATTCAAGACGCAGTCTCGCACGCGCGTGGTCCGAGCTATGTGCTCAAGGTAGCTCTCCGTCGCTGCCTCCATGGTCCCCTGTTGGTCATATTCATCCAGGCCGACGCCTTCAAGACCATGGTCAACATTGAAACGAAAGTAGCGCTTAAGGTCGTAATGCTGCCTCCACCTTGCTATAAAGCGCGCTTCTGTCTGTTCGGTTTCAGTCACCATTCCGACCAGGGTCTTGGACAAAAGTTTGACCATTTTATCCTCGATGGCCTTTGTTCCCAGATGGCCCGTCCCTATTGATAAGAAGCATTTGACCTGCGGCATCAGCTCCGCTGTATCAGCGCACCATATATCTGACGCCTCTCGCTCGACTTGCTCGACGGGGTTGTTTGCTCCGAGGGCGCCGTCGACGAACTGGCGAGCGCCGATGCACACAGGGTCAAAGAAACGGGTAGCGGCTGAAGTGGCAAGAGCAGCGTCAAGGATGGTTGCTTCAATGCTTGCCTTGCCTGGCAAATCATAGCTTCTGAGTCTCGTAATATCGCTAGTTTCCTTTGCAGCAGCGCATACGAACCTACTTAGTGTTAGTGTATGGAATACCTTGTCATGATGCACAGCACATACACCCGGCAGCCCCGAGATTGCCCATCATTGAAACGGTCCCGGGGGGAAGCCCCACTTTCATTAATCGCTTGTTCCACTGCGGATCGAAGCTTTTTCGAGTCAAACCGTGCCTTGACATTTCCCCTGAGAGAGACAGGCAGCCAGCTCGATTTCTTTTCAAACACGCTCTTCATTAGATCGACATACGTCGAAATGCACTCGTCGATGTCCATTTCAAGTCGCCCAAGCATGATTGCAATGAGGCTAGTAGGTTAGCGTCCAACGATGGTTGGCGACGGCCTCAACTTACCCACCGGTACTGGTGCCCCCGATCAAGTCGAAAACTTCGCAGGGTTTCGCAGAGGGAAGGCCAGTCTCCTTGCGTTCATGGTTAAGCCGTGCCATGATGCCTTTCAGGATAAAGAGCGTTGACAGGCCACGGACACCACCGCCGTCGAGCGACAAGAGGCAAAGCCCTTCGCGGTCAAGGGGGTTTGGCTCTCCAGTTGTATTGTGCTCCATCGCTACAGCGACTTACTCTATATTCGTTAAATAGGAAGTATCTGAGGATGGAAAGTGGATTGGAGAAAAATGGTCGAAGTGACATGACAGGGAGATAGTCAAATCAGCTCGATGGGAGGGCGGGGAAGGATCGTGAGCGATCGAGGCCCAATCATTTGGAGTGCGGCGCAGACGTGACCCGCCAAGTTGGGCAGCAAGTCGTCGGGCGCTAAGCGCAGCACATTGATCGTTTGTCAGGCCAAGAGTGTCTTACCTGTTATATGGCCCGTTGTACCACCTCCGAGGTATCCACCAGCTGCTCGGTAGCGGACACAGATGCCGCGGTTGGTCGTCGATTCCGTGCATCCTCTGTGCATCTCATGTATTTGACCAACCTTCAAAGTGTATGCTGTCTTCAGGAAGTTGGCTATGGCTTGCTGCTTCATCGAAACTACGTCATTATTGCATACAGAGCAAGCCCTATATTATTAATTGTTTTCTTCGGTCGGCTGACTGTCACGAGGAGCATCGATGGTGCTATATCGAAAGATATTGGATCGACCGTTTGTACTGTTTTCGTACAACAGGAAACTACAGTGCCGCCGATGGCTTAGTGTACAAGGAATAAACAGTGCAGTCGAGACGGATGGCTCATTTCCGGTCATTGGCAAAGACCATGGCTAGAAAGGAAGAACTTGGCTCCGCGAACGGAAGTATACAGTACCTTATGGCTTTATTTAATACTGTGTGGGTCCATTTTTCAGTTTAAGAGCTGTTTAAAAAGTGGAAGCCCGTTTTGCCCATGGCTGTACAGAGAAAGGCGAAACTAATGTCCCTTTTTTAGCTAACTAAGAATAGTAGTTGGCAGCCATTCTAGGCTACCGTGAAGCGCCAAGCACCCACTTGCTACACAGACAGGCGAAACTAATGTCCCTTTTTTTGGTTAACTAAAGTAGTTGGCAGCCATCCTAGGCTGCCGTGAAGCGTCGCCACGTACCCACTCGGTACCTGAGACTTTAAGCAGTCGGAATAGGCAGTCGAACTTGGCTGTTACTCAGTGCACATCTTCACTAATTATTACTCCTATGTGACAAAATCAGTTTCTGACGATGCAGAAGAAAGAGGCTACTAGAAATGGAATTTTCTTTTTTAGTATTAGTGATTCATTCCGTCTCTGCTTCCATACTCTAATTTTGCTTGGGAACATCACGGTGGTATACAGTACCCCAGGGCTCCATCCGCTAAAAGAAGACCTACCCACTTTTTAATAAGTTAACTACCAGAAAAGGGACATTTATTCTGCCTTTTAGTGTACGGGTAGTTGCCAAAATAGGCAGTACATACTAATTCGAAAGGAGAAAATGCCTTTTCTGGTGATCAGTTTATGACTCCCAGACATAACGAGACAACAAATCTACGTCCGTTTTCGACCCTCAACCTGCTTAGGAGGATCGGCAAAGGAGTTTCCTCATCAGAATAATGCTGATCCTATGACTGGTGAGAGTATAATAATCCTAGGATATCCGTGGCCGGACCCAACACTGCTTAGAACAATGCTGACCACTGTTTAGAAGCCATGGTTTACCTGCCATGTTCATTCTCAAATCTTGGCTCTCATAATAGTTTACCTACTAGCCCTTTATTGCTCTCTTGATGCGTTTATAAAGTTTCATCTCGCCGTTAAATCTGACAACTACCTCTGCCTCTGCCAGCTCGACAGAACAGTGCAAGTACACCTGCAAAAGGGAAACCTTCTAACTGCGACCGTCGCTTGGGAGCTGGGCCAGTGCTAGAATGCCCGGGCGACTGTCTCTCAGCCACGGAACCTCCCTCATTGCGGTGTTCTGAGCTGCCGCCGTCGGAAAGAGCACCCAAGAAGGAAAGCTATCCGCAGAAAGGAGGGAAAGCACGTATACCGAGACCTTCTTAGCGAGGCAGGCTCGTAATACACCGAGGAGTCATGATTTCGAGGCCGACAGAACTTGGTCCATCAAACACATCTCAGCGGTCAACGGCAGAGAACATGCTTCCCCTGCTTCGTCTCAACATATTTAAACGTCCCAGTCTCTATACCATCAGGATTCAAAATCTAGAAATAAAGGGAATAGGCACCGGGATGACAGACTGGCACATTTTATCTCCCAGGCCGGGCACCGAACCATCCAGAAAGCATCCTACGACGGCGGAGGCATTGGTCCGCTGCACCCTTGCCTGGTACTAACAAATGGTACTTCAGAAGGACCTTGAGAATCTATCGTCTGTGATCAGATGAGTGGGAGTAGACGGTCCACAGTCACTTTGAAGTAGCCATGCGTCTTGCCGAAGGCTCTCCAAGCCATGGACGCCGGATCAGTTCCCATTTTTCGTTCCACGGTGAGTACACACCAGCTACACACCAAGGACATCGGCTTAGAGTATACAAACCGCAATGAAGCGAATACGCCGAGGCAACAAAAATTTGACCGAGGATGTCAGAGCTTGAGCGCGTGCGCCAGCAAGCCTTCCGTGGAGAGAATTTGACTGGATTTCGAAACATCGAGGACACCGACCCGAGTGAAAGAGAGTTGTGGGCAGAGGATAATGCAGCACGGTCGTCGTGCATTACTCGCCGGCATGGCGATAGGCAGGCAACTCTGCCGACTCGCATTAACGCTACTCTGAGACAGCAATATCCGCCGGAGCCCTTGGAGAGGTTCTGTGCCAATAGAGTCAGGTCTACTGCTTGCTCGCGCGGAAGGCAAGGGGAAACCTCGAATGTCCGGCTGCCCACCTCTAGAACTAGCACATCAACAGGTCAGCCCATACTTGCGTTCGCCCTCGGCGTAATAGGTAGATACTGTGCGCCAAGGGGAGCTCGAACGCAGCCGTCGCTTTGCAGAGAACCAAACAGTCGGCTGACGGGGCGGTGGTCTAACAGCCGCGAATTTTCTCATGACATACCAACGCTGATGCCGTCGGAAAAGCTCTTCAAGGAGAAAACATGGCTATCAATAGGGAGAGAACCTACGCGGGTCGATTTCTGCCCCCTGATGTGCATTTTACATCCGCCTAGAGGTTTAGACATCGAAGCCGACACAGCCTGTTTAGTCACGTACGATATGAGTATGTTCTCGGCCTCTCCAGCTCCCTCTCGGTTCCTGTGAGCAATCTGACTTTGCTTATACAAATCCTTCAGATTTAAAAATGGGAAGTACCGGCGAGAAGACAGCTTTGAAGGCGGCGTGAGCCACGGAGCGGGCATTATGCCACGACGCGTCGAGTGATCGCTCCATCGAATCCTTGTCTGGCATTGGCAGGCGATGTTTTAGAGTGGCCACAGCTCTTCTCTAGCCATTCACAGTCAACGTCAGGGTAAGAGATGGCAAGGCAGATTTCATCCTGGCGTTCGGGGGCGTTCTGTCACGGGCAGTACTTCAAGTGCGCCGTGAGAAAGCTGATTGGCCCGTATAATCACGGACAAGCGGACCTCACCCGGTCTAGACGTGCGGAACTGTCGACTGTTCTCGTTCAGGATCCTCAAAGCCACCGCCGTCGGATAAGTCCCACATTATCATTCCATAGGTGACCACAGATTAGTCTTGGGCCAGAGGAGATGGGGCCACGAAGCCGATATACACAGGTTTGATAGAGGCAAGGTAGCAGGCAGCTGAGTTTGCGACGTCACGATGTCCTGAATCGCTTCATCAGGACCGCGTGGCGGACACCAATTGCTGGGTTTCTGGGCGTGACCAGCGCGTGGGACACCCCAAGAAACGATGTTCCCCTTCTACTGGCAAGAAAGGTCGAGCCAAAAGCAAACTGGGCGACGAGAAAGATCGCTGCCCGGCTCTACGAGCGTCTTCGAGCTCCTCTTCCAATCAAACTCCGCGTGCCTCCTGCAAAGCATCAATCATTCAGCGAGCTGCATGCGACAGCGTGGTTTCTCCCGCCTGTCTGCGTCTGTCAAATATTCAAATGTCATTGGACCTTTCACACCACAGAACCTTTTCCGTCAGACTGACGGCAGCCAATGAGCGGACCTGAGTGCAGTGCCTCACGTGCTTTACGAGGAGCGTATTATGAGCGAGAGCGACGAAAGTATAAAAGGATGGCAGCTGCCACGTCCAACCCCGTCCAACCTCACTCTCGATTCATTGACTTCCTCGGCCAGAGCTGATCGCCATGGCACGAACCAAAAACGCCTTCAGAGCAGACACGCCGGAGTTTGGAAACTCCAATCATGTCCCCCCAAGCACTGATGATCGCTCATCCGCTTCTGCAACAGAACCCGCGTCCTCGGCTATCACTTCAAGCAAGAAAGGGGACGTAATTGGTACGGGCATGCTAATGTCAGCAGCAGATGTCAAGACACGGCTAACATGGTTACGAAGAAACCTTATCAACGGTTGCTGGCGGCGCCGAAGCTAGTGGCAGTGTCAATGTCAGCGGGTCTGGTGCCATGGATCACGGCCAAGAGCACGCGAATAGTCGTCCCCGTTTAGTTCCTTCACAGCACCAAGACCCGGCAGCTAGCCCTGGCGGTGCAATCGATATTTCTGTGCTAGCAGCGAGAGCGTCGGAAGCTTCCGAGTCCACCGACACACAAGAGTTACCGCAACCTCAAGCAGCAGGCGACAGATATGCGGAAGACCCGATCTTTATACACAGCTCAGATGGAGAACAAGCGCAGGAACCGACCAATAAGAGGATCACGAAGCCGAAAGGGACCAAAAGGGCAACAAGGCGAAAAGCTGCCAACCACGGAAGCGCAGTTAACAGAGGCGATGATTCTAGCAATGCTGGCTCCATTAAAGGACCGGTAGTGCCATCAGCAAGATCTCGGCCACCACGGATTGGGCCGAGAAACACCGCACTTCCAACAACTGCACCACCACCCAGCGATGACAATGCCAACGAGACAACGAGCATCGTCGGGCCAGCGGGAGCTTTGGGTTTCAATCGGGCCACAAAAAACAACGAAATACAGAGCATCTCGGATTCTGTCGGGGTGACCGATGGGAGTTCCCGACAGAGAGTGCTTCAACCCGAGCTTGAAGAGAGCCTTAGTGGAGCGCCGAGATACGCTGAGGGCGCTCGCGTAGCTGACACTAGCGAGAACGCCGGAGTCGGCGAGCTTGGCCCTGACGATCGGCCGCAGGCGCAAAATAGTAGGCGTTCTGCTGATACACGGCTTGGAACAACTCAGCATGCCTTGGTAGAGTGTCAGGTTGACGAGATAGTCGGCTCGGACGCAGGGTCCGACAATGAGAGCGCAAGTTTCGATATAGGACAGCATGCTATGGCACGGCAGGGATCCACAAAAAGGAAACGAAGCGCGACAAAAAAGGATATGGCAGCTGCGTTGCAGAAACGCAGACAAATATCAGGGTTTTCCGCTCAGATGCGTTATCCCAATGAAGCCTTCCGCCACAGCTCAAGCGATTCGGCAGGGGCGCAGAATGGCGAAGTTGCAGATAGTCCTAGCCATCACCGAAGGAATCATGGCACAGAGAATCGCCCAGCTCAGGATAGAGGCCCGCAAGTTGGTATGAGAAACTTCACGGCCGGCGGAAGTGTGTCGCAAGCTGATGAAAAAGTTGCCGGTAATATGTCTGATACGACCCAAGAAGTAGACTGGTCGCCACCAACAAGGGGCCGTCCTGCAACGAATATCCCTCAGTGGCGCTTGTCAAATGCGACTTTGCTAGGTGTAGACCTGGACGAGGACAAGTTCCTTCAATACAAGATCGCTGGTTTGTGGAATATTGCAGAAGATGGCGAGCCATCGCTCTCGGGCACAGCGGCTACCGCCTGGATTTTATCAATTGGCGGGTCTCTGAACCTTGTGAAAAGTAACGACTCCATCGAAGTGAGATTCGGAATGCCTTGGAAAATAGAACCTGTGTGTTCTACCCACCGTTAGCGAGATATAGTGAGGCTCTCGTCACGGTGAAATCAGTCTATAGTCTCGGAGAATGTCCTTTAACTACTGACAGAACGTACATTTTATTCTCAACAATGTTTTGAAGTTTATCATTATTTTAATCTGGCGACATGGTTCCATGAGCTCGATGCGAATTATGGAGCCACGTTGCACACGGACAAAGGCTTCTTACTTCTTCAAACCTAGCTGTTGGGTATCTACTACGTCGGCGCGGCCAGACGGACACATCGAACCGAATTTTCACATACCGATCGACAAAATATATTCCGGTAGCGTGCTGGCCTCCGACGTGTTCTCAGTCTGTGTGCTCTGGCTTCACCTTCATTCCAACTCGTCCGCTCGACGACCACGATACCGCCAGCTTCGTGGCTATGACAAGCTTACCGGGCCGGCTGCGCTCTATCTTGATACAAGAGGTCCATCGCCAGGTCAATCGTTGGTCCTCGACTCGTCTTCTGCATTGGCGATGGATGCGAGCGCTGTGCCCACGGACCCGACCCTGAACGTGACGCAGACGACGCGGCCGACCTGGCTCTCCTTCCGCCGCTCTTGATGCCCCGTCGCCGCCGGCTTGCCCAAAGAGGCATATCGGCATAAACTTTAACATGGTAAATGGGACTTTGCATTAATTGGATGTTCAAGCGGAGGGCGTTCAAGCGGAGTGCAGCTTGGCTGAACACCTATCCATCCCGCCACCCACACTCTCATTTACTAGCGTCCCAGCCAGCCGCTAGTTTGGGTATTCGCGCAGATGATTGTACGCCCGACGTGACGCCAAAGGATTGCCACATAGAAGGAAGGGAAAACGGAAGAGTGGCCGTGACAAAAACAACAGTGCCTTCTTAGAACAACGCAGGCCACCCTAGAGAAGGGAAATGATAGAATTCTCGTAGAAGCATATCAAATGGGTTTCTTGCTATGCAGCACCAATGTTTGTAGATCATCACGGCTTTTTTCAACGCCACAATGCATTGAAGCCTCACTGCACTGCTGTGCATATTTCGGGTCGGCCCGCCTCTCCGCATCTTGCGACCCGCCAATCGAGTTCTCGCAAAAGTGGAAATCGTTTTGGAAGTGTCGCCACGCCACGTTGGGCAGAAAGCCGTCTGCACAGGGTGCGGTTAGGCAACTGGGACTGCATGTCACATAATGTGGCGCGGACACGGTGGCTCAATCAACATCTCTCGGCCCATTTCCGACCATTCATAATGCCTAATCAGCATGAAATCCGTTCACTACCTGTATCTATGACTATGCTGCAACGAGGTGGAGCACAAAATACCCGCACCCAGTCGAAGGAAACACAGGATTCTGTTTCTCACGCGCTCAATCATACAACTATGACAACTGGCCTCAAACGCAGGTCCCGAGAGTGACGTCTAGTGAAGATGAGGGATATTCCTCGTCCAGGTCGTCACATATACCCCTTCTGGCAGCGATCTTAGGCTTGATAGTGCCAATGCCAGAATTGCAAACCGTGAAGCCACGTACAGTATACTGGTGATGTACAGAGCGCCAATATTTATGCAGTGCGGAACTAAGCTCTTGCGTGGAAATACATATGTTCTTGCATTTTCCACGAGCCTTTTGGTGCCATCACCATCACCATTTAAGTGGTCGATAAGGCGTTTGAAGTTGTCAGTGAACTTGTCCGCCAGTTCTAGTGACGTGCGTTCGTTGAAAGGGGCTTTTCTCTCAATGAAGTCGAGTGCCGCATCTCGTATCGGTGCTTTCGAGATTTTCGTAGTGTAAACCTTATCCGATGGACATGTTGGTGTCTCGGAGTCGTCTCGTTGGCTCTGTGGCGGGATTTCTGAGGCGGGCGTTGCTGCTTCGTCAGAGAAGATTTCGCGAAAGTGAATCCTTCGTTCGGGATCAGTTTTCTCGCTATAGCATGCCCTTTCCAGATCCTCCTGAGCTTTGCGGATCTTGTCTTGTTCGGAGTGCTGCCATGCCATCGCTTGCAGGACTTGGTAACAGTCATTAATAAATTCTTGAGGGTTCCCCGCCTTCCGAGTAAACTGAGACATCAATATCACTGCGAGCCCGAGAACTGGGACCAATATGGAGCATAGAATGGAGGTTTGCCAGACAATACCCTCAACACGCGTCGGGAACGTTGACTTCCACCCGAGAAGATGGACACAATTAAAAACAGCTGAGAACATCGACAAAACGGGTAGCATGGCATGGGTACTCTGTGCTGGTTCCTTAGGGATATTGTCATTGCAAATACGCTCAACTTTGGTTTCTTTTCCAGAAGTCTTATCATCCTTGAGAATTTTCCAGAAGCTGTCCTGTTTAGGTCGATAGGTCATGGGCTTTTGCTCTGCAGACTGTTCCTTAGGCACGACGTTTATCGCGACTTTAACGTTTTGGGGTTTATACCAAAAAAAGAGGTACGTCACTGTTCCACAGACTGCAAATCCAAGTGTCACAACTTCGAGTTGCGAATAGGCTAAGCCTCTGTTTTGCCGTACACCGATAGAGAGAGCAAGGTAAGATATCTGTATGACGGCGACTATCTTTGCGAATATGTCCTGCTTGCTCTTGTCTTTGATAATATCCTCCTCGAAATTCGTCAGCTCAAGTGCCTCGTAATGTTCGTAATACTGAAAGGCGGTCAGAGGAAAGCGCCGAGGAGTGTTTCGATCGTTTGTTTCTCGGTAGTACAAGCCACCCATATTTGCAAAATAGCAATGGACGAGCGTCCATTCAAGATTCTCGGCGTCGGTTTTCACTTTTGGCTTCCCGTTTCTGGACGTTCTGGACAGAACCGACTTCCATGCTTCCAACGCCGATTTCCAAATCGAGCTTTTAGTACCATTCGAGTTTTCCGGTAACCGTGAGTTCACAAGTTTTTTCGCTTTGATCGCCATGTCGAGCTCAAAGACAGCATGTGCCAGTATGAACTCGGGCAAAAGAACCGTGATGAGCATCCATTTGGCGCTTCGGCCCAAGTTGATGTACCATTTGTCTTCTGGTCCTGGAACATTGAGATGCTGAATGCTCCAGGTGCATGCAATAATTGTTGTCGCACAGCTCAGGATTATGTCCAACGTCCCTCGGCGTTCAGGACTACGTTGCCAACCAACCTCCGAGCTGAAATGCTCTTGGGTGGCCGCATCACTCTGCGCAGAGGCGACGCACGTCAGAGAAAAAGCACATAAAATCGGTAGTGCCATGCTGATGTTCATAGCCGTACGCAATATTGGGATGGATTGTTAGAGCGATCTCTCGATCTGTGTACAGGGGAGGCTCACGATCTCTAGTTTGTACGACAGTTGAGCTTAAATAGGTGCCAGGAGTGGAGTAGGCACGATAAAGCTCAACAGCTCAAGTGCGGGCCGACTGAATTGGTGCCTAATGCCAAGGGAAACTGGAACATGGCTGGGCACCCGCAAGCTGAAAGCAAGACAAGTACTTGTTATGTACTTCAGAAAGCCTCATTTCCATGCGATGGACTACCTAGTCCATGGTAGGACCGTGTCAAGGAGGGGGGGCGACAACGCATTCGACCCTCATGACCATATTGCGTGCATGAAAAGTGGAGTTTGTTGGTGGCAAAAGAGTCTCTGGAAGTAGCTCGAGCGCCTTCCCAGCATGCTCCATTGTACTCAACACTGTATTCTTATCTATTGGGCAGCAGAATATGTACCAGGATAGTTACGATCACATAAGAGAGCAATGAACGTTTTTCTCCGTTCATCGAGCTTCTTTTCATTAGAACTACTGCAGCAAGGCTTCTCAATCACATGAAAGGCTCGTTCGTCATTGACTCTTTTCAGAACTACTAGCTTTTGTGTGACAAGATGCGCGATCTATGGACTCACAAGCAGCGCAACAGCGTCGCCGTCTCCGAGCTTATTAAGCATGCCAATGCCAAGGACAGCGACGCCAAGTCCATCACTAGGCACATTGAAAAGATCACGAATATTAATTATGCAGACAGTGGTGGTAGGACACCCTTACACAGGGCTGCTGTGAGCGGAAGCTATGTTTTGGTAAAAATGTTACTCGCCCGACCGAATATCGAAATCACGAAGCTGGATTTTCTTGGAAAACCGGCAATACACTACGCGGTACACCATGACTCCGACGGTGGCAAGCATGTGGTAAAAGCCTTCTTAGATGACCAAAGGTATGGAAAGATAAAGCATCTGAGGGTGCAGGACAAGCGCAACCGATCAGTTCTTCTTGAGGCATTGGAAAGAGGCAGCAATGAGGTAATAAGGATGTGTTCAGAAAAGGAAGTTGTGTGCTTGCATGACGCTGATGAGCGAACGCCGTTGCACTATGCAGCAAAGCGTGGCATGATGGGTGTTGCGCGGAATTTGATTTCTCTTGGTGCCAAGCTTATGGCGAAAGACAAAAAAGGCCAGACGGCGCTGTATTGGGCGGCGCACCACGACTACCAGGAGATGACGGAGTCGCTCATTACAGAAAATGCGGAAAAAATGACCGGAAGCGAAAAGAAGACTGCGCTTACGGTTGCGGCAGGTCATGGGTACCATGCCGCGACGATGCTTCTGCTCAATGATAACGAGGTTGAATGCGAGCACCAGAAAATGTCACTTCTCCTAGCACAGTGTATACCTACGGCTGATCTTGAAGCAAAAATTCAGAGTACGCCAAACCAAACGCTGCTTTCATGGGCTGCTGAAAAGGGGTATGGGACTACTGTTAGGGCGCTACTTGGGCGAAAAGCCGAAATGAACACACAAGATGCAAGTAATCAGACACCGCTCTCATATGCTGCTAGGAATGGGCATGATGTCGTTGCCCAGATGCTACTCGAAACAGGCAACGTTGAGGTCGACTGCAAAGATACATTTGGTCGAACCCCGCTCTCATGGGCTGCTGGGAATGGGCATAGTGTCGTTGCCCAGATGCTAGTTGAAACAGGCAACGTTGAGGTCGACTGCAAAGATACATTTGGTCGAACCCCGCTCTCATGGGCTGCTGGGAATGGGCATGATGTCGTTGCCCAGATGCTACTTGAAACAGGCAACGTTGAGGTCGACTGCAAAGATAAACATGGTCGAACCCCGCTCTCATGGGCTGCTGAGAATGGACATAGTGTCGTTGCCCAGATGCTAGTTGAAACAGGCAACGTTGAGGTCGACTGCAAAGATGAAGATGGTCGAACCCCGCTCTCATGGGCTGCTAGGAATGGGCATGATGTCGTTGCCAAGATGCTACTCGAAACAGGCAACGTTGAGGTCGACTGCAAAGATGAACTTGGTCGAACCCCGCTCTGGTTTGCTGCTGGGAATGGGCATGATGTCGTTGCCCAGATGCTAGTTGAAACAGGCAACGTTGAGGTCGACTGCAAAGATGAAGATGGTCTAACCCCGCTCTGGTTTGCTGCTAGGAATGGGCATGATGTCGTTGCCCAGATGCTACTCGAAACAGGCAACGTTGAGGTCGACTGCAAAGATACATTTGGTCGAACCCCGCTCTCATGGGCTGCTGGGAATGGGCATGATGTCGTTGCCCAGATGCTACTTGAAACAGGCAACGTTGAGGTCGACTGCAAAGATAAATATGGTCGAACCCCGCTCCGGTTTGCTGCTGGGAATGGGCATGATGTCGTTGTCAAGATGCTACTCGAAACAGGCAACGTTGAGGTCGACTGCAAAGATGAACTTGGTCTAACCCCGCTCTGGTTTGCTGCTGATAATGGGTATGATGTCGTCGCCAAGATGCTACTCGAAACAGGCAACGTTGAGGTCGACTGCAAAGATATACTTGGTCGAACCCCGCTCTCATGGGCTGCTGAGAATGGACATAGTGTCGTTGCCCAGATGCTAGTTGAAACAGGCAACGTTGAGGTCGACTGCAAAGATGAAGATGGTCGAACCCCGCTCTCATGGGCTGCTAGGAGTGGGCATGATGTCGTTGCCAAGATGCTACTCGAAACAGGCAACGTTGAGGTCGACTGCAAAGATGAACTTGATCGAACCCCGCTCTGGTTTGCTGCTGGGAATGGGCATGATGTCGTTGTCAAGATGCTACTCGAAACAGGCAACGTTGAGGTCGACTGCAAAGATGAAGATGGTCGAACCCCGCTCACATGGGCTGCTGAGAATGGGCATGATGTCGTCGCCCAGATGCTACTCGAAACAGGCAACGTTGAGGTCGACTACAAAGATGAAGATGGTCGAACCCCGCTCTCATGGGCTGCTGGGAATGGGCTGGATGTCGTTGCCCAGATGCTACTCGAAACAGGCAACGTTGAGGTCGACTGCAAAGATGAAGATGGTCGAACCCCGCTCACATGGGCTGCTGGGAATGGGCATAGTGTCGTTGCCCAGATGCTAGTTGAAACAGGCAACGTTGAGGTCGACTGCAAAGATACATTTGGTCGAACCCCGCTCTCATGGGCTGCTGGGAATGGGCATGATGTCGTTGCCCAGATGCTACTTGAAACAGGCAACGTTGAGGTCGACTGCAAAGATAAACATGGTCGAACCCCGCTCTCATGGGCTGCTGGGAATGGGCATGATGTCGTTGCCAAGATGCTACTCGAAACAGGCAACGTTGAGGTCGACTGCAAAGATGAAGATGGTCTAACCCCGCTCTGGTTTGCTGCTGAGAATGGGTATGATGTCGTCGCCAAGATGCTACTCGAAGCAGGTAACGTCACCGTCGACAGCAAAGATACATTTGGTCGAACACCGCTCTCATAGGCTGCCAAGAATCGGTACCATACATTCGTCAAGATGATCGATTATGTTTGTACATGGCGTAGTCCTCAGGTATGGGGGGAAGGGGTTGTGGTGGCTCTTACGTTAAATATAATCTTCATAATTGGCTTGCCAGCACTAATTCCAGCCTTTTTTCTGAAGAGTACCCAACCAGTAGGATCGATTGCGCTGACCCATCAGAGCTCGAGCAACTCACGGCCAAGATAGTAGCTTAGCTTGGGGACCGAACTAAGCGCCAGCAGCTCAAGGATACGCTGGTGGAGAGGGCTAGATCTAGAGCCTCTAAGTTGCAGAATTTGTCTAATGTATCTGCTACTGCCTTAGAACTGGTTTAGTCTATGAAGGCGACGGTTGACCTCGTGTTACAGATCCCACAGGCTATGTCTGCTGCGCTTCCATGGGCTGGTATTTGCCTTGGCCTGAAGGTGCTTAGTAACGGGCCTCTTCCGCACGATAAGCTTACGCTAATTCACAGTCAGATTCTCTCGCAGCCAGCAGAATCGGCACAGTCCCAGCGCCATGGATTTGCGTATGTTGCCTCTAGAATGGAGTGGTACTACGTAATGACAGACGGCCTTCTAGACGAAGACGATCAGGAAGACACGGCCGAAAGTTCTAAGTTATCAATATCAAATATATTAGAAAAGAGCCTTTCCGCACTGTACAAAGCTGTTTTGCTCTATCGGATGAACAGCGTCTGCTATGTATACCGCAACTTTCTCCAGCAAGTTTTCAACGACGTGGATTGGGAAGGCTCTCGAAGGGCCGTGAAGAACGCCAAAGGTGTTTTTTAAATGACTGGAACTGCTACAAGAAAGTGCAGGCAAACAGATTTTGGAATAACTATCTCAAGACTGTCGAGGAAAACAATGAGTGTCTGCAGAAGATTAGGCAGTCCCTCAAAATCTTCATCGATTGGCAGATGGATTCGCACAAATACCGAGAGAACAACAAATCCCTCCGAGACCTTTACGCTGCGAATCCAATAGACGACATAACCGCGATTGAGAAGGAGAAAGGACTGTTAGGTATGCAAAACCGTATCAGAATGGGTTCTAAACCGGGGCGAGTACACCAAGTTCACCAGCCCTGTCAGCTCTGATATAGGTCGGCTTCTGTGGATCAAGGGTCCTGCTGGAACTGAAAAAGCCTGGTAAGTATCGGAACGACTTCGCTCAATGACACCTCCGCCTCGTTCGTCCCGGCGAAAGCCCTAATTGTCGACACTGAGTGGATCATTCGAGGGAGACAGAGTATGTTATGGCTACCTCCTGATTACCGGGCGAGGTGTGCAGCTTCTCATAGTTCTTTTGTGGCAATTGGGACTGCTATCGTCCGTGTTGTGATGATTGAGATGTAGAGAGCATCTTTGACGTGAGAGTTGTTAATAGGCGAGGGCTGCTCGAGGGTGCTCCATCCTGTAGACGAAGCGACAGTGGGTACCAAGAGCGACCAGGACAAGCTAAGGTCGATTTAAGATCTAGAAGACCTTTAGGCAACATGTTCCGTTTTTACTATGTCAGTTAGGTCCCACGTTCTCTGCGAAGCTATGTAGTTTAGCCTCTATATACGGGCATTCACTTCCAGTTCCATGAAGAGCTATCGCATTCACCTCAAGAATCGGGTTTGTCACTCTAAACTCGCGCGAGAGAAGCGAGGCGAAACTGCCAGTATTTTACTTTGAGTCTACTTCTGCAATGCTTCCTGCATAAACACCCCAGCCATACCTCATATCCCGAGTTTATCGCATGTTCTGGCCTTGACGCACTATACACAGTGGGTGAGCGCTGTATATAGCAGAAAGTTCAGGGGCCGACACCCAGGCTTGATCTGTATCTACGGTGGGGAATCAGTCTACAAAATTTCAACCTATTGACATCAACACACGTCGGCGTCACTCCACGACCGCAGAAGTGGAATTGCCAACATCAGAAAATGAAAGAAGCACTACTGCCGCAAAATCGTCTCGATATAGGTTATCGAACGCAGTCATCCGGATGATAACCCCAGAAAGGGACGGATTTCTGATAGCCGAGAATGACAGCCACTGGAGCATAGCTTCATCGACATGCCTGGGCCTTGCCGAAAGAATGACGATCCGTCCACAATATGGATCTGATCGGTTCGTCAGCTACACGGAAACGTCAATTATGTATGCGAGGAGTTCCTTGGCATACACGCTCGAGCCGCGCAGACGGTCGTATCCTGAGTTTTCCCGTTGGCAGGATCTTCGACGAGCAGCGAATAGGAACCATTACTGATAAGAATGTCAAAATAAAATAATGTGAAGCGAAAGACGAGTGAGAGCCGCCAGCTTGAGAGGAAGCAACGCAGAAGGTCGCCAGTAGGGTATAGTACAGATGTAGAGCAGTAAGTAAAAAGGATACTACTGTGAAGGGACGAATTCGCCAGCAGATGCAACTTCCACCGGTGCAAAATTCGGGTGCATGACATTGATTTCGCCTCGGCCGACCTGTAACAACATGGCATTGCATCGGCGAACGTTGAGAAAGCTCTACTATCGGAGAAACTGAACGATCAGATGGGAAAGGTGCAACTAGTGCTCGCAATTATGGGCATCGAAAGCTCACAGACCTTGTTGCTGCTCTTAGCTGACGATTCAAATTCGTCTTAAGAGTGTGCTCATCATAACCCTACATCGGCATTCAATCTCTTCTACAAATCCATCTCATTACAACGTCGCTGGCAGTGTGAAAGGTTAGCCGAAAGAACAAGGAGACACGCGATAAAGTACCACTGAAAGAGCTTGGTCCTTCCACATCAGCCACGACAGCATCGTTCTTCCCAGTTTTGTGAAGCTGCGAACGTTGAAGCCGGCCTCGGATTGCCCTCCGAGTTGCTCTTGCCTTCTGCTGTCTCTTCTTTAGCTGTTGTAGTTCTGTATTCTGCATCTCTTCGAGTATCAGATCATAGCCCTGATGTGCAGCTCTCTTAGCAACGTGTCCCTGGGGCCCCATGATGGCAAGCGTATGCCGCCTACGCAGCCTTCTTCGGTCAGCCTTTCTTGATTTGTTGAATGCTCTCATCTTTTCGAGCAATGATGCTTCAAACCCTGCCAGATCTTTCTTATATTTCCAATGTTCAGCGGTACCATGCAATTCGCTGATGAGTAGGGGCTGCTTTTGAACGGCTGTAGTTGTAGCAAGCCTGGATGGAGTCGAAGGCGGTGGCGGTGTAAGCATCTCGTAAAATTTCCCTTGATTTGTAGTGGCGGGCCGTAACGACTGCAAAGATGCTCTTTGCTTGACTTGTCTCCAATGCACCTGCGAATGTGATGCACCGTATATGTTTAACCAGGTATGTGCATGATCCTCTGGCCAGATCTGATATTCAAAGTCATAAGCTGCAGCTACCGTCGGATGAACTATTTCAATACGGGTAACAGCTCGATTGCCGAGTACGCCGGTAACGATCGGGCCTTCAATGCACTGAAAGCTAGTGTTTCCTTCTGGGTGAAAGCGTTGCGGGGGCGGGTTAGACAGAATGGTCACTAGCTCGCCTTGGCTGCTCCGTATAGCAAACAGCGCTGAGGCTCCATGTATATAATTGATCCATGCTGCATAAGTCTTTTTCTTCTGTGGACACAGCTGGCTCCTTGGATTCATGTATTCTCCCATAGCAGTGGTCAACGTTTGCATCCCATGGCTGTCCGCCCACTTCTGCGCCCTTTCTCGTGGCATGCCAGTCCAAAGGACCTGGTGGTCGGGCGCACATGAAGTCTGTATTTGAGACCATATCGAACATATCTCGGTCGAAGCGAGATTCGTCTCGATGAATTGTCGTAACGGCTGCGGACATGGACTCTCTGCACCGAATATGAGAGAAAGAGGGTCGACCTCGGACACGCCTTTCGTAACGCCTCTCTTTCTTTTCTTTGCCATCATAAAATCTAGTTATGGGACAAGTGATCGTGTATTGGAAAGACTATTGTGCCCTTAAGAATTGTTTCGGGCTTCACAACAGGCCCCGTGTGATGACATACGTCAAAACCGACAACAAGATCCGAGCCGAACAGATCACACCAGCAAAACACCGAGACCTCCTGTGGGTCAGAGTAAACGGAGTGGCTATTCTCAACGTGTACAACCGGCCGGAAGTGGAGAGCACAATTGGAGTGCTGGAAGATTGGACTCCACCAGAGAACTGCGTCGTCGCCGGTGACATGAATGCCTCCCACGCCTCTTGGCAGTCAGATAGACCAGCCTCGCAGGACGGCAACCGTATTTATGAATGGACCGAAAGACACGACTTACAACTACTGAACGAGCCCGACGAAGCCACGACTATGGCCAAGCGCTATACAAGAGGTAGCACAATCGACCTGGCCTTCTCCAACATACCGGAGGCGATAGCCACGGTGGAAATCCACCTCACGACAGGATCCCTCCATTACACCGTCGGAATCGAGATCCCAAACCAAGAAACAGCGCAAGTCACCCGCGGAAAAGTCAGAGTCACCACGCGAGAGGAGATCGAAGCCTTCGGAAGGCATGTAGGTGAGGCGGTGAAGTCACTGCCGAGTGACATAGACTCGGAATCTGAAATCGAGAACATGGCCAGGCAGCTTCAAAAAATTCTACAAAGCTCAGCCAGGGCATGTGGCAGAGTGAGTGGCGGCCGACGCGCCCGAAGCTACCCATGGTGGAACCAGGAGTGTAAGGACGCTCACGATGATCTCCGGATCACACGTCGCATCTACGAAAATCAAAGAGGAGAGGAAGTGCAACGAGCTAGGGTAAGGTTCTGTCGCGTCCTTAGACGTACGAGGCAGATTGGCGAAACACAATCAACGAAGTCACTACGGCGGAAGGCGTATACAAACTCACCAGATGGATGAAACCAAGACAGCGACTACAACCTCCGCCGATCCAAGTGGGCGACATGACCTACTCTACCGAAATGGAGAAGGCGATGGCGCTACGCAAGGAGAAGCTTGAGCGCCGCGACGCGTCAGACGATATCCCTGACGCATGGCAACCAGCTGTCGAGCCAGCCAAAAGGAGACCCTTCGCAAAGGTGATCTCGGCGAAAGAGGTCGAAAAAGCTGTCCTACACACTGGAAACACAACCCCCGGCTCAGACGGGATCACCACTAAAATGCTACAAGCAGCCTGGTCGCACATCGCCAGACCACTCACGACGCTATACAATGCCTGTCTACGGCTCGGTTACCACCCCGGCGTCTTTAAGGCTGCAGAGGTGGTCATGATCCCGAAACTGAACAAACGAGACCTTAGCGATGTCGGTTCATGGCGCCCGATATCACTCCTGTCCTGCCTCAGCAAGGGACTGGAACGAGTGATCGCAAGAAGAATTGCATACGCCGCCCTCAAAAACGGTATTCTTCATCACCAGCCAAGCGGGAGCGCTCCCAAAAAGGTCCGCTGTGGACATAGTGACCTCCCTGATCTACGACGTAGAAAAAGCACTCGCAGCTGGCAAGGTTGCAACCCTAGTGACAGAGGATGTCATGGGTGCTTTCGACGCAATCCTTCGTAACCGCATGTAGAAAATAACAACCAGTGTTCCTTCGGAGCGATGTCGTAGAAAGTTGTAAGAGCTGCAAGAGTTGCTAAAGCGGCGAAATCCGGCTTTGTCGAGTGTCGTGGCTTCCATTCAGCAATCGCTAGTATGAAGAGCAGTTTCTCACAGTTTCACGGGGCCCACCACGCGATTCCTCCGGCACAATGTGCTCTCGAAGACTGTGGATACACAGCACTGTATCACTATCGTTCTATTCAGTATATACGTAGTGTGGTGACTTCGCCACTGGAACTAACTCCCTCATCGAGGCAGAACTGTGGGATATAGTGCTGGATGGGATCCTCTTGATGGTGAAAAGACATCAAGCATATCGCAATGCGCCCTCATCAAGGGTGATAATCTGCTAGGTGGCTGAGAGGCTATATCATTGGCTTAGGGTCGGCTCAAACAGCCTGGAAGATGGACAATTCTGCCAAGTGCTTATGGCAGGGCTGGTAGTCAAATTTGTTCTATTTTATGCTTAGCGTGCCACTCAGGCCTCTGATCTTCCTGCTCTTGCTCTTGAGGCGATGGGACACAGAGGTACCCATGCTCGCTATCTATGGACATTGAGCCTCCGTCACGAAACACTTCCACACCCTTAAGCAGCTCGCTTGCCCACAGGTCTTCCACATCTCGCCCGTATAACGCGGCCTTATATCCATCAACCAAGCAAAAATAGGCAGTACCATCGACCAGCTCAATTTTGTAAAGCTTGGAGCCGTTCAGGGACACTTCAGCTCTGTTTGTCTTCGGCTTCGTGAGCATAAGCTCCGCTGCATGTTGCGTAGTCCAGACGGGTGCTTCTCCTGACTTATGGTATAAACTACCATGAATGGTTTCCACACTTACGACCTCATTGCTAATATAGTCGTCCTCCGCGGCCTTGCATTCAAGCAGCGCATGCATACCCGCGCCATAGCTTACTATCGGCGCTGCCCCCGACGCGGCACTGCGAACCTGCAGATAGCGTTTGCCTCCCTCGTTGAGCCGGATCCTGTAAGTATAGACGGTTTGGTCGCGATCGGGCGATTGGTCGCCTAGGTCTTGTCCCGAGACGTTGGGCGCGTCTCTCGTGGCAGAAGGTTCCTGGGTCAAAGGCTTGCATCAGGTTTTAGCTCAATGCGCATAGACATTTCAGTATTTGCGTACCAGCAGCTGCCTTTGAAGGGGGTCGAAATACTGCCATGCCCCGCCACATGGATCGCTTGTGATGCATATTGTCTGTATGTGTCCGTCTTTGTTTTGTTGTCCGCATCGTCGGGCAGATTCGTTCCATTTGACGCGTTTGACGCTGCGTTGAGGCATGGTGTTCATAAGTGATTGTGATGGGCGAGAGGGTACGGGGCCGCCGCGCCATATATATAGGCCCGGAGCTACAGGGAGCCCACTTTTGTAGCCCGCTCTACTCAATAGCCTACCCGCAAGCATGCTACGACAGCGGCCAACTACTGTTTTAAGTGGGGAGAAAGCAGTCAACAACATGTGGATGACCAGAGGCAAGCTGACTCAATTAAACATTCTGCACCGCCTGCACATGCTTCTACAAGAGCCAACCTCGAAATCCCACTTTGCAATCTGGACTCTTAATCATGGATTAACAACGTTGGCCATTGTTAAGCTCGCAGCGCGTCCCCGTTGCGCAAACGACCTCGACCACGTTGGTGGAATTTACGGCAGTGTTTACGAAGTGTATTTTCGGGGAGGGGAGGGAGGGGTACTTCTTTCAAACAATTTGATTCCGGTTATCAAGTGCACAAAGGTTTGACCGTTCGAAAGAGGGCCCTTCATAGCGTACACCAAAAGCGCCAGGTACGTCCCGCGCTATGCCTGGCATTTCTTCCGTTGCCGGTCGCCAATGACAGGAGCATGGCCCTTCCCGCCCGGGGCTGTGTTATGAAGCTCCTTCTAGAATCGAGGACGCCTGACAGTCGGCACCAACAACAAGGCTGACTAGGAGCCAAATCCGCCCAACACAGCCTCGTTGCATGTTGCGCGGACGTCCCATGTCTGCACTGTGTGGGGCCGCACTGTCATGCTATTCGTCTCGAAAACGAATTGGCACTTTGTCTACAGTTGCAACCTGCACGTTCTTGACCTGCCTCCATTGATGCTTACCAACATGACGGCCACTGGTACGCGCTATATTGAAAACCCACGTTTCGTGTGCTGATGAGCGTTATGACAGATTGCAACGCGCCGCCACCGTATACGGAGGCAAATAACGCTCAAGCTGGCGAACAAGACGCTGCGCTACCACCCTACGCTGCGGCAGGTGATAAAGGAGACGAGCAAGATGTGCGCACGTATACAGTCGACTGCGCCAACTACTTCGCTCCTGAATGCTGCTTTGGATTGCAGATTGGAACGGTCTTTGACGATTTGGATAGCCCAAGTCAGGGCAAAAAGTACCAAGTCAAGGAGTCAAGTTTTGCCCCCAACCAAAGTAGGGAGATTTCGTTGCCCAGTTCTGGATTCTACACCACGAATAATTCAGGAATTCTCAACAAGGTACTCAATGCATTGATCTCGTCTCGTAAAGTTAAGCCGACATACACTATTGAGCAGTTGTCTATCACTGAGTGCTGCGTGGATGAGAAACTCATCAACGCACTCGGGGAGTTGCAAGGGATCAGGGAGATGATCGAAAACTCGACGAAAAAGACAGTCTTCTTTATCTACGGCATTGCTCATGGGGCAACAGTGCAAATCAGCAAAGTTACCAAAACAGTTTCTCAAACGTTTGTCTTTACCAATAAGGTATTCGGTATTGCTGTTCTGCAACTGACGCTGAACGGTGCTGTTCTCCGATGGAAAAAGTTTGCGCCGCAAACACATCTTCAGCTTCGAGGCGATCCATGACGCGTGTCGCTTGCAGTTTAATTATATGAGATATTCACCGCGAAGGAAACCGTGCTTCCCGTGCTGAGAAAGGCAATTAGACTAATCAACGGACGCGATTGAAGAATGAATCAATGCAACAAACCTGTCGTAAAGCAAAAGAGCGCCCATATCACACCGCTCACAATTTCCACTGATCAGCCCTATCATCAAGTACGCGCTCCCAGTGGGCCCTTCACCCACACAACTATTGCCACGGTCCTTACAGCCGGAGAGGACCCCATTTTCAAGGTTACTGCTTGGAGACGAGAGCTAGGTCTTTGCCATTCCACCTCGATCTGAATGCTGTAACATTGGCCAATTACGGTCCAGTGTCCCCCCTCCCCCCACACACTTGAAGCAGTAGCTGGCGGCAGCTGCCTTAGCATGTTTGGAGCCTAAAGTCTACATAAGTGGCAGGCCCCCCGTCCCATCTCGCCCATCAAATTCACCCACAAACAACATGCCTCGACGTAGCCCCAAATTCGTGAGATGGACAGGAGTAGGCTCAAGCGCATGGCGCGTCCGACGGGGCCAAATCCAAGACACTGTCCTCGGGTACAGCGATCAACATGGGATGCACCAGCCGAAGAAGTTCCAGGTTGCGATGCGACCTGGTAAGGTATGCAGTTGATGAACAATACCATGTAAGCTGCGCTGACTAGCCTCTAGCCCAAGCGCAGCCAGGCAGATCCGCCCAAAGCGAAACCATATCTTTGCGCGCTCCCCTCGGAGCTACTTTTAATTGTTTCGAAACATTTGGAAATCGAGGGGCTTTACTACTTCGCGCAAACCTGCACATACGTCCGTGGAGCCGTCGGCCAGCATCTTTACAACGAACGAGGTCAGCATCTGTTGCTCTGGGCAGCCTCGGAGGGCAAGCTAGCTCGAGCTAAGGAGGTAATTACGCATGGGAAAAAAATCAACCTCAACTTCAAAGAGTCTCGTTTGACGGCACTGGCACTAGTCATCGAAAACCACACCCCAGAGAGGGAATGGTTTATGAAGTCTTCACGGATGGAAGAGATAGACTTCACCAGCACTGCAGAACTTCTCTTGAATCACCCAGACATAGATTTGGAGGACGAAACGAATGGCATAAATATGCTTAAAACGCATAGAGCTTTGACATGACCGACAGGGCCACCATGAGCTAGCGCACATTGGCACGGACGACGCGGTAGCAGGTGGGCAACGCCGCGCAGCCTCTAACAAAACCAGACATAAGCATTGCAACAGCAGGGCCACGGCGACAACGTTGGACGCCGGCAGCAACACTCCGGCTTGCTGTTGAGCGTTGCTTATTTGTACATGCGTGGTACTTGGCGGCGCGATCAGGGTGCCTGTGCTGTCTAATTAGGCAACAGGCCACGCAGACAGGGCTTGGGGCCATGCCCGGCGATCTTCCCATCCTTGTCGCGCATCGCTACGGCCACATTCTTTCGAACCGACAGGCCAGTGCGACCGTCATCCCTCATGGGGGACGCCGGCTCATACTGCTTGTACCTATCAGGACGATTGCAAGCTAGCAGAGTTGTAAGCTGTTTGACGCATCGAAATTGAGGTACGGAACCCTTGTCCTCGACCAGGATTCAATACTTCGATAGCAAAAGATATCCCGCACAGGTACAAAACTTGCGCCTCGCAGGGATGCTCTTTTTTTTGCGCGAGTGGTGTGCGGTTTCTGGCGTGTATTCTCCGCCCTGGAACCAGAAGTACACGGCTCCGCCCTGAAAGTACACATCTCCGCCTTAAAATGTCAGAGGCCATGCCCAAGTGCGTGAGCACTCCGCTTCCCAAGTGATTGGAGGTAGCAATGGAGTGCAGTATCCTAGACGCTACACCTGGCTACGTCTCGAACTTTGCGTCGCGATACTTGCCAGCGACTACCCACTCACTTGCGGCTGAGAGACCATGAAAACCACCTTCCCGGCTCTCTCGCTTCTTGTAGGCGGCTACACCATCACCGCTTACATCGGAGCCATCGTGAACGGAAAGTATACGCGTCTCGCTACAGATTGCGAATTGACTTTCCTTAGATCCATACTCCATTGTGTGAGCCTCTCGGTTGTTTTGAAGACTGCAAGTCAAGCAGGACGCTACTTATGCTCCATGCACTACTGTCTCTTCATGTTTTGTCTGTTTACGTAGTAATCCACAGAATACTTCGCGTGCCGTCACGCCGCTATATACCAACTTGAAATTCACCAGGCTTCTCTTACCCCTCCTTCCGAGTCTGGCCGTCGGCCGAAGCTGCAGGAGCGGCGTGCCGTCACGCCGCTATCGGATCTGCCTCGTGGTCCCCAGTCATGCAGCCGTCTTCCGAGCCAAGCTCGCCGCAGCAACTCCAAAAAAATCCATCTGGATAATCCTCACGATTGCGCTTTGTGTCTATATTGCCATGCACCGTCTCGTCATGGTCCGCCCATAAGTCTGAGTCGTAATCAGGCTCTAGTGTGCCTTGGGACAGTCAGTATATATCAACATGGGTCCAAAATCAATACGTACCTGTGTGATAAATACAAGCCTCGCTGCCGTTCTCTTTGATCGTGAAACCCATCTCACACCGTACGCATATTACGGCCGAAGTCGTGTTGAATATGCGATTCGCATGACGTAGTGTTGCCGTAACAGAGTCAATGGTCTGGCAGGTCTCGTCGTGTCTGCAGAGAAAGAGTAAGACTGCTTGTGCCTCTTCCTCTGTCAGACTCGAGATCAAGTCTGCTGCATCGATCATGGCTTTGACGACCTAGATGCCCACAAACTAGACAGGTTCTATATGCTACCAGTCTTCGAGCCTATGCTAGCCACGCAGCTGTGAAATTAGTGCAAGATTTGGATAATCTATATTACAAAGTTGATCATTCCGCGCAACTCGTTCTGGTTTTTGAGATACTCGGTTGGGAAGCAGTGGTGTTTGCGTGGTGTGGTGTGCAATTTTGGGCTCTTTGGCTGGTTGCCATAACGTATCCCAATGTGGTAAGGGGCTAATCCTTTTGACTGCACATTTTCTGCGAAACACGAAATACGGAGTCTTGAAACTTGATACCTACGGACTTTACCAGCCTGGCTGGAGCTGAATTATACTTTGTGCTTTATAGAAATCTGCAGCAAGCGGACGCCGCAATAGGTCAGCCATAGATCAAACTTAGAACAGCGCCCCGGGACCCAGCGCATATATTCGTGGCTTGTGAACGGACGACCAGTCCACTCCCAACCAATTTCTACTTCACAAACTCGACAGTGAGATCATGCGCGACCAGAAAATTATCCTCCCACTCCTTGTTGGGCTAGCGACAGCTGGGCCACTGGCATATGGTGTTTGCCAAGCTGGATGCTCCGCGGTTGTGATGGCTTGCTACGCCGTCGCTGGCGCGACCTGGGGCGCCACAGCGGGCGCAACGGCGGCGCCCGCAGTCGTTGCCTGCAATCTTGCGTTCGGCAAGTGCCAGGCGGCCTGCTCAGTTGCTGGATTTTGTCCCAGTGTTTGATATTGACATTGTCGGTCGGCTTGATGGAATTAGCAATGGAAAGGTACGTAATATAGCAATGTCCACGGCGTCAAGCGAGGCAGCGGCGGTAGCAGATTTCTAATTACGCGGTTGGTCACAGCAAATCGCTCACAGCCTTGCGGGGGAAGCCTACGGCCGCTGCCAGCAGCAAACTGTGAGCCACGTTCGTGGGCCCCTGGCTTTACGGATTCACTTTCTTGCCTGGACCAGCACTCAACTGGTTTCCGCATACTCGCGAATGTCCGCTAAAACTGACAATTGGCCAACAAGTGCTTGAATCGAAAAGCAACCTGTGGCCAACCTGGACGCCGCAAGAGAAGCGACAACCGAACAAGAGGCAATCAACAGAACCAGAAGCAGCGAATTCATCGAATATGGGACTATGTCTCTAGAAGAGAAATACTCTGGGTTTTGCTGCCCATCCGCTAACGCTGGACTGTCAGAGAGGCGGCCCTTCGCGGCTGCGGCTCCCACGCGTCTCGGCCGCTTCCGGATTCCACCTCGACGTACTCTCGTAAGGGGGACGTAGGTCTTGCCGGGACTACGTAACGCCAGGGTGATGCCAATCCTACACGCGGGGCACTTCGGCGCCGGCTTGGTGCCTCTCGCTTCCTACCAACCACAACAACTTCTGCGGAAGATGTGGCCTGCAATCGTCAGCGGCTTGGGGGCGAGCGGCCAACGGAAGACGGCTTATCGCATGGCGTATACAGAAGGTCGTCCGCGTAATCCCAAATGAGGCATTGTTTCCAGTCGTCCTGCTCCACGAATGTATTCTAGCTCGGTTGGGATTTGGGGTTTCAGTGGATGTCCGCGCAGTCGATGTCATCGACCTGGTAGATGGGCAGCGTTTTTTGGCTGTGCATGTTGCCCCCGCTGGGGTCCCACTCTGGACATGAGCAGCGGCTTTCCTCCCCCATCAACTCATGGAATATGTCGTGAGTACCTGGTGCTGGGACTAGCATGAGCAGCGGCTTCTGCCGCCCAACAACTCTTAGCACATGCTGTGAACGCTGGCTGCTGATGTATCCTCAGCGTGAACTGGTAGCTTGCTGCTCCACCAACCCACGGAACACGCTGCGATTGTAGTGCTGGCCTGCCATCATCAGCAGTGTCTTTTTGCTGGTTATGCTACGCACGCCGGCTACTCAGCTCAACCATGGTATGGGCGGTGGTTTTCCACCCCATTGACCCGTTGCTCTATGCCGCGCACCGAACATCGCTGCGATCTCACGCCATGCATAAGCATCAGCTTTCTGCTGCCTACAGGCACTAAGAATGACAAGTGGGTGTGAATGTGTAGAGCCAGAACTGCCTTCCACTGCCGATTTCCGCTAAAAGTTCGAGGTACGCAGTGGTTACCTAGCGACGCTACGCGGCAGCCCGGAATGGCTGCTAACCATTATTTTATGCAACACGAAAAAGGACATCTGTTTCGCCTTTTGTAGGTATTGATATTTATTAATATCAATATTAATACATAGGTACCTATATAGTATGTACGAACTCTCGTCGCCAGTGCATGATACAGCAGAGCCGTTGTTCCATTCCAAACCTGCAAAGAGGCCACATGCTGCGCCGCTAAACCATATGCCTCAGTGCTGAGACGCCGTAAGGGCCGATCTATAGCGTGACTGGCATCGACGAACGCCAATCGGAGTCGACTACAAAGATCGCTGAAGCTACCTAACAAGTGGTGCGCGTCCAACTTCCAACATCTGCGTCGTATCTTGCCAGCCCGATGAAACCCAACGGCGACAACGCGAGGAATAATGACTCCGACGACCAGGCCGCCCGCCCTTCAATGACGGACTGGCCCGTGGAGGAGGTGATAGGGGAAGAAATGATAGATGGGAAAAGATACTTCTGGGTAGTCTGGGAGCCTTCCCTCATCAGCGAAGCGGATGCCGCAAATTCGAAGCGCTTAATCAAAGAATGGGAATCCCGCAAAAGAGAACACCGCGCACAGGCTGCAACGCAGCTAGCGAAAGCAATGCGACAGAGGCTCAGAGATGGTATATGTGAAGCCCCAAAGGGCCATTAAATTTTCTTGCCTATATGGAATTTGAAACCATGTTAATACGAGCACTGTCCTTCAACTGTCCCTCTACACCAGCAGTAGTTACTTACCAGCAGCTACTCGACTTCGCAAACCGCCTTTCACCTAACCCGATCGCGGACCGGAAACTGTGAGTACGTGTAATCATCCACATCACGAGCTCCTCAATCATGGAGAATTCCCATGGATCAGCCTTTTCGCGTCCCTGTTCGGCTGTTAGTGATGACATAGACAGTGGTTATTTGTACAGCACGCGCCCTATGCGGCATCAGCTCACGAGGTCTGTAGCCATCGCGCCATTATCATGGAGATGTCAAAGGCTGCGGCCAGTTGCAAATACTACACTCGCCCTGGAAACGACCGTTCGCATCGATAAACTGATCGAAACCCTACGCGCGGAAAGACAACGAAGGCTGCCATGTTCCCCCTCGAGAACCATGAACGACTTGGTGAGACATACACGCAATACGCCAGTGGACATTTCATAATTCTGACGCGAGATGCGCGAAATATTGCTTTCTCGTTATCTGCACAGTTTTCCGAATTTGGCCATGGACAACTACGAAGCCTTTGCTTTGGACCGCTGCTTGGCGTGGGCATTCTTACGGCCGACGGATCGGCGCGGAAGGCCTCAAGACGGGTGCTGGCGGCGGGCTGCATAGGCCACAGTATCCGGCCCTTGACGTCCTGGAATCTCATCTCCAGGGCCTGCGACAGGCTAGCAGCATGTTCGGTACCAACTCGGCCTCACAATAGTCTACGCGTATGACGCTTGCAATAGGACAATGTCGGGAGGCTGTCTCCCACCGGCATTCTCGCGTCTTCCTTAGTGACCTGGTCGGCCAGCTCGTTGCTGTTGAAAATGCGATTCTTCAGAGGGACTTCTTCTCTATCTAGAGGGATCGGATAGAAGCTTCGGGAAGCTCTCGCTAGACTGCAACGGAGCAGCGTCACTACATGACGCGCATTGCCAATCGATATCAACGCAATGTGGAAGACGCGCTCAAAGGCAACTACGCGGTCGAGCTTGAGGTCCAGAGCCAACTGAAGCTACGAATGCATCTTCGCAATCTGGCAGATAAGTTCGAGGACGGGATTCGGACAGGAGGCCACAAGATGTCATATGAACGGGCGGATGGTTCGGTTGATACTAATTTTCACCGACAAGACGAAAATGCCGAAGGCCCAGATATCATGTCGTGGATCCGAGAAGAAGCCTTAGAGGCGCTTCCCGGTGTATGGAAACGAGGGAACCTATGACATCTGTGTCCCTTCCTTGTGCTGTGTGCAAAAACAAATACCTACTTAGAAGCTGGTTGGAATTTGACTTTATATAATCTAAATGTCCATTCCATGTGCCTCCTTGATGCTACATAAAATGCTTCCACATGCGATCACGCCGCTGTTGGATCGGCCTGATGGTCGCCGGTCCTACAGCCGTCTTCCGAGCCAAGCTCCCCGCAACAGCTCCAATAAAAGCCATCGGGATAATCCTTACGATTGCTCTTTGTGTCTACATCGCCGCACACCTTCTCGTCATAGTCGGCCCAGAAGTCCGAGTCGTAATCGGGCTCCAGTCTGCCTAAGGGGAGTCAGTGGGTATCGACATGGGGTCCAAACGAATGCAGACCTTTATGATATATGCAAGCCTCGTTGCCATTGTCTTTCAGCGTGAAAGCCTTCTCACACCTTACGCATATCACGGCCGAAGTCGTGTTAGATGTGCGATTCGCTTCACGTAGCGTTGTTGTCAGAGAGTCGATGGTCTGGCAAGTCTCGTCATCTCTGCAGAGAAAGAGCAAAACGGCTTTTGCCTCTTCCTCTGTCAGACACGATACAAGGTCTACTGCATCCATCATGATCTTGACTTTCTAGATGCCCGTAAGCTTGAAACATGTAGTCTAACAGACAGACATGTATTCAAATATTATGAACAGTAATATCAATATTATATAGTACATATGTGAAGTCAGCGTCTGGATGTCTGGCTTCGGGCCGCGAAACAGGCGGAGCAGACTTCAGATGAAACACAAAGTTGCTATCTACTTTCAGAAAATATGCAGGAAAGCTAGACCACGAGTCGATTTTGGCCCAACTACGCCGCGCGGAGAAGCTGAGCATTTGACAGCATTTTCTGGAGGTGCTTGGATAGAAAGGTCTTTGGTGAGCAGCCGCATCAGCCTGAAGCCAAGATCCGCTCTGGGAAGCGAGGCCAGGACAACTAGGTTGTGCGGAGGGCAGAGCTATGGAGTCATTTGTGGACAGAATAAGGAGAGAGCCCCAAGCCAAGGACGTGCGAACGTGGAGTGAGCAAGAAGTTCGAAAACGCAAAGCCGAGGTTTTGGTCAACCATGATCATGCTTTTCCCATCAATATAACGTTCGCTCAACGGCATGGCGCCTGTGCCACCAAATGCCGCTAGCGCTGGCGACGTGTTGATTCCCATGAGGCTGCTCCAAGAACCTTCAAGCCACGTGGTGACCAGGAGTGTTTGGCAGTAGACCTCTTACGAGCTCTGACTTCATGGGTTCGAATGGATAAACTCCCCTGCGCTCTTGATAATCGAGCGCCTTAACCACCTGCACGATTCGTGGATGGCGGTTTTAGGGTAGTTATTGACATTCGGTACTCGCATTTCGTGCTGCCAAGGTCGCGCGACACACAACGCGTAGCCAGCGCAACCGGCCGCAAAAAAAGCAAATAAATTTTCGAGAGCAGTGCTTAACCTCATATCATTGGCCCAATCTTCGTAAATAGTGACAGGCCAGAGGAGTTGTGGGGAGCAGCCGGAGCACAGTGGCTAGCGGTCTAGCTACCTGGGACTTCGTGGTGCCCCATTCAAGCAAGATAGGTACATCAATATTCTACATCTCAGCCAAGGTCACAGTATTTTGATCGTCTCGAGTGTATATCATTGGGGGTACTGTGACGATTGCATACACAAACCAGGTCCATGCTCGGGAACCCGCCCGAGAATCGAGCCCAGTGAGACATCGATCAATATCACGCAAGCCGTCTGTCACGCTAGCTAACTGCGCTCTCCTCTCCGCTATCCTTCTGACGGCCTCGACTTTGAAAATGGTTTCTAAAACTTATGCAAGCGCTCAAAGATTTTGCTTGCATGTTTGACTGATGTCAAAACATTTCTCCAGCCGCTTCCCTGTGGTTAGACCTTCGCAGTTTTCGCAGTTCTGCTGGTGAATCACCTAGATCATTTCACCGAGACGACCGGAGAGGTGCGCGAGGTAGGCGCAGCATGACAGTGTGTCTGACCAGTCAGCTATCCATCAAATTAGATCAGGAAGAAGCTCCTATCTTGTCGGCGTATTGGTCCCCGGTCGGCAAGAGCATTGCGGACTCCATGTTTCGCCATAAGTTGACCATGACTGGTCTGCGTAAGAACATGTTAGCTCACTAAAGTGACATTGAGAGGTATGTGGGATATGCTCACGGCTCCTGCTCAACAACAGTCATACTCCTTTCATGACAGAATCTTAGGAATCGACGCGTGATTTCCTCCGTCTTGAAGACCACCATGACATCCCCCTGAGGTGTTTCATCCTGATTCAAGATTGCGTAATTCTTCTCCATGACCAGATGCACGCGCAACGACTTCACACTCCCCCTCACCTCCACGACCTCCTTCATCCTGATGTTGAAGTTAATATGGTCAATTAGAACGCTCCATTCAGCAGTCTTTTTGTTTTTGAGTGCCAGATATCTGAGGATTTGGTCCTCCTCTATCCATCTCCAGCATTGTTCGACCGACTCGGCGCTCGTGAAAAGCCGCGTCTTGACTTGGTGAATCATCCATTCATTCTGTGTCACGACGGGACCGCTCGGCGGTTCGACGTTAGAAGAATAGTCGTAACTGACATCACTGCCATTGTCACTGCCATTGTCACTGCCATTGTCACTGCCATTGTCACTGCCATTGTCACTGCCATTGTCACTGCCATTGTCACTGCCATTGTCACTGCCGTTGTCACTGCCATTGTCACTGCCGTTGTCACTGCCATTGTCACTGCCATTCGTGATCTCTGCTTCTGGCATTCCTTCACTGGCTGTACGGACGTCGTGACTCGCTGTGCCGTGGGCTCTTGTTTGGCGTAGTCCGGCGCTACGCCTCAGTGACTGTCGTCCTGCGCGCACTTCTTCCCGCTGCACTTCGTGTTCAGGCTGATTCCCAGCTAATTCTTCCGCAACCTTCGTTCGTTAGTGGTATTCTTTCTCGACCATTCTGTCATTCCAGATAGTGGCCTGGTCACTACATACAAGTCTATTGAGGTCTGGGATGGTCTGCCCTTCGGGCAACCCCGCCGCGACGCGATGACGTTTGTGTACCGGATCCCAGTAGACCGTGGCGACGAACACCCGCGCCTTGGCGGCCAGTTCTTTGCTCTTTTTCAGCAAATTGCGGCCTCTCCTTCGGATCATCTCCTTTTCCGATGAATCGTGCTCGGCCCCTTCGCCGAGACAAGTATCCCCGCCTTGCACACTTGCAATATCTGCACTTGCTTGACTGTTGACTACAGTGCGTCTCTTTTCCCCTCTATCCTCGTCGTCACTCGAGCCTTCCCGGTGTCGTTTGTTCCGTGAGCGTTGCGCTGTGTCGTCGGGTGAATGACATGCACCATTGTGGAGTGGTTCGAGCACACTCTCGATTGGTTGATTCTTTCAGCCCTAGATTAACTTTCGAAGCTACGAATGCGCGGTAGATAGCTTACCTCATCTCGCGAACCAGACATGACTCTTGATTGCGCAGTTTCTAGAATTGGGAGGGCTCCATTGAGCAAATCATCCGGGATATACTTGATGTTTTGAGGACCGATGTTTTGCAGTGACTGCTTAACAACAGCTGACCCGAGTGCTGTTATTAACTGATCTGATAACTTTTGAAGAACAGATGCGGTCTGTTCCTCGTATATAATTTCGGCATCTCGAAGACCATCAACCTCAAGCATCCTCCGCTCGCCAGCATGTCGTATAATGTCATCCTGAATACTTTGATCGGCGTCGGTCGGTCGGAGACTGCGAAAACGTTGGAAGCAGTCTCGTAGTCGCGCATCGATCTCTTCCATCGTTTCTGCGAGGGCAACTGCCGGAACCTTGATTTCGTCCATTCTCACGGAAGCTTCCTCAGCATGGTGTCGTATCAGTCTCAGTACCAGTGACGGAGGCGAGCGGTTGACTCTGGACGATGCCGTAGACGGAATGAAACTCTCCACTTGTAGGGTAGGCGCGCGCTCAGTATTTGAACGACTTTCTGCGTTAGGTTGAGCTCCAAAATCCTGTATGTAATCATCCTCGGGCGGGCGCAATGCTCGAGTATTGTTCGAGAAGTCATTGTAGAGAGACTGGGCTGGCCTCGAAGCACGTAGGTCATGACGTGAATTCGCTCGAGCTGTGCTCGGTACGGTCGACAAATGACCTTGTTTATCTTGCTCGACGGCGTCATTCAACGCCCTCTTCACCTCACGGATCGATGGTGCGTCGCTTCTCGAGGTCAGCCCTTTGCGAGACTGCGAGTCTCTTGACGATACTCTACCATCCAGCTTCTCGATGAAGATGCTCCATGGGGGCGGATTGTTTACCCTCGCTAACAACGTCCACGTGGAATCCGCCACACCGTCAAGATGTGACCGCACTTCCAGACTCGTTACCCCAAATTGCATTGCAATTCGGCTAATGGAATCATCCTTTATTGATGACTGCACTGGCGACACCGGCGCAAAACCTGCTGTACGCGCCCTGCGCAGTGGCATGATGTCTATTGACTTTGTTGACTTGCTGTGAGGAGTGTAAAGCGCTGGGACAATTTTCCCTCTCATTTCACATTTAGGTGGGGTCAGGTGGTACTTCGCGCCTTTTTCGTGCATGCTGTCCCTGAATTTGCTGGGTCTCTGCGTCTCCGAGACGCCAAGTATTGCGGCAGATGTTGTTGAGGATATGGTCCTGGCCCAGTGACCTTAGGCCACTAAGCAGCCCTATAGAGTCTCCATCCATAGCGCACCACCACTTAGCTCACTGATGCACCTATCACCTCCTCATAAGATGTTTAGTTCAGTTCAGCACGCCCGCTGGCTACGTAGACGCTCCGTGGATCACTAAACATCGACCGGCTGAGTCATGGCTGAGGTGGCGCTGCACGAGCCGTACTACATCAATTTCGTCGTCTGTGACAGCTACTCCCACTTGTTTTGCAGCATCGATACTGTACCTGGGAGAAGTGAGGCGTCTGGACATATTTCACAAAGCTTTTTCTTGGCACGCCGCACTTGTGCCTTTCCGTACCCATCTAGCACGGCATGCCGACCAATGTCTTGGATCCAGTCACAGGGACAGGCATCTGGCGGTCTATGTGGCGGAAGGGTACATGTTACCAAGAGATGTCGCAGAAGAGAGGCAGCTTCTGGTCAGTTGAAGAATACTTCCAAAGGCCCATGTCGCGGTAGTGGACCTAAGTAGGATCCAGCACGCCCGGTAAGTTGACGAGGTCCGCAGCACTGGCGTTGTGATGGAAGGCTGACTCGGTCCAGGATTCCCCTGAGCATGACCACAGTGCAACTGAATATGAAATATGACTCTTGGGCTCCACTACCGACTGATTACGAGCTGATACACATGAGACTGCTTCTGTGCAGCATACATGATACCCGAGCAACCCTAACCGTAAGATGTTCGGCCCTTCTTGCTCGAAAAACTGCTCGGCATCAAGGGCCCAGCAGAGATACTGTTCTTGTGCATTGTGCATCTGCACGTAATGAGAATTGTATTGCAAAGCTGGTCTATGGATGCTGGAGTCAAGCGTGATTGTTTTCTCGCGCTCTTCATACCGGCCTGACTCCTACCGGTTCCTCTCGTGGTAGCCTAGGCGGCGCTCCCCGTGATCGTGTAGTGCGCGCCTGACCAAGCCCAGTTTTGGGTGGCTTTACGATACACAATATCGCTGGCCAGCAATACTACCGCAAATGTAACGTTGACCACGCTGTTACTCCAGAAAACCAGCCCTGCCTGGATTTTGCCGTCTGCGTCTGGCTTGAGCGCGCTCAGCGCGGAGAAGTAACTGTCAAGCACGAAAACCAACGCCATGGAGAGGAATGCACAGCCGCCGGCCCGGAAGGCGAAGGCAGCTGTAGCAATGCGAATTTGCGCCTCACTAGATTTGACGACCAGAAGACTATTGAGAACCGAGCTTATAACAAAACATAACATCACAACAACAGCCAAATACATGAAGGTAGAGTAGTAGACGCAACGGGTCGTCGAGGCCGCGCTGGAGCATACATACATAGAACCCAGAGTCGTCGTCACATCGTTATCGAGACCGCTGTCAAACTATACGATATTCAGTGAGATGAAAATGAAAAACTTTGTGTCTCTGTACCGTCAAACGAAAGATGCCCGCCCTTTGATATGAGTGACTGGTCAGCATGGCAATCGTGAGTCCTAGTATGGCTATGCTCAGGGCCTGCGTCGTAAGGTATATCGACTTGAGCCTTCGCTCGGTTCTACGGTTTATCATCCTGCTGGTGGGGAGGCCACTCTGCTGCCATTCTATCACGGACGTCAAATTTAAGTACGATGGATGTGCTCAGCCTTTTCTGGATCGTCAGGGTGCTCAGGTAGCCAGTTTATGCTTCGTATCGTCGAACCGTGCAGTAGCTCCCGATATGTTCGGTCCCCCTCCATAATCGCATTTCGAAAAGGCTGAAGAAAGAATGCATCAACCGCCAACAAGCTATTATTGCTTTCACATTAAATATTATATACCGGTACTGTATCGAGGAGGTAGAATCTTAAACAGTCGAACGCCGAACGCATAAGAACACGCGCACAATATTTCTGGTGGGCAGATTGTCAAATTCCGGTTGCTCCCGGGTCATCTCAAGGTAGCGATCAACAGCGATGTGGCGAGAAGCTGCAAGTCACGGCGTACTCTAGGTACCTAATGCGTGGATGCCCATTTCGGCAAGTCCCCACCTGCTCCTTTGCTATCACTGTAGGATCAAGGCTGTTGGTGAGTCGACTCCGACAGGGCTGACTTTGCGCTAAGTCTGCCTAACATATTCTCAGGTTGACAAGTGGCTCAGTCTACGAACATGGCTTTCGCACAGTGTGTGTGGTTCCGCAAGAAACCATTTACTTACCAAGTTGAAGAACGGGTCAATTTGCCTTGAAATTCATTCCAACATACCTTGGTCCAAGTATAAATACTTCGAAGCCAGGTTTTTTGGTCGATGGAAGCAGGAAAATATACGCCAACGAATCTTTCACCAGAGTGTCCACCGATTTATTCCTACTCTGGCCGGTAACAAGATTTTGCAGTTGCTGACCTCGCATGGCACAGCCAGAATGCCACTTGGTACCAAACTGCTACTGACCAATTGGTCCAGAGCTTGCCACACCGGAAAAGGTTCAAAAGCCATTTGTACAAAAGAAAGCGCAGTGTTGAGGACCAAATGAAAACAAGAACAAATGGAGAGGCGCGAAGTGGGGGAGGAGGAAACTTGGAAGATGCGGCAATCAGTTGGGTTCCGGCCTACCATTGACGATGAAGGAATATCTAAGCCCACGAATGGCCGCGAGTAGAATTTAGTGCGAAATCAAACGTCTCGCAGCAATAATGCTTTTGACACAAGAGGTACAGAAACAAACCTTGGCAGTATGAGACAGGGTGCAGTCCTTCAACGAGATCCGCATCCGAAACCTGTTTTACTTGGAGCCAAGTCGAGATGGGAACTATCGTGTAACTCATACAACCTGGCGCCAATGACTGATGAACAATGTCAGCATATTGACACTTTGATGCGGCTGCAACCCTACGGCATAATTCCTCTAGGAGGTGTCAGCCCCAAAGAAATACATTTGGGTGGCTCACTGACCGTGAACGAGAAATGGTGACACATTTCCTCTTCCAATTCAGTATCAGTTTACTGAGACTCACAGAGGTGATATCCCATGCTTTTGAGGAAGAATAGAACCGGCAGATGGACCAGGTTGAAAAGCGGGCATGGAGGTAGTGCAAGCGGCGATCGGTTAACTTGCCGCCGTAGCCGTACCACTATGTGGCTAGGCGGCACTTAAACGAACGGAATCATCCTTACGATCACCAAGAAAGACCCAGCCAGCCAGCCTACTCAGCCTACCAACTTCTCCCGAGTGTCCGATTTTCCATGTCTGTCGGGCAGCCTCAGATCTCTTCTACATTTTTGACGTGCCCAACTCATGCTTCTCGTGAGCATTGCACGCCTTGCTTCAGGCGCAGCGCTCCACGCTTTTGTACATTCTTGCACGTTCCATCCTTGACTGCTTCTCGCAGTTCACTGGCAGCTTGATTTGTTTTACTCCTATGTATTCATATCCTCCGGTCAAGTTGTCATGGATTGACTCCGCTTTGACCGCACGCTACTCAACTTGCCCTTGGTTTATCTCCACATCTGCGTGGTAGGAGTCGGCTCTTGGACTGGCAGCGTTTTCTTTTTTTTTTTTTTTTTTTTTTTTGAAAATAATAATTCATCTTTGTCTCTCATCCATTTGCTGTAATGATACTAAGCCGAACTCTAATTACCCCAGCACTTTGCCGCAGCGGGGGCGCGATAAATGCAAATCAGCTTTCCACGCCTGCCGTACCTGTCTGCTGCGATGGTTCCTGGAGCGGTGGTTCATAATGTATCAGTGATAGTGAGGGAATGGTCGGAAGAGGCTGCTGAGAGCTTGGGTCATGCATTCCCATGGCTTGGTTCTGTGCCCCTAGTTGCTGCCTGAGGTCCTCTAACCAACATCTCTGAGTCCTCATTTCGCGCTGGAGATATGTAACAACATTCGTGAGGATCTGGTTATCGTTGCGAAGCTGTTGGGATTCCCTCTGTAGCCTCTCCGTTTCTTTCCTGTGCTCATCTAGCTGGCGTCGTTGGTCTTCGGCGTAAACACTGACTTGTCGCAAACGTTCGTCGCTTTGCGCTCGCTCATTCTGCAGCAAAGCCCGCTCGCGCTGCAGCTGAGTATTACTCTGCGTAACGTAGGCTGCGAACTGCTCACAGAGCCGGCCATGGGCGCTGTCCTGATACTGAAGAGCATCCATCGTTAGAGGAGTAGGGCGAATGCCAGTGAACGAAGAACTGCCCAGGGTCTATCTTTTGTAGCTATCCCGACATTGATGCGGCGCGAATTATGGATTGCCATCGGATAACCCTCCTACTCCACTCTTCACGTAAGCATGTAACGAAAAGTAGAGTGAGGAATGGCTGCTTTATGGGACAATGGGAGATGAGAGGCCGAGGCTAGGACGGCTTTCCGATACTTGGTGCATTGCCAGTATCGAGTTTATGCCGCAGGTGAGCATACCAAACCCAAGTAGCACGGGTTTTAAGAAATAACGGTTATGTGTTCCGCACCTAGCAACTAAAGCCAATCACGCTAGTTCTGTGAATGCAGGCTGGTGGGGTACCTGTCGTCCACCCGATATAACAGGATTGGCTCTGATATCGGCTTCCTCTTTCTTGAGAACCTACATCGCCATCAGGAATGGACTTGCTGCGCTATCCCGCTGCGTGCCTACCATCGCGTTCAGATCTGGCAACAGGGCAGTGGTGCGTAACGTGCCGAAGCAAGAATGCATCCTAGTAGGCAAAAGTAATAGGATGTTTGCTTTGTCATATCGGTAAGCCGTCTGATGTTCCTTTCCAAGGCCAGACCACGCTTCTTCACAGCGACGCAATTATGCATAGCCTAAGCAGCCAAAAATGGGTCAAGGTGGAGGGTTACATTCTGCTCTCTAGGGTCACAGTCGAGAAAAGACTGTCCTTTTTACATGATCGCAGAATATAGGTAGGAGGCCCGCACCAGAGAGCAGAAAGCCGCGACTGATGCGAGCCGAGCATGGGCGGCCGCAGTATGCGCCACGGGATGGTGAAGAGTACATAATCACTACTCATGGCAAAAGTAGAGTCCCTACGACGGGCGTTCGCAACGTACGGGGGAGTGGGCTGCGGAAAATTGCTCATGTCGATTTAGCAGGTAGAAAGCTACTACTCATGTAAAGTGTGGAATACCCCTGCGCCGGGCCTTCATAGCACACGGCGGGGGCGGCAGAAAGACACTACTCATGCCAAGAGTTGGAAACCGCTACGGAAGGAGCTCGTAGCGCACGGTGGGGGTGGGCAGCACAAAAATGCTCGTCAGTTCAGCGACAGGCATGGGGGGTCGGTAGCAAGAAACTGCTCATACCACGTGTGGGACACCCCTGCGCCAGGCGATCGCAGCGAACGGCAGGGAAGATGGTAAGAATGAGTGAGCAAGATACCTCTGCACAATCCTGCGGTAGTTGAGTAACAGGCCCGAAGCGAGGCCGCTGGAGAAAAGGAGCGCCTTCAGCGCTAAAAAAGAGGAACCATGCAAACAGCTACCGGTACAGTAGGAGGCCATCAGGCCGTGGCCGGAGTTTTGCTGTTACGCATTGTAGCCGTTTGACATAGAACCAGGATTTGGGTATTGCCGTGCCCGGTAGCGGAGAGCGCCTAGAAGTTGTTGTCCATCCCGCTTAGTCTTGCAATCAATTCAGCTTTTGATATGTATCGTGCCGTTTTTTCTAGAGATGGGCCAATGGAAGTGGATAGCGGTATGTAAAGACAGGGTCATCACGATCACATCAAAGGGAATGCTGCGACACAGAACAGGTCGAGCTGAGTCCGTTCTTCATTCAAATACTAGAAAGATACTGCTCTAAATTGAGACACGCTAAGCTGCGTACGTACACAACTCGGTCGTCTGGCGACGGCTCGATCAATGACGTTCTCCCATATCAGCTTTTCCAAATCCATCGAAGCAATCTCCGGTGCATCTGAGAGCCCGTTTCTTCAAGTTGCATCTTGATCATCTGATCAACCATGACTGGATCGTCGTCCAGGTGGCCTTTCAGTTTTTCCGCCCCTTCCCCGAAGCCTTTGAAGACCACACAATTTTCACTCCCCACGTCCTGTATATCTGCACTGTCGCTCTCGGTGGAGCCCATGCTCATTGCCACGGTTTCGTCGTCGGAGACTTCGTCGTCGGAGACTTCATCATCTTGTGGGTAGCGCACTGAAACCTTCCGGGCATTATGGTGTGCCGAGGCGTATTTCCGGCACGGGCGCACGCGGGGTGCTTGCCCGGTTCTGTCGTATTCCTCAAGCTATAGCCTAGTCAGCGATATGTCTACGTCGTGGTCTCTGGGCACCTACTAGCCCATTTATATCTGGAAAAGCCAGGCCTCGAGGACAATGCTTCACAATGTGCCATACACCGTGCGTTGGATCCTCTTGAATGACGATCACGCGAATATTACCCTTTAGCCCTAACTGCTGAGCTTTGCCCCGAAGACTGGGGCCGCGCTTGCGGACGGCCTCTTTCTGCCGCCTGGAGTGCCTCGTCAGGACTGTCATCTCGTAACATGAAATGTGCGCCACGAATCAACGACGTGGTGTACTTCAATTTAAGACGGCGTCTCTCGCGCGAATATATACATCTTCTTTAGCAATTTAAGAGGCCAATTGCAAATCTCAAAAATTCCGCTTCGAAGCCTAGCATTAAGCCGTGTGAAGCATAAACTTGCTGCTGTGGAGGCCTGCGGAGGATTTGTATTTGGGAGCGGACGTAAGCCGCAATCAGTCGCGTTGACACTTCTGTCCTGGACACGCCCCACCCGAACAAGTAGGAATCCAAGGCTGCTTCGCGATAAAGTCTGGCTCTGGGGATGGGAAGCAAGAATTTGATGCAGTGTGAGGCTGCAGGAAGTGTCTCGTATGCGGATAATATGCGAGTCCGCCATAACAGAGCGTGGCACAATCTGGTCGACCACGAACACACCCAGCATTGCCCCGGATTTTCAAAGGCTCTGGGGACCAAACATCCAGTAGCGCGTCCACACCTGCTATCCGTCATCTAGTCATTCGCAGTCCGCCTACTAGTTCTGCGTTTGGTCATGCCTCCGGCGGCGTGTTTACGGTGCAGAATATGCAGGTCCATCATCTTGTTAGCAGGGCCACTCTTTGCGAGAACGACGGAGATGTGGCAACGGAATAGTTGCTTTCCGGCCTCGGCATCTAGTGGCGGCCCAAAAAGTCATTCTGATAAGGCCATTGCCCACGGTCAGTAGCTGGCGGCAAAAACTTCGAGCTGGCCTCCTTGATCACTTTGCATAGTGCGTTGATCACCGAGACCGAGCTTTCCTCATCCGGAGGATCTGCGAAAATATCCGAGGTAAGTCCTGGTCCGGCACTACGTCTCGGTCTAGATCCATACCCTGGCCGACAATCGCCACGCCTACCTGACGCGGTCTGCCACTCGGCAATTGCCGACCCAAACTGCGCTTTGCTACGGGATGCGTTGGCTGTCAACAGCTTCTCGATGCCTGAATATACAGTGGCCTTGTGCGCGGTCTTGCTCCTCAAACAGTTTAGTCAGCACCATCGCAGTATTGCGTAACCCCAGGCTTGCGACAAGTGCGATTGCCGGCTTGAGGAACTGTCGCACCGCAGCACGACGAGACGCCAGGACGGGTCGCTCGTGGCGGGGTACAGGCTATGCAGCCTTTAGCGCTGTAGGGGGTCATTCTACGTCGCAAATTGAATCTCTAGCGGGCATGGAAGTGATGCTGGCTGCTCAGACGCGAATGCATGGCCTGCGCCGTCTCCATGGCCATCTCCAAGACCCGCCGCTTGACAGATGTTGAAAGCATTCTGCTAGAGAGCATTCTGATAAAAAGACTGGTCAATCGCATCTAGAGCTTCAAATCGACCAAAATCTCTTCTTGATAGTGCAGGATATCTCGAGTTCAACGTCATGTAGTCCCTTCCGTAGTCTGTGATACAATACGTAAACTCGGTGCTCAATAATATGCACCTAGGATTTTCGATGAGAAAGCAGCTTCCATTTGCACTTTCTGGAGTGGAGCCGTTACTCTCCGACACAAGACGCTCCCATAGCTTCGATTCCTCGATCATGGTTCGGTTGATAAGGATATCAGTCCACGCTGCTGATGATATTGCGGCCGCAAATGGCAGGGCACATCTCCGACAGTATGTGATGCGGAGCAGCGGACGGTGAGCGGAACGCAGAAATAGCTCGGATAGTATAGTAAGACGGCGGTTCTTATTGGAACGCTCTATCTTTGTCAAAAGATCACAGCCTATGCAGTACAGGTACCAGTTGGCAGCCACAAGGAGTTCGTAGTCTGCTGCCATCGACGCCGTGCGACTGCCTATGCATCGCGCAACAAGCCAAGAATGATGTATGCGGACACTGTACGGTGGCAGTTCACGCCTTTAAATCTGCCAACTTTGACAAGCGCAGCTTTGGTCTGGCCCGTCACGGCAGTGCGGCCTCTGCATAGGAAAGACACGGTTACAAGATCCGATATTAGCTCGTCCCATTCGACCCACCTGTGTTTATTTTGCAATGCGCATAATATTTCTGATCTCTGGCCGTGCTTGTACTTACATACTGTACAGGCGGGTGTCGAATACATGGAGCGAGTTTACGTCTAGGCAAGATGCCACCTTTGATGCCACCCGTTAAGCCACTACTTGTAAAAACCGCGCGGAAATACTGGCCGGCAGTGGTTGCGTTTCGAATACTTGACGAGGTGGCGCTGCATGCTGGTTATACTTGCTTCCTGTTTTGAAACGCTTTGTTGTACAGGTACTCACCGGCACCGGTAGGTAAGTACAGTACCTAACAACATACAACATTCGTGTCGCTAATCACGGTACAGACAAGTCCAGGTTCAGCGTTCGTAAATTGATTATCCTGAGTCTTGATTAGCGCCGTGATTCTGCTGACATGCATCGGCTGACAGCAGCTGCTCCACCTGCCGAATATAGATTCTTTCCTACATGGCAATCCAGGGATGCTGAACCTGCACAGGGCTGAAGCCTTCAAAAGCACCTCACGAGAACCCGTGCCAAAGGGGAAACGGGAGCAAAAGCAGAAATGAGAGATTGAACACTCATGGGCTTGCAGGAGGCAAAGATGTCAATTTGGACATGTAAAGTAGCTGAGCTAGCGAGCCCAAATTGGCTGTTTAGTCACCGGGCGTAATCAACTTCTGGTTTGGTTTGGTTTGGTATGGTTGCCAATATTTTTGGCCTTCTCGCAGTCAATTCCGCGAGTCACCAGCGTAAAAAGGCTCGTGACATAGTTGAGAATCAAAAAAGCGCTCATCACAGCCGTCTTTTTGTACCGGTACATGCGGGTCACATCTGTAGCAGAAAACAGATGCTAATGAAACGAGAAGAGGATCCTCAGCTGGGACGTTCGGCGTAGGCCAGGCTGAAAACGTGGCTCGTTTCCCATCACTCGAATTTTCTGAGATGACGATAAATACATGTTGAGCAGCTGTCTCTATAAATAACACGCAGAATGAACGATATACTTGAGAGTACTGATTTTCACTCTTCTCCATCGCAATCGAATGTTGACCGTCCAATCAGCGATGCATCCGGCTTGCAGCACCTCCAACAGCCCATCGGAGGTATCTCTCCTTCATACCCAACCCACGAATGATCCTTCGTTGGTCAAATCAGCGGCAGGGACTTGCTCAACACTCAGTAACAACCACATTGTCTTGGATGCTTGCGGCGTCGCAAGCATTGGTCATGGTGATGAGACGGTCAAGTTTGCTATCCAGGAACAGCTGAAAAGCGTCGCCTACGCCCACCCCATCATGCACACGACGACCGCTCCCAAAGAATTAGCCGATATTTTGCTCCGAGGAACAGCTCCGCAAGGGCTGTCTAAGGCCTACTTTTCGAGCTCTGGCAGTGATGCCATCGAAGCTGCCATGAAGCTCGTTGTAGCATTCCATCGCGCCACTGGCAACCCACACCGGACACATTTCGTGTCCAGGAAGAGATCTTACCATGGAAATACAATTGGAGCCATGTGCCTCAGCGACAACCCCGGCAGGAAGATGCCTTACGAAGAAGCTTTCGACAGGCTCGATGTTAGCTTTGTCAGCCCCGCATATGCTTATCGCTACAAAGGTAGCGACGAGACCGAGATTCAGTATGCTGCCAGATTGGTGAACGAAGTCGAAGCCGAGTTCTGTCGCATTGGGCGACAGAATGTGGCGGCTTTCGTGGCAGAGACGGTTGGCGGCTCGACAGCCGGGTGTATTGAGGCGCCTAGAGGTTATTTCGAGGGCGTGCGTCGCGTTTGTGACAAGTACGGGGCGCTTCTTCTTCTTGACGAGACTATGTGCGGAAACGGTCGCACCGGATCCTACTTTGCCTTCGAGACTGAGGGTGCCGTTCATCCCGATATTGTGGTCATGGGCAAAGGGCTCTCGGGTGGCTACCTGCCCCTGGCGGCAACGCTCATTAATAAAAAAATCCACGAAACGGTCGAGATGGCTGGAGGCTTCATTCACGGGCACGCATACCAGGCGCACCCGGTCAGCTGCGCTTCCGCTCTTGCTGTGCAGCGCGTCATCCGTAGCAAAGGTTTCTTAGATCATTGCAGAAGGCAAGGTGACCGATTGGGAACGGAGCTGCGCGCAACATTTGCAGGGCTCGAGTTTGTGGGGGACATTCGGGGCCGTGGGCTATTCTGGGCAATCGAGTTCGTCGCCGATAAGCGCTTGAAAATACCATTAGCCAAAGAATTTGCGTTTGGAACAAGACTCAGACAGTTTGCACACGATAGCGGCGTGGCTATCTTATCTGGGAGCGGCACCGCAGACGGTCTTGCTGGCGATCATATTTTGCTGGCGCCACCACTGACGATCACGGAGGCGGAGTTAGATTGGATGATTGGTGCTCTGAGGCAGGCATACTTAAGGACTGAAGAGGCGTATAAGAAGCAGAGAACTTTCCAGTGACGAAGATGTCGCAACTATGCAGTAGAGGGAATGGGTAGCACTAGTTTTATGATTCGAAACGTGATCGAGAGTTATAGAGAATGACATTGACACATACTGTGCAGTATTCTCGCAGAAAGGATCTGCTGAGACCATCGAGAAATTTACTGCTCGAGCTTCGTCGGCTGTGTATGAGTGCTTCCTCGAGCTGTCAACTTGGAGAAGCCCAAAGGCTGGAACCACAACAGTCGTTCCTCGGCAATCGTTTGCTGCTTTTTGATGAACATGATGCTTGTAGTAGTACAGGGAATAGCCGCATTTGTTGCATCCAGCTTTTCATGTCGTGGCCTCCACGGTTGAGCACCCCACCTCGCCGTTTTACGCACGGTGCATGCCGCGACAGAAATCCGAAACAGCTCGAGTGGCCTATGGTTGTAAATACGGCTACGAGATCCGAAAAGGCAGTTCATTGTTCTGGCCAGCAACTATTCTAGGTTCATCTAGCAATGCATGCGGCTTGAACCTTTGCGCGAGCAGCTCGGACAATGATGCCGAGACTCGGACTTGCGAACTGGGTCACGACAACTTCGTGCACGACCTGTAAGGCACGAATTGGAGGAGGACCTCAGTCAATTATGCAGGCAACATGAGCTCGCCGGTTATTTGCCTATCTGCGGATCTCCGCGTGTCAAGTTCGTCCGCTAGCTTCGGTGTAATCATCCGCCCAGCCTCGCCTCAGCTTGGGGTCATGTCAAGACGAGCAACCCGCTATATCCAGACAAGGATGAGGCGGGCTGAGAGCAAAATTTACATGTCCAGGCAGATTTAGGCAACATTTTGACTTAGTGCAGGCAGGCTTGGGCTACAATTTGCCGGTGTGTAGGCAGGCTTAGGCTGGACAGAAATTCTACTCAGGCTGGCCCAGGCTTGCCTGGCCGTAGAAAACGATTGATATCGTACAACTCAATCGGCGTTTTCCAATTACCCCGTCCTTGCCAAGAACGAGATTTCGCATTCACAAACTGGACTTTTTTAGTAGAGGGTGGGGAACAGATGGCCGCTATTTCTGGCTCTACAGGGAGTAGCCTAAACTGACACCCACTAAAATTGTTATGGTATGTACCGGTACTGTACCGGTGGATAATATATAGTCCAAGAATAAGCAGGTATAGAACAGATAGGTAAAATCGAGGCGAGGGCCCTTAGTCGCAATCCGAAGCATGAAGGCAATCTCGTTGATAATCTTTTGTGTCGCACTCGCTTCCGCAAAACAGACAGCTCTATGGGTGCCTCAGTGCGGCGACGAGGTCTTAATGCTCGGCACCAATGTCGCAAAAAGGTTTAAATCGCTGAACACACTCAGTGTAGAGGATATTGACAAGATCCTCGCATTCTATACATATACGGTGGCATATGAGAGTGCCGCACCGTCTGGGTTCCGATACGACGGAGGCTACCTTGTGAAAGACCCTCCACCGAAACGAATTATCACAACATGCACGAAGCCACGGCCTGATATAGGCGTAACGAATGGGGCGACCCCCGCTCGTTCTTCGCCAATCGGCCTCCCGTCGACCAACACTCAAGCTCAGACGGCAAATACTACAATGATCACAACGGTTCTACCATCCATGACCGCAGCGCCCACGTCTTGCTACACCACTGGGCCGGCGGTAACTGATTCAGCTTCGGTAATGAACATCATCTTCAGTTTCTGCGGCTTGCATTCAGTTATGACCGCGCCAACAAGCATATCTTCTATAATGACTGTTAGTGACGTGCAGATGCTGCTCGAGATCAACCCGGCCAGCTGCGAGTCAATCAGCAGTGCGACGGAGAACCTTCCAGCACAATTTGGAAGTCCCGAGAATAGCAGGCCAACCGGTGCGCTAGAGGCGTACAACAAAGCACTTTGGCCATGTGTCAAGCTATACGAAATCTGGGAATATTGCAAGTTGGCGTTCTCCCATTAGTGGCTCAATCTAATTGATTATAGGTAATGGCAATGAGACCTCTGGAAACAAAGGACGAGGTGGTTTCGGCACAATAGGCTGTAACGAGCTCGGCCTTAAGCCACCTGCGGCCTCAAAACTGGCGGTGTGATAGATGAGGGGCTTCGGCTGCAGCCCCCCTGGGAGGACATCCTCGCTCAGAGGCAAGCTCTACAAGTCCGTCCTCCACTGTGCGATCTTCAGGAGGATCTTCCGTATCCGCCACAACCTCCTGATCCACTAACCATTCGCCCCTTGCTAAAATCTTAAACGCAACCCGCACTTTTTCACCATCTTCTGGCACCGCGGATCTAGCCTACGCCCGTTAGCAACACAGAGCATCATCAATCACACCAAATTCTTCATACTCGATAGTTTCCTCCGTCTAATTTCCCATCGGCGCTTCCAATGGCCTGTCTGGTTGTTCCCCTGCACACAACGGCCCGTTGCCTGACAAGCAGCCCGTTCAGTTCCACACGTTTATCATCGCCGTTGCCATCTTCCACTGTGATGTAACGATGGCTGTTTTTCCACTCGATAGACATATCCAACCCCATCGCATTGTCATCCATGGTGGCATATGCAACAAAAGCACGCGCCAACTTCTCCGGTTCGTGATGAATGTTAAACTCGCCCGAGCTATAGGCGCCAGAGCGATCGTGAATCCACAGTTATATTGTCGTAGCCTTGGCCACGCAGAGCCAGCCCTGTATGTTAGTCGGTCGCCGCAGATCAAGCTCCTCCTCGACACGGGCCGTGACATGCTGGCCGGCGGCGGCCAAGTCACCGGACTCTTTGCGATACAACGCGGGCAACAGCGTCAGGAGCTGGTCGGGGTCATCTCGGGGCGCGACGGCATTTCGGTCGAGGAGTCGGACGGAGGAGAGAGGTGGCTGTTCGCTGACGCGTTAGCTTTCACACGTTGCGATGCGACGAGGAGCGCGACACGAAATACAGCACCTAGCTGTCTTCTCGTCGCAATGCCCAGCAGGGTCCTGCGCCCACTACATGCGGGACTGAGGGCGGAGAATGGACTACTGCAGCAGCCGGGCAGAAGATACCCCATGTCGGGGACAATGCTACCTTAAAGAGGCACGAGGCGATGCAGTCGACGACCAGGCATGTAAGGTTATGATATATAAAAAACAAGAGGATCAACTTCTTGGAAAGTGATACGCTCTAGTAAGGAAACCCCTATCGTGTTTATAGCGTGTCTTCAACGAAAACAAGCGCTTCCTGGGCAAATGGATCGGACGTGGAGTGTCTTTTTTAAGCGGTGAGTTTTATCAGACCAACTTCTGTGAAATATAGAAGCATTAAGAATCAATTAATCAATTGACATTCAACCAGCCAGCTAATATCCAACAGGCCTATAAACAATCTCTGGGTATTTAATTCTACCTATGCCAGTAGCAAACTTGTTACTGTCAAGTGCCGCTGCCCCTGTTGCCATCTCTTCTGCCTACACTCCTCCCACACCAGCCCCCCCGGCGGCGGCCCATCAGCAGGCCGCTTCTTCTTATTCGGTGCAGCTATAGAAGTAGTAGTAGTAGGATGCTGCACCTCCCACACATGCACATGGTCAAAGTCAATCTTCATGACCCGCCCCACGCTCTCACACCACGTTAGGTTCCCATTGCTCGTGTCATCCTCGTCCTCCACCCCAAGCGCCTGTAGCTCCCCAAGCGTCCGACACGCCTCTGCATCCACGTCCACCCGCCGCGCCTCGAGCCGGCGATGCAACGATGGCGAATACAGCGGCGTCCCCGCGTATGAGAGCAGCAGCATATCTGTCACGAGCTTGCCGTTCGTCATTGGATACGGCAGCCGGAGTTTCACCACGCCAAGACACATGGGGATTAGGATACCCTGCTGCGCCGCCAGTTTTTTGTATATGACGTCTTCGTGATAGAGCCGGTGCGCGTGGAACGACTGCACACCCTTGGCCACGAGCGTGTAGCCAAAGCCGGTGACGGTTAGCCGGAAGAGGCAGCCGATAGCGCCGTTGCTGCTCGAGCGCCCTCTTGAGCCGCTCAATTTCTTCCTCTTGCGCCATGGCTGGCGTTTGGTAGTCACCGTCCCAGTTGGGTGGTTGTCACCGTCCAGTTGAATGGTTGGTGCTGGTGTTGGGCCGGGATGCTTAGATTGGGCTGGGTTGTGTCTAGGGATCCACATGCGAATTTCCACGTGACACAACGTCGTTCCCTGACTGACATTTACCTACTCTACATGACTACTAGTCAAGTAGTGCCCTTTGTTCTTCCCGGGTTCGGCTAACACCCAACCCAGAGACGGCGATATGGTGTTCGTTCGCATTGACTTCTATTATTCGAAGATTAACAGGCGCAAGTAACACCGGGTAGGAGTGTACAAGCCTGGCGCACTCTGTACAGCTTCCAGCCCGAGTAGTTCACGCTACTCGTATCGATGCCCGTCAGCGGGATTACGATGATGTTGGCCGGATGCGCCCACGTTTGCAGCCGTGGTTGCGTCGCGTCAAGATTGTTTCGTGTATGATACAAGCATCTGGGGAAGTGATGAAGAAGCCTTGCACGTATTGCGAGAAAAAAAACCAGGGTCCGTTCGATCAATGCATCAAAATCGACGATGACCACTTTCGTCGTTGCGGAAACTGCGAATGGGTACGTGGACGCTGCCATGGTGCCTCCAACACTTCTGAGACCCCAGTGGCTTCTACAATGGAAGAGAAACTCGGCTCTGAGCTTGATGAAGCAATGGCAAGCCCCGATAAGCCATCTGCGACCCAGACACGGCCCGAGACTTCAATAGATGGGAACCACGACACCTATAGTAGTCCATTGGGCGACAAGACTGTCCGAACTACACCGAGACTAATCGCAATGCCCGAAGCCGCTTTCGTAATTACTGATAGGCGCTGGGGGATCCATCAAATCAAAACTGGCCGTTTCACCAGTACTGACTCGTCCGCACAGCCCCAGTGCTGGTTTGCGGCGGATAGACGTCTTATATATGGCGTACTCAGTTTCCTGGAGTGGAAGCCAGCAAAAGATGATCATGATTTCAACGTCAATTTAGAGGACGTCTCTACAGTGAGAGCAAGTCCGCAAGCATGGCGAGTTCATCTCATCATGAAGGAACCTATCGAATCTGCACAGCGCAAATCATCGAGAGGAGATGTTATGGTTGTCTTTGAAGGTCAAGAAATCACCAGACATTTTTTGCAATTTTGTGTCGTTGAACACATACCAATTTCATATGAAGAGCCGTAAGTTCAAGTGGTGCCTTAAGCCTAGCCAGTCTGTGGAATCATCTTGGCTAATTCGCGGTCTGCAGGTCGGCAATGGTTACCGAATGGCGAAACATGAAGTCGGCCAATACCTCGACACACGACGACTAACCGATATCGTGCGATTGGAAGTCGTTGGTTTAGGGCGAGAGAGCTCCCAGAAATGTTTTCAAGACATTGTCGAGTCGGAGGCAAGCGCTATCAATCAGAGCTCACGCCACACAAACCTCAAACCACCGCGACAGGACGCAACAGACGTCATTGCGTTATTCTCAAGCTCTTATTGATTCAAAATATACCGAAAGGAACAGTCAGCTCCGTGAATGTCCAGCCATGTGTTTTGGATACGCGCCAGGCTTAGCGCCTTACTTCGGGTCGCACTGTAAAGCTAAGCCCAGTTGGCCAAGGAACTACTAGACCTGCCGCTGCTGACAGATTAGCGCAGTCAAAAGAATATGACACCCATAGAAGCTTCTATAGTAGACGCTATTTCTGACTAGGCAGGTACAATTGTATACGTAACTTAAAGCTCTTGCCACTTTTGCCCCCTGTTGCTTAGAAAGAGGCACTGGTTCGTAAAGCGTATATAGGTAACGCCCTTTTGTCCATAAATGTAATTTTAGGGATTCGTCTCGTGGCTCTCAGGTGGCTGCACTACCTCTGCGCTGATGTAAAGCGCCAACTGCAGAAAGAAAGTGGTGGCGGGTGGCTCATGCACAGGTCAAACTATTCAGAGCCTATCATAACCACTGATAACAACCATACTATGTAGTTTCCACGCCACATACGAACTAAACTTCAGTCTTGTAGGACACTCAAACGGTGTTATGGATTTCATGAAGTTCCATGCGCCGTTCTAAAAAAGGGATCAAATTTTTCATCACACGTCCTCGAGCTGAAATTTATACTCTCCGTCATATATCACTCGAATGATTGGTCCTGCAGTTATTAGATTGGTTGACTTCTGTTGGATTCTTATACTTACCTAGATCCAGGTGTTGTAATGGCAATACCTTGTTGGCTCCGGTTGGCGGAGCACCTTTGCACGCCGCCAGCAACCTGAAGTTCGAAATTGGGGGATTGAAGATTTCAGGATTTGCGCAGGAATTTGCAAATCTACCACTGCTTTGTTGTTAGTACAGCCAGTCAATGGATTGAGTTAGAAAAGACACTGACCCGTGACCAGCCTTGAGAACGCCTTGGTCATTCCATACATAGTTGTTCAAATCTCCGTCAATAAGGATGCCGCCGCAGCGGCAAGAAAAATTCGGCACCTTCCCCGCGGTAACAGAGCATAAACTGCAAACTTCCTGAATGAGCCCTGTTGTCATCGGACTTGGTGCCGCACTAGACGTCGAGCTAGACGTAGAGGTTGAACTGGAGGCCAAAATAGATGTGGAACTCGAGGTCGAACTTGATGGTAAACTTGATGTGGAACTCGAGGTCGAACTTGATGGTAAACTTGATGGTGAAGTCGACGCTGAACTCGGCGCTGGACTTGACTCTGGACTTGACGTCGAACTAGACGTTACACTCAACGGTGAGCTACCCATTGAAACAGAATTTGAAACGGATGCGGCCGAGGATGCTGATGTGTTCTTAGTAGCGATGGTTTCTGTGGCTGTGCTGGGCGAGAGAGAAGGGTCGGCCCTCGGGCTGGTTTCATATTGGCTGACGGAAGCTGGGAATTTGAGGAACATCGTAGTCGTGAGGGAGTCAGTGGAGGCGGACGACCACGAAATGGAGGCAGACAAGGCGGCTGTAGGCAGCGGAGTCAAGTATGGTACAGTGTATGTAGATTTCGGCCAGATCACATCCACGTCGCGCACCTCGGGATTCCACATCTGGGAATTGAACAGGTTCGTCACTTCTTTCCCGTAGACAACCGCCAGATCCATGACCATCTGGCCTCGTAGCGGCTGCCAGCGCCCGACGTAGAGAGGAGAGGAGCTACTCAGAGCCTTGGCGCTGTCTATAGAAACAGAGGAGGTGACTTGGTACATGGGCGACTGTTTACCACCACCGAGATTTTCGACAACCTCTTGAAGGAGTTTCTTGTTGGTGTATAGCTGAGCCATGTCCCACATCATTACACCACCGAAAGAAGGGTATTTCTTGGCCCAGTCTATAGCTGCCTTCAGTTTAGAACCTTCGGTGTAGCCGCGGCCAGCAGCATTACTCGCAGGAATACCCATTAAAACCTTGACCTTTGGGTTTCTGCTCTTTTGTGCCCATTTGTCCCAGACAGCGAAGTTGAAGTAAGGCTGACTCGGCGCATCTTCTTGAGCCTTGTCTATGCCGCAGGGATTATTATAGAACTGAATCTGAACCATGTCAAAGGGAATCGCGTCCAGAGTAGTGGCAAGATTCACATCGGGGTTGACGCACTGCGGAGCGGCAGAGAGAAGGAACTTTCTATCAGTAACGGTGTCCATGAGGTGACGCAGCTTGCCAGCAAAAGCAGGAAGGTTGTTGATGGGGGACTCGAAATCAAAATCGAAGCCGTCAACGACAGCTGAGCCGAATGGACGGTCAATGTTGTCTAAAGGTACGGGGCCAAACATGTCCCAGATGCGCTGCGCAGACTTTTCAGCGCCAAAGGTGCTATTCCAGTTTGTTGAGGCAGGTAAGCCACCGCCCATAGATATCAGAATAGTCTTGCCCTTCTTCTGGCAGATCTTGATATCTTCCTCAATCTTTGATCTGTCAGCATCGGCTAGGTCGACAGTAACCGGGGTAATGCCGGTAATGAAAGCTATATTGATGACGTCTATGCTTCTTTCGTCGCAGTAGTATGCAAGTCGCTCTTGGTGAGAGTTATGACTCTCTGGACTATTAGCCGCCGCGTTCTGACCCCAGTAGATAGCGACATTCTGGCCAGATTCCGGGTTGAAGCCAGCCAGCGCAGAAGCCGCAGCTGCAAGAACACCTGCGAGGTGGAGATTGATATTGAAGGGAACCATCAGCGGCGAGGGTACAAATGGAGAAGGAGAAGCTGACGAAAATTTAGTCTCAGACCTCGGGCTATCTATAAGGCTAGAAAGAGCATTTACTTACCATTAAACGCTTTACACTGCCGATGGGTGACTAGAAGCTCCGCGTGGCCCTTTTGGGCTGTGGCAAATTTGGTCGTCTATCCGAGGGACCATGTCAGGATTATTTTGTTGATCATAGTCGCATCGATACAGTATGTCACTAAACTACGCTAGAGGGGATACCTTCATGGCGATGAATGTTGGGAGATGAGTTGGTACCTACCGGTATGCTAAACAGTACTTCTACAACACAGTACAGTAGACTTGAGGTACAGTATCCTGCTTTGCGAAGCAGATATTTTGGTCGATTTGAAGCGCTAACTGTGATTGAAGAGTGCTCTAAGCAGAATTCTTTCAACATTTGTCAAGCGGATTTGGAAATGGTCACAGTGATAGCAAAGGTCACGCAACAGGTCATGCTTTCGCATTCCAGCAGCCAAAATCGCTGGAAAAAAGCATATCTGAGAGCGTTCGCAGCCGGCTCTAGGTACTAATTTAGGTACATCACTTAGGATGACACAGCTTGTATTACTGTGACATCTCGTCCAAAGTGACTGGTTTTGGTGTTTTGCCGCGCTGCCGTGTACCTCGGCGAATTTTGGCTCTAGAAACAAATATAAAAGCGCTGGAGAGTCCGACTGTTGGCTTGACGGCATCAGCAGTAAAACCATGAGTAAACAGCAAACAGAAAACGGGCAGACAACAGACGCCTGCCTTCGGCTGGGTCACAGGCTCCTTGTCCCCGGTGTAGCTCACTGTTCCCCTCTTCAGTCTTTCCACGGCCGGCAGCCCGTCACTTTACACCTGAAACAGCAAGAAAGGGGGCGACAGTTTCTCCGGCTGTCCATTGCACTTGTCGGCAGCCTGGGAATAAAGAGTACTGCTGTAGTGCTGACTAGATTACTTGAAGACCAAGACGGCCCACAGACGTGCGCCACTTCGTCGCTACATCTCGAAAATCTGCTGCCTGCCAATGAGTTTCGTGCGAAAACGCAATTCCGCTCCTTAGTTTCCGAGTGGCAGACTGCATTAGAACGGCGTAATGATCGTGAGCCAAGGCGTATCTCTAGGCCGAGACGCAACGCCAGGCTAGAACGCGCCTCTAATATCCTCACGGATACTTGCCCGGATGAGGACAGTTTGGTGTCGCTGATCACTGCGCTGTGTAACGCGGTCGAGGAGGGAGGCCCAGTCAAAGTATTTGCCACCAGCTGCTGGCCGTGGGTGATGGCTCTGCTGGAGTGGCTTTTCGGCCAGCCGCTGGACGCTGTGGGCGGAAAGCCACGATTTCGTTGCCGTGTCTCTGTGGTCCTCATAGACACTGCCTCCTCTCACGAGACGAAGAGCCTTCGTGTTCTACACCGCAGAGATGCCGCCAGGCTTTCGTCCAAACCCAGACCTGGTAGACTGACAGTGCCTGTCTAGGCAAGTGGTAGCCAGGGGGGAGGCGAGGTTGCGGCGTGGCAGGCGTTTGGTCCACGTCGTGCCCCTCTCGATTATACGCCGGGTGTGTTTCTAGTGATCTGGTGATCAGAAAACGACTGCGGATCGCATCGAACGATTCGGCGTTCGCATATCTCATAGACCACTCACTCAGGCCTGCCACAGCAGCGAGTTTCTGCTTCCCATCGCTTCAACGCCACACCATGTAGTAAACAGCTTTACATTTCTGCTCTGTTGATGCTCAGCCAGAATATACATATTATCTCGCGATGCCGTCTCCAGATCCCACCATCTCATTCAACAGTGCTGCAAATCATATCGCAGGATGGCAGCTCTGACAAGACACTCTAAGCGACAGAAAGAGGCCGTACGTAAGCGCGGCCCTAGTCTTCGCGACAAGGCCCGACAGCTAGGGCTCAAGGGTAGCGTTCGCGTGCTCGTCATGCACGAGGACCCAACGCACGGTGTGTGGCACATTGCGAAGTATTGTCCCCCGGGTCTGACTTTCCCTGACATAGACGGGCTGGTGGGTGTCCAGAACACACGACGCAGACATTTGCTCAATAGACCATAGGTTCGGGAATACGACCAAACTAGGCAAAGGCCCCGCGTGCGCCCGTGCTCCAAACACGCCATACCACTTCAGAATGTCCGCAGGTTCTCGACGGGGTGCCCGCCAGACGAGGAAGCCGCGGCGACGACTGTGGGCTCCGTTAGTAGCGACAGTGCAGATCGAGATGACATGGATACTTGCGTGGGTGGTGCAGCAGATGCAGCCATTGATTGTTTGAAGGAAAACCTGGAAAGCCTGGGCGGCTTTTCAGATGATGACTTCGCTTCGGTGGATCAAACGACAACACGTCGAAGTGAAGAAACGGGTTCTCAGGCGTACCGCAGGCTCCTTCGCTGGATTTGGGGAAGCTGATGGAAAAGAGGCCCATGTACCCTCGCAGCTGCCTCGCTCAACGAGCCAGGCGTGCTTGACATACGCCGAACGACACGGTCCGGCGCGTCTCGACATCGCGGGTGACTTTTTTTTAGTAAATCCAACATGTGTCCAGATAAATAAAAAGATCCGACTCGCACTAGGTATTCTATGCCCATCGCGAGTGAAAGTCGTACCATGCCTGAAAGACACCCAGACCGTAGAGCACGTGCATCCTCTGTTGACGGGCTCAGTTACGACAGGGGTTAATGACTATCGCGAAGCTGCGTTCGTGCTTATGGCGGCGTAATTTTTCATCGCCGCATTTGATCGCGCATTTTTCAAAACATGAGAGCCAACATGGTTGCAACACCATGACTGGGCGCCAGAGGGCAGATGCAAGGCCTAGTCGGCACAAATAAGGCTGCAGGGGTAGCCGCACGAACCAACCTGGCGCTGAAGTAGAAGTAGGAGCGCCACAAATTGGCGGAGCGGCTTGTCACTGCAGACGTAAATCGCACTTGCACTCCCCGGTAAGCGGTGCAGTCCGATTGTAGGTGCAATTGCGGCGCGACCTAGCCTCATTAGAATGAGGGGGGAAAAAAAGCCCGCGCAGCTCCTGCGTTGTGTTATGGGTCAGCGCCCGACCCGCCAAGTATAATCCATGAATGTATAGGGACTAGGCTGGCCTCACTCTGCGTCTCCGCAGCACATCGGAATTCGCTTCCATGGTCAGTCGTCAGCATTTTATGACTTTCTGCTTAGCGGGCCAGTCCCATAATAATGCCCCGCTGTCCACCCTGGTACTTGTTCGCAACACTCTGCAGAGGGAGGAGGCTGGGCAGACACTCATGCGGAGCCGAAATGGGAGAAGCTTCGGGCTCCCTGTCAAAATGCTTTTGAATCAGCTTAAATACCCCCGCCCCGAACTTCAGCATTGCCCGGGTTTTTCCCTCTCTGTGTGGTGGTTGAGACTGTTGCTTGTGCCAGGCATGCTCAACCACTACATGGATTCAGCATTGCCTGCACGTCATTCATGACGGTTGAGATTTGTTGCTTGTGTCAGGCATGCTCAACTGTCGGCGTGCAGTTTGGTGATTGAGACTGTTGCTTGTGTCAGGCATGCTCAATCGCCAGATGGATTTAGCATCGCCTGCACGTCATTCATGGCAGTTGAGATTTGTTGCTTGTGTCAGGCATGCTCAACTGTCGGCGTGTAGTTTGGTGATTGAGACTGTTGCTTGTGTCAGGCATGCTCAATCGCCAGATGGATTTAGCATCGCCTGCACGTCATTCATGGCAGTTGAGATTTGTTGCTTGTGTCAGGCATGCTCAACTGTCGGCGTGTAGTTTGGTGATTGAGACTGTTGCTTGTGTCAGGCATGCTCAATCGCCAGATGGATTCAGCATCGCCTGTATGCCATCTGCTCTTTTTCCAGTACGTGGCTGTGGCTTCACGCGCTCTACTCGTCTGGTTTTTCTGGGCATTTTTTTTTACGCACCAGCAATAGCTGTGTGTTTTTTTTTTTTTTTTTTTTTTAAATAAAGGATCAGTTTAACTTGCTGAAGTCAGACGTACAAGACCGTGATACCCTTGTTTCCTCTTGCCATACATGTCTACTACTGCTGCACCTACCGGGAGCTAGTCCGACGCTAAACGTATGAAAAGTGAAATTGAACTGCTCATGAGTAGTCACCCTTTGCTAGCCCCCCCTTAAACCTCCCACGGATAACTGGTCACAATACTTGGAAGACTCGTCTACCGCAACGTAAATCCGGCCTTGCCATGGAGCGGCATTGTATGGGCAGCTGTATGATTTCGAGTCAACAGTATCGTTTTCCACCACCCAGAAGCGTGACTGGATCGACATTCATCTCGAAGCAAACGACACCTTCGCTCCCATTGTCACTACCCTAGACTTGTTCAGCAGTTCCTTGCTTACTACCGCAACCCCTGGCGTGTGCTGCGAACGCCTGTTGTGAGGTTTCTATGTCTGACACAAGCAGCAGCTTTTCGCCTCTCATTTCGCAGCTCGTGTTGTCTGCGCCCGCTACTAAAGTGGCATGAGGAGCAACTTTCTACGCCCTCGATAAGTGCACAGTGAAGACCCACCACACAAACCGCGGTCTTCTGCTTTCCATTCGCGCCGTTCAACATGAGGAGTGGCTATCTGCTGTCTGGCGCAAGCCCCTCCGAATACGACATACCACGAAGGGAGCTGTTGTCTCCTCTCATCCTATAATCATGTAAATAGGAAAGCAGTTTCTAGATTTTGTCTCTGGAGAATATGTCCAAGCGCGAGCTCTCATCGCGGCGCGCTTTTTTTCTGCTGAAGCAATCAAACGTTCGGCGGCCACAAAGAAACGAGGCCTTTCCTTGGCAAACCAAATCAGACTGCTGGGGGCGAAGGGATACATCCCTGCAATTTTTGTCCACCAGGATGCATCCTCACTTTGGCATGTCACGCAGCACTGCCCTGCGGGCATGACCTTTCCGGACCTGAACGCGATGGTAGTAGGCATACACAGCGAATAGGTAACGCAGACGCGCCAGGCCTATTCCTAGCTAACTATGATGCAGGTTCTCATGAACGAGGAAGCCGATAAAAGTGTTAATCAAGACACATTGAGGCATCATGGCAAGAAACAGAACGCATTGGTTCGCAGGTGGGGTCATACGGGCGAAGACTCTGCGGCTCGGGCAGATCGAGGGCCTCGGTGTATCAGGATCCATCCGCTGGTTCTTGGCACCTGAATGTGCATTGCCCGGCTGGCGTGAGGCTTCCAGATTTCAATGTCATTGGTACGTTCCGCTTCCCATTTCGCAAGGGATTTTTCTCGCTGAGTGGACAGGGAAAGATATTTTCTTCCTAATCAAGACCTAGATTGGGCCACGCAAGGCAACGGAGATCAGGCTGCCTATCCGGGCTGAGCTCTACTATGGAGCGGCAATCTAGTCGCGGGATCGTTTACTTATGGGCAAATCTGTGCCTAGTTCGGAAGGCGGCGTACGGGAGGCATTGCATGGATTGAGGAGATAGCGCAAGTCGACCAGCATAGCTAGCGTGGGATAGCGTCGTTGATGCTGGGCAGATCGCAGCAATAGACTCGGCGATTGTCTCGTCACAAAGCTGTTTGAGTCAAGTAACTAGGCTCCAGCAGCGGAGCTGTTCTTACTGGCGTCGATGGAGACGCCTGAAGCGTTCATTGCAGGCTTGCATCGTCATGTTACGAGATGCAGTTAGAGATGCAGTTAGCTAAATTCTGTATGAGAGCATGCAGGCAGTGACTTGTCATGACAAGCTTGCCCTCATGTCCTGCAAGATGGTGTCATCTTCGTTTATCTAGGTTCGAGAAAGGCGCCCCAGCCACCCGGGGTTAAGGGAGGCTGGCCAGCCTTCGGTTCTCTGACGCTTATGATTTAATTACATCCAGCAATCACAGCTCTGCTTGTCTCTCCAACAGAGGCAGAGTTATCCGACAGCATCTCGCCAGATAACTAACCAGATCTAGTTCCATCATCGGCTGTAGAACTTCCTTCACACTTGCACAAGGCTGACGATTCTGCATATCGGACGCAGAGGGTGGCGGGTCTGAAAAAGCCAGATGCTGGCATGGATATACGTGTGCTTAGCTCTGCACATAGATGAAGCAGGCGGTCGAATATGGCGCACAAGTCAATGGGCAACGCCACCGATGAAATAAAGATATTACAATACAGTATGCATACCTAAGTATACAGTAATACTCAGGACATTCAGCACTTATATATTACAGTAGTACAAACACCCAAAATGATTGTTGCTTCAGAGGCAACTCCCTCGATCTATTCTTGGGCAAGTCCATATGGTCTTTGAACGTGCCCATGTCCAAGAATCGAAAACGCGAGATCGAGGCAAAAAAATTGGTCTCAAAAACGCAATGAATAACAAAGTAAGCTGATATATGAGCTCAAACAACCCAAACGCTGACATATTGCAGGTCATGCCACGGGAGTGTCGAGATGAAGCCGACCAAGCCAGCGCTCTACGTCATGTCTCATATCGGCAATTGAGTGAAGCGCTGGTAAAAGAGAACATGTGCCTTAAGAGGCTGCTGAGACAGAGTGGTGTTGCCTGGTCTGAAGTTTCCCGAGAGCATATGCTCCGAAGCGCTACCATCGGTAGCATGGTGAGCCCTGCGCGGCTCCCCGTGGAAATACTCCTGCGCATCCTCGAGTTTGCTGTGACGAGCCCTCATCCCATCGTAGATCCACTCTCACCACTCTGCCCCGAGAATCTCTCCAAACTCGAGGCGGGAAGGCGGAACCAAATTGCGATCCACTTTCTTGCGACATGCCGTGTCATGTACGAGGAGGGCACGGCATACCTGTGGCAACGCAACGAGTTCGTTTTTACATCGCCGCAAACCCTACAGAAATTCGGACATCTGGGAATGCGCTACCGCTTACCCATCAAGCACATCACATTGCGCATTATTGCTCGGTACTATGACGATATGGAGCGGCAACACACTCTTGAGGCTGAATATCACCCCGACTTGAAGCAGAACCAGCCTCTCAAAGTATGCAGACGCCCCCCCTCATCTCCGTTGCTCCGCGGTGGGTTTCGATGCTATACGTGGCTACAGATTGTTGACTTTCTCGCGGCCTTACGGGCACCGCCCGATGGGAAGCACCTAGACGAGAAAATGTATCGATCTCTGCTGCTTCCGAACTTGACATCGCTAAGACTGGACTTGGTCAACTTTTCCACCGAGCTTGTACCGCTCTCCGGCCCAGAACTTCATGACATGGCTTCGCATCAGCTTGGGTGCCAGTTGAATGAGCTGCATGTGACCGGGTTGCCGTATGATGACAGCGGAGACAAGGCGTATGTCGAATTGAGCGGATTGTTGAAGGACGAGGGCCTTTATTTATCTGGAAGCGCCGCATTTTTGGCTCGCGAAGAACATCTACAAGTTCTTTCCGGATCTAGATGGACCGCGAGAGTTGTTCGAGCGTTCAGTGACATGGATAGCGACAAGGACTCTTTCGATTACGACTTTGACAATTCTTTCAGCGGATTACTTCACCCGCTCATGGGCGTCTTTCCACCAGTACCGGCCGAGCGTGATTGCCCGGTATCCATCTGCATGGCGGGAACTACTCTCTGGAAACGGGTGCCGGTGGCTCGAGACAGTGACGAGAGATGGTGGACAGAGTTCTCGAGAGCAGGTGGCTATCCTCTGCCGACACTCTTCTTGCATTACTAGTGAAGGAAGGCGGAAGTAGATATTTGGCGTCTAGCTTCCAAGGGCCATATTCAGAACACAACACAGGCCGATGCAGTTTTTGAACAGAAGTTTTCTGGTCGATGCACTCAGGCAGCCTTTGACTGTGCGAGATAGCCCACACTAGATGCCTCCCGCTCATGCTTTTCCCGCTGAGACCGTGTTCTTGTTTTTCTTCTGACTATTGTTCCACTATCGAGATTTGCTCTCGTTCGTTAGTGAGTGCCAATTCGAGTTCAGTGCTTAAAGTAAGTACACAGTGTCGCTCATACTCTAGGCTTTGCCAGATGAACTCATCGAACCCTCCAGTTATGTTCCACAGCTGCTGGCCCAGTCTGGCAAGTGGTCAAACACCACAAAATGCGCACAGTCTTTCATTAGCTGGGACGACCCAAAAGTGTTTATCTAGGCATCTGAACCGCAGCGGAATGCGCGATGTCGTATTGCGAGAGCAAGAATGCTTCCGAAGACACCTACTCTGACTGAGTACAAACACCGGCTGTGACCGCCTGGTGGCTTCTTTTGCCGACTTTATGCGCAAGGTCGCCCCTCCAGCCGTGTCCTTGTCCGGTTAGCTCGACCGATTAAGTGAAGGCGTATTTCAGTTGCCACCCAAACTCCTTGATAGCTTTTTTTTTTGAATAGTACACTCTGTCCAGACGATGCAAATCTTTCTAGTTTTTCTGTTCCCGGCCGCGGGATAAACGCGGTGTAGTACTTCCTGTGGATCTTGGTCCCAGCCGCTCAATGCTTCCTCGTCGCAGGAAACCAGAGGCGGCGTGCTTATGATGTACCTCCCCCATCCGATGCTTCTCGCCCTCCTCATGGCGCAAACACACGCGGTCACCGCGTCTGCGATATCCATTCGCCGATATGTCAACTCCAGCACCTGAACGTTGCCGTCTTCCGTAGCTGCGCGGCGATCCTCGTCATCCTCTCTCTCAGGGAAGAAACGACTCAACTTCAGAGCCAAGATAGGGAGGTCTGTCTGCTTCTGTATCAGAAAACACCATGTCTTCTGCCACAAGACTTGTCACGCTATACCTATCTTTATTTTAGGCTGAGGTATCACAGACTCGTCAGTCCATGCTGCAGGGGTCCCGGGAGCCGGGTTCGACGCCTCTCCGAAACTGCTAGTCGTGCTAACGAGCACGAAACTGTCAACCTGAGACGCTAACTTCGCCGCTGTTTCGATAATGTAGCATGCGTTTCGACGTGAGGCTTGCGCAAAATGGCGACGTGGATTGTATGCCTGATACGGCTGCCGCACAGGATGGATGAGTTGAAGTCCATTGATGTTATGCTGCCGGCCCGGGTCGTCGTCGCGAACGGCAGGATGTCGACGCCAAGCGGCTTGAAGCAAAGCGACGGCAGACTTAGCATACCGTTACGCGCTGTGCCGAGATGGCCAGATGAGCCTGTGACAAGCGCGTCGTATGTCTCGTCCACCGCGAGGTAAAGTGGCGATTTGAAAGTGCTCCCCGTGCAACATGCGACAGAGAAGGGACTTGATTCGGGTCCAGTTCGTGATTTGCCATTGATACGAGCACCCCAGTAATCTTAATTGCCGCGGAAGTCGCAAAGCACGTTCATCCGGAATATGCCTCCGGGCGGAAGGAGAGCTGTGTCCAAAAGCGCATGACGTGCCATGAGCAGCCAGAAAACAATGCGGAGCCATTGTCGACCCTGAAAAAGCTGCAAACTTCGCGCGATGTGAATCCATGTGTGTTGGAAATGTGTTGAGCTTGATGACACTCCACGAACACGCACATTTAATGAACGCGTCGAATGTTGCTTCCTCGCGCCCGTCGCATTTACTTCCTCACATCAGCAGTTCTTGCAGACACGCGACCGCACACCCAGCAGGCTCCACCTTGATCCCACCTCCATCATGACGCAGTCACAGAGAATGGTCATTGTTGGTGCTGGTCCGGTCGGGGCTTTAGCTGCGTTGTATGCGGCTCAGCGAGGCTTCGCCGTCGCGGTTTATGAGCTACGTCCAGGTATGTACTCGTCAATGCTCGCATTCAAGCTTGATTGCAGCCACTCAGATACCGTACTCATCTTGATCCGACTCCTAACAAGACACATATCTTCGTGATTCTGCGGGCGGCTCTCTCGGTCCTGGACAGCCTGTCAACCTCGTCATCTCGGAGCGCGGCATGAGCACCCTGCGTCATGTCGGCCAGCCAGAGCTTCTCCAACGTGTCGTTGCTAGCTCTGTATGTCTGCGAGGCAGAATGATTCACGCAAAGAGCGCATTCGGGGGCCTCCTCCAATCGTCACAGGGTTTAGACGCTCTCGGGGGAGTGAGTGGCTACCGGTCAAAGCAGAGAAACGCGCATATCATACTAACCACCGAATGCGGCAGACCGGCCTCGCCATCGATAGGACAGCTCTGGTCGCAGCACTCCTTGACTCCCTCGATGCTCTGCCCAATGTAAAACTATTCTTCAACCACAAGCTCATCAGTGCCGATTTTCACAGTGGCAGGGCGCTGTTTGAGGACAGAGACTGGCTTTCCCAGACCACAGAGGTCAGGTTCGATATCATGGTCGGCGCCGACGGCGCGCACTCTACCGTCCGGCACAACATGACGAAGGTCTCTCGCATGGACTACCGGCATGAGTACCTCGATGTGCTCTGGTGCGAGTTTCGCATGAAGTCTGGCAAGGCACAGGCCGATGGGTCGTGCGCCTGGAGGTTCTCACCGGACCACCTGCACATCTGGCCCGCAGGAGATTCCATGTTCATCGCCGTTCCCAGCAAGGTAAAGCCACCTGACAGCTCATCACGCGGCGAAAACGTCTTTTTTTGTCGTTGCTGACTAGCGCAGGATGATTCATTTGCCTGCACCCTCTTCATGCCGGCGGGTCGTTTCGCTTCTTTACGAGCCGACGAATCCCAGATTCCTCAGTTTTTTGATACAAACTTTCCAGGCGTCCGAGATCGCATCTCCGACACGGACCTGATCCGTTCGTTGAGCCAGGGCCCGCACCAGTCCATAATCAGCATTAAATGTAAGCCATACCATTTCGGGTCCTCCGGCGTCATCCTCGGGGACGCGGCGCACGCGATGGCTCTCTTCTATGGCCAGGGCACGAACGAGGGCATGGAGGACGTCCGTGTTTTATTTTCTGTGCTGGACAAGCACGCGCAGGCGGCAGACGCGGCTCCCTGCGAAGGGAGGGCTGCCTCGTCCATCGAAGCTGCCAGGACACGCACGCAGGCACTGGCAGAATATTCCTCCAGCCGTTGGAAAGATGCACACACGACCAACGACCTGGCGATGCAGAACTACCTTGAGATGCGAACATCTGGGTCCACGATCCATGGACTTCGCAAGACGCTACAGGAATTTATGCGCGTGCGTCTTCCTTCCCTGGGGTGGCGGACTAGGTATTCACGGGTCGTGTTCAGCAACGGGCCGTATGCCGAGCGCGTGCGCGGGAGCGAGGGCCAGGGTCGTCTGCTGAGCATGTTCGCGGTGCTTGCTGCCTGTCCTGTGGTCGCTGCCGGGCTGTATTTTGCTTGCGCTCGCAGCTCTTCGGCGACAAAGTCAGGCGGGGCTATTCACGCGCTCTGGCAGTGGTCTGGCTGTTGAAGGCATTTTGGGGACCTGCGATGAGCACTCCACTCTACGCATAGATGTAGTCCTACATACTAAATAAGAATGTTTCCTTCTGCCGATCAAAACCAAGGCAAATATATTGGCAGCCAGCAGTGCGGGGATCAGAGTTAAGCTCTGTCCAGACGATCGCGACGGGTAGTACTTAGCACCCGGAGAAGGCCGGACCGAGGCAGCGAGCCGCCCGCCCAACGTCGCTGGTCTATCGTGTGCCGCGGCAAGGCGTTAGGTCTATGGCTGCTAGCATGCTATGAGGGATACAATGTTTTATTCACGAACTCTGCGCCGTCGAAAGTCCACTCCGCGAAGGGATGGTGCTCTTCGTTCGACTGTAGAACACAGACATCCTCGCACCCGTTGAGCGTCACCGTCGTCATGGTGAAGACCCGACCGTCTGAGAGGCTCTTGGCCACGGCCACGAAGGCATCGAAGTCTCGCAGCAGCTCGCCGTCGATTTTGGTGACGAATGCCTTCTTTGGCAGGGAATACAGGGCCGCGGTCGATCCCGCCCGCACGTCCGTGATATAAATGTCGTAAGCGTCCAGGGCCTGGTCGGGGCTCAGCCAGTGGCGGACGGTGAGAGGCGTGGGCTGGATCGATGCCCCACAAAACTCAACACAGCGAGTTGTTTCCAGAGCATCCACTCGAATACTCTTCAGTTCGAGCTCCTGCGCTGCGCCGTGCCGCCACACGCGTGCAGGGATAGCGCGAGGATGGCTCACCTCAAAATCCCCCCAGCACGTGGGCAATGTCTCGTCCAACGCCAACACGACATCACCCTCCGTCAGCTGGGCGGTAAAGGCTCGTCTCACCATGAAAATGCTAGAAGTGCAGGTCGACTCTGCAACAGATAGGAGAAAGTCCTCCGGCACACCCATGATCCGCGCTTGACGTGTCGAGATGACCTCCATCTCCGCGGGTATCACATGAAGGTCGGGCGCGGAATCGTGCGCGAAGCGGGACAGCGACTTGGACAAGCTCGCCGCCGGCAGGCCGCCTATGCCGGGCATCCAGATGGCCTGGACCGATCCGTCCGAGCTCACGACTACACCGTCTGCGCGCTGCACCTCGGAAGCCTCCTCGAGCCCGAGCAGATCCGCATTGACCGGCTGGCATCTGAGGGACGGCGTGTTCGGGCGAGGCGCCGGGCGCGTGAGCACGACCGACCGTTGTACAGCGTCACCCCGCAGCAGCTGCTCCGGTCCGCTGAAGTAGATGAGGCTGGCCTCGGAGCCGCTGTGCGGCCGGCGCTGGTCGAGCGTAACGCCGTCGACGCCACCTGGCGCCGACGAGGCGTCAAATTGAATGATCGCGTAGCAGTGATGTGCGTGCAGAAACACGCACCGCGCCGCCACCTCCGCCGACGAGCCGAATGTTATTCTTAGATAGCATGCCTTGTGCGGCACAACCCTCCGTGAGACGACGGCGAGGCCCGCCTCGGCATCAACGACGACGCCCATCCCTCGAGCCAGCGTGGCCGGGTAGCCGTCCAGGGACAGATACGCCCGGCTCTCGACGTGGACCAAATTGGCTATGATGGCCGGACACCGGGCGTGGGGCGAGATCCTGTTCAAGTAGCCGATGCGTGGCGACGACGGCGGCGGCGACGGGCGCAGATGCATCGTGGCGCTGCGCCAGAGACCCGTCGCATCATCCTCGGAGAACACGGTGATGCCGCTCGGAGCGTAGAGCGTCAGGACGGAGGCGCTGCGTCGATAAAGGCTCTCGAGACGGGCGTACGTCACCACGACGCTTTGGCCCTTGTGAAACATCGTCAACCGATCCAGGAACTCTTCCAGACTGTGAATCACTTGCCCGTTCAGGCTGTGGATGACCCAGCCGGGCTCGCCGTCGCCGATCGTCAGCGGCCCCGCGGACTCCGCAACATAGACGCCACGAGCGGCCACGGACGCGCGGACGGCTTGCACGTATGATACGTCATGGCAGAAGAGGCCTGCATACGACACCACACGTTTCGGCGTGACGTCGTAGAGGTTGACGACGTTGACCATGCCGAGAACCAGCTCCCCGTTCCGGAGCAGGCTTACGGAAACCTGCTCGTCCACATGCTCGTCGAACGCATTCTCAAGCTCGTCGAACCGGAGCACGGCCGCCCCGTTCACCTCGAGAAGAATGTCGCCAGGGAGAATCCTCCCGCGGGAGGGACCGCCCGGTAGGACTGTCTCCGCGACGAGCAGCCCGCCGGACGGCGTGATCAGCTTGCGGAATCTTTCCTCCCACTCCGAGCCCAGTCCCAAGCCCTTGCACTCGTGGAGCGCCTTCATCGTGAACCGACACTGAATGTCGCCTCGGGCGACGTGCTGACCTTGGCGTAGACGGTTCAGGGTTCGCAGAACAGGGCCTGTCGGCAGTATGAAGCATATCGCACCGTTCGTCATCCCCCCGGACACCATCCCCAGCACGAGGCCATTTTCGCCCAAGGCTGGGCTGCCGGATATGCCGCCGCTCAGGTTCATGTTGGCCATGTAATAGCTGATGTTGAAGTCACTGTACGGCCCGTCATACTCCGGGGCGTTACGGTCTACCCGGCTGATCGCGCCGTCGATGATGCTGGTGGCCTCGCCGGCGTCGTTGCCGACCACAAGTACCGGCTGGCCGACTACACGAATGGTTAGACTTCCTCCGTACTGCGCCGGGTGCCGGTGGGTCAATTACCGAATGCGCCATCTGGACTGAGCCCCAGGCCGTCTATCTTCGTATTTTGAACGCCTTCCGGGTCGTACTTGAGAAAGGCAAAGTCGTGAATGGGGTCGATGTAGAGAGGCCGGCAGGAGACCGCTTCCTGGCCGAAAATGCACAAGCCCCAGAACGGTCCCGGGCCGGCCACGTGTCGGTTTGTGAGAATGTAGCTAGAACGCACGGATCAGCAGACCGACCTGCCGCGGGATTCTGCATCTGTACCCTCTCTTGGCATCCACGACAAATCCGGTTGCCTCGCTCGTCTCCGCACAGTCCCCGTCAAAGGGAAGCGTATGGCTGAACTTGATAACGACCACGTTTCGGCTGACTCTGTACGAGTCCTTGCGACTCTGGTGCGCGGAACGTCCCTGGCTCTTGGCCGGTCGCCGGCGGAGCGCCCGCCGGAATGCTTCACAGAGCATGTTACCGGCAGCAGAGCAGATGGCTGTAGCTTCATGCCGGCCAGCAGACACGTCAGCCGTCTTATAGGCACGACATCCGGTGCGTTCCCCTCAGCTAGGGCCCAAATGTGGCTCTTGAATGGTCGAGTGCCACGTCTTGTGGACGGGGTCAAAACTGGCTGACCATGCGGACAGCACAAAAGGACGCTGCGTCCTACTTTTCGTGGCCGGGTGGCGCGACCGCGGCCGCGCGAGTCTGCTCCGTACGGACACGTATAAGTAGACGCTGCCCTGGAGCTGGGCTGGAGGCCTTATTGACCTTGGTCGGGGCATGAGAAAGCGCAAATGAAGCTTCTGCTTTACGTTGCTGCGATAACGCATCCCGCGGCGGCTTCTTTCCTACGAAATGCAGCACCGCGCAGCGCAGGTGGCCTGCTGTTCCTCAACACAACCCAGGCGGCCCTGTCGACGTCCACGATGTCAGTGTCGCCCGTGATATCCTCAGCTGCTGGCAGCAGTCTTACCACGCAACGAACAACCACCTGGCCCCCCACCACACCGCCCGTAAGGCCAGGCTCGAGCAGCACCGCCGTGACGGCACCAACGAGTCCTGGGGATTCGACCATAGTAGATAGCAGCTTCAGATCGAAAAGCACCCCTGGTGCAGAACCGACAATTTCTGATCCGTCGACGGTGATATTGAGCAGTCTAGGCGGCACTAGCAGCCCTGGTAGGGTGCCAGCAAGTTCTAGCGATTCGTCTTTGGGCTACGGCAGTTCGAATCCAGGGAGCAACCCCGCGGGAGAACCAGCAAGTTCTGCCGATAAACCAGGCTCGAGCAGTACCCACACCCTAGATCCGACTACCTCTGGCCGTCCGACCGCGGTGCGCGGTAGCCCGGACCCGGGCAGTGACCCCGTAGTGGCACCCACCAATGCTGGCGATTTGACTACTACGCAGGCCAGCACAAGCTGGAGCACCTACACAGTAAAACCGACAACGTTCGCAATCCTAACTACCACACAGCCAGAGTCGGGCCTGAGCAGCAACCCTGTGGCCGGGCCCGCGTCCACAGACGCAACTACAGCATCCTATCCAAGCTCAGTTCAGCCTGGAAGCGGGGACAAGGCAGGCCCAGCGAGCACGGCGACGCACAAGCCTGGGCTTGGTTGGTCTACAACTGGGGCTGAGGCTGTGAAGCCCACGGAGCCTCCCGCAGACCGTCAATCACCCTCCGTCCATTCAACCTCCCCGACCGCACTCCGCCAAGCTACCTCGGGGGTGCCGAGCAGGACTCGGACACTGACGCTCGCCAGCGCGCTCTCCCGCACAGCGCACAGCACAGCGACTGCGGACGTCACGTCCCGATCGCGTCAGGATGGCGCCTCAGGCAGCGTGAGCACTTCCCGGACGCCATGGGCGGCGACGACGGCATTGCCTCCCGCTTCCGCGTCCAAGCCGCAGACGGCCATGCATGCTGCGGCGAGTGGCGCGAACACAACCGTAGACGGTAGTCTGTTGATCGCCACGTCCCCCACGACCCCTCCGGCCGGGGTTCATGTAAACGTAGCCGAGAACCTGGCCTCTAATGGTGGCACCGTGACTAGTCAGACCAAACAGGGTAGTGATTCCACCCGCCGCACTTCTACGGCGAGCGCAGTAACGCTCTCCAGCGGCGGGGCCGTCCCGACGACAATACTTACAGAGGCCGCCAGCCCAACACGGGTTCGACCCTCGTCAGCCGCGACGCCTTTGCAGGGCCTGCCTCGCGTCATTCTGCCCAACAGCGCACGTAGTTCGACGGATGGCAATCTCATCCAGCTCGGTTTCCTTTTCCCGCTGAACTATGTGTTCGTGTCCCAGCATCTGCAAGCCGCGGCCCAGATATTCGAGGTGCTCCCCGTCGCCTTGGCGCACGGAACAGTCCAGCGCGGCGCGATCCAGGTCGCGAAGCTTGTCCCCTACGACACGCAAGCTACTGTGGGTTACATTGCGACGGTGGCAAAGCTGCACTATCCGAAGGCTTCCGTCGATGAGTTGCAGAGAGAGATCCTCGACCCGAGATCCGAGATCTACACCGGCGGAGGAGACATGCAAAGAAACTTGACGGCACTCATCGATCCATCCATCAAAATCACCGACGACGATGGCGGGATGGACTGTGCTTCGCCGCCGTGCGATGCCTCGCCGGGCACGTCCGGCTCGTCGAAGCAGACGGGGATCACTGTGGGGGCCGTAGTAGGAGGGGCGGCGGCTTGCGGCGTGATGGGACTCGGCATATTTCAGCTCTACAGGCGGCGTGGGTCCGCTCTGGCCACGGCGTGGCCATTCCGCAAGCAGAAAACCCGGCTCACCGTGACTCGTATCTCGCGGCCGGTCGGTTCTGTCAACAGTCTTGGCTGGGACTGGCTAACGGAAAAATGACCGTGTTTGGTTGGGTTTGGCATCGTTACAGACACAGTAAGCGCGGCGAGCGCGGGTGGGAGCGTGCGGTCGATGTACTCGGCCGGTGAAGCACGTACCATCAGCCCGCATTGCAGGTAAGAACGAAACGCATGGCTATCGCAGGGGCGCACGGATGATCTGGTCGACGGCATGTCTAATGTAGATGTGGTTACTGAATATACTATCAATACAATACATGACTTTAACTTGAATCCTGCGTGAGAATGGCATTGGCGCCGAGGCCGATCGTGAGCACCGGTTGTCCCGTGGATCCGGCAAGGTGCCATCCAGCGCTCTCATGGGCGGTCTCCTTGTCGCTCTCGGCTCTCCGGGCCGCCAGTTTTCGCCGCCGCGGTCTTCAACAGCCGCTGCAGACATCTCCGCCAAAGGTGGCGCGAGACGGTCGCTCAGCCTCCATGGGAAACTCTAAAGGACGTGGCCGGAATCAGACCTGTACAGGCAACCACAGGCATCCATATACGTGCTGCTCCCCGCTGGCATGGCCACGCTCGCACACAGCGCCGCCTCGCCATGGAGTCGCACGCCCGCGCAACATCCAGTGTGTACTCATCTTCTTTCACGCTCGAGGACTCCTCCGCGTTCGAGGATTCTTTCGCGCTCGACGATCTCCTCGAACAAATCACCGCCCAGGCGCGGGAGCACCAGACAAGCGGCGACAACGATGTGCCGCCCGAGAGCTGCGGTATCGACGGGGCGCGGACACCCCGCGCGGCCGTCAGGAATAATGCGCTGCCAGGGAGTTGCGAAATGTACCAGACGCTGGAACGGCAGCTGGTCATGCAGAATGCTGAGCTGCAGCAGAGGCTCGATAAAGCGCGGAAACACTTTGCTCGTCTGTACAATGCGATGGAGAAGGCAATGGAGGTGTCGAGGGAGCTCTACAAGATTTACTTGACAGTTGTACACGAAAACGAGGTAGAACGTAAAAGAGAGAGGGCTAGCGGAGAGTACTTCTAAATCGCATTGTTTCTAAGATCACTATCTACGTGCTCGTGTCGCTCTCGGCAGTTTCGACGACGACGCGTTCGTGCATCAAGTCACGCAGTCTGATGAGGTCCAGAATCACATAATCGAGAGTTTCCGATATCTTTAGGCGTTCGCCACTCCGAATCGATGCGACCGAGGCTGTCTCCGAGTCGGGCACAAACTCGCTACCCTCGCCGACGACAAAGTCACGGAGGCTACCCGTGCTATCGGTGTCGGCTTCGCTCGATGCAATCTCGGAGCTCGAGCCTGCGTCGCTGTCGCTCATGAAAAGTTTGGCTTGATCTACTGGAGAATTATGTTAAAAGGGCGGAGGACGGTGCATTGGCCGGAACGCGACGTGGTGAACGTACTTTCAGTCATGGTTGTCCGTCTAGATGTCTCTACAGCCAGGCTCAAGCGCATGCAGGAAGAGCGTCGCACTATATGTAGGGGTCATGAGCACTAATTTGCTGGAAGCGGTCAAATCCTACCGCCATACCAGACGACAGGCAATGCGTATAAGAATCTGCCAGCGAGCAGCGCGAGTTAGCCCTGCACCGTCTTGCTCTGTGCTATCACCACGTCTAGCACCATGGACATTCACGGCATGCACAAGTATATCTACTACGGGAGGCAGTTTTTTGCCTTGGTTGTGCTGATTCTGAGCGTCGTCATGGTGTGCCGGTGTCGCTACGCCGGATTCTTTCAATGGACCTCTCCGAAACGGTCCGAGTCTGATGCTGCGGATGCGGCCATCCGTTCCGTGAGAGCTGGCACATACGCCCTCTGCTTCAAGACCGACCACGACTTCTGCTACCCCGTTGCTGTGTTTCTACTGGTGGATATCATGTCAACGGTCTTTCTTCTTCTCTCGCTCATCTGGTTCGCTATCACCGTCTGCCTGGGTCAGAGGAGCCTGGAAAGCAGATTTTCCAAATATTCCCTGCTCGCTCAGATGTTCGGGTTCTGGGCGGCAGTTCTCAGTTCTCTTTTTGCTTTCGTGATGTATACAGTCTCCAGAGTGCATCTGCAAGACGGTCAACTGGACGCGGGCTTCTCTACCGTGGGCGGTTTCGCGAGCATTGCGCTGTCGAGCGCTGCCCTGGCTGCTCCGCTCGTTTACGGACTTTTCAGGAAGAATCCTTTTCACAACCGATTTGAGGTCGATCATCAGTCTCAAAACGGTGATCATTATAGCCGCTAACAGAATGCTTTGCCACGAAGAACCCAGCCGCTGCCGCCAGATGCACAGTGCGACCACACAATGCAAAGCGGGTGAGGTTCCCAAGCCCTCACGGATTTGTCTACGTTCGGAGTCCGTTTGGAAAGAATCAGCCAATTTTTCTTCTCCAGACTTGGTCGGAAACCTTAGTGCATTCTTGAGGCTAGAGGCCCATGAGTGTTTGTAGCTAGCCAATGCGTGACAACGTTTGTTTAGACCGTTATGCGCGCTGCCTGTCCATTCAATTATCATAGGTGTGATCGCGTGCGTATCGTATGTAGCAGTGCATTTGCGCCGTCCAATTCCGTAAAGATTGGTGACTTACTGGTACATACGCAGGCGATCGCTGTAGATGGTAGGGCTCGAAGCTTGCGGCTGCATGAAGGAGCGAGAATCGCCTGCTGCCTACATCGCGAACAGAGAAGTGGCCGGCCTTTCACGGTGGGCGACTGCTCGCCAGGGGCGCCCTCCATAGAGCAACAACTCCACAATCTACGCAAAGCGGACGACTCTGGAGCAATCGGTGCGAAGCCGCAGCGCCTGTGCAAGCGCGGATTTGCACCCGCCGACTGTGCGTCCACTAAGCCCTCACTGCGAGGGCCCATCGAGCCGAGCGAGCTGAAAGCTACTTCGCATCGGAGGGTGAAAGCCAGCGCAGTCACAGCGAGCCGGATGGCGCTTTCCGACGTGCCATGTTCAAAGGCGACTCGATTTGTCAGGTATTCTGTGAAAAGGTTTACGCATAACGGCGCTCAGCATCCGGACTCCGAGGTCTCTGTTTTCTTGACTTGCTATGGTAGAGAATGGCGGAGGCTTGTTCTGGCGCAGGAAGACAATCGCCATCTCCATCCACGTGGAGAAATACAACACTATAGAGGCAAGAATGGAGCCAACCAACACCTGAACGTGATAGCCTCTAGTACCCACGCTGTAAAGCTGATCTCGGCCCAAGATACTGGGAGGATCGGGCTGCCTGGTACTCGGCGAAGACCCGGCGCCATAATGCGGCCCAAACAAGCGGCACTGTTATTCTTACCAGGAGCTGGCACCGGTCTGGCTAGGTATTGGTATAGAGTGCACCCCTCCTCGCGCTGCGAGATCATATAGCGTTACGGGTGATGATGTGGGCGGTGGGGGGGGGGGGGGGGGGCGAATGCTGGTCACCGATGCACACACGCACGTACATCCGACTGTGGACGAATCTGAGGGTTCGTCGCAGACAAGAATCTAGAATAAATGAAGCGAGACCCCGGCTCGAGAACAACCTATACGCCGCTCTGTATATATAGAATGACGAAGCTATCCTCATCAGGGGTAGCACTAAGGATGGAAGCTCGCTTGAGAAACGCGAAAGATCAACGCCGTTCCGGCTATGGAGACGCAGCCAGCAGCCGCCATGAAGGAGCGGCGGCGCGAGCGCGGATAGAGAAAGCGGGCAGAAAATATGGAAAGGCGCGCCGAGATGCTTTTTTTGCGATTTTTTCTCGGTTGCGCCTGCGCTACACGTCAAAACGTTACAAGCCAATCGTGCAGAGGTGATCGGTCTCGATCAGGCAATACCATCCACAGACTTCCGTTTTCTGCTTCACAAAGGTGACATGCGAAGACCGTAAACACGTAAGCGAGTCCAGATTACCCATCACGACCTCGCTGTCGAACGCTTCACTATACTGTGGAGGGCTATTGAGGGGGCAGCTCACAGGGCATGCTGTCACCGATGCGCTGGCATGCAACCACCTCGGGCGTCGACTGAGTGTGGCAATTCTGTCAGGAGACGAGGACAGATTCCTGCTCGAACAGAACGCGCTCTTCAATTTTTGGATACTATTAATAATTCAATACTATGCAATAGATATCTACTCCCAACGAGCACGCAGGCCGTGTCGCGAGAGAGCCAGGCACGGAATCGGCGGGCGAGAACATGCGGTCAAGCCGCAGGGGCACGTCTTAACGGTACTGGAAAACGTGACACTTGCAAGGAATCTTACGATCAAAACAAGTCAAGGACTTTACACTTTAAGGAGCTCCAAATGTGTAGATGATACAATTTCTGACCATCGTCCCTCCATAATTTGGGGGGTGGCATTCCTGCTCGATGTCCACCAAGTCCGCGTGGCATGTATCCGGATCGATACTCCTGCTGTCGGTGAATTTCTCGTCGAAGGAGTCCCAATGCGAATGAAAATCGTATGAAAATATGCTTTGAGCATAATCGCTGCTGTAAACTCCGTTTCCTCGGGAAAGCGATTCGTGCGTTTGGCGACAGAAATTACTTGTCCCTCGCTCAAAGATGGCCAAGTCTAAGTTGGGCATCTCAGTTACTCGGAAGCAAACTATTTCGCCATCGAGATTCTCCTTGGGTCTTTTTCGATGGCTGTTACAGCGGTACTGGAATTGACAGGGTGCTGCTTGGCGAGAAACGTTTCATCCCTGTGGCTGTCGAGGTGTAGTCCGCCGGTCCGCTCCGTCTTGCTGACACTAGGTGCCAGAAGGAGAAAACGCTTGCAAGGAAGACGTACCAGTTCATCTGTGGCAGCAAAAGGGTCGTGATCTGGGATGTTTGGCTTTGACTCAAGCGATGGGCTCCTGCCTATATGACTCTTGATGAATGTTTGCCGAATACTAAGCAGCTGGTTTTAGCTTCGGAAGAGTACGATTTCGTTCTAAGCACCATATCCGGCTTTCATCCTTCGGCAAGAATCCGCTTTTGTGTAGGCAGATGAGGCCCAAGTACGCTCTCGGCTTATCGATAGCACGGCTACAGCCCAATACTTACGATCCCCATTCACTCTAGCAAAATATAAAGATGGAGCTCAGTTGCAGCAAGCCGATGACATTCGATAGAGACATCACCGCATACGCCACATCTCAAGTCCAGCAAAAGGTCTGCATCAGGTGCCATCATGGACAATGATGAGCTCAAATATGCAGCGTGTACCGACGGTGCCTTGCCGGGTTTTGACACATGCGACGTGGTCCGGCAAAAGATCAGAAACCATCTGAAGAAGTCCGGTATGACAAAGACGGCTTTTCTGCGCGTTATCTCAGAAAATGTTCATGGAAGCCTCAGCTTTCAAGTTGGGCAGCTCAATCGCTTCCTAGCGATGAAAGGCCCGCGGAAAGGCAATACCTGCGGTGTTTACTACGCTGCGTATGTCTTTTTTGAGCATGAACGCATTGGGAAGGGCAAGCCAAAGACTCGAGATCGCATTACTATGGAGAAGCTTTACCCTACCGGCATGGACACAGAAAACGTCCGAAACTGGGCCTATGCTCCAGCGGATGCAGAGGTTGTCATCGATAGGTTTGGCGTTGTGAAAATTAGGCGTCCAGACCATGAGTGCCGATCATCATGAGCCCTTGACCGTGTTGACCCTGGAGGGTGGCGATGCGCCGAACAGCTCTTCAGCATATGAACCTGGGCCAAATGGTCAGCCGCCTGGAGACTAAGTTGTCGCGGTGACAGAGCTCGCGAACGTCTTGACTCTAAAGAAAGACCATGGCAGTGACCAAGCAAGAATGATAATTGGAGCATCGGCTGGAGATCCGGAACGGCTCTATGACGGTATTATTGCCGCGTTTGGCGAGGCTATTGATCGATGCTAATTGGCTGGATATTTGGGGTTCGGAAATGCGCATGTTTTTTCTTCATGACCTACATTCATGGGCAAGATGGGCTTCCAATTTTGGTAAAGTATTTTATTTTCCAACCAATTTCGATGGAATCGAAAACCTGTCAAGAATTCTCGCAGCGATCTAGAATGCAGGCAAAATTCATTTAAGCGCTTGTAGGGCACACCACCATTTTTTTCCTCGGTCGCAAGAATGATGCGCAAAGTAATTCATCCAGTCATATGTTTCGACGTCGAGGTCACAGTTACCAATACCCAATATAAGCTCACAATTGCGCATGATACGCTGGCTTTGCTCGTCAGACATATTTCCAAGTTTTTATAAAATGTCTCAGGGTAATATTGTCATGTGCAAAACCAGCTTGAGGTCATACTCTCTGTCCTGGGAAATTACTGTAGCGCACGCCGTAACCGCCAAAATTGAGCCATTAGCCGGTGTTTACAGGCTCATCAGCCTGTTGATTAGCGTGACGGCCTGGACGCCCACTAATACCGCCCAATTTTAGCGGTTACAGCGTACGCTAATTTCTCAAGACAGAGAGTGTGATCTCAAGCAGTTCTGCACACAATAATAATACGGAAAAATCTTGAAACAGACTATGCAGCCTCACGGTTCACATACTGCAGCGTTTAGTAGTATGGGCATCTCTTCTTCCCGAGCGCCAGCATGTTCTAGACAACTCGTTCCCTTGCATGGTTCTGGCTCTTGGAGCGTGTCTGGGTGGCTATCGGGCCTTTCAAACATGCAAAGGCAGGATTACGTCCTTCACAGTGATTGGTTGTGGCCTGACACTGTCTTTCACCGTCCATTTGGATTGATAACAACGCGGCATGCGAGTTGTTTTGGGGGGTGGACAGACGACATAGAAACGATCGAGAAAGGACAGGAAGGAATAAGGGGAACGGAGAATGCGAGTAGTCAAACATGTACCTAGGCAAAGCTAGTGAGCCCTATTGGCTAGAAGCCACCGGGCGTAATAAAACAATGAATGAATGTAACATAGGTAGAGCCTAACCTCTCTGCGGCTCCGAGACACACCACGCCACTTTATCCACGCCAACTCCGTCTGGAAGCACGGCAGCAAATCCTCCGGTGAACACCAACATATTATCACTTCCCTCAACGCAAGTGTGCAAAGCGCGACCTGGATCAGAATAGAAAATGACCGCCGTAGTTTGGGCCCCTTGCACCGATCGGGCGAAACAGCCCATGTCCTCAACCTCTTTGGGCCAAAACTGTCCATCGTGCAGTCCAAAGTAGAAACATGTTTTGGTGGACGGAATCGTCACTTTCGTTTTGGCATCGTCGAAAATAGCGTCAGAAGGAAGAGACTCCTTGAATTCTTGGAAGAAGTTTTCCCCGAGGATGTCTTCGAGCTTTTCCGGTAGGTCAGGCTTGTTTTTGACTACACCAAACACGAAATTGAAGCTTTCGCCTTCGCTTTTTCCAACCTTGGGTTCGTCGGTCGTGGGTTCGCCGGCCTTGTGCTCGCCGGCCTTGGGTTCGCCGGCCTCGGGTTCGCCGGCTTTGGGTTCGTCGGCCTTGTGTTCGCCGGCCTCGGGTTCGCCGGCTTTGGGTTCGTCGGCCTTGTGTTCGCCGGTCTTGGGTTCGCCGGCCTTGAGTTCGTCGCACTCGTCGATCGCCTGAGCCAACAGACTGTATCCGCCCAAGACTGGCGTAAGGCCGCGATCTAGCAGCTTTTCAAGATAGTCGTCCTTTGGCCAGATCAGCCGCCAGGACTGCTTCCAGATGCGGGCGTTTGCTTCCTCTTCCACGAATAAGCTCATTGTGCCGGATGTCTAGCCAATGCTGCCTCAGACTAGTCTTCACGGAGACCTGACCAGTCTTATAGATGAAGAGCGCGGCATCCCCTCCCATGCCACCACGCCGGCCTGTCGGGAAGTACATTGTGGCTCAGAGCCGCTTCTAGCTTCCCATGTGGCCCAGTCTGCTCAGTCTGCGACAGCTGCTTCCAACCGTGGCAAAGATCCGAATATGCACTATAGATCTCAGAATTACAGCCATACACGGCCCGCGCAAGTTCTTGCCTGGTAGAGCTACGACTGACAGCACTACTGTATCACGCTACAGTCCACAGTTACAGCACTGTACTGCATCTAGTTCACGCTCACTATGAGTGCTGGAGCATTTGCGCATGGGTACGGATATGAATGTTATCAATTTTGTAACCGACTTCAAGTGTGGAAAGAAACGCCAAAGCTTCGCAAAATGACTTGAAAACAAAAATGAAGCTTGCTTAACTGCTTTAAGTACAATAGGCCCTTTTTTTTGGCGGTTGCCATGATTATTAGGAGGTGGATGGCGGCATGCGGCGCACGGCTTAAAGACAAGTACGTGGGATTTGGTGGGAGGCCATTTTGCCCAGTGCTGTAGAGTCATCTGCATTACTGGCAAACGGCCTTGTTCAATCATATTTACCCCACCGAGGAGTTTCGGGGACATGGTGGATAACCGGCGTCGATACGTCACAAGTTAAAATGGCTCCCGCTATCACATACTAGAAGTGTGACATTTCTCTCTCCCTATTCTGTACAGTACATTTCGGCAGTTGAGAAGAGTGATCGGGCATTGCTATTCAATATCATGGTCTAGCTCGGAGTCCGCCTCATCTCCGACCGACGCTTCAAGGTCCTCGGAGAATAGAACCTCTTGCTCACGGTCCGGATCTCTGACGCCCCAGATGCTATCTTGCCTCTGTAAACGCAAGATGTCATCCTCTAGTTGTTCTTTCTGGCCACGGAGGGCTTTTATTTTGCAATCTAGCGCAATGTATTCTTCCTGCAGCGTTTGAAGCTCAGTAAGCCGCGACTTGATGACAGCCAGTTGTTCGTCCTCCACAGCACGTAGCCGCTCTGAAAAGTCTGCACCGTGCAAATGCGTGGCATCATGCACCGCGGTGATGTTATCGGTGCAACGTTTCACTCTGCTTTGCAACTGTGCGACGTCTACACCCAGCCTACCGAAGCTGTCCCACATGTCCTCTGCAGCGATGGTCGACCTTGTGCCTGTGGGCAGCGCAAGGAGAACTTCAGGGGAACCAGTTTTGCCACATGTGTCTTGAAAGAAGAATATGGATAAGGTGATGGCGAAAGGGGATGTGTTGCCTTCCATTGTAGAGCATGGCCTATGGCTCTGTCTTTGGTCGGCGGATGCAATTATGTAGAAATTGCAATTGACATGATGGGGAGCATAAGTCAAATTTGGCGTAGCTGAGCCAGTTTTTGCGGTTGAAAGTTGTGATGGTTGTCTTGGTGCTAGATCCAGACACAGAAAATGGATCTCATGGAAGAAACGCATATGCATACTTAAGCCAGACCAGCTTACGTGGATTGACAACGCAACGCAAGACTTGATCACAACAGCCGAAACAACTACAAATGAGCCGAGAACTGATGGATTGGCTCAAATCCGAAGCTATGAGAGGCACAAGCGAAAGTCCTCATGTCATCGCGTCTTTTCGTGCGGTATCGTGGTGCATCTCGCTGTGGCAGAGCGTATGTAGGATGGTCGCGGCACTGCCACTCGCGCGAGCTGAGCGATGTTTCATGGCTGCCATGACTTTTGCGTATACGCATGCAAAGAGACAGCTGGCCGCAAAATTCGTCGTGACGACAATATGTCTCTGGCTAGCGCGAGCGATGTTCTTCGCTGCCGTATGGTCACTCGCCTGGTTGGTTGTCAAGGTCACACTTGTGATACCTCTTCGATGGTTGTCATGGCTTGTACAATAAGCGTTGCCGCACCTTGCTAGAACAGACATGCCAAGTAGAGAGAGCAAACATTCGACTGGCACTATTTTTCTATGCAGTTGATTCGTTCAGGATGGGGAGGATCTAGCTCTGGAAGAAGAGGTTGTCCGCTACCTGGCCTGATTGGCTTTTAACTTTGGAAATTACAGAACTACAGACTTGATATTTCATTTTCTGATGGATGAGATCTTCTTAGAAACCGTATTGTTTGACGCAGCTGAACCCAGTCGCCGAGTTCTTGTGTCGGACATATTCGTCGGGGTTCAATCACTCCTGGGATACAATCACTCCTAGGACTCAATCACTCCTAGGACGCAATCGCTCCTGGGATGCAATCGCTCCCGGGATGCAATCACTCCTGGGACTCATCCACTCCCAGGATACATCTGTTCCTGGGACACAACCACTTCTGGGATACAATTACTCCTAGGACTCAATCACTCCTGGGACTCATCCACTCCCGGGATTCATCTGTTCCTAGGACACAAACACTCCTGGGACTAAAATCACTCCCGGGACGCAATCGCTCCTGGGACCAAAATCACTCCTGGGACTCAAATCACTCCCGGGACACAATCACTCCCGGGACACAATCGCTCCTGGGACTTAAATCACTCCTAGGACGCAATCGCTCCTGGGACCAAAATCACTCCTGGGACCAAAATCACTCCCGGGACGCAATCGCTCCTGGGATACAATCACTCCTGGGACTCATCCACTCCCGGGACACAATCACTCCCAGGACTCATCTGTTCTTGGGACACAAACACTCCTGGGACCAAAATCACTCCCGGGACGCAATCGCTCCTGGGATACAATCGCTCCCGGGATACAATCACTCCTGGGACTCATCCACTCCCGGGACACAATCACTCCCGGGATCTTTGCGTCAATCCCAGGACCCTGGTATCGGTCCCGGGATCTCTACAGCAATCCCAGGATCTTTGCGTCAGTCCCGGGATCTCTACGGCAATCCCGGGATCTTTGCATCAGTCCCGGGATCTTTACGTCAATCCCAGGATTTTGGAATCAGTCCCGGGATTTTGGAATCAGTCCCGGGATCTTAGCATCTGTCCCGGGATCTTGGCATAAGTCCTGGGCCAGAACTGCCATCCTGAGATAAAGTTTATATCCCAGGAGCTAGCTGCCATCCCAGGAATAGCTTACTATCCCAGGTTTTGACTGCCATCCCAAGACTTGTTTGTTATCCTAGGACTTGCCTGTTATCCCAGGATCTGGTCCAGCCTTCATTCATTCATTCATTTATTCATAGACTGTCCCAACCGCCTTCATTGGCAGCTATGCAGCGTTCTATCTGCCTATTGATTTTGCTGTCATCGGCCCCGAAGACGAAGTTCTCTATGGCAAAGTTCGCTTCATCTTCGGTTCAGACAACTCTATCATACAGGTGAATATTATTCTGCGCAAAAGTAGCTTCCGGTCCCCACACTCTGTTCTCAAATCGGCAACATAGTAAAAAAGCATGCATGCATCACAAAACCTCCATAAACCGCCGAATCTTGATAAAAAACCATCGTAAATTGAGTAATAGAGAATTCCATTACTAAAGTTGAATTTTTAACTTATTTTTTATTTAATATCAGAACTTTGGTGGTGGTGAAATTTTACTACAACGTATCTTGAGAGGAAGGTACTTTTGAGCAGAATAATTTTCATGACTGTTCTGTGTCTCTGACTTGTCAGACCCTTCCTGGCCCTCCTCAGCTTCTGTCTACACAAAATCACTCGTCTACGCTATGAGTATTGGAGTATTTGGACGGGACAGCTTGGAACTGGCCCAATAGTCCCGTCCTGATCATCATCTTGGCTGCTTGTACTGCCATGGACGAGCTACAGAGTATGCGTTTGAGGTCAACCCATGGCCGCTTGCCTGCCCACATCTTGTCTCTTTCATCCGCCCAATCTCTGCACTCGAGCAGGATATGGCGTACGGTTTGGCGGCCGTAACCGCATGGGCACTGGTCTGAGTCTGCCTTGTTGATGCCGTGCAGATATGCTCGGAGGCCGATCTTGCCAGTGCGCATTTGGATGATGACTGAGCTGATGGCTCTGTGTGTTCTGCTGTGTATGGAGAGTGTTGCCTTGCCGGGTCGGATACCGAGTTTGAAAAGGTCGCGTCCGTGTTTGTCGGTTGCCCAGGCTTGGGCCCATTGCTTGTCGAACATTGGTCCTTGTGGTGGCTAGAAGTGTCCTTGGTTCCGTCGTGTTTGGTGGCGCCGAATTAGAATCCGCCGCTTCTTTGGCTGCATGATCGGCAGCCTCGTTTCAGTTGTAAATGTGGTTCGGAAACAATTGTTTCCAGGCACTCCGACATCCGAGGCAATACAATGGGACTGGATGTTTCGTTTTTGGCTCCGAAGCTCATCTAGAGCCTGTATGGCCTCGATGAGGATATACTGGCCGGATGGACACTTCGGGTTTCGGACAGCCTGAAGTGCCGCCTGGTTGTCGGCGAAGGTGGCACACCGGCCGGGAGCGACTCCTGTCATGGCTATTGATGCCATTTCCATCAGTATAGATACGGATTACTGCTGTTTCCATGGCGTTGCACTCTTTAATGGCTTCTGCAGCTATTTTCGCTATGCGGACAAAGGGAGCCGTCCACTAAGGCGGCACCACGTGCGGCCGGCGTTTCTCCAGTTGATCTAGATGTCCTCATGTCCTCCCATATTGTGCCGCCGTAGGTACTGTACAGTACAGTATCACTTCTTCCTCCTCCTCCTCCTCCTCCTCCTCCTCCTCCTCCTCTGCTTCTTCTTCTGTCATAGGCTGCCCCGGCTGCCGTTTGTGGCAGCTGTGCAGCGCTATCTACCTCCAGATTCGCGGTCCGGGTTCGACGACAAAGTTTTGGTCTGGTCAAGCTCTGCTTTGTCGTCGCTTCGGATCGCTCTATCATACAGGTGGTGTGTTTAAGTGCTATCGACGGGACAGCTCGAAACTGGCGCCGCAGCGCCATTCCTATCGTCTTAGCTGCCTGTAGGTATACAGTAGATACATACCAGTACTGACAATGTCCGTTTGAAACTCTCCAGTCGATACTAGATATAAGCACAAAGCCGCTGAAGGCATGTATAATAACTCCTATACCAGGTTACCTACAGCCTTCTAACAGCCACTATAGGCGGTTTGATAATGCATATACTTTTCATCGGTTCACATTCGAGTCATCGCAGGCTTACGGCATCAATCTGCAGTAGGCGCCAAATCATTGCGGGAAAAGTATAAAGGCACGGTCTTTCGCTCATAAGTGCCCGATCATTTTGTCATTCAACGTAGTACCATCACCATGGGGGCCTCCAGAGGAGTTAGCAAACGATTGAGATCAGATGAGGCGTCGCAAAACCCCTCGCAGCAGAAAAAGTTGCGGAGGCTTCGGGGTTCGGCACTGGCATTACTGTCTGCAATGGAGAACCAACGAGGGACCGCCGCCTTTGCAGCAAAAGAACGGGAGTTGAGAGAGATAGAAGAGGAGATGGAGTGGGACTTTGACCAACCTGCGGCACAACAGTCAGACAACCAGCAGACCCCCCCGCCCCCAGGACAGCAACCCCCGCCCCCAGGACAGCAGCCGTTCAACAACGGGCAAAGCCCCCCGCCCGCAGGACAGCAGCCGCTCAACAACGGGCAAAGCCCCCCGCCCGCAGCAGGACAACAGCCGATTCACAACAGCCTCACCCCCTCCCCAGCTCCCTCTGATTTTATGGAACAATATGGACAGTATGACGTCGATACTATTACGGTGTCTTTCCAGGATCTCACTCTCGAGGCCGAAGGTGGTACGCTCCTCGGCTACCTGAATCGTGGTGCGCCCGGTGTCTACAACATCTATCAGCTGGGCGGCCCCGGGCAGTTCAAAAGGTACTACGCAAAACGGACCGGGATCAAGAGCGGAACGAATCTCAAAGCGGCGCGGAAGCCGATGGAAGGATACCAGGGCAACGTTGGTATTCAAGGCGTTGTGGTGCGTCCAGGCGCCGACATCTCCGCCCTCATCCCATCACGATGGCCATTCAAGCCGGGCAAGTACGGAGAGAATAGACTTCAAGCTCCGTGGTGCCTGGTGAAAGTGGTCCCCCTCTGCCAGAAAGACGGACCGGCATTCTGGATGACGCGTGGCTGGGTTCGGCAGAACTTTGGGAAGAATCCATTGATCGTAGCTCATAAAGACTACGTTTATAAAGGTAAAACAGTCGTTGAGCGCGGAACCGAAATTGGGTACGCGGATCTTGAAATTATTAGTGCGTACATCGCGAATCAGGAAAACTACGGCCGAGAGCCTCACTGTGCTCCTGGCACTTTCCGCAAGTCGCCATCGTTAGACCGGGAAGTGGTGCCCCCTCCGCCACCCCTCGTAACAACTGAACAGCCCGCGTCGGGTGTCCAATTCGCAGCCCGACCTGCCACTCGACTCAGTCCCCTGCCACAGTACTGTCAGGCCCCGGCGCAGCCAGGCCAAGTTGTGTATCCCTGTCTCCCGGCCGCCCAAGCTGCCCACCCTCAGTGGGTCCCAACCCAGGCGCAGCCGGGACAGCTAGTGTACCCCAACAACCAGCTCCAGGCTGTCCAGGCGACGGCACTGCCAGGCCAGCCGGACCCGGTTGCAGGGCTTCTGGCTCACCAGTATTGGCCTCAACCGTCGCTAATCAAGCAGGAGGCATGATGCTCGAAAGTCGCGCGGGCGAATCAGCACAAAAGATTCAACATCACGTAGCTGAGGCATTTTTCCAGGATGGCGTCGAACACAAGTATTGTTTCGTTTTCTTTTACGTAGTGTCTGCTGTGAGTTACTGCAAGCCGGTTGCCAGGGTGTGGAAGTGGCAGATGTTGTCGGATAACTCTGCCTCTGTTGAATGGACAAGCAGACTTGACGTAAATGGTGAATGTCATAAACCATAGATATTAGGGGTTGGAAGGCTGGCCAGCCTCCCTGACTCCGTCAGGTGGCTGGGACGCCTTCTCGAAACCTAGATAAATGACGTGAACCTGTCTAGCAGATCAGGAGGACAAGCTTCTCAAGAATAACAGAGTCAATGACAGCTAACTGCCTCACAACGTGACACATGTACGTGATTCAATCCGCAGATCAGTTTTATCTTGTATTACGTCTAGCTGGGAGCGCGCAGATAGTCTAGATGTTGGTGAATAGCACTGCTATCGTAGTTCCCGTCAACCAGCAGTACCGTGTTACTTCCTGCACCAATTGTGCACGCATAGCAATCCTCCGGTGTGATGGCGCCAGTCCTGCCTTCGGTGCTGAGAGCTCGGAGAGACCAACCAAGGCTGCAGAGTCTCGTTGCCATGTGCTCCAGGTTCTCTCTGGTCGCCGGCTGAACATGCTCCAGGGTCTGCCATTGGTCATCAACTAGCGTCACGAAGAAGACACAATCTGGCGAGAAACTGGAGGGGTCCTCGCCCGCCTCGCCCGCCTCGCCAGGCCACCCTGGCCCCTCCACGCCCGGGTTGCCACTTTCCGCGGGGCCGCCAGGTCTGGTTTCCTCGCAGCTTCTTTCGGTTTGATCTCCTGGGCCCGTCATGTCTACGGCCGCGCCAAAGAAGGCTTGACACAGAGACTGCACGCGGATGGAGGCTGTGCCGTGCAAGGCCTCCAACAACGACGGCATGGAGGTATGACCGCTCAAATGCTCTCTGTCACGTTCGAAAGATAGGAGGTCGGGAAACCCAGCGACATGGCGCGATTTGTGCGGCATGCTGCTGAATGGTTGACCGCAGTGCGCCGGGCGTGGCAGCTGGGTGATCCCACGGCATACCTTTGACATGGCCTCCTGAATGTATTCTACGTGGGAGCGATCCACTGCATAAGCAGAAGGTTTGCGCGCCCTCATCAAGGCGTGCTTCGCAATGACCATCTCTGCCGGCACCGCCGTGAGCTGGGTGATGTATTCAGAACCAAAGCCCAAAGTGCGGGCCAATGTCGCAAAGACGTGCAGCCTCTCCTCGTCCGCCGGTCCTGGTCTTTGTTTGGCGAGAAGACGACTGGCCGGCCTCGTGGGCGCGCGTGCAAGGTCGGTGGACTGTAGCAGAAGAAAGCGCCACAGCAGTTCTCTAGCAGTCTCGAAACCTGTAGACTTGGTGTACATTCTACGCAATATGTGGTCGCATGATGTTTTCGGCTTCTTATCCGCAATGTGATACATGCAGGGGACGACCTCTTCCATGGCGCGGCAGTCATCGAAGAAAGTGTTCAGGGAGGGGATCACCAGGACTGGCATTCTTTTCAGGCGATCCAGCAGGCCCGCACGCCACTGCTGGTCCGCTCCGGGAAACAACTTCCCCCCGTCGACGAGGGCAGCAATCTCCTCTGCGTCTTTCTCAGAGCGTCCGGGGCACTTGCCTTCCAGCAAGAGCACGTCAAGCTCGGTGAGCGTCCTGCCGTCCGCGATCTGCTTGAAGGTAGCGATTATGTGGTTCCAGTACGACTGGACCTGCTTCGGGCCGTTCAGCTCGATGCTGGGACTACCCTGCCGTGAGGCAGCTCACGTATCGGTACGTACCTCGAAAATCCCGAGAGCGATGACTTTATGCATCAGCTTCAGCCAGAACCCGGCTCGCAGGGCGTCTACGGCGAGCAGAGGATCTAGCGCCTCCGCGTACTCTGGTCTCTTGAGGATTCGTGTTGCGCAGCGCTGCGCGTTCTCTGTGGAGAGCCTCGACAGCCAAAAGCTCTTGCCCTTCTCATCTCGTTCAAGATCACAACGGCGAAGCTCGCGGTAGGCCTTTGTGTCCTCCTGACGCGCTATCCACTCTGGGGAGTTGATCTTCTTCTGTCCCTGGGGCATCGTGCTGCTGCTGGACCATGATGGCTGCTGTTCCCAGGATCTCGTCCGTTTATATCGTGCAGAGGCCGTGTCAGGAGCCAGAAGCAGCTGTGCTGCGAGGTACAAAGTCTGCGGAGCAGCACCGCGGCAGTGACAACTCTGCAAGCAGCGGACTCAAACCATGAACCAAAGACCGACCACGCAGATTTTTGTGGGAGATGGAAGCGGCCAGCCCAAACGGGCAGGTGACTGCCATGGCGATGTTCCCCCTCTACCGGCGGAGAAACGGCGAGCACCTCCTGGAGCTGTACAAAGACCCCGAATCGCGGCCAAACCAATAGCAGCCAGACTAGCAGCGGCCACGTCGCTGACGACCACACCGACAACTGCCAAATCGACAGCGTCCCAGCCAGGATCGGAAGCCGTGTTGCCTAGAGCCGCTGCCAAGGAACAGGTCGTGGCGGTTCGGGCGCCGATCGAGGGAGACCCGTGGGCGAAGAAGTACAAAAAAGCCTATACCATTCTCGATTTCGATGGCGATGCTACCATTGCTGCGAGCGACAGTCGCATCGCGCTTGTTCGTCAATTTCCTGACTCTGACCAGCGCGCTGTTCAGTATTATCTGCAACTCCAGCATCGAAACATTGTCGAGGTGGTGGAAGCCTTCAGCAGCCAGAACTTCCTCTACATCGTGATGGAGGAGATGACCCTTTGTCTGTACCACCTTGTTCGCTGCCCGACGTATCCCAATGACGCGCAGCTGCGTTCGTCTCTAGTTCAGGCATGATGTTTCGGCTCCGCATGGGGTGCTCTTCCTGCTGACAGTGTTAGATTCTGGACGGGTTGGGTTTCCTCCACGACACCCATCTGGGCTATGATCGTCTTCGGTGCAGGAACGTCCTCGTAGACCGTTGGGGGCACATGAAGCTGAGTAGGCTGGTCGTGACAACGCAGAGCAGGCAACAGACGCTGATTTGTGAAGCCAACCTGGAAAAGCTCAGACCCTTGACTTCCGAGATAGAAAAAAGCGACGCGGCTTCTGTGGGCGAATTAGCGCTGTACCTCATGCAAAAGGATGCTGGTCCTGGTGTCCGCGACAGCGCTCAGTGGTACGAGTTCCTGAACTTTGTCGCCTGCGCTCCCACCGCAAAGGGTGTCGCGCAGCTGCGGAGAGTAAGTGCAGCACGCCGGCACGAGATGAATGCGCTGACGGATACACTGACGAATACACTGACGTGAAAGGACTCCATTCTGGCCAACATGCCCAGGAACCATGAAAAGCAGCTTGCTACTCTTGTCCTCGCCGCTGAGGTGGCCAGCCTGAGACTCTATAAAATAGCCGAGGAGCCCTAGCAGAACCCTAGAGGGATGTAGCCCACCATGCGTGCGCTGCGTTTATACGAGATATATGCCGTTGCCCTGCTTGCCATCTCCGTTCTTCTTTTGATCCGGGCTGTACCGATATGCAGTCTATTTGTCGCAGTCTGCCGCCTTGCGGCACCACTATGGTGCGTGCCCCGCCGCGCTGCTCACAAGTTGCAGTTTCGTCGCCTGATACGGCGACGTTTCCTTCTTGGTCCATGGTACATCTGTAAAGTCTTGGCGCTGTTGTTGTTTCTAGCCTTGAATGGGGCCGCCCTGTCGCTGCAGATCCGAAGAACAGGGACAGTGACGTTTTCTGTGCTGTTCACGGCTCTGTCCGATGCCACAGTCCGGGCCAAGTATCTCGCTCTCCTCAACCTGGCCGTCATCTATCTCTCTCCGCACCACTATGGACTCGCAGACGTGTTCGGTCTATCGTTGCAGCTATTTCGACAGATTCATCGGGTAGCAGGATTGCTCGCCTCGTGCCTTATTCTGTTTCCCGTAGTCGTAGCGCTGGTGGACGACCCACGCAGTTTCACGGACACGGATGAGGGCAGGATGGGGCTCATGGTACGTTTCCATCACGCGAAGAACTGTTTCCGAATTCTTTCTCACTCTTCAGATTATCATCTGCATGAGTGCTTTCGTTGCGGCGTCTCTCGTCAAACCAGTCGCGTACGAGATCTTTCTCAAGATACACGAGCTCTCGGCCGCGATACTTGCATACCTACTGTTGAGCCAGGTACTCGCGGATGCAAGCTTCAACCGGCTGGCTTTATACGTCTACGGTGGCGTTTCGGGCCTACTGAATGTATTCTTCCTCGGTCGGTATGGTTACAATAACTTCGCGGGAGGGCGCTGGCCAAGTCTCGTCTATTCTGAGATTGGGATGTCGAAGATTCATGGTACATGGTGGCTTCATATGGAACTCAAAGCCCCGCGACGAATTCACGTAAAACCTGGTCAGTACATAAACGTGTGGATCCCCGGCGTCCAACTCCTGTCCAGCCATCCGTTTGCCACCACGGTAACAGACGACGAGCACCGCACAGTATTCCACGTGTTCGTCCAGGCGGAAAGTGGCATGACAAAGACTCTGACGAGACCGATCCTCTCTTCGCCACGGCCAGCCCACGACGTCGAGAAGAAAGGCGTTGTGGTCAGTCTGAGGAAGGGCAAGGTCGTCCAGACGAGTCAGGCCATCGATCCGGCCAGCTTTCCCCCGCGCATCGCTTTCTTCACCGGCCCTCATGGCAGGAGCGTGGACCACAAACAATTCGAGAGGGTGGTGCTTGTAGCAAGCGGCTGCGGCTACTGGTGCTTGGACGGATATCTGGAAGACATGCTGCGCGCTGAGCCTGGAAGTACCAAAACGCAAAAGATCGTGCTGGTCTGCAAAGGCACTCCGTGTAAGTCCGTTGTCAAGTCTGCAGTCTACGCGGCTAACGGTGAGAGAAGCACTGATGATGCAGAATGCGATTAACCAGAGACTGCGGGCTGATACACCGTGTAAGCCCCCTTTCGGGATGCGAAGGTTGCGGAGCTAACGCTGAGAAAAGTACTATCGACGACGGTCGCGTCTCAAGAGAAGCAGCGGCATGACACATCCGGTAAGTACCGTTCTGGGCCTGGATTCCACGCAACTAATGCTGAAAAAAGCACTGGTCATGGAGGATGCCATCGGCGCGAGGCCGCAGAAAGACGGGAACACATCTGACAACAGCATGGTATGGACGGTCGTGACCTCTCGCTACGGGGGCTAACCGTGCACACAGAAATTGCGCCTACGAGTCATGATCTACCCGGCTGACCGTGAAGAAAGAGTCGCCGACGGCAAATCCGGACACGTGGCGAAGCTGGACCGCAAAGGCAAGAACAAGGCCAAGGCGGAGCGCATGGGCATGCCAGTGACGAGCAACATAGACGATGCGGACGAGGTAGCCGGGCTTCGCGACGACAACGCGGGGCGCGTCTCGAACCTGGCAAAGGCACCTGTTCTCAAAGACGTGGTGGAGGATCCTAGCGGGGTTGAGAGTGGTGTGAAGTTGACGACAAGTCAGAGCTCCTTCATCACAGATGAGGACGTTGACGACATCAGTACCTTGATCTTAGTATCAGCCGAAAGCCAAGTTGTGGAGGAACTGAAACAGGCCGTCGCCACGTCAAGGAAGAGGCTCCATCTGCAAGTGCTGGATTTCATTCCCCCAAAGTGTTTAGAGTGCATTGATGACGAAACACCGACTTTGAAAATCGAGAGAGTAGTCTGATAGGCTGTAACTTCACCTCATCACAGCTGTCCGGAGGGCCTGGTCGCCGTGCTTTAGTGGGGCGCGGCTGAGCAGAAGCCAGTTTGCGGACACCGATGGTGACTTCCAGTGAACTTCAAGCATCTTGTATTCGTTCATTCATTACTCATGACGCGCGACGGCCTCGGGACAATAGTGCTCACTAGCTACGCTTAGATAATACATGTTTGGTCTTCCCTCACGTTCCTTTCGCTTTTGTTCTCGTCGCATGTTGTATTCATTCGTTGTTCTGTTACGCCTAGTGGCTTTCCGCCAATAGGGCCTACAAGCAATGTCTGAGTAACTGTTTGACGGTTCGCCTCGTCCATTCCACTGATCCCTGTCGTTTTCCGATCGCTTCCTTTTCATCACTCTGCATGTTGTAAGTACTGTATTGTTCGGTACACAATCAGAGTCAGCCCCTCACTTCCACTGCAAAAACATGAACGGCGGACGCTCACTTCGAAAATTGCAGTTTGGAGCTGAAGCTTTCTTCTACATCAAATAATACTGTATTACGAGCACTCCCAGGTGATAATGTACAGGATCCCAGATTCAGCAGCGGCTTGTCTTTTGGCACCACAGGGACTAGGGATCCCTCCGCCACGGTAATTCCAAGTGTCAAGAGCTGCATGCGGCATCTGACTCTCCTGTACTGCAAACCGGTGGTTATCGGGTTCTGATAAGAAAGAGGCGTCTTCACAGGCTCTGTCTCTGCTTCTGCCAGTAGTTGGCAACAAGGTCGTGGTTAGGTAGGTCCTGATCTAATACCCACCCAGGGCAGAGGAATCCCTCCCAGTGAACTGCGTAGTATACGTCTCCCAAGACGTCTTCGTGGTGTCCGACTACGTTTGTGATCATGTCCCGTGTCGAATCACCAGATCGCGGCCTTTGCCCGATGTCATACCAGAGCTCCAGCGACGAGTCCCTGTCGAGAACCCAGAGCAGCAAGGGCGGGGGCAGCGGCCACTCATTCTCGTCTACTGTCTCGGCCAGTACGCCTTTAAATACGTAGGAAGACACTTCCACTGTCAGAAGCGTCTCGGCAAGGTACAAATTGGAGGTCCACGGGCAGTTGATAGGTCGCCGCCGGGGCAGATCGCAATGGAACGTCATTCGAGCTGGCAGAAGACAGTCACCGAGGAAGATGGAGTGTGTCGGTGCATGCAGCAGCGGGCACTTCTGTCTCTTTATAACAATAGCCCACGAGAAGTGCAGGCGCCGCGCGGCCGATTCCGACCGTCGCGGGGAGCTGATAAGCAGGTCGTCTCCCCTCGGAAAACGCTGCGGCTCAAACCGCACCAGTCACGTTATGGAACACGCAGACCTCTCCGGTTCTGCTGCGCAGGCGATTGTAAGCACGGTGACGTCCGCCTGGAGCGAAAGCGTTACTCTGTCCACCTGTACAGCCGGCCGGCCTTCCCTCGTGCCATATGTTATACCCTCAAACCTGACAACTGCCATGCCTTCCGCGAATGTGAGCTCCAACAGCACAGCAAGCGCATCCGCGCCCTCCGGTGCGCCCCTCTGGCTGGGAAACAGTTCTTTGATCACTTCATTTCCTTCCTCAGCACCTTCGGCATCGGCTTCTTGGACATCGTCTGGGCCGCCAGTGCCAACCACGCTGCTGGCCAGCACCGCCTCCCGCGCCGGGATGAGCTTCCTCGCTGTCACTCTCGCCGCAGCTACACTGGCTCTCCTTGCACCATACAGACTGTAGATATGCTGCTCACTACGTAGATAGCGCAGGCTCTAGCATGCTTGTGTCAACTCGAAACTCTGTTGAACAGTCTGCTGCCTTTTCTCCTTTTGGCAATTCTGCGCAAATAAATCGTGAATAAATTCGTGAACAGTCGGCACTGATAGCTCCCTTCCTTCTGCGACGCCGCCACACAAAGCAGATGTCACTCGCCTCTGTCACCGAAGCAGCCGCAGCTTCCCTCGCCGATCCGAACTGCCATCACCGCATCTCCGGCGAAATGGCTTGTGCAAGGCGCGGGTGTAGCCAGGCATCGCCTTTGATACTTCGACGACCGGGTTTTCACCTCACTCCTTTCCACAACGAGCGGCCCGCCATATGGAACAAGGCATCCATACGCATGCATCCGTCGGATTGCGATCCTGATCCTCGAGGGACTACTGAACTGGAAGAATGGTTAATGCGAACGCCAGGCTTGACCTGAGTATATATACAGTCACCTGTGCCCTCATACCCGAGAGAGGCCACGAAACTTTCGCTCCTCAACCTGCACACGACGACCATGATGACAGGCACATACGCAAACCCCATCTTGGTAGATTGTGGTGAAACTCGCGACGCGATTTGCGCCGGCCAACCGTATCACGATCCCTCAGTCTCCGGATCCCGCATTCTGCGCGTGCGCCGGCAAAAAACGGTGTATCGTCTTTGTGATCTCTTTCGTTGCGCAAATTATGGCATTGGCCGTGGAGATCCACGAGGTCGGCCTCGGGGGCGGCATTCGCGTTCAGGCCCAACAAAGGCAAGAAAGGCACGCCATGGTGGCCTCAGCGCAACGCCGGTACCGTTCGAAGAAGTTTCGTGCAACAAGATCACCAGACTTGCTAGGCGTAAGCTGGCGCGCCCTCCCTTGCTCGACGAGGTAGCTTGCTGCGGCTGCACCGAAGACGAAGGCTGCGCAGAGTCGTGCCAGAATCGCGAGATGTGCTATGACTGCGACGAAACCAATTGCCGGATCGGACCGCGCTGCTGCACCAATCGCCTGGCCACCAAGATTGAGGCCCGGTGCAAGGTGCTTCCGGCGGGCGACAGAGGCGCAGGGCTCTTCGCCGACGAAGCAATACGTCCCAACCGATTCGTGGCACAGTACACCGGCGAGGTCATCCCGGTGGAGGAGTGCCTGGAGCGCTACTGCTCAATATACAGCGGCCGCCAGGTTAGTCGCCGTCGCCGGATCTAACTAGCCAACTAGGGAAAGCTGACAAGCCACAACGCGACAGGTGCATTACGTAATGTCCCTGGGTATGGGCCTTGCCTGCGACGCGACCAGCATCGGGGGCAAGGCTCGCTTTATCAACCACCACTGCGACCCCAACTGTGTCGTGCGAAAGCAGGAGGTTTCGGGGATGCCGTGCTTACTCATCTTCGCGAAGCGGCACGTGGAAGCTGGCGAGGAGCTCACCCTGGACTACAGGTTTGACACGTTGCCAGGGGCCACCAAGCAGCCTTGCCGCTGCGGCGCAGGACGATGTCGCGGCTTTCTGGAAGGGTGATCGCGGCATCACAAACATGGCAGATGCAAGCACAGAATGAAACGGCAGGATCATAGTTAATCTCGTATATACTATCTCCCTTGCTCTCGAATCCCCGAAACTAGCACGCAAAACTCAACCGAAGATCGTGCCCTGTACCTGTGCAGCTCAGCCTGACGTGTGAGCTGCCAATGTGCGTCCAAATGACGGCCGCGAGCTCCGCCTCGAGTGCCTGGAAGCAATTGGAATGGGAAGAAGGCCCCGGGTATTGCTTCAGGGGAACGCCGGCCTCGAACTCGTTTCTGGATCGCTTGGGGGGGCGCTCGCCGAGGTCCGGGTAGGGCGTCGAGGCGCCCTGCGAGGTCGCCTGGATTCCGGTCCAGTCGTCTTGCGCCGGCGCTGCTTCGCCAGTCGTCCTGGGCGCGGTAATTGTAGTGGCGGGGTCCCAGGAACCTGTCGCGGTAGCTGGACCAGGACTTGTGCGTTCACGGCTTCCAGGATCGGACAGCTGATATTCTAGCCGTAGGGATCTTTCAGAACTCGTCGCAGCATCGGGGCATTCCACGGTGCCATCAGCGTGAACACCAATCTTCTCAGCTTCTTGGCAAGAAAAGCTACCCGGATACGGGCAGCACGCGCAATGACCAGGCTGATCAGGAGTGGATGGCATTTTATGATTTTGCGAAGCAAAGAGCCGCGCGGTGGTACTGGAGGATGATGAGGTGCGGTTCAGGAAGGCTGGACTTCGATACACGGAACACGGAATGTCTCGTTTGTAGTGCTGCTAGAATAATCCAGGCAAGCAAGACTCACCTACATCCCCCGTGGCCACTTTCCCTACTTAAACTGATGAGCTATTCACAAACTACCGCCGATGATAGTCGCCATTGGGGTGTCGACAGCTGCTTGGCCGGCCAGGCCTTGCTGCCATGCGAGCGGGCATTGGTGCCGGGTAGTTCAAGCTGCACAGCCGGCGCCCGCAACAATTTTTTTTTTTTCCGCCATAGTGGCCATTTACAGCTGAGTGACGGCAGGGGATCTTCAACGCCAAACCTTGCCCCCTCGCTCCTTGGCTTCCACGCCCCCCTTTTTATAGTCACCCCACCCAAAAGAGAACAATTTGGATGCTGGCTTGACGCCTGGAGGTGTCTGCACAGATATATCCACCCCTCTACAATGCAGAAGCCAAAATGACCTGCGCAGCCGCAAGGAGCGTCAGCAGTGTTTCGTGCCTGGATGCTGATGGATTCCCGTGTCCACTAGCGAGGCTGCGAAGCTGTGGCGGCTTGACACGCTCGCTCGGACGGACCAAAACGACGCGGGGCGGTCATGCCATCTCCGCGAAGCCATCGTCGAGATGAATGTACTATGTTCGAGCATGACTCCGCAGCACCACCCCGAGAAGGCCGCTATCTAGTCTCGGTTGGTTATCAGAGCTCAGCACGGCCACTTGTTGCTGCAGCAAGGTGAAGGGCAGGAGGGGCGCAAGTAGGCACGAGTGTACCGGCACTGCTGGTGACACGCGGCACACCTCGGCGGTCTGCTCACCGCGGCTCGTGGCACTTTTAGGGATCGGTTATGCCGACCGACGCGGGAGTCGTGGCTGCACAGGAGCACGGGTTGGACGCGACGACGAGCTGGATCATCCTGCTTGATGCATGCCGCCGATTTCTAGTTTACTTCACCAGGCACAGGCGGCGGTTTATTTATTTCGGCAGCATCGGAGCCGGGATGGCATCTCCTCGGCAGAGCAACATAGATCGCCGACGCGAGAGAGACATCTGCCGTCAAGCACTATCGCGGCACATAGGTGAGACCGTCTCCGCTACAGTCAACTGCAGCCTGCTGAACATGAGTGGGCGAGCGGCTGGGTATCGCAGTCAGCCCTTCCGAGGTGCGACTGAGCCCTCGGCCTCGGGATGGCTATGGCTGGAAGCCGTGTCCCGGGCACGAGAGCGGTTTCTCCCTGCTGCTTGCCAAAAATCTGAGCGACCACTCGATCCGCACCTACCGATTCCTCTCGCGACAGGTGGGAAACACGTTCGAGGCGGTTCCTGCAGAGGTGAGTGCGGAAGACGTCAGCCTCACAGCACTGGTAAGAGGATGTCTTGTGTGCAATGACTCCCGGGCGCTGACTGGTTTCCCCGACCGCGCGGCCATCCGCGGGATTCTCTGCCGAGATCGACCGGCTTCACCAGGAAAACGCTGCTCTTTCCAGGCGTGTCCAGCAATTGTCGGACGATTTGCAGAATGAGATTGAAAACAAGCTCTGTGCTGAAAAGGAGAACGAGGAGCTGCGTCAAAGTCTTCAGGTCGCCGAGGGCAATTTGAGCGAGCACGTCGAGAAAGCACGGCGTTGCCAAGCGTCGCTGTTGGGATGCTGCGATGAGCTAGACAGGAGTGTTCCCATCCTGGCCGAGCTTCGTCGGATCGCTGTAGAAGGGGCGGCGCTATAGACGTGTGGAAAGGGGCCCTCGGCTGCGGATACCGTGACTTAGCTGGCCGTCGATCTCTTCCCTGATCAAGCAAGCTGCTCACCCTTTTTTTAGAACTCCCGGATTAATCTGAATATGATCAAAATACCAAAACAACCACCACCGCCTCGCAATCGTGATGATTTTGCACCTATGCTGGCTCAGCAGTGCTATGAAGGTGGTCGACGTGGCACCACCTTGCTCTGCAGGAGCAGGTGAGACAACGCAGGTAGATGCGTCTGTCAGGAGCGCGCGATGCTCGATCCAAGACTACACATGCTGCTCTGTGATTTCACAGTACTGCACAACCTGTGAATGGCACGCACAGCGTTCACAGGAGGGCGCTGACAGCGGACCAGACCAGTACTCAGCTGGTTGCTTGCGCGGTCGGTCTCAACGGCGTCGGCGGCGAAAGAAGAAGAACTTTGCACAAAACGGCGAGTCATAATTACATGTCAGAAGAAGGGTCTCGTTTGGCATCGCCAAGTTACTCCCAAAACGGTTTCTACGGTATAATGCATGACGATTTTGACAACAACTATGAACCCGAGGTCAAGAAAGTGAAAGGACTTTGATGCCTATCTGCAATTGTTGACGAAATCAGATTGTCTACGGGGAAAATGTCGCACCGTTATCGCATCACTGCCTGCCTTTCCAGCATCATTGTGGAAACAACCCATACTGCTCGACAGTAGCCTCGCTGGCATCAGGGCAGTGAACTGCCTTCGCTCGGAAGATCACTGGTGGAGGTGCCAATACACGTATACGTGGCACCCATTTTCCGCCGTAGAACACATTATGCCATACGTACTCGAAGACGCAGCCGCTGTTGGCGTCGCTCAGCTTCGTGTTCAACAGCCCTCGGGAGCCCGCACGTAGTCCGCGCTGGGTCCTGCGAGGGTTGCGGCCCTCGTCGTATCGAATTGTGAGCAACACGGAATGGCCATCTCTGCCGGCAGATCTCGATTTGGCCGGCGAGCCCGCCTCGGTCCCGGCAGACGTTCGGCAGGATCCGAACTACGGCTCTATGGCTTCCGCCTTTCTTTTCTTCTCCCGGCCGTGGTCGCACATGTCTTCCGGCTGCTCCGGGCACTGGACATACCGATAAAGCGCCGATATCACCTGCCCGCGCTCAGCGTTGGACGCCGCTAGTAGCTGCGCATGCTTCTGCGCCTCTACCAGGGTCAAGTCTTGCATGGAGATGTGCCTGGTCTTCTCGACCAATGCATCCTTTAACAGATCCGTTTCTCGTTCCAGGACCTCCTTCTCCATGGCGGACTCGTCCACCTGCTCGCGGAGCTCCAGGATCGATCGATGCAACGACTCGTTCTGCTTCTGTTCCTGGTCCAGCTTGAGCTCCAATGCCTGGTACAACTCGTGCAGACGAATGATCTCGGAGGCAGCATCCATGCTTGACCGATCAGTCAGGGTGCCTGGATGAGATGAGGGGCAGGGCGGGTTAATGTAGCCATCCGTCCGCCCCGCACCACCCTCAAAAGTTGCTGCGCAGCACAAAGTGCCTCCGGTGTGCCTTGAAATGTGATGGGGTCACATTGCGTCCGTTGCAAGTAGCAATATATTGACCAGAGACGCCCGCCCTCGCCTAGTTCTTGCCGGTGGCTACCAAAACGGATCAAGCAAAACTAAGTACACTGACGCCGTCTGTGAATCCGAACGGCCGAGGTGTAGGCACGAAACTGACCGACCGAGACCAGCATGCTCCCCCTCGACAAGCTGGACAAGCATCGGCAGCTTGAGACGGTGACTCTCAGGTACGAGCATGCCCGCGAAATAGTGTCTTACGAATGGTCGGCCAGGGATGGAAAGCCTTCCGACTGCTGGATGACGAAAGAGGGCCACGTATACCTGCCAGCCGGCCTCGCGTCGCTGTTGCTGACAGAGCTCTTCCACCACGAGGTCGTGTGGTCTCCCAGAGAACAGAAAATCCGGTACATCAGAATCAAGCAGTCCAAGGATGGGGACAGCCGCGGGGCCGGGAAGATGGTGATCATCGTCGACGGCAAGGCGGCTTTGGCTGGTGAGGAGCACCAGCTGGTCATGGCATGATTGTGGACCCTAGAACGTTTGTATCTCTATGTCAATACATTGAGGCGCTTGCTCCTGAGATTAAAAGAATATTTGGCGTGCGATTCGCGAGAAAGCAATTACGTCCTGTAAGGGTTTCGGGTGTCGGGGTAGGGCGGTGAGGTACGCGAAACATTCACAAGTCTGGAATGCGCCCATGTAAGTAAATACTGTAGTATTGAATTTATAGCATGTACAGCGCGAGCTGGGAACGAGGCGCGCATAGTAAGCGAAAGCAACAACGCATCGTCTCAGACCATATCAGCCCCCGGCCGGCCAGCCCAGCTGCTAATTTCCGCCACCGTATGTTTTCATGCGTCAAAGACCGCAAATATATCATCAAAAGGATCGATTGGGCTAGCAGAAGCCGCCTGGCAGGAGTGATCAGTTCTTCCTCGGTCACGATCGTGTGATGCGGAGACAGCAACAGATGTACCGTCGACACGAGACAAGTCGACGAGAGTTGGATCACATGTCCCGTTGGCTGTGTCACTCCCCTCGACCGTGGCGGAGTTGGAGTTGAACGACTGCGGTGCTGCGTTCATTGGAATAGGTGATCAAGTCGATATGTAATGGGGCGCATCCGTGGCCTTGACTGCAAGGAACGGCGTAATTATACTCGTTCGCTTGGGCGTGGCTCGAAGCAGGATGACATCATCCACGAAGTCTCCGACCAACTTCGGGGCACACCTGATTCCGGTTCTCACTTTCGGTGTAAAGAACAGCCAATTGTGGCGAACATGCTACCGAGTCGACTCCCGCGCGCGGGGTGGCTGAAACTAGCTCGCCTCTATCATTCTGGCTGCAGATGCCTTCTCGTCTATGCTAACATGGACGGAAACGGTCTTCCTCACCAGAATTGAGCCTCTCCCGCGACACTCACCGTCCTCCGCTCGTGGGGCGGCCTCTGCGCAGACAAAACGGCCCTGGCCATAGGGGGGGCGGCCGTCGCTTTCCGCGCCGGTACCGCGGCCCTGCCTTTCGCCGCGGAGGCCGTTCTCGTGGCCGCTTCGCTTAGAACCATCATCCTCTTTGCAGCATCGGAGACACGCAGGGGCCAGGAACGGCAACGACGACACGACGGTCCCAGTGTGGAACTCGATGGCACCCCACACTACCAGCAGGGTTGAGTTTCCGTCCCCGGACTGGATACGTTTGATCTGCGTGTAGCGCAGAACGGAGCACAATGTCGTGAGCAGACCCAAAGCGAACGAGCCCGCCAGGCCGATTTTTTTCGCCGGCCGAAGGTTGAGCGTACACAGCACGGGGACGGGCAGAAGCGTGACAACGATATCGGACACGATCGTCAGGACGGCGTAGGCCGTGAAAGAGGCCCCGACGGGCAGACAGCTTCCTGGTATGCGAGGATTCCACGATTTGTCGATCTGCGTCCGGATCGGTCAGTTTGGGCCGCGAGGGGTGTTGCGGGAATCGTTCATACCGGCCTGCACGCGAAGAGCAGCAGCAGGGCGCTGCCCACGTGGCTGCACAAGACGAAAGCCATTGTGGCCCAGACGACGAGCCGGTACAGCCATCTGTCGGTGCCGCGGAGCAAGCGCAGGTAGCTGATCAGCAGTGCAATCTTGAAGAAGCTTATGCCCACCTGGTAGATCGGTCGGCCCGCAAAGTTGACTCTCGTATACATGAGCAGGTTCTGCGGAGGGCGCAGCGAGAGCGGCAAGCCGAGGCCGTATCTGGTTTCTGCAAGCGTCAAACAGTCAGCATGGGAGCCGAAGCGCGCAGGATTCGGCGGTGCACGTGCGGATGATGCAGAGGCTAGAGTACGTCACGGCGAAGAGGAGGGACGAGAAGGACATCCAGTCATCGGCCGCCAGGCTATGACTCCTCCGCCGCAGTTGCAGACGCGCACCAACAACCACCGTGGAGAGAATAGACGTGACAACGCAGATCACGATGATAGTCCTGTACGACGACTTCGCGTCGGTCTCTTCGGTCGCGTTTACGACAAAGACCATAGTGACGAGTGCGGTGTGTTGTTTTACAGATCACTTGGCAGCAGAGCATGTGAGCATCCATGGACCATGAACGACCCTGGGTCAACCCAGATGTATTAGTAGTCGGCGCCTTATCAAAAACCGCACGTCTGCATCGACGGTCAAAACCAGCCACGCGGCACAGCAGGTCCTCGGAGCTGGAGCACACCGCGCTAGTTGTCCTGCGGCAGCGGCGCCGCTCAAACGGGAAAAAGCAGCCCAAACAAGAAACACAGCAGATTGATCGGCCCAAAGAGAAGCATGGGCAGGAAAGAGACTGCGAAGTGACCTGATCATGCTTAGCATCGACAATCCGCAGGGTGCCGCGGCACTCACCGAAGATGATGGGCCGTCTGGTGATGGTTGCCCAGAACTCCTGCGACGTGAGCACGGCGGGCGCGCCGTCCCACTGCCAGGGACCGCGCAGCCTGAATTTGGTGTTGAAGTTTGCTCCCAGCGCCCACACGGCGAGTAGTTTCAGCGACCGGAAGCCGACCACGTCCGTGAGACCAGGTGCCGAGTTCATGTCTAGAGCTAGTTGGTACGCATAGCTCTCGTGATCTACACCACACTCAAGGCGAGCTCCGGGCACGCTCCGCAGCCTGTAGTGCCACTCGTCCTCCGGGCGCAGGGGTCGAGGGATTCGGTGCCTGGCCAGGAGGTGGGCGACCCACAACTGAGCCTGCATCTCCGACAGCGGTGGTATGGCGCCCAGCGACGGACGCACAAAACCGATGAAGCCGACAGACGGGTCATCGCGCTGCCATATCCGTCGAACGTCAGCCGTCTCCGGCGTCGCGTACGGCCGGTCGCTCTGCCGCTCGAAAAACGGGAACTTCTGTTTGTAGCCCGTGCAGAGAACCACCATGTCGGGACGCACTCGACGCTCCTTCATCCTTCCATACTCCGGCCTGCCGTTGTCGACAAAATCCACGAACCCCGACGGCTGGATGCGAAGCGGCCACGGGGCCAGGTCGACGCACCGCCCGTGCGTGTCCGCGACGGGCGTCTGGACCAGGGCAGACCGAAGAGCGTAGCGCCACAATCGGCGCCCTGGCACCTGTGGCCGATAGGGCAAGCTGATGTAGGGGCAGACCTTCATCGACTTGTTGAAAAATACTGGGAGCAGTTAGCGCACTGGTTTTCGCGTGTGGGCACGGCGGCAGGCAGGGGCATCGCTACTCTTCGAAGGATGGTGACGCGCCGAGCTGATCTCGCCAGCCCACTGATCCATCCCCGCCGTCGTCCCCGAGCTCAACCACAGCAGCGCGGCGATGTAGAGCCGATAGTACTCCCAGAGCAGGCCGTCTTTTCGGCGCAGTATGCGGTGGACGTAGGCAGTGTCGAAGAGGTTGGCCCGGCTCACGTCGATCGGAATGCCGGGCTCTGCCGGGTTCGGCACACGACCCAGGATCGGCAGTAGCACAGGCCCGGGATTGCGCTTCCCGGCCGCACGCGTTAGCCAGAACTATGTCATGCAGTGGTACGGAGGACGGTAGCGGACCTTTGGTGCAAAGTGGAAGCCGTCGTTGTGGCAGAGAACGACGCGGTCGACCTCGGGGTGCGTGGCGGCCAGGTACGCGACATCGGCCCCGGTCTCGCCGCTGCCCACCACCATCACCAGCCTGCAGCCGTCGAACTGCTGCCGCGATTTGAACTGCGAAGAATGCATGACCGCCGGCGCGTTTCTTATCCCGCTGATGTCAGGCAGGTTCGGCTCCACGTGCAGCCCGGAACACACGGCCACGGCATCGCAGTCCCATCTCAGCGAGCCTTCATCTGTCCGGTACTCGATGACGTGGCTGTGCCGGCCCCCTCGAGAGACCGAGACCACTCTCGTGCCTAGCTTGATGTGCGGCCACAGTTTGAAGTGGGAGCAGTACCTGCGCAGATAGTCGACGTACTCGGGCGCAGAAAGGAAGTCCTTCGAGCTCTGGTGGCGGAAGTCGGAAAAGCAGGTGAGCTGCTTGGATGAGACGAGCTGTATGCCGTTGTCAGCGCTCCGCCCGCTCGTCAGCCCCTCATCGACCGTGCGACCAACCTCTGCTTCTTCGTAGGCTCGAGCCAAGAATGTGCCCCCCACGTCCCTCTGATACTCGAACAGAACAGCCTCGACTGGTTCGCAGCCGAGTGACTGCTGCGCCTCGCACAGGTACTTCAGGGTAACCAGGCCGGAGGGGCCGCCGCCAATGATGGCAACTTTCATGGTGGTCAGGTCTGCGAAGGTTCTGCCAAGGCACTCCGACGCAGCATTCATGTCCATCACTTCGCAGCGCGCGTGCAGCATCAAATAGGTGGCCGGGGCCGACGCGCCCAAGGTGACGCAATCTGCGTGCAAATTCGTCCGTGTAAGTAGATAATGGACTGTCAGCCAGGTTTCGCCACGCTGATTGGCTGCGGTATGGTCGTACTTGCCTAATTGGGAATTCGGATGAAGCGGGCGGGCCACGAATACCTGCGCCGAAAAAGGCTCCAACGTAGATAGCAGCCGTCCGCGATGGCCTGGTGCACTGCGAGGATAGTTCGGCCCAAGTCCGCGCTCACGTTGGCAGCTTCGCGCAGTGTGTGACCCTCTCTGGTGCTCTGCCATCGTCGCCTTGCGTGCTTCGGGCTGGTCCTTGTTAGCGTGGTAGGGACAGCCTCCAGGACTGGCATACGGGTCGAAATACACAAAGTCACACATCCGTGCAATAGACGCTTCACATGCAAGTTACGTTGATGAACATCAAAGACAACGGTCGTGTGTGAATTGTCTCGCTACCTGCCATTGCGATTTGGGTATTTGATGCAAGCTACCGGTCAACCGTCCCTTCGCGCGCAAGCGGCTCGCTCATCAGCAGTAGTGGCGACATGGCGTCCACCCATGCTGCGATGACAGCGCCGCACTGGTCGTAGTCCAACTCCGTGCTGATCCGAAGCTGGGGCGATGGCTCTTCTGAGGCATTATGGGACTTGTCTGTGAGTCGTCGGCACTGCCGCTGGTGCGCCTGCTTTGGCATGGCCCATGGCATCGTGGCTGAGAGCGATGCGCAGAGGCAAGGTAGCATCCACTCCGATGCTTTCCGTTCAGTACGAGCGAGACTGTGTTGGGCGAAAGGCGAGGTGCGGCGTCCAGCTGCTGGTGATTTATATAGCCCACTCCGCCGCGGCGCGGCGGCCACGGCAGGCTGCTAGCGCTTGTCAGGATCGTAGGCTGGTGGGGGATGCCTGCCACAGGGGCGGGCGTGCGCGGCGGTGCTGCTGTGCGGCAGGTGCTCCGTCAATAGCCCCCGCCAAAATGGTCATCCAGTCCTTGCGCCTGCACAAGCCAGTCGACCGTGAACGGGGACCCGCTGATGCCGTAGGGCCTATTCTCGCCTTCGCAGACCTCGATCGAAAATTTGGTCTGCTTCGTGTCGACGGAGAACGTTACATGTCCGATCACAACACTGTCGTGTCCTCGAGCGTCGCGTCCAAGACAGTCCCGCGGGAGGACCTGGCCGTCGAGACGAAAGCTTGCCCCGCCTCGGTCCAGACCGTCCAGCAGCAGCATCTGCTCTGGTGAGCCTGGGTCGAGGTCACACAGCACGCGACCAGAGCACTTGTACCTACGATTCGCATACATCGGCTCGTCGTCCAACTCGAAGTAAAAGTGCTGCGCCCGTAGGCAGAGGGCAAGGGCATCTATGCTGGGCGACCGTGCTGCACTCTCCTCGGCCCACGACTGTCTCGCTTTCAGGTCGGTGACATCGTCGAGAGCGGGGCGGGGCCCGTCGTGCTCGAAATCGAGGCGGAAAAAGTTCTCTCTGTGGACGGCGTGCTGGCGCACGCGCTCGAACTCTCGATTCGAATCGTTCTGGCTCATGAAGGCACCCAAGACGCGACCAACAGAGGACAGCTTCCATCGGCTCCAGGGCCTCGCCCTCCTGCGCTTCTCCACCCTGCCCCCCGCCGTCCTTACGATGTTGGTCGTGCCGCGCGAGCGGGCTCTGCCAGGCTTCTCCACCCCGGCGCCGCATGACACCAGCAGACCCGGGTCCGGTTTTTCGGGGAACTGCTCCTTCGCAGCCACCAGGGCGAGCGCCGATGGGTTGTTGTACGTCATGCCTCCGTCCTGATAGGCGACGCCGTGGATGGCCTGCGGGGGAAAGTAGCTGCAGTCCACGGTTAGCACTCGGAACCCACGCGGGCGTCGGCACGGCACTCACAACGGCGCCGCGCTGCTCGCGCGTAATCTACAACGACTCAGTTAGCATGCCGCAGCGCAAGACCCGGGCAAGAAACGCACGCTTGCCAAAGCAGAACCCGCTCGGGGGATCCCAGCATACGGAAGTCGGCTGGCGTAGGGTAGGTTAGCGACAATCCCTCCCTCAGCAGCTTTTCGACTCACCGGCTTCGCCGCTGGGGTCTACGGCCCCGCCCTGGTTGGTCGCCACAAAGGTTGCCGTGTCTTCCACCGCTGTCATGGTCATGCCGACCAGCAAGCCATTGGCCGTGGCGGGGGACCGGTCGGTAAGCGTTCTCGACTCTCCGAACTCCGTCTTTAGCCGTGCTTCTAATGGCTTTGGTGAGTACTTGCTGTCCATGAGCAGCGTGAACACGAATCGCCAGAATCGCCGGCCTATTGCCGTCCATCCGAACGGATACATGGACACTTCGCGCTCCTGGAACGCGTCCCGCGCCACGTCCTCGAGCAGCTTGATGCATTCGTCGACGGACTTGCCGACCGCGAGAGCGCACGCAACAATGGCACCTGTATTTTGTTTCGTCAGATGCGCTCAGCGACAACGGCAAGCCACAAACCTGATGAAGTGCCGTATATTATGTCGAAGTGATCTTGGACTGGGTAGGACAAGAGCCCGACCTTGTCTTGCAGTACTTTGAGAGATGCGAGCGGCTTGCCAGCGTTCCCACCGCTGCCATCTACGCAGAGCACTCTAAGCAGGGCCGTTCTCGGCTTGTCGCGTATGCGCAGCCCTCCCTCTATCTCTTCTCCGCAGAGAACGCAGCAAGGCAGGTTCCGACGGCCACCATCGTGGACGGAGAAGTGATTGTAGCAGTCTGCGCATATCCAGTGCTTGCATGGCAGCTCATGCTTCGGCCGCCTCGCCAGGCAGCTAAAGCAAGTAGCAGGGGAGCGAACGCCCCTCCACCTCGTACGAAAAGAGATGAGCTTGTCGGCGTGGTAGAGCAATGCTGAGCGGCGCTGTTCACGAAACTGCGTGAACTGGCTCTCTAGACTCTGGGCCAGCAGGCTCGTCAAGTCAGTCCCGGAGGAGAAAACCAGCTTCCTGCTCTCGTCAGAGGTGGAAGCCAGTCTCTGGCTGGCCAGGTCGATCTCCGCCCGGTACAGCTGGTGGAAAACTTCGGCAATGTCGAAGACTGTGCTGTTAGCGCGGCTCGTTCGGGCAAGAGGGACAACGCACGGTGCATGTTCCGCATGTGATGGTCAAAAATGATGCTGGAGGCAATGACGGGGATTGCGAAGAGCTCCAGCGTCTCTCTTGAGTCGACGCGGTCGAGAAAATCGACCACGCCTGCCTCGAGATACTGGCTTACAGGGCGCCTCATACGCGTCGCCAACGCCAAATCCAGCGGCGCCGGCATGGACGAGACTGAGCTCGACGCACACTCCATCATTCTACAGAGGGTCTGGGCAGAAAACAGGCGTCCTGCCTGCTTACGATGTTTTTGCACGCCGCTCACACTGTTTGACAGTTTTGCACGAAAGTCCTGCCAGTTCGGCGGTTTGTGCGGGGTGCTCCTGGTGCCGAGACCAGCAACGCTGACGTTGGCGAATCGCGTCAGCAAGGAGGACCCTGACCGGCAGATTTTATCGAGATGGTCTCTGAGCTCTTGAACGGTCTGCTTTTCTGACCCGCCACCGGACTCCTCGTTGACGAGGAGCAGCCACGGAAGCGCGGGACTGCCCGAGGGTGGTCCGTCGGCCAGCCACGAGGCGAGATGCCGGGCAACGCTACGAAGGCCGCCGTCAATGTCGTTGACGAATATACACACGACTCCGGCAAACGGGAGAGCAAGCCTACTGATGGTCCAGTCCGCGGCGTGCCCGGCGGTCGCAGCCTGGGCTGCCGGCGGGAGGCGGTGGCGGACCTCTTCGTGGCAGCCCGGCGGGCTGGGCCCTGCTGGGATTTTGTTCTGGAGGAGGCAGTCGGTTTCTACTATGAGCAGAGGTTGCTCTTTCGGGTCTCGGAGAGATCCCGCGACGAGATGGATCTCCCTCTGCGTCCTCGAGGATGGCGCCACAGCTAGATCGCGGAGCGCTGCCACTTTGCTCTTGTTGCCGAGCATGCAGACAAGCTCCATAGCTTCACCGGACAAGGAGCCGCACAACTGCTTTAAAAGCCTTCTCGGTCGATCCGTCACTTGCAGGGCAAATTTATCATCATCTTTTACCAGGCGTGTCCAGAGAGTGTGCTCACAAGGCATCTCGTTCGCGTTGCTGTCGTAGGAGCGCAGGGTGCCACGACACACACCGGATTATATATACCAAACGCATCAGCCAGAAGCGGCGGCGCATGGCATCTCAGCCCATGAGCGTCCGCAAGGATGCCTTTTTGATCTGTTGCGTCTTCGGCTCTGTCGTCGCAGAGTACATAAAGGCCAGGCAGACGCGTGGGCGCAGTGCGGCCGCACATATGGGTATGCCATCTTGTGCACCTCATACCATGAGAATCTACGAATGTGGGAGCTGCGGGAGGCGACGCGTCAAGTGGCTCTACCGCTCCACCATGTCCATCTGTTGGGGAGTCGTCCTACTGAGATTATCCGGAGCGCCACGCGTCGTGGACACTTGCTCCAACTGCCGGTCTCCTCGACGTCGCCGAGAGGTCGTGGAGCAGGTCGTCGAACGGACGGTCACTGAGCGCCGTATCATCTGCCCTCGTTGCGATTCAGCCGCAGACGATTACGCAGTTCCGCCCCCGGAATATTTCGAGCTTCCCTCTGAGTCTCTCGCCCATCACCGCCAAATGTAGGCCGAAGAGGCCAGTCTTAGGTCGCAGACGGCCATCCATCATCTTTTGCGCGCCACTTGGGGCGGGGCTCTACAGCAAGCGAAAAAGCGAGGAACTTCACGAGACAACAGCAAATACAATTCTTTTCCTTCCCCTGCTTACAGTCATGGGCAAATCGGCATTCCTCAAAATCTCCACACATCTGTCGCTAACCTAAGCCTCCAGACACCACTTGGCAGCTCCGCATCATTATTGCGACCGAGAAAAATTGGTGGTAAGGCTATAAAGCGTTTAGATGAGTTTTGCCTTCATTTTAGGGTCGCTTCGAGAAATTTTGTCAGGTTTTTGGTTCGATCGAAGTTGGTTGGAAAACTGAATGCTTTACCAAAACTGGAAGCCCATTTTGCCCATTAGTGTATTAAAATTGCAATCTACCATAAACTGTAATAGAGTTGCCGCTGCTGAACGAGTGCCTGCATCAAGGCAAACCACGCCCATTGTCTGGACGTCTCGCTTTGCTGTGCTTCTTGCTGCTTCGTGTTGTTGTGCTGAACGGGCAAGCTGGTCAAGTTGAGCTCGTCTGTTGAATCCCACGCCAGAGTTGGATCTCCTGTCTCCGGGCCTCCGATATCCCATCCTTGCACGTTCTTTCCAGCGTCAGCTTCCCAGAACACCGTGTCTTCCATACCCGCCATCCCGTTCGGCCAAGACGCTGTGTTCTCCATGTTAACTCTAACACCGACCTCTCCCATTGCATCGGTTTCGCCCGCTGTATCAATCCCTTCCGCCGTACTGGCCTTCTCCTCCGTGTTGGTCCCTCCCACCGTATTGACCTCTCCCGCTGTAATCCCCTCACCCATTGTAGCAGCCTCTTCCACCGTATACTCGTCAAGGCTCGGTTCTCTGCTCTGCGATCTGTCGGCGATAGATGCGGAGCAGGGCGTCTCACCGTCGTCGTCGTCCGGCACGTCGTAGATATCCCGGACGGCCCTGGCGGCTTTTCGCGCACTGCGACGCTGGCCCGGCTTGCTGACCTTGCGAGAGATGGCAGGCGCGCGGGCGGGACGACGGCCACTGACATCTTGCACGACCGGTTGTTGGCCAGTTCTCCGATAGTCGTTCATCTAGAGGGACCCTGTGAGAAACAGCCTCTGCACGGGTTCTTTGATGCTTACTAGCGAGCTGATGTCTGGGAATGACTTGCCCGTGGGACAGTGCATCGCAATGTGCCAAAACCCATGCGTTGGATCTTCGTACAGCGTAAGCGTGCGTATCCTGGCAATCTCCCCCAGCTGCTTTGTTTTGTCCTTCAGGCTGGGGCCGCGTTTTCGTGCCGCCTCTTTTTCTTTCTTCGAGTGGCCAGTGAGGAAGGCTTTGGCAGTCATGGCACCGACGCAGAAAGACGATCGAGCAGCGTGTGCAGAAACGGCTTCGTTTAGATACATATATCGCAAAGTACAGCAGGTCGGCACTTTGTTGCTGCCCTTGCGCAACGGACGCGCTCGGGTGCAGCCACAGAAAAGGGCCACAAGTGCACCTTGGGCCCTATGCAGCCCCCACGCCTTGTCGCCCTTCCATGTACGCACGATCTGGCTGATATCGGACCCATCTTACCCGCAGGGTACAGAGGACACCCCTCCCCGGATCAGCGTTGGCCATGGAGGCGTGCGAAGACTGCTTCTCTGGCAATCTATGGACATGCCGGTATGTGGGCCAGGGACACACTTCACTTTGTTTATTACGCTCGGTGGCAATTTGCCAATAGCGCTCACTAGCCTAGGGTACTTGACACGCCCAAAATGAGTCTTTGCCTGCTTCAAGCCCATGAGCGATCATTCTCCCTTGCGTGCTTCCATTCTTGTTTCTTCCCTGGTAGCAGAGTGTTCTCGTGCGGTGCTTGTGAACGTCGTTTCAGGCGTCACTCTTTTGCTACTTTGCTTTTGAAAATTTGGTGGATCTCCATCTGGCCAGTAGGGTTATTTGATGCCCTGCACCATTTTTTTCCGCGGGCATGAATGAGACTACTTACACTAGAGCTATTATTGTACATGGGCAGAGACTGATTGAATGCCGTATTTCTGGGCAGGAAAAAGCTTAGGATAGAAAAGAGATTTCTACTCCTTCGCCGAAAGTAATTTCGTCGTAACAGAGCAACATCTGGTGCATATATGGCAGACTAACGGCTGAGTTTAGTCGGACTTGAAGAGCTCCGGGTTGCTGGTGGGCATCCGGTGGCGCTACGTCACAGGCTAGAATGGCTGCCACTACTGTATTATTCGTGTTAACTAAAAAGTGTGACTTTTTTTTTTGCCCTTCTCTGTAGTTCTCGAAACTTTTTCACAGTCGTGAAGGGGGGGTGGGGGGTGTGCATTGGTGGGCAGCTCGGTTGCTCTGCGCTGTTTCCCGCGTGGTATCGGCGGAAGAAAGCCATCACGGTGATCGTCGGAGCAAGAAATGCCTACGCCTATACTAACTACACTGGGCTGGTGTGGAAGGCGAGCGGCTTCTTGCTTCGCTTGCAACACCGGGCAGCGACTGTCGGACGCGTCGCTCGCGAGAGCTGGTGACTCGCAATCTGTTCAGTGTAAAACGGCGGCTGATGCCGCGCGTGAAGAGTTCTGTTTTTTTTCTTCATCTTTCGGAATGCGACAGCATCGCTCCCCACCCGGAAATCTCGCGCAATGACGGGGAAGCTGGGCAGCCCTGAAATGACGAGCTAGCTACTGAGTCCGCCGGCGCCCAAGAACGCTCTGCACGGCGGTGAGTTCCCACCCAGGTAGGTGACAGCGGCCCTTGTCCCATCCAGAGTTGGCGCCTCGCCGCAGGTTGTAGCCGTCACATGTGCCTCAAGCAACGCGCTCCGCCCGTCGTGGTACCATGCCAGCCGCAAGGTGCTGAGCCAGATTAGGTAGGTGTTACGGGAGCCACAAAGAAGATCGGCAGGAAAGATTTCATTAAGAACTAGTCAGGACGTGGGCAAAAATACGGCTGTAAGGCAACGCCGTGCTTTCATGCGCCACCCAATGCGGCCTCGTAAGAAGAATTCTACTCCTGCCCGTTAGGTACCAACTTGCTGACAGCCGTTGTTGGCAGTGGCCGCCAACAACGGCAACCCTGCAAGGGACTAGCAGCCAAGCACACCTCTCCTCGGCTTCTATCGTCTAAGCTCTCGGGGCCGCTGCACGCGTCGAAGGCTGTCAAGTCCCGCCTTGAGGTGTCTCGTCCTTCTTCCACTGCTCGTTGAAGCGCTCTAGGAGGCCATTGAACTCAGACACAACCGCGCTGAGGCTGTCCGACATACGGAGGATCATAGCGGTGTTCTCCAGTAGGCCCTCGAAAAAGTTGACCTGTTTCCTCAAGTGGCCGTTTTCTCGCATTAGCTTCTCCAGACGTGCCTCCACTGTCGTTGAACTCGCTGCGGGGCGTTCGAGGCGTTCGGGGCGTTCGGGGCGTTCAGGGCGTTCAGGGCGTTCAGGGCGGTTCTCGCCCGAGGTGGCCGTCGTCACCTCGTCTCTGACACTATGCCACATTGCTGCTGTCCTTGGGCTGTCAAAGAGCTTAGGCTGTATTGTATTCATATTTGTGTGGCATTAGAATGTCTTGCGACCGAGGTCAGTTTTCGCTGCGACAGACGCCGTGGGAGACGTCGAATTCGTTCCACTGCAGCATCGTCCCATCCGGCTGCAGCATTGTCCCATCCTAGCTGCAGCTTGACAGGGGCTCCCTGTCGTAGATGAGGAAGTGGGAGCGTGTTTCCGCTGCGAGGCGTCCATCGCTGTTGCGGATCGTGTGTATATAGAACTGTCCGATCGCAACAACGGGCAACGTTGAGAAGCATCAACTTGTCGGTCTTCAACACTCAGCTTCTCATCTTCGTCGCTCTCACGTGTAAGTAGTAAGCTAGTCTAGTCCTTCACTGTCCCGTGCCTCTTCCTGCAGAGAGTTCGTCGCTATACTGCAAGTGTGAACCACGCCGCGAACTCGCGGCAACGATGGCCGAAGTCCTGCGACTGGATAGCATCTATTTATGGCAACACGGTCCCATGCTGGCCTGCCCTGTAGCCCCGAGCCACCAACAGCAGCAACGACTAAGTAGAAGACCGCGTTGCAGCCCCTCATCCCCTGTGCAAGCGAATCATCAGGTACCAACACACACGCACTTTGTAGGCCAAAACAGCAGCGCGCAGGGGGGGGACAACCAAGGACGAAAACGGCCCCTCATATAAATACCACTTCCCGTCTTTCGTTCACGGCGAGGCAAACCTTCTCTCAGTACCAGCATCTTCAACATGGCCAAGAAAGACACTATCAACCGCACGAGCGGGGCCGCCAAACTGAAGCGCCGCCGTGCAACTGAACAGTCTCCTGCCGCGCCCGGCCACGGTGGCACCAACCAGCTGAGCTATCCCATGCAGCAGTCTCGTCAGCAGCATCATCAATTGCAGATGCCTCCGGAGACGAACGTCTCTGCACCTAGCTCCTCGAGAAGTGGCCCGCAGTCGGACCACTTCATGTATGGCTCTGAGCCGCCGCCCGCGGCGGACAGTCCAGACGCGGAAGAAGACGAGACCGGCTCAGAGGCCAGCCTGGCAGACAACGAAAACGAGCCGCGTCTGGCGGTTGCCGTGATGGCCCTGGCTAGCGAAAACAGGAACATGACCACCGAAATGCGGAACATGTCCGGTCTCTTGCGGAAATTGCTTGACGCGGTCGGAGAAAATAACAACGAGCAGACGCGCATGCGAGCTGCTGCACTCCTGCATTCGGACGCCGTCAACATGTAAGTCAAAGGCAAGCAGGAGTATGCCTACAACACTGCTAATCATGTGCAGGTTTGTGGAGTGGCACAAGCTCAACAACATGCCCAACATAAGTCCGATGCCCGGCTTCGTCGGCGCAGGCCCAGCAACGTTCGCGCACAGGAACCAGCAGCAAGGGCCATCGGACCAGGGCGGCTCCGGTCAAGGATTTGGGCCCAACGTCATGTACAACGGCTCGTGATAACAAGTAGTGAAGGAACGGCGGATTGAGCGGAAACCAGTCAACGTGAAGTCACTTCGTCACAGTTGGGAGGCTCCAGGCCGGCAGGCACGTATGGCCGCTTCAATGTAGTTACTGCAGGCAATATATGAATACAAACGGGCAGCACGCACAGTATCCGGCGCAGACAAGTTCCCATCCTTGACGAGTATGACCCAAGGCCGCCACGCTAAGACGAAGGCCGCGCGTGTCGCCGCTGCGAACGGCGGCGGTCAGCGTCGTGCTTCCCTGCACCCGCCATCCTGACGACGGTTACCTCCCACTACACGAGAGGCCGACGGGCAGCCTAATGTCCACCTGCTGGGTAGCGGCACATAGAGTGAGCCGCACTCGGTCGCTGGTCGCTGGTCGCTGTTCAGGAAATGAAGAACGACAAATCGGACGACCTCCGGCTGCTCGCCGCCATATCGTCACCGGCGTTGCTCGTCTACTCGCCGTGTACCAACGCGTCAAGGTCGTCTTCTCGGTGCAGGAGCATATCGACCTGGACGTGCTTGAGCTGGTCCCCTTGTGCGAACGCGAGATCGCCGCCGTGTTTTCCCAGGTAAACCCCCCCCCCCCCCCCCCCCCTGGCCACGCCATGGCGCTCGTGAAGCACCCCGCTCACAGTGCCAGGTTCGGCGAGAGCTGCTGAGTCTTCTGGTGCTCGGCGTCGGCTTCCGCGCAAATACGCAGCACCCGACTATGACTGGCACGCCTTCTATCATGGCTAAAATGGATCAGCTCCGCAGCTCGGTTTGCCCTGCGAAATAAAGTGGCGGCATGCACCGCCGCCCCATCTTAGTTGCCCGTGATGGCAAGCGGGAGCAATTTTCGCGGGGCCCACTCCCGTGCAGACGCGGTGACACAAAGACATCCGCCTCGCGAACGCCTACTGGTTACCGACCAGATGGTACCGTACAAACCGTTATGGGTGTTGCTAGTGCTTTTAGTGAGTTTTAGTTAGAGGGTGGGGAACAGATGGCCGCTATTTCTGGCTCTACAGGGAGTAGCCTACGGCGGGCTCGTCAGCTACGGGCGCCAAGGAATGAAAACTCCGCCGTGGGTGGGGAGCCAAAACATGAGGTGTTGGCGCTAGATCGTCGCGAGCAACGGCGCGCACGACCTGGAGTGAGTGGATTTCTGCGCCAGTCCGGCCGGACAACTTCTTCTGGGGTGGTTTCCTACCACCGAACGGCGCAATGAGGGTTGCCCTTGCCATCCGGAAACAGAGGAGCGCTGCGGCCCAACACGGCGTGGCTATGGTGCGTGTTTCTTCGCTGTGTTGCCAGGGCGGAGGCAGCAGCACGATTTGACCCGCCATGCGGCCCTGGTCTCGAAGTCTCTTGGCGACAACATTCGGCCCGGTCTTTGTGCCTCTGAACCGGGCTCCATCTGCACTACACCGGCCCTCCTACCCTCTCTTACACCACATCTCCTCTACACGATCCGTCTGCTTTCACCCTAAAGTCTCCCATTTCGCGAAATATGCGATCGCCGACCGAACAGCAGACGTTGTTGCTGGTGACAGGAACGGTGCAGTCCCCGCCTCCTTCCGCGACCCCACCACGCTAACGATGCTAGCTTCTAACGACGTCGCTGAGACTTCTCACGCCAAACGTCGGGTTTCCGCTGCATGGGGCCGAACGCACGCGGTCAGCATGAGGAGAACCGGGCACCACATTATGCAAGGTTGCCTTCTTGTCCTCCACGTAGGGTGTTGGGATCGAGGAAGCCAGTGCTTGGCTGAAGCGAGTCACGGTGGCGCCCCGCAGGACGCCTGGCCTGGAGCAACAAATTTCCCACGCCTTCTCGTTACGGAAAGTCCACATAGCGTCTCCCCAGCATGGATGAGCGCAACCATTGGAGCAGGTCTCCTCACAGGCCCACATCGATCAGGTCCGCAGCGGAGCTCGAGAACAAGAAGGACTCTCCATTCGACCCACATCAGGACGCAAATGTAATATCCGCCTCACCCACTCTCGTGCAGAGGAAGGGACGAGAGGTTGTACCTCGTCAGCGTCTTACTGGTTACCGAGTGGCTGGTTCAACAAATAGCAGAGTAGAAATGTGATCAGGCTGCAGAGCGCCAGTTCTTATGGCACAGGGCCTCTGCATGGCTTCGAGTGCAATATGCAGACAAGTTAAAGCCCTCTGCAGCCCTGCTCTTGCATTGCAGACGCCGCCAGCCCATAGTATAAAGTGCGGCGGCCGCATGACCGTTGCAGAGCCGCGGCTTGATCGCGAAATCTACGATCTCTTCCCCGCGGGCCGTTCGCACTGCTGTGGCGGTCGGCGACAGATCTGACGGGGACAACTCTGTGCCACGGGGCATCGACCGCCCCGAGTAGCAACGCTGGGGGCTAGGACTATCGGCCCATAAACCTACTGCCTGGAGTAGCTTACTTGGCGGACTGGCTCCACTTAATTAGAGTCTCCAAATTCTGTCCTACGGGGCCTGAGAAGTGCCGGCGCTTCAGCACCACAAAACAAAAGAGCCAGGCTTGAGGTTCATGAGCTAAGCCTACGGGGGGTTCCAGGGCGCGGCAAGAGAAACACGAGCAGCATAGTGCGGCCGGTGACTCGGCGGATTGAGTACGGGATGGGCGTGGATGCAGCAGTGTCGGCTCTCGCAAGTGGGGAGACGAGGTCTGGCCAGGCACAAGTCTTGCTGTTTGTCGCCGAATAAGAAGCTCCGTCAATCGTTCCATACTCCATGCTCCATGGCCTCGTCCAACGGCCAGCTCGTGATGCGACGTTGCAAAGCCCAAGCCGCGCGGACTGGGCGTTGCATGAGCGGTCCCCTTCCGCGAGCCCCCTCAATCCGGTATGCACTGCGCCTGTCGTCAAGCAACGGCTGGCCATGCTGTGTAGAAGCGCAAGGTGGTGAAGAGCATAGCGCAAAGCCTCACAACCAAGGTTTCGCGGCGATCCAGCAGGCTAAAGCAGCCGTCCTATTGTTGCGCCGCCAGGCATTGGACTTCACAATGCACTTCACTTGCATCGGACCCTGTTATGAAGGATCTCGATCGCGAGTTAGCAGTGTTCTAGCCAAACCCGCCAGCTACCCAGGCTCTTGGCTGCTCAGCCACAGCACGCCCGCCAGACTGCACGAAAAATCCCTCAACTTGTAACCGTCATCTTCTACGCCGTATGCGGAGACGATCGAAAATGAAGTTGCAAGAGAATAACTCTCAATAGCACGCCGGGGCTGAGTTCCAGATTTGCCCAGGCCCGGCGTATGACGCTGTGAGGGTGGTGGGGAGATAGGTGGTGTGAGTGGCGCGCACCCCGGTCTTACGCGACGTTCTCGATCAACAAACGGCACTCCAGGATTTCCTTCATCTGCAGCAAGATGTGCTTTGTCCTACGCTCTGGCCAGCGCTGTAGCCAGTGTTCTGCCAGCACAGCGCTCTTCGCTTCCCTTGGCTGCTGCAAAAGCATCCCATATGAGAAGAATACAATGCCTGACAGAACTTAGCTCTGCGAAGCTACTTCTACCACATAGCTTAGATTTTGCCGATGTGCTTGATAGGCCGTTCGGCGACAAGAGCGCACTGTGGATGGGCGTAGCAGACAGGGACGACATGAAATGTGGACGCCAAACCTCGACGATTTGTTACGATACAGCGATGGCGGCTCGCGCAAGACGTCACCAGCGAAGGAGATGGCGTGGTCCAGACAGCTGCATATGTTGGTTGTGGTCTGCCATGAAAAACACTCTCCACGTTTGGACAGGGTGATGCAAGTGGCGTGATACGTAGCTGTCCACGGCAAGCGAACGCTGGTGCGTCCGTTGACGGAACCTCCGGGCCGATGCACGCCGCTGCTGAAGTTGACGCGCACGGACCGACCGCTGCGCCTTTCCTCAGCGAGCCCCTGCAGCCTGATTGACATGAGAGCGCTCTCAGGGCGCAGGGGTAGTTCGCCAACTCCGGCCCAGCAGCTGTGCCCGCCGGCATTGCCCGCGGCCAAGAGCGTGGAAGCGGTGCACAGCGGACGAAAGGCCGAGCGTAAGGCCTCGAGAAAGATACCGCGCCCGTCTGCCAACTGAATGACCGCCATGGCTGTCAGTTCGACACGCTGAAGACAGCCCAACACACTATGAGCAGGCTACCGTGCATTGGTTGTAGCGCCCAGGCGTTGGGTTACACCGGGCGCTTCTACTGGTGGCGCCTCCCGTGCCCACTGGTCGACGACGATGGAGGTTTTTGAGCAGCAGCCGGCTGCGGGCGACCGGATTTCACGTTCTGTGAGGTGCTCCGTAGCTGACGCTCTACGCCGTAGTTGGCGCCGAAGCCACCACTCAAGGCCTCGCTCACCGTGAAAGCAATGCATCCGAGTTAGGAGCATCTACCTTCCGCATATAGCTTGCGCTCCACATACGAGTTGGAAGGGCGTCGGCTGACGAGGCCGTGCTGCAGCTCCCGCGGCGGTTCTTTGTGGAATTCCACGAGCAACGGTCATCGTGGCAGGACGATCCTGACGTGCAGCGTAGTGATATCCGATGAACAGTATACGTACCTAGCCACCGAACGAAACATGGAACGCTATGTGCGGGAGCCACAACCGTATCACGCCTGCTGGACCGTCCTGAGGTCAAGACTGGCTCTCGGAGACAAGAGAAAGGCCCGCTCCGGTTGCATTTCAGCGGAAAGGAGCCACGATGGCAAGAAGCCGTGGTCGCAATTTTTCCCTAGAAGAGATGCCATTGACAAAGCCCCCAGATTAGGACTTTCTAGTTTCGGATGCAGGCGCGGGCCGATCTTCATTCGAGTTCAGCACCGACAGCCCATCCTCACAGATTATAAATTTCTGGTTTCGGGTGCAGGCGTAGGCCGATTGTCATTCGAGCTCAACACCAACAGCCCGTCCCCATCCGAGGCCAGCAATCAATCGGCCAAGCCAATGCCTCCATCGGCTCGGCAGGCGCCCTCGGGCGAACGACGCACCCACGACCCGGCACCCCCAGGCGACAGGAAAGCAGAGACGGGGACCTCGCGCACGCCAGCCTACTTGGACTTGCGCGTCGGACGTGTTCTCAGCATCACGAAGCATCCGAGCGCCCGCAAGCTCTACGTCTCGGCGGTGGCCGCTGGTGACAGTCCGGGTGACAGGGGAACCTTCCAGTACAGAGGGCAGACGTGCCGAACCGTGTGCTCTGGGCTGAACGGGTTGGTGCCCCTGGAGGAGCTGCAGGGTCGCAAGGTCGTCGTCGTGCGGAACGTCAAGCATGTGGGCATGTGCGGAATCGTGTCCACCGCCATGTTCTTCGCTGCCGTCTCCGAGACGGAGGATGAGGCGCACCGCCGGTGCGTCGTGGAGATGGTCGATCCTCCCGCGGACTCGAAAGCCGGTGACCGAGTCTTCTTCCAAAACTGGGAGGGCACACCTAGGGAGCAAATCAGCACGCAGAAAAGGGTCTGGAAGTCCGTGCAGCCCGGTTTCAGGACGACGGATGATCTCGAGATAGAATTCTCGCCTCGCCTCGCGCGTCTCGACGGCCGACCCGGCAAGTTAGTCACGGACAAGGGCGCGGCGTGTACCGTTCGTAGCCTGAGGGGAGCCGCTGTCCGGTGAAGATCCGGGAGCAGTGACTTCATCGTCCGCGTTTCGAGTTCTGGCCACCGTAGTTTGACGCTAGGCCAAGGCCGTCTCGTGCCGCCGCTCGCGAGGTTGTCACGGGTCGCTTGAGGGAGAGTCATCTAATCACGGGCAGTGAAGGAAGTGAGTAGATAGATGAAAACTTAGCATTCAACCTACAGTTTAACTACGTCGAGCCTCTGGCTCCCCTCTGCCCTTCCCCCCACCACAGTGCACATTCAGCTATGCGAGACGTCGAGTCGGGCTTCCGCGGCCCGCGATTGCTGCAGCGCTTTCTTGAACCGAGAAGAGATGGTCACCCAGCTAGCAGCGTAGATGACGGCCCTGAAGCAGGCACCATCCGCCGCCTCGCCGAAGCCGCGCTCCAGAGCGTCCCGCACGAACGGCCAACGGACGAACCCGAGCTCTCGGGTGGACTCTTCGGTCAGAATCCGCCGGAACATGAGATGAAGCGGACCACCCTTGGCCCATCGGATCGGCGCGAGAAACATGACCTTTCTGCGTCTGTACATGTCGTCCGACACGAACGGTCGCACCGCCTCCCGCAGAATCCATTTTTCGGTGACCGATCGAAGACCAGAGCCCGAGCCCCTCCACCAGTAATCATCTGCGCTGCCCCGCGAGCGGCCCCGGCTCTCGTCTGGCGAGTATCGCATCTTCACGCCGGGCGGCAGCGCGTTGACGTGCTCCGCGAGTCGGTGGTCGAGAAAGGGCGGCCGCCCCTCGACGCTGTTCCTCATCTCAGACCGGTCCCCGAGCCCGGTCAGGATGGTGTTGGGCAGCAGCGTCTTCGCCCACATGTACAGCGACTTGTGCAGCGGGTGCCAGCTCTCCATCGCGTCCTTGCCGGCAAAGAAGGACCGGAGCCTCGAGCCCGGCACGGATTCCCGGTCGGCGAGCACCCAGTCGGCAAAGATTCGGCCGTGCGGGAACAGGGAGAGCACCGCGGGAAAAGTCATGCCCTTCTTCAGTTCCGATTCCGGCTGCGCGCCCATCGCCAGGCCGTGGGGCCTGACCATGTCCGTCATTTCAGAGATCACGCGTGACTGCAGCGCCAGCCGGTCCTCGTCGGCCAGGACGGAATCGGCCAGGGCGGGATCGGCCAGGGCGAGATCGGCCACGCTGCGGTCCGCCTCTTGCAGGAAATCGGCGGTAAAGTACGAGTACCCCGCAAAGTGCTCGTCGGATCCTTCCCCGGACAGCACGGACTTGATCCCGTGCTTGCGTGGCAGGCTCGACAGCACGGATTTGGCCGTAGTGTTCAGGTCGAAAATGTGGTGCTCGGTGTGGTATACCGAGTCCTCGAAGTTGTCGGCAAGCCTCTGCTCATCCATCTCCAGCTTGTGACACTCGACCTGCAGTCCGAACCTCTCGCTGAGCCAATCCACCGTGCTCGCCGCCACGTCTGGCGGAGCAGGGGGTCCGTAGGTTAGCACGTGTACATTTGGGCAGGGCGCGACGGCCGCCGCTCACCTGATTCATCATACGTGGCATCGGTATAGCCGACAGTGAAGCACTTGATCCCGGGCGGCCGGCCGACAACCTCCGCGCCGCCGCCGCCCAGCTTCACGTTCTCGCGACTCACGAGATGCGCCACTATGCCGGCGACGGCGGAGGAGTCGATGCCCCCGGAGAGGTAGAGACCCATGTGGACGTCTGCCCGCAGGCGGACGCGCACGGCGTCGACCAGCTTTTCACGGACATCCTCGATCATCCTGGCGACAGGCACCTCGTTGCCCTTCCCTTCGCGGTCCGTTGCCGAGTTGGCGGCATACTGCTGGTCCCAGTACGGCTTGGTGCGCAGGTCCGCCCTCGCGGATCCCGGCCCGATCTCCATCCAGTGGCCTGGCGCAAGCTTCTGCACGCCCTGAAACATGGTCCCGTCGTCTGCCAGCCAGCCAGACGTGGCTATGCTGTCGACGTCCCACTCCGGGACCCAGCCCAAGGCGAGGAACGCCTTCGCTTCGGCCGCGAACAGGATCCGCCCTTGCTGCGTGGTCCAGAAGAGCGGCTTGATGCCGAACCTGTCCCTCGCGGCAACGATCCTCTCCGTATCGCCCCTGGCATCGACGATCACGAAGGAGAACTCCCCGCGCAGATGTCGGAAGAGCCCCGGCGCGCCGTGGACGACGTAGAGGGCCAGGACAAGCTCACTGTCGCTGCGGCCGCCAAACTCGTACCCGGCGTCCTCGCAGTGCCGGCGAAGCTCGTCGTACTCGTAAATCTCTCCGATCACCACCGCGTGGATCTTTTCCTCTGCGTCGTGCAGCGGCTGAGATCCGGACGACGAGGTGTCGTTGATGGCAAGTCGGCAGTGTCCAAGGCCAACCGTGGCATCCGCGTTGACCCACACGTCCCGGCCATCCGGGCCCCGATGCTGGATCAGTTCAAGAGCCTTTGCTAGCTGCTGCTGTAGTTCGAAGCGTTCGAGACGAAAACTATCGGCCTTCGTGCTGTTCTCACCGTACGTAGGAGACGCGGGTCGGCTCCAAGACGGGTCGGCCGCCCCGGTGGGAGTGTACACTGCCACGAAACCACACATCGCTGCTGGAGAGAATGGTTTCAAGATGAGTCGGGCGGTTCCCTGTGGTGGCGGGATGTGATTGATCCGGTCGAATCCCTCTGACAGGCATGATAGCTGTGCTGCCCGGAGCGGGAGGCGCAAGCATGATATCATGAGATTTCCGCTCCCCGCGGGTAGGGACTCTATCCTGTTCGTTCCGCCACCGCCACCCCCTTTCCCCCCGGCGATGTGTTTGTCATGGGTGAGTAGCCAAATCTGGCCACGGATGGCGGTAGCGGCATGACCGTCGAGCACGCGGCGATCTTGGAAGGCCCGAAACGGCTCCCGCCATTGGCTCCATCGGCAGCAGACATAAAAACCGGCTGTATAATACGCGACGAGTTCACGCACGGAGCAATCAGAAACGACCACCGGCATAAGGTGTCGTTGCACTATACGACCCGCGTGCGCTGTCGCGCCAACCTTCCGCGCCACAGTCACGCAGCGTCTCAACACTCTCAGCATGGCCAGTACGGTGGATATGGCCAACGCGGCCAAGAACGAAAGCCGTCGAAGCTGCCGCTCCGGCCAGCCGCTGTCCGCATTGCGTTGCACCTTGATCGGCATCCTACCATCGACTACCTTCCTCTAAACAGCCAGCAGAGAGAACCCGCGACCGGCTCATGGACGGCCATGCACAGAAACCATGAGAAGCGACAACTCGTCGACATCCAACAAGTGAAAAATGATAGCCTCCTCGACCTGAATTCTCTGTCCGCCATCTCCAATCCCTACGTTGCCCATCCTATCGCCGTGTACTACTACCACAAGAGAGCTTTTTTTGTACAGGAACACGTAGCGCTTAGCGTGCTCGAGCTGGCACCCCTCTGCGAGCACCAGATTGCGTACATTTTTACCCAGGTAAGAGACCCCCGCGTCGGGTGTCCGCGTCATCTCGCGCTTACCACGACAGGTTCTGTCTGGGCTGCAATATCTCCTGGTACTCGGCATCGGTTTCCAGGTCACGCAGGTTCGAACGACTGTCACTGGCGACATCAAAATGGGTAAGCGATGCAGGTCCAGGCGTAGACCACCGCGGAGTGACAGCTGCCCCGCCGTTCAGGGTCTACATGCGGCAAGTGTACGTCCTGCTAACACCGTACTAGTCCTCGACTGGAGCTACGAGCCAAATATATCGCCTGTCTTCAGGCTCGCAGGCACCTCATACCTTGCGGACTTTTTACGAGACGTGTTCGGAGAGCTACGCGGTGGGTGCCGGAACTGGTCCGCGGAAGCGTGCGACTTTGTCACCATACTCGAGGCCGGCTACCTGCCAGCCTCTACGGTCAGCGCGCTTCTCATTGATCGAAACTGGCGCCATGCTAACAGCGTCCAGCATCCCTTTCTGTCCCGGACCTTGTCGATCCGTTCGGTAGCCTGGTTTGTGATGCAGCGAAAGCTGGCGGCCTTGCCACCTCGTCAAATTGACCTGCGGGGGAGCTGTCTGGACCGAAATTCCTGAGCGCAGCGGAAACGGCTGAGGAGACTCTGTCAAGGAAACATGAAGCTGTATGATCTGCCCTTCATGACCAAGTGTTTGAGCACCGCTGACGAATACCCGGTCGCTCGGCGGGCTCCACCACGGCTCAAAGCACCATCAAGAATGGACAGGAATTGCTGTACTGTCGGGCGCTAGGGCAGTGGCGAGTCGATCGTTGCGTCGGTGCTTCCGGGATTCTCTTGACCTTCTTCCGGCGCGATGCTTGTTGATGGCGTCGACATGAAAACCTTACAGTATAATGCTTTACGACGGAGAAACGGCATGGTGTCGCAGGAACCAGTTTTGTTCTCAACTCCCATCGCTGAGGGCATCGCATACGGCAGAGCAGGCACCTCAATCGAAGATACCCATACTGCCGCCAATAAAGTGAATTGTACTTTTATTGGGAGCTTTCCGGAAGGGAAGCAGACGCAGGTTGGTAGCCGCGGTACTCAACACTCTCGCGGTCAAAAACAACGCATTGCCATCGCCAGAGCGCTGCTCGAAGATCCTGGCATCTCGCTTCTCGGTGAAGCAACTTCGGTCGAGAAACAATCTCCATCGCACGTCGCCTCGTCGACCATCCGCACATCAGACAGGATGATCGTCTAGCAGCCAGGGAGACGTGGCAGAGGTTGGAAGATACGCGCAGCCAAGTCGTAGTCGGGCATTTGCGTCCGTGCGGCCCTAGTCTACGGGGCAAGGCTCAACGTTTAGGGCTGAAGAGTAGCATTCGCGCGACGGTCATTCACGAGGACCCAACGCACGGTGTATGGCACGTTGCGAAGCATTGTCCGCGAGGCCTGGTTTTCCCAGACATCAATGGGCTCGTAGGTGTCCAGAGACTACGACGCGGACACACCGCTGATCATGCCACGGCTTGAGGAACACGACTGAACCGGGCGAGCCCCCGCCATCTGGACGACGATCCAGTCATGGTTGATTGATGATCCAGATGCAACTTGAAGAAACGGGCTGTCAGATGCACCGGAGATTGCTTCGATGGATTGCAAAAGCTGGATGGGAGAACATCGTCGAACCATCCGACGAGCCGTCGCCGGCACGCATACCAGACGCCGACCGACGTGGCCTAGCGTGTCTCGAATCACGGCAGAATCCTAGCACAACATCTATCCGAATGAAGAAAGGCCTCAAATTCGGCCTACTCTATGCGCACAGCGACAAAAATCTGCGTTTTGCATGAAGCGCAAGCCCTGACTATGGTAGCACATGCATCGTCCGCTGCAAGCTTGCTGGGGTGGCTCTCCCGGCATTTCCTCTCAGAGCCACACGGCTGCACCGCCACGGTTGGGCGCTAGACGCCTCCGAGATGAGTGACCAGCGGGCGCAAACGAGTGCACACTAACACGTAGTAGGGCCGCCGCGACTGGTGGCTGGGCAGAAAAGCGAAGAGAAAAAAGTATGTGGACCCGCTTCGCATAGGGGCTCGTCCGCATCATCACGGTTGGCAAGCCGTCGTCGCACCGGTGGCCTGAGTTGTGTCCGTCGACGACCGGTGCGAGCTGGGTTGATACCCCGTCGCCCCGCCTCGGCCCTTCTCTGCGAGACCCGTACCCGAGAGTAGAGGCTGAGGCAACGGACTCATCCGGAGCCAGGAGCTCGTGATCCTCTTGTAGAGGGCGGGACGAAATCATTTAACCCCCCCGCGCTGGCCATTCATTGTTCTCGGTTTCTTCTTTCGTGACGGCAGGGTGTTTTTCACCCTCCTGTCAACCTTGAGATGAGTGATCCGCTGGGTCGCTTTCGGTTCTTTGAATTGAGTCGTCTCCTCTGCAAGCCAGCCTCGTCTGCTTGTGGTTCAGTCTTTGAGGTTTTTGGCTCCGCCGGGTCTACTCAACTACTGGGTGAGTCTAGCTTCGGCAGCTCACACAGACTGCTATTTTTGGCATCTCGCCCCTGCTCGTTAGCCGCTTGCGCGTAGTAGCTGTCCGAGAGTTGTGGCTTCATTGGACCTACCCGGCTGGTCCTGCTGGCCTGCTTTGCTGGTCTGCAACGTCTGCTCTTTTTTTTTTTTTTTTTTGCAGTATGAGGATTGTGTTATTAATATGGCTTCTTTGGACATACTCGTCTGTTTCTTGGGCCTTTTTTTCTCCCTCACGGGGTGATCGGATGCATTGCCGGGCGTCGTTGTGGTTTTTTTTGTTGGCGTTGTTCGCTGCTTAGAAACGCAGAAGCCGGTTTTTTTTCTTTCTCTTTTCATTTTCAATGAAAACATCTCTTGTCGCGGCCTTCTCTTTGGTCTGATCGTGATGATCTTGTCCTTGCCGCTGTCCACGTCCATTGGTCCATATCTAGACAGAGCTGCACAATAGTAAAGGCAGAATGAATTAGACTAAGACAGGCTCAACAGGACGCACTGTAGCGGTTTGCATGTTTCCATTACGTAAACATGGAATTGGGTGTCGCGGGTGAATTAGTGCGTTTTAGTAGCAAGGTCGGGAAGACGACCGCTAAATTTGGCAGCCGTCCCCTAAATGTGCTCTGTACGGACGCACCCGCCACACCCATCCCGGTTTTCATGGTATCTTATGTAGCGTTGGACGTGCCCTGAAGATTCACGCAAGCAACGTTTCCTTTGAAGCCTCGCTTCGGATGTGTCACTAAACTACCGCCGTATTTTTTCATTCAAGATTTATTACGCCTGGTGGCCTCCGGCCGATAGGCTCACTATCCATGCTTAGGTACATATTTGCTTTTTCCGTGACATTTCTTTCGCTTCTATTCTGTCGACCTCTTGGTCGCCTTATTTTGTCTTCGCCTACACCCCACCACATCCACTTTGTTTATCATCGATGACTAGCTCGAGGGCTATTCCCTAAGTGTTCGGAGTCCTATCTACATACGCGGAGATGAAGTGCGCCCACATTGCCGCTGCTGCCTTTACCCTCTCCGGTACTGTTGATGCTGGTCCGGCGGCTTACGCTGCCTGCCAAGCGGCCTGTGCGACGACGCTCGTGGCGGGGCCAGCTGGTGTTGCACTCTATGCGGGCTGCCAGGCGGCCTGTGCCCCGCTACTCGCGATGCCATGCCCCTAGACTACTAATGTCAGTAAGTTGTGTCGATCTCGTGACAGCACTTATGCTAAGTCTACCCTCTGTTACACAAACGATGTCGTGAGTACTCTGATTGGCATCAACAACAAGACTGACCAAGTGCTATGTCGGTCATGATTCTCTCCAGCCGAAGACCGGGACCTCCGGATACCGAAGGTTTACGGCTCGAAATACAACGAGCGCAGCAATGGAGTTCAAACACTCCACTTAGTGAATGAAACACATGATTAAAATACTCTGGTTGGCATGGAAAACACAGGATGTTTCTATGAACCTCTAGTGCAGTCTCCAATACAGATTATCTTTAACTCCCATCATAAGTGCATTAGCCCAACCCTCGTCTCATCCAGATTATGAGAGTCGCCGCTCACCCGCTGGACGGCAGCCCCACTCTCAGATGATGGCCGCTACAAATTCCGATACGCAGGACGTCGAAATAGGGTCCACACCAGCTGGATGGGAAAAGAAGCTTCCCCATCGACGCGACTCAGACCCGCAACTATGGAAAAGTACACACGACAGATGTTACGTTATGTGAGGCAGTTAGCTGTCATCGACTCCGTTGTTCCTTTTTTTCTTTCTTCACGCTCTTAAAGAGAGACCCAGAGCTTTTATACGTAGGGCCTTCATCTACATGCTACAATCGGTGTGAAACACAGATTGACCATCCGTAACACTCCTGTGACAGGTACCACGCAGGTTCACTCTCCCATGTTCAGCGATCAGAGGCAGAGCTATCTGACAACAGACGGCCGACCGGTCCCCTCGAAGAGCGAGTCCGTCTTGCTGTTGAAGCTTACTAGCAAGACTCAGCTGGCGCACATAAAGCTGCAGCGCTGTACGACGTGTCTCGGTCAACAGTATTAGTCGCCCCCGCGGTGTTCCACCCATGTGAGGAATCAGTTCACCCAAGTCCACAAGTGGTTGTCGTGGATGGAATTGACAGCTTACTCACCAGCGCTGTCGTGGGTTGAGTCCACGACCTTCCTACTAAAACTCACTAAATTCACCCGCGACAACCATTTCGGTTTGGTTTGGTACACACTTCCGCTTAGGTAACGCGTAGGGGGCTTGCAAAGCTGGCATACCAATGCACAAAATTAAATTTCATGCGCGGATAGATAATGCGATCGGTGGCACTAAGCTCAGTCAAGCCGGAAACCTGCTAGTACCTGTCGCTACTTACAAGCTAACGTGGCTCGGAAACGTTGTGCCTACAGTCTCCACCAATAACGGATGCCGTTTCCAGCTGACCAGATACAAATCAGGTAGCCTAAAGTACCTGCCGCTTTTGGCTGAAGTAGCTCAGAAAGAGGGAACTAGTCTAGAAAGCGTAACGCTTTTTTGCCCATGACTGTAAGCCAAAAAAAAAAAGCAGAAATGACTTTGAGAAATTAGTGGCGGTGAACGAGAACATGGGTAGCATCTATAGGTGGCAAAACAGCAGGCGTAGAGAGCGTTTGCCGCTGAATCGCGGCGGCTCGGGGGGCAGCGAGCGCAGAGGTGGGCTACCAAGCCAACCCGTTACGGGTATCGCCAGTGCTTTCAGTGCGGTACATCTGAATAGCTCATGCCACGATGCATGCAGCAAGCCTCCTGGCATTTCCAAAAGATGAACTCATTGCTGTCTACAATATTAATACAAAGCACACTACAGACTGTGGCCTCATCATATAAGGATGCTTGACGACTCTTTACACTCCTTCATGGGCACGACGGTGCGCTGGACAAGTTCAAAGAGCGATTCCTCGAAAAAGGGCGATGATGGGAAGAGAGTGAACGTAAAGAGAAAGATCGCAAAAAGGAAACGACGAGATTCAAGTGGCTCGTTGACGATTGTTCCTATCTAATTAGCCACGACACTTCTGGTGGTGCTCTAGTCACTCCTGAGATGGTCTTTCCTACGTGACCTTTAATATGCCAAGCGAGGATGCCGTTGCTGCTTACAGTGTCTACCAGCGCAGCCCGTACAAAGGTGACGACTTGGCTCAGGAGTCGACATAATTGCCTGCAACCAGTGAAAGACGTGGAAATTTTACGAGAAGCACGCCACCCCGCAAGCTATTGCTTGAAATTATGTGCGCAGGATTCCGTGGTTCGTGAAGATGCACGCAAGAGCACGGAATATGGGGCAATAGCTGCTAATGTGGGTATGAGTCTTGTGGTTTGACTCGAGATAGTCTTAAATCGATCGGCTCATGCAGGCCAAGCCAAACAGTATCTTAGCTAGTGAGGCCTATTGGCCGTGCGGTCACCCGGCGTAAGAAACTTATTAGACCTCACGAACGGATTTATGGAAAACTGAATTCGTATTGCACTAGACGAGGCTCGGTGCAATCATATTTTTTCTGTCTAGCCACTGTGAGGGCGGAAATGGAGGAAAATGACTCTGGTCTCTCTTTGCCTTGGTAGGTTGTCAGTGATTGCGCTGAAAAGTTAAACGCTGAGCCGCTAGCTACACCGTGTATGGTCAGAAGCCGCATTCTGAGACGAACTCCCCGCTGTCGGCCTCTCCAAAACACGCCTGATTAGACTCGAATGTCTACCTGGTCGAAAAGTAAGGGCCGTCACATTAATTTATACTACAACCGAACTCGTTGATGGGTACATAGAAAAGGCGCAGGCGGCAAGGGTCGTATGTTCCAGAGGGGCAACTCGATAATTGTATCGGAAGGGTATAGGTGCCAGAAAACAAACAGAGAACTTTTTTATGAAATAAGATGTGAACGCAGCGGTAGAGAACCTTCTCGGCATAGCAAATAAGTAAGACATTCTGACCTGGAAGATAATGCAGGTCCGTCACTAGTCCCAAAGTTACGATTCTTCAGATTTCCGACATCAGGCATGCATGAGGCGTTCAAATGTGGCTCGAGTTTTTCTTCTGGGCGCTCAAAGACACTTTGCAGTCGAAACAGGACTGGTTAACTATAACTTGCGCGAAGCTCGCAAAGCCAAAGAGCTCGTCTTCAAATGTGCTACCTCGGGCTAGGCCGTAACAGGGGGCACAACCATGGTCACGTGCTTGCCACAGCCCCTCATCTGCGCCGCGATACTACAAAACTTTGTTCGTCACTTCGAATAGCGCCGAAGCATAGCCACGGCACCAGAGCTGGACTCTAAGCATACATGACCAAATCATAGCAAAGACTGAATCTTGGTTTGCGAAGTTGACATTATCATACTCTTAACATCATGGTACGCTTCCACGCACTCTGCAGTAACTAAGAGCTGACCAAGAGCTGACCAAGAGCAGACCTTCGCCCCGGAGCCGCTGACTGGGAACGAAAGCATTCGGTGGGAAGAAGCGCGGGACTTCGCGAATCCTGGAACAATCAAGGGCAACGGAGGCTGGATATACTGGAAGGCGGCCAGTATGACGCTGTTGACAGGAGGGGAAGGGCCTCCCGTCGCCTTGACAGAAGGCAAATCTAAACTCGGTAATGACGAGAGACTTTATGTCTTTGACGGCAAAGTTTATCAAGAAACTTAAAGCGACCAGACTACGTAGCCTTTTCCAATTGCATAGCCACGGCGGTTAGTCCTTCAAGCACAGACGAGCCGGCTTCTGCTCCAATGGAAACACTGAGTGTGCTGTGCTCTTTTGAAATCGACACCGAGACACAATCGGTGCCTTGACGGTCTTGACTCTCCAGCTTTCGACCTCGACTCTCCTCTATATATCCCCAGAGATTCCCCCCGAGAATTGAAGCTATCGAAGCACCGTTCTGACGTCTGAGGTCGATGCCTGATAGTCCATCACATGTAATGACGACCATGTCGTCGCTAGGTACCGGATCCCCGCGAAAATGTACCACGAAAGAAAACAAATGCCGCACAAGGTTCTTGGCAGTGGCTAAATCTAGAGGAATTGATATCACGCAATCGTAGAAAGGCGATTTTGGGAAGGCCATAGTTATATCTTCGCCTTCAGCGCAGGCAGTCGCGTTTGCAAATTGTTCGCCAAACCCACTTGTGATGCCTTGCCGTGTCCATTTCACTGCGACCGTTTTGACCTCGACCGGTATGTTTGTCGCAATCGGCAACGGCGTCCGAGTTGCCTCTAAGTCAGTTGTTGTAGGATTCTGTTGAGCTGCGGCAATATTCGGCACTCCAGGCGCATTCATCGTTGTGTGAGAGGTTCGCATCATTTCTTGGTCTTGCGTCTCAGCTGCGGCTGAGGCCAACGTGGCGGTGTCTATGCTGCCTGGGTGAGTGAAGTGCTTCGAATAAATTGGGATTATTTACGGGTGATCATCGGGCAAGAGACAGCGAGGGAGGTTATCAAATTGAGAACTCTCACCTAGTGGAAGATATTGCATCACAAGAGAGTGAAGATGTTCGTTACTGAAGTCAGGCAGTTTCCGCAAATGCTCTCGCAACTCCTCCAATTCCTTTGCGGGTAGGCGGCGTATCCAAGATCTGTGAATCACGGCAAAGGACAGCAGTCGCACTGTAATCTGGCAATGCCTTTCCAGGTACTTGATCAGGTAACCGTACTTCGGCCCTCGTTTATCCCCTAACGGAAAGCGTTTGCGAGTAGATAATTCTTGCAACGCTTCTGCTAGTGTCTGTTTCTGCGTGTCATTTAAGTCATGGTCATGCATGATTCCTGATGCGGCAACATCCAATCGCTTCATGATCATCTCTGCGGTCAGAGAAGGAGACGGCATGGTCAAGCCGTGGAAATACGCAGGGGTTAGGTTGAGGCCAGATAAGGGAGGAGAAGAGATGGAGGAGGAAAGTTAGAGGGCCACGAAGGGGGCCATGAAAAAGGTCACGTGACACAGCGTCCGTGACCCGCATGGCGGATTCGCCGCACTTTCCGATAGCGCATCATTTCTAATTATTCGCGCCTCGACATTGTAGCGCATCATGATGTCCAGTCTTCTTTCGCCTCCATTACCTTCACCGATACCGAGCGCATAGACGGACGAGGATAAACACCACCGTCATGCCCCGAAAGACGACCTCCGTGGCTTGACCAACTTTTCACGTCGTTTACCAGTACAGGGATTGGGAGCTTTGGCTGGCCGCTGGCATCTGCTCTTCTCGACTCTTGGCTACGAGATGGCACGGATGATTGCCGAACGGATAGTGCCGAACGGATAGTGCCGAACGGATTTCTCGGATGCATCGAGTGAGGGCCTGTTTATTGTGCCGCCGAATCGGTCGAGGACAACGCGAGTGGCGGAGAGGCGGGGAGATCTTGAAGTCATGGGCCGAAAAGTTGAGAGTGAGATTTGACGTACACAGTCGGGAGCTGTCAACTATCAATCTTTACTGAACTATTTTATAATTCGAGCCCATTGTCTCTTCAGCATAAGTAACTTAAGCAACTCATCACATTTACGTGAAGTCAATCGCATAGAGACACGTACAAATAATATTCCTCAACAGATCGATGATATAGTGCTAAAAATATCGGGAAGCATTATATCGAGCTCTTCTGCCTCCACTTGAGTGGGATGAGTGGCGTGAGTAAGCTCAGGAAATTTCTTGTGGATGAACTGGTGCCCTGTGTCGCTGCCAATGACTCATCTCCAAGCTTCTCCCTACTCAGATTGCTTCCTAGAGGAGCTAGGTTGGCCCTTTTACAGTACTGTTCACATAACAGCCTTCGCTCCAGCGTCAGACTTAAATTTTCGGTAGTTCGAGTCTGTATATTCGATCCCGATATGCCCTGGATGTTGCCGACGAGATCGGCTATGCTGGGATAATATCCGCTCCAACAATTGCGGATAACGCGATCGATTGGGTCTTGCGGGTCGGTTGCGGGGAAAATCCCGTCGAGCAAGCGGTCGACTTGGTCGGGCCCTTCAAGTTCAGAGTACAGCTCAGAGCCACGTGTCATGTACCAGAAGACTGACCCTAAAGCGAACTGTTCTGTAACTGGACCAGCAACACCATAAATACCACCCATTAGCTTCCTATGTTGTCGAACGTAAGGCTCATAGCCAATATCAAGCTCATCGCCGACTTTGGGCGAGTGGTCGAAATCAATAAGCCTAAGCTCATCATCCTCGCCGAACAAAATGTTCTGTGGGTTGATGTCCCCATGGGAGTAGCCTAGCGTTTCTAGGCACGCAGCCGCGCGTGACAATTGTAGCATCCAGCGCAGAATTGGCCGAGGTTTGTTGATGCTCATTCGGTCATGAAGAGTACCACTTGCTAAAAGTTCGAGAAAGCTGACGTCTGGCGTTTGGAGGTAACATCGGATAATGTGTGGGCAGTTTGCTTCGCCAAGTAATTCGAATATTTTCTGCTCGTGATGTAGGCGACTATCTACGTCTCAAAACATTTGCTGCCTTAGGTGAGTGAAGAACTGATCATGCGCCACGGCTCTAGCTTGATCAGGCGTTCTCACGTCGTTTGGATCGAGCCGGAGGTTATTGAACCCGTTGTGGCTGACGAACGTTTCATAAATGTGGCAAAATTGGCTTGACAACTTGGCGCCATTTGTGCCATCGGCCTCCTTGTCGGAAAGATCAGCCGCTCTTTGTCCCATCGACATTCCAGGACCACCGCTTCTAGCAAGGCCAATTATGCCCAGTGCCGCGTTGGAGTGGGCGTCATTGCCCTGCTTCGGGTGAAGTTGTTGAAGATACTCACGGACAGCCGAGACTATACGCCATAGACGCTTTGAGATGTGGCTCTGAGGCGACAGATCCTCGATCAGGCCGAGGCCGGTGTAGAAATCCTCTCTGCAAATGAAGGAGAATTTCACAGGTGCCTGAGTCGATGCGAAAAACATGATGGTTAGCGCCGAAACTAGAAACTGGCTGCAGAAGGCCCGGGATTTTCGAATCATGTTTGTTTGCTGGTTGACATGACTCAGATACGCAACCGTGTCTTTGGCCACATCAACGCATACTTGCGCAAGATGTGGCGCGCCCATGATGGAGTTGGTAGTGTGTACAATTGGCGCGTGCAACCAGTTTCGTATCTAGATTCTCGTTTAGAAAAGGCGGCTAGAGCCTAATTCGTATAATACGTACCTGGTTCTTACGAAGATATGTCCAGACTTTTAGTCGTTGCAAATTATACGACGACGTAGAGTTGATATTACCTTCTTCGCGCCAATCTCGAATGTGTACCTCTGGTGGCACACAGGAATACCAAGCAATAATTTCTGAATCAAGCCTCTCGATTTTCTGCAACCAGGGCTTTTCATTGTCGAGGAATGAAGCGCGGCGTTGCTCAACGAGGGACCAAACTTTTGCGCCGAGCTTAGAATAAGATATCATGGAAACGAGATAGGGTTGTTCGGTCTACCAGCAGTGTCAGAAGTGGATGCAAGTTTGAGACCAGGTCACCATACCGGATATTGCAATTTGGGGTCTATATCCGCATCTTGCAGAACATATGGCAATCCAGTGTTAAAAGCCCAGAGGCGATCCAATACGTAGGCGGACCAGAAACTGTTGAGAGCCAGTTGGCGTTCCTTTGCGTCTACGATAGCCTGGTGAACCTGAGAACGATGAAGGCCAAGCTGGAGACAGAGTCGGCAAACCTGGCCAATGACACGCCAAGCCAAACCCTCGTTGTCGGTGAGAAACCGATAGCCGGCGAATACACAGAGGAAGGGCATCGAAGAGATGCATACTTCTTCGGCTAGAAGCTTGCGATTCAGAACCGGCTCTATACTATCGAATAGTTTCTGTGCCCTGGCGCTAGGACCGCCCTCCTCAACCGCAAGCGCATAGCACATGACGATCTTGAGCTCCAGCGTTCTGTCATCAGTGAGTAATTGGGCAGAGGCTTGCTGTCGCAGCGAATCGAACTGCGCAGCAATGCTTCGGGCATGCTCCGTGACGCTTCCCATGTCGACAACACGGTACATGATGCCGATTTCATCGTCGTGCACTTGGCACAGACGAACTATCTCATCACGGCTGTACTCCAGAATGGGGTCGACTCCGGCGACGACCGGCTGGGAAGTTGACTCTGTTCGGCTGGTGGAGTCCTGGAGATCGGGGTGTGTGATTTCGATATTGTTCTGGGCAATGCCAATCATATGCGAAGTGCTCGCTGAGCCTCGAAACGCGCCAGGCGCCCTAGCCTGTCCAATGTTGGGCTGACGTCCGGAGATGGAGCTGTCGCTTGGCGAAGGGGCTATCATGCCTAGCCCCAGGATGAACCTCTCAAAAGAGGGCAGTATGACATAGGAACGGTCTCCCAAAGCCGGCTGCATGGCCTGCATGACCTGCACAGCCTGTTTGAGGGCTTTGACTTCATCCTGAAGGCTGAGGAACTGGGATGATAAGTTTGGCGTATAGAGGCAATCTAGCTCCTTCTTGCCACAATACTGGCATGGAGTTTCGCCGTTGCATTTAACCTTGTGCCTCTTGCATTCATTACTGATAGAGATGCCATGTTAGCGAGAGCCGGGCAAGCCCTCGGGGTGAAATGAGTGCTTGAGACTACAACGTACCAGGCCGTGGAGATGCTCTAGAAGGCGAAAAGAAGATGACACGACACCCCGATTAGCGGAAGAAATGATTCACGGGTCGACAGGAGAGTGCCAATTACCGCGTCCCCCCCCCCCCCCCCCCCTCGCAAGGCTCCTCGCTTTTGCGTGTCGACAAGGTGGACAGACCTTAGCCCGCGCGCACCCGTCAGAGCTGGTGATGAGGGGCGGGCGGCACGGCAGCGACGCCAGACCAGACCAGAAGGACAACAAAGACTCACCCCCCGATTGCGCTTACTGCGCGTCGGCTTGGCGGAGGCCAGCCCATCTGTCGATTTCCTTTTCGCGGAAGCGGCGGCGGCGGCGGCGGCGGCGTCGCCATGCGCCGAGGAATTGCCTCCGAAGGACGCGGAACCAGGACTGGCCTGGTGCTGCCTGGGTGTTTCGTAGGTGACGCCGGGCGAGTTGCTCAGTGGAACTTGAGCCTGCGCGAGGAAGTGTGAATCGGAAGTCTGCATCTCGATTTACTCTGTAGTGGAGGACCTATTGAAAGGGAGAGGGAGGCGATGGGAGGTTGCCCGCTTGCCGACTACTCTTGCACTTCTTGATCAGCAGCACATTGGGTAGGAGTAGAAAAAAAAGAAGAGGGAAAAGAAACAAGAAAAAAAAAAGACAAAGAACGACAGAGCGACAACCCTCGCTGAGTGTGTCCCTGTCCAGGTGCGCCCTGCTAGGCGGACCCCCTTGCTAGGGAATTGCACACAACCGAGTCGCTGTGGTTGACTGTGGTGACTGGTGAATTCGGCGTAGGAGCCAGCCTGGTGGCGCAATGAGCGGCTACCTTGTTAGGGATGGAGGAAGATAACGAAGCCGGGATTAATAACTGCCTACCTCTTACTCATTGGATACCTTCAAGCCGTGCTTCAAGCCATGGCCCACGTTCAAGCGGTAGCGCGGTTGTCAGAACGGATGTGTGTGACAACCGCGCTACCGTCAAATAAGAAGTAGAGTTTTCTCTGAATTAAATGGGATATGAGCGCGGAGAAAGGACAGTAACTCACAGATCCTGCTGATTGTGGCAGGGAACGTGCAGGCTATTGATTTTGAGTGATTCGTCGAGAGACCGTTTGAAGCTAGATACCAGCAGCTGCATGCATCTCTTACACACGCGGCAGCCACACCGGTCTGCTTCCCACCATTGCAGCACGGAAGTACCCCCCCCCCCTCCCCCTAACGGCAAAAGGCTCGTGCAGCTCTTCTAGAGGGGGTGAATGTGTTAGCGTTTAGTATAACGGGGATCGCCTGGGTGACTGAGGACGACAAAAGCCAGTGTTACAGCCATTTGAAACTAGCGGTGCGCCACAGTCCCCGCGGGAGAAAGCACCATCAATTGTTGGTCTAGGGAGTAAGGAGCAGGCTCCGGCTGTCGACGCCGAAGACCAGTCTGGAGCAGCCCAGAAGGAGCGTCAGTAGACAAAAACTTAAATTACAAATTCGGGTGATGTGAATCCTACGTGCCTATACCTGTCATTGATTAACGTCACTGTGTCCAACACCTACCAACTAACAGTCCTCAAATCTACACATAATCATGTCGGAGACGAGAGAGAGAGAGACAGGGTTTGAGTGTTAGTCAGTTTTTAATACGAATGTCCTCTGCTTCTTGAGGAAACTCTTCGTCCATGAGGTCTGCTATAGCCGATAGAAGCGGTGACGGATCAAAGTTCCGATTAAAAGCGACAGTAGAATAGACCTCAGCGCAAAAGTAACCCGTGTCCTCTGGTCGCGCATCAAAGCTCGCCAATCTCGCAGTTTCGATTGGAAGTAATTCGGTCTCGTGAAAGGGTGTCGGGTTATACTTTCTCCATTAGCCCGTTCCCATGCTAATTTTCTTGTATACGTACGTCGATATCGATGGGTTGTCTTCGTATCGCTCGTGAGATTGTGTTCTTCCCAGTTCCGGCACGTCCAATAATAGCGATACGGCAAACAAAAGGCTGGCGTTCTTCAATTTTGATCATGCTATTGGTAGTGAAGAGGGGCCAAAGCCACGAGAAGAATGAAAGCAGACTCTTTTGCGCATCATTTTGAAGCCGAATTTGTTGGAATGGGAGAAAGTCCGATTGATGACGGCGGGATTCTTCCTAGTCTAGTGGCAGCCTTGACATTGTGGTTCGGCCATTTCAAAAGCTGCGAACGTACTCCTGGGCTCTTATTGTCTCCACACTGGGTGCCGCATTTTGCGGACCATGGCGAATGGATGTGAGACCGCACCCGCTCTCTATGCCGATCAGGTGGTTGGTGCTTGGCTTGTGGTCGACCAGTGACAGTGGCCACTTGATTCCTTCAAAGATGCTTCTATTTTCAATGAGAAAGGCTGATCTATTTACAATCATTGACTGGCTCTGACAGCAGCTGCAAAGCTACGCTCACGTTCTTCATCAGCCCTTAGAGTGGTAGTCGTAGTCATCAAAAGTCACTTCTTTGAAGTGTTGGTCCCAGCTGCCAGCGTTGGCATCTTCGCTCTTCTTTAAGTAAAGCTTCTCAGACAGTTGTTCGAGGTTGGCGACATGGTGAGAGGTATGGAGGCGCGTGAAGACAGTATTCGCAGTAAAGCTTTTTTGCCGGCGCTCATAGAGAAGAACGTGGCATAAAGACTCGATAAGCTCCGTATCAAGTATGTTACGGCGAGTGGTTCGTGCCGAATAAGCTGCCTAGATGTCCACATATCTGGAAGAGTCGACAATAGGCTGGGCGCTAGACCGGGGCACCTCAATGATGGGCTGCGAATTTGAGAGACGCAGGCC